>NC_089258.1:73253752-73958752 GCF_963930625.1 Muntiacus reevesi | reverse complement strand
TCCTCCCTCCAGCCCCCCAGAAAGAGATCCAACATAACTGGACCCCTTTCCCCTCCCTGGATTTGACATTCACTCTTCCAACCTCAGTAGAACCCACAGAAAGAAGAGCTTTCAGTAGCAACATCTTTGAACTCAAAGTTGATGGCATGGTGTTAATTCCACAAGTTTTGTAAAGAAAATATCATGGATTCACAATCTGCTTATCATCTATGTGACCTAAGTCGGTCACTCTGAAATGCAATTTTCTGTAACATCTTTTTATAAATTTTAATTTGTATTTAATTAATTTATTTTATTTTTGGCTGCACTAGGCCTTCGTTGCTTTTGCCTGGGCTTTCTCTAGTTGCAGCGAGCAGGGGCTACTCTCTAGTTGTGGTTGGAGGGCTTCTCATTGTGGTGGCTTCTCTCGTTGCGGAGGACCAGCTCTCGGGCACACCAGCTCAGTAGTAGAGGTGCATGGCCTTAGTTTCTCTGCAGCATGTGGGACCTTCTTGGACCAGGGATCGAACCGGGGTCCCCTGGATAGGCTAGGTGGATTCCTATCCACTGCTCCATCCGAGAAGTCCTGAAGTACAACTTTCTCAAGTGTAGAATGGCTGTCCTGGTAGCTCAGGGGGCAGAGAATCTGCCCGCAATGCAGGAGAGCCCCTTTGATCCCTGAATGGGGAAGATCCCTTGGAAAAGAGAATGGCAACCCACTCCAGTACTCTTGCCTGGAGAATTCCATGGACAGAGGAGCCTGGAAGGCTATACAGCCCCTGGGATCGCAAAGAATCAGACACGACTTAGTGATTAAACAACAGCAAAATGGAAGTAATACTAGCTACCTGAGTTAAAACATGTAGCACAATCTTTGGGACCTGGTGGGCTTCTGGTGAGTGTAAACAGCTGTCTAGAAGCTAACCTCTTGATTTCTGGGCCTGCACTTCTGCCTTGACTTTCCAGTTTCCTTTATTTGAGGGGCAAAATGTGACATTTATTAAGCCTCCCGGAGGCTGGTGGCCTTGCACTGTCCATCAAAAGTTGGCCATCCTGATCTCAGAGTCAGTGAGCTGGTTGCACATACGAGAAAACGTGGGGACGGATAAATAGGAAAGGAAGACCTACTGTGTGACGGAAGCGGGATGGCTGAACAGATCCTTTTGAAGCGACTTCAGAGCGTGGAAAGCGCTGAGAACCTGGAGTCTCCCACGCGGTGAGCGATTTACTCGCTGCTGGGCCCCGGCTTCTTGGCTGCCGGCGCCCTCTAGTGGTCCTCCTGATGCCTTTTTAAATTAGACCAGTTTGGCAGTCTGGCCTACCTCAAGTTCACTCAATTTTTAAAAAGCACATGAAAAAAAATAAATAAATAAAAGCACATGATTTTTAAAATTATTTATTTATTATGGCTGCACTGGGTCTTCATTACTGCACGCAGGCTTTCTCTAGTTGAAGAGATCGGAGCTGCTCTCTACTTGCGGTTCACGGGCTTCTCATTGTGGAGGCTTCTCTAGTTGCAGAGGGCGGCCTCTAGAAAGGGTGGGTTCAGTAGCTGAGACTTCCTGGGCTCTAGAGCACAGGCTCAGTACTTGTGGCCCACGAGCTGAGTTGCTCCGTGGCATGTAGAATCCTCCTGGACTAGGGATCGAACCCGTGTCCCCTGTGTTGGCAGGCAGATTTTTAACCACTGGACCACCAGGAAGGTCCGCAGTCAAGTTTTTACTGAGAGAGTTCTTTGCCAGGGGTGGGGTGAGGGGTATAGTCTAGGCACTAAAGATTTTGCAGAGAACAAAACAAACTCATTGAAAAAAAAATAAAAAATTAAAAAACTTACACTAACTCTTCACTTGCTTAGCAACTTCCATCTGGGTCCCTGAAGGCTGTTATAGGCTCCTCTTTTTATATTGCCAAAGGTGAATTTTTTTGAAACTAGCATGCATAGACTTCCAAATAAGATGAAACCAGAGCAGTGGGTAGTACTGGGGCGAATCTGAAACGAAAAAACTAAAATTGAATTTAGTTCAACTTTAAGTGACTTGCTGCCGTCTCTTAGCACTTCTTTCCTTTATTATAGATTATGATTTTGCTTTCCCCCTGTTTTTTAAGTTTGTTCATGAGTGCACTTACAGAGCTTCCACTAGATCTACGCTACCCAGTACAGTAGCCACCAGTCACCTATGACTATTTAAATTAAATTAATTAAGAAATTTATAAGATTAAAAATGTAGGTCCTTATTTGGACCGCTCACATTTCCAGTGTTTACTCCCCACATGTGACTGGTGGCTATCTCATTGAACAGCACTCATGTGTAATATTTCCGGGGCAGAAGGTTCAACTGGACGACCCTGTAGCTGTGATGGGGATTTGGCTGTAGGAACGCTGAGTTAGTGTGAAGGTACGATCTACCCATTCCTTCTTTCTGGCTTCTTCTTTTCTTTTAAGGATTTCTTTTATTTCTTGGTTTGCTTTTCACCGCGCTGGGTCTTTGTTGCTATGCACAGGCTTTCTCTAGTTGTGGCGAGCGGGCTTCTCACTGCAGTGGCTTCTCTTGTTGCGGAGCGCAGGTTCTCAGGTGTGTGGGCTTCACTGGTTACGGTGCACAGGATTAGTTATCCCACAGCATGCGGGGTCTGAGCTCCTGGACCAGGGGTTGAACCCGTGTCCCCTGCATATTGGCAGGCAGATTCTTAAACCGTGGACCACCAGGGAGGTCCCCTCCTTCTACCTTCTTATCTGCGGTTTGGACAGCGGCCCCTGGCTGGTAGCGGAGGGGTGTGAGCCAGAAGACCTAACTTTCTACTGTTTGCTGAGCCAGTTAGGAGATGTGCCCCTCTTCTCTCTTCTTCTTCTTTTTACATCTAATTTTACTTATTGATTTATTATAAACATTTTTTTCCGCCTCACTGCACAGCTTGTAGGATCTTACTTCTCCGACCAGGGATCGAACCCCAGTGCACAGCAAACCAACAGAGGGAGCTGGGTCCCAGGCTGGTCAACCCTGTGGTTGCTTTTTTCTTGGGAGACTTCAGTTGCCAAAGGTTTGTCTCTCTGCGCCCTTGGTCCTGGGTGGCCAGCTCTGCTCTTGACCTCTGCCCTTTCTGGTTCTAACTGTGGGCTGGAAGGGACTTGGGGAACCTTCTTACCAAGCGCTTGTATACAGGGAAGCCTCTGATCGCCATTAAGAGAGCGAGTGGGCAATGGATGCTGGAGTGTCTGAAAGTTAAAAGTCTCCACTTCTTGAGCCACTACCATTGAGGAAGGTGGACAGAACGTCCTGGTACACAGACTCTTCTCATTTCTGCTGCTAACTTGCTCTGTGACTCTGGGTAAGTCCTTTCTCTGACCCCAAAGAGAAAGAGTCCTTTCTCTTTCTTCCCATATAATGAGGGATGCGGGACTCGATGATTTCCAAGGTCTTCTGCAATTCTAGAGTCTGTAACTTGGCCATTCCCTTTGTGACTCCAGCACACAAACAAGTTATTATCAAGATAAAACAGATTTTCCCCTCCCCAAAGAGAAATCTCCTGGCTCAAATGGTTTCACTCCAAACACCTGAGGAAGACTAAACACCGATTTTACACAAATTCTTCCAGAAAATAAAGGAGGAGGGGACACTTCCCAACTTATTTTTAGGCCAGGATTATTTTGATATCAAAACCAGATACAGACAGTACTAAAAAAAGTGAATGTGAACCAATATCTTTCATGAACTTAGACCAATAACTCTCTAAATCCTCAATAAAATATTAGCAAATTGAATTCATTGTTCTAACATAATTATAAATATGAGAAGAATTATATACAGGGACCACATAGGATTTATTCCAGATATGTAACCTGATTCATCATTCAAAATTCTGTGAATATCAAGTGGTTAATAAAGTTGAGTTTAAAAAAGTCCATTATAGCAACAAGTTAAATATAATCATCAAGCTATAGAGTTGTGTCAGACTCTTTGCAAGCCCATGGACTGCAGCACGCCGGGCATCCCTGTCCATCATCACTCCTGGAGCTTGCTTAAACTCATGTCCATTGATGAGTTGGACAGTGATGCCATCCAACCATCTCATCCTCTGTCGTCCCCTTCTCTTCCAGCCTTCAATCTTTCCCAGCATCAGGATCTTTTCTAATGAGTCAGTTCTTCACATCAGGTGGCCAAAGTATTGAAGTTTCAGCTTCAGCATCAGTCCTTCCAATGAATATTCAGGACTGATTTCCTTTGGGATTGACTGGTTGACTCTCCTTGCAGTCTAAGGGACTCTCAAGAGTCTTCTCCAACACCACAGTTCAAAAGCATCAACTCTTTGGCACTCTGCTTTCTTTATAGTCCAACTCTCACATCCATACATGACTACTGGAAAAACCATAGCTTTGACTAGTTGGACCTTTGTTGGCAAAGTAATGTCTCTGCTTTTTATTTTTTTTTTTTTACTTATATCTTTTATTTTAGATAAATTGTAAGGTACAGTTTGGGCGAGGCAGTAAAGGAAAGACGACCTCAACAGAAGTAGGCTACCTTTATTCAGGCAAGGAGGGCCGACAGTCAGCCTAACGACCAGGCTGAGCGCCATGTCTCTGTTTTTTAAAATGCTGTCTAGGTTGGTCATAACTTTTCTTCCAAGGAGAAGTGCCTTTTAATTTCATGTTTACAGTCACCATCTGCAGTGATTTTGGAGCCCAAGAAAATAAAGTCTGTCACTGTTTCCATTGTTTCTCTATCTATTTGCCATGAAGTGATGGGACTGGATGCCATGATCTTAGTTTTCTGAATGTTGAGTTTTAAACCAGCTTTTTCACTCTCCTCTTTCACTTTCATCATGAGGCTCTTTAGTTCGTCTTCACTTTCTGCCATAAGGGTGGTGTCATCTGTGTATCTGAGGTTATTGATATTTCTCCTGGCAGTCTTGATTCTAGCTTGTGCTTCCTCCAGCCCAGCGTTTCTCATGATGTACTCTGCATATAAGTTAAATAAGCAGGGTGACAATATACAGCCTTGACATACTCCTTTCCCAATTTGGAACCAGTCTATTGTTCCATGTCCAGTTCTAACTGTTGCTTCTTGACCTGCATACATATTTCTCAGGAGGCAGATAAGGTGGTCTGGTGGTCTGATAAGACCACCATTCTCTTTAAGACTTTTCCACAGTTTGTTGTGATCCACACAGTCAAAGGTTTTGGCGTAGTCAATAAAGCAGAAATAGATATTTTTCTGGAACTCTCTTGCTTTTTCTATGATCCAGCGGATGTTGGCAATTTGATCTCTGGTTCCTCTGCCTTTTCTAAAACCAGCTTGAACATCTGGAAGTTCTTGGTTCACGGTACTGTTGAAGCCTCACTTGGAGAATTTTGAGAAATACTTTGCGAACGTGTGAGATGAGTGCAGTTGTGCATCGTTTGAGCATTCTTTGGCTTTGCCTTTCTTTGGGATTGGAATGAAAACTGACCTTTTCCATTCCTGGGGCCACTGCTAAGTTTCCCAAATTTGCTGGCATATTGAGTGCAACACTTTCATAGCATCATCTTTCAGGATTTGAAATAGCTCGACTGGAATTCCATTGCCTCCTCTAGCTTTGTTCATAGTGATGCTTCCTAAGGCCCACTTGACTTCACATTCCAGGATGTCTGGCTCTAGGTGAGTGATCACACCATCGTGGTTATCTGGGTTGTGAAGATCTTTTTTGTACAGTTCTTCTGTGTATTCTTGCCACCTCTTCTTACTATCTTCTGATTCTGTTAGGTCCATACCATTTCTGTCCTTTATTGAGCCCATCTGTGCATGTGCCCTCGGTATCTCTAATTTTCTAGAAGAGATCTCTAGTCTTTCCCATTCTCTTGTTTTCCTCTATTTCTTTGCATTGATAGCTGAGGAAGACTTTCCTATCTGTCCTTGCTGTTCTTTGGAACTCTGCATTCAAATGGGTATCTCTTTCCTTTTCTCCTTTGCCTCTCACTTCTCTTCTTTTCTCAGATGTTTGTAAGGCCTCCTCAGACAGCCATTTGCCTTTTTGCATTTCTTTTTCTTGGGGATGGTCTTGATCCCTGCCTTCTGTACAATGTCACAAACCTCCATCCATAGTTCTTCAGGCACTCTGTCTATGAGATCTAATCCCTTGAATCTATTTCTCACTTCCACTGTATAATCGTAAGGGATTTGATTTAGATCACACCTGGATGGATGTGGATCTGGATGGAATTCTCCAGGCCAGAGTACTGGAGTGGGTAGCCTTCCCCTTCTCCAGGGGATCGTCCCAACCCTGAGACTGAACCCAAGTCTCCTGCATTGCAGGTGGATTCCTTACCAGCTGAGCCACAGGGGAAGTCCTTCATGAAGATAATCATGATAATATCAACTAATACAGAAAGAGCATTTGACAAAATCCAACACGCATTCATGATTTAAGACCCTCAGCAAGCTAGGAAGAAAGGGGAACTAACCTCAGTTTGATAAAGAACATCTGCAAAGAGTGTATTGCTAACTTCATAGTTGACGGTGAAAGACAGAATGCTTTCTCGCTAAGTCTGGGAACAAGGCAGGAATATCTGCTCTCACTGTATGCATGCTCGTTCAGTCGAGTCCGACTCTTTTTGATCCTTTGGACTGTAACCTGCCAGGCTTCTCTGTGCATGGAATTTTTTTTTTCAAGCAAGAATATTGGAGTGGGTTACCGTTTCCTCTTCCACGGAATTTTCCCGACCCAGGGATCAAATTTGAGTCTCCTGGGTCTCCTGCATTGCAGGCAGACTCTTTTCACACTGAGTCATTGAGGAAGACTTGCTTTCACTGCTCTTGTTTATACATTGCTGGAAGTTGTAGTCACTGCAGTAAAGCAAGAACAAGAAGTAAAAAGGCATAGTGAGTGGAAAGGAAGAAGTAAAACTGTCCTTATTTGCAAATGTTACAATTGTTTATAAAAAAAATCCCAAAGACTCTACAGAAGAGCTCCTGTAACTGCTATGTAAGTCCTGCAAGGTCACAGGATACAAGATCGAAGCATAAAACAACCACATTTCTATATAGCAACAGCAAACAGGCAGAAACTGTCTAATTTTTCCAAAGAAAATGAGATACCTAGTTACATATTTAACAAAATATGCATAGGATCTGTATGCTGAAAATTACTAACACTGATAAAGTCAATCAAAGATGTAAATAAATGGAGACATTTACTGCAGTCATGGACTGGCAGACACAGCATAGTAAACATGCCAATTCTTCTCCAATTTGTAGGTTTAATGTAATTCCTATCAAAATCCCAACAAGATATTCTGTAGACATAGATTAGCATATTCCAACATTTACATGAAGAAGCACAAGCCCTGGAATGATGAAAGAAATCTCAAAAAAGAAAAGAATAATCTGTGAGGAGTTACTCTACTCTGCATAAGATACTGTATGAGACCAGGATGAAATAAAGGGAGGATCAAACCCTGGCCAAACCTGGATCAAACCTTTCCTGAAAGTAGAGTTAGACCTCCTCCAAACAGTCTTCCTGGGTTAACTCCTATAGTTCACTGGCCCCTGCGTATATATCCTACTTGAACTGTATCAAATTATTTCCCCTTCATTAATATAAGAGTTGATGAGCATTCCCATTTCTGAGCTGTGTATTCTATAATCTGCAATACACAGGGCTTGGTGAGGGCATTATTATGGTTTCTACCTTTTTGTTCTCACCAGGCCCAGGAAGATGTTCTGAACCTAGCGGACATTCAGTTGTTTTGCAGACAGAACAGACTGAGATGAATATTCTCATCCTACTTGTCTCAGGGCCTCCTGGCCCCTACTCAGCATCTTGTCCCCAGGGTGCACCAGGAATCCAAAATCGCAGCTCATGATCGCAGAGGCTTCATCACCTCCCAGCACCCACTGCTGAGCCCATTACCCAGAGCTGGGCAGGAAGCACCTGAGGTCTCCTGAAAACTGATGATGTCAGGAGAGTCTTCCTCCGGCCTCCGCCAGGCTCTGCTTTGAAACCCTTGGGGCCACCAGGCTGTCCCTTCTGTTGGCAGTTCCTCTTCTGGGACTAGTGGCTCGTGGAGGGTGGAGGGCTTGAGTCGGGGCCAAGGGAAATGGAAACAGTGCAGTGAAAAGCAGGAGCCTGTGACTCTTTGGTTTCCAGGCTGGAAGCACTTGGAAGAGGGAGAATCTCTACTTTTTTTTTTCTGGCCGAGCTGGGTCTTCATTGTTTGTCGTTGCAGTGCTCGGGATTCTCATTGCGGTGGCTTCTCTTGTGGCTCGTGGGCTCTAGAGCACAGACTCAGTCGTTGTGGTGTAGGGGCTTCGTTGCTCCAAGGTATGCGCAATCTTCCTAGATTGACGATGGAACCCATGTCCCCTGCATTGGCAGGCAGATTCTTTTTTTTTTTCCATTTATTTTTATTAGTTGGAGGCTAATTACTTTACAATATTGTAGTGGTTTTTGCCATACATTGACATGAATCAGCCATGGAGGCAGGCAGATTCTTAATCACTGGATCACCAGGGGAGTCCAGCATTTCATTTTTACATTGAGCAGGTGGCGGAGGGCCTGGCAGGATAACTTTGGAGGGACTGCCCTTCCTGCAGCCTAGAAAGAGGATTCCAGATGCTAGAGGGCTTCCTTGTGGGCTCAGATGGTAAAGAATCTGCCTGCAATGCAGGAGACCAGGGTTTGATCCCTGGATTGGAAAGACCCCCTGGAGAAGAGAATGGCAACCCACTCCAGTATTCTTGCCTGGAGATTCCATGGACAGAGGAGAATGGAGTGCTATAATCCATGGGGTCACAAAGAGTCGGACACAGACTGAGCGACTTTAAGAGAGAGAGATGCTAGAAGTGGCTGAAAAGACACCCTGCTCCGGCCCCGTGTTTCCCTGGTGACCACAGATGGCATCTGTGTGCACTTCCTGTTGCCTGCAAGCCCAGGAATTCCTCACTCCTATCGGGGCATCCTGGAATGACTTGCTGGCTTCTGCCTTTGGTCTTAAATGGTATCACGGCACTGAAATCACTTTCTCATCTGTGTCGGGGGGAGAGGGGCGGGTGGGGAGATGTGGGTCCAGGCATGTGAGTGGAGAGTAAGCCAAACCAAGCAAAGAAGCTCAAGCAAGAAATGGGTCCTAAGTGATGCATAATGGGTCAGGCAAGACCTGGGTGGCCGTGCTTGTACCCAGAGCTCAGCACACAGTAGGGGCTGAGCGGCTGCCTTGATCAGGATTCTTCCCTCTGCGTGTGTTTTCCATGGCTCTTGGCCCCTTGCGGCCCTCCTAGGCCCCTGGGCTGTGCTTCTGGTCCCTTTCACACTCCCTACAAGTTGGGCATCTTAGCCGGAGGCCCCCAGAGAAGGCTTCCCATCCATGTCTGGGCAGTTGCTGGCATTGCAGATGGCTGCCTTCCACCTTCCCACTCGCCAGCTTTCTCACAGCACGCACACAGGCCTCCAGAGGAGGACTGGCCAGATCACATCTAGATCCTGTGCTCCCTTGCTGCCCTCAGGCCCCCTCCTTCACCTCTGGGAACCGACAGGGAACCGAGACGGGGGCGGTCCCTGGGGATGACCTCCCCAGCAGGGCAGAGCTTGGACACCATCATCTGCCGGCGTGAAATTGGGGAAGTGGTGGGGACAGGCTGCGGAGCTGTCGGGGGGAACTTTCTGCCTCTCGCTCTCTTTTTACAAAATGTGCTTATGACCCTGGGGCACAGCGGGGAAGGGCACAGACGGGAAAGAGGGGATTTGGAAGCAAGCAAGAAAACAGAACGGTCCATTGGACTTGCATTCCTGAGGCTGGACTCACGCTAGTCTGCTATGACAGACGGGAGGCAAAGCTGCCTGCCTCGAAGACTCCAAATAGATGGTTCAGATGTGGGCCTCTAGGAGTCCTGGTTCCAGCAGAGAGGATTCATACATAACAATTTTTTTTTTCTTTTTTACTTAAGAATAAGCTTTTTGATGTCCTGGACCGTACGCCCCTTGAAGGGTAGAAAGCACGCTTCTTTTTTTCTCTTTTTCCAGAAAGCACGTCTTAACTCTCTTTTAGTTTCCTAAGCACATATCAAAGTGTCTGGCATACAGAAAATATTAAAAACCCAATGAACTGGAAATTGCCCTGAGCTTTCTATGGTGTGTAAGCCTCCCCGCTTAGTTTACAAGGAAGGTGAGTGTGGGGTGCAGTAAACAGAAGTCATCTTTAGAAGTGAGAGAGAGTGAAACAAACTCTTGGAGCCAGTCCCCAAGGATGGGGGAGAGGAGCTGGGTGGGTGTGCCTTCCATCAAAGGCATAAAACTGGCAGGAAGTTGGTATTTCCACCTGCGGTGTAGGGCCCTGCCCCCTTCACTGTTTCTCCTGGAATCCCACCTTCTATCTCCCCAGCCCAGAGGAGCCGGGCGGCTCTCCTGTACCACCGACATCATGGCCGTTCCCACATAAAGCTGCTGAGCTGGAATTAACAAACACCTTTTCCTTTTAAGCTCATTTTTAACAACACAGTGACTGGGGTTTTTTTACTTTTTGTTTTGTTTCAAACACACACAAAAGTAAAGAGAAGAGTGTTTCCCCTCCCGTGCTCCCATCACCCAGCTTCTGGAATGGTCAATGCCCTGCCTTTTTTCACCCACTGGATGATTTTGAAACTCTCTCCTAGTCATCCTACCATTTCCTCTGTAATTATATAGTCTCTGTTACCAAAGGAGAAGGGCTTCTTATCTTAAAAACACAATAACATCATCATTCTTAAAAAAAGTCAACAATAACTCAGTATTATCAAACACGCTGTCAGTGTTCAAATTTCTTGGATTGTCTCATATTTCTTACTAAATTTTTAAAGATATCTTTATGGTTGGAAAACATCTATAAATAAAAGTTGCCATTTTAACCCCTTTTAGATGTGCAATTCAGTGGCATTGATTACATTCTCAGTGTTATGCAATCATTGCCACTATTTCTAAAAATTTTTTTCATCATCCTGAACAGAAATTCTGTACCCATAAGCAATAACTCTTCCTTTCCCTTACCCTGGTAATTTCTAATCTAACTTCTGTTTCTATGAATCTACCTATTTTAGGTATTTCACATAAATGAAATCACACCATAGTTGTCCTTTTGTGTCTGACTTATTTTGCTTAGATGATGTTTTTAAGTTTCATCCAGGTTTTAGCCTGTATCAGAACGTCATTCCTTTTTAAGGCTGAAGAGTATTCCGTTGAATGGATATTCCAAGTTTTGTTTACCCATTGATGCCCATCTGCTGATGGACACTGGAGTTGTTTACACCTTTTGGCTATTGTGAATAATGCTGTGAGGAATATTGGTTTGCAAGTATCTGTTTGAGTCCCTGTTTTCAATTCTTTTGGATGCATATCTAAGAGTGGGTCATATGGTAGCTCTATGTTTAACTTTCTGAGGACCTGCCAAACTGTTTTCCATTGCTGCTTCACCATGTTACATCTCTGCCAGAAACACAGAAGGATTCCAATTTCTCCATATCTTCTTAAACAATTGTTATTTTCCACTGTAAAACAGTATAGCCATTCTAGTAGGTGTGAAGTCACATCTCATTGCATGTTACTGATGACTTATGATGGTAAGTGTCTTTTGATGTGCTTTTTGGCTATTTGTATATCTTCTTCAGAGAAACATCTATTCAAGTCCTGTGCCCATTTAATTAATTTATTTTTTCTTTGCCCATTTTAAAACTGGGTTGTTTATCTTTTGTTGCTGAGTTGCAGGAGTTTTAAAAAAATATGTTCAGAGTATTTAACTGTTATTAGATATGATTTACAAATATTTCTCCCATCCAGAAGATTGTCACTTCATTTTTCTCAATAGTGTTCTTTGATGCCAAAAGTTTTTAATGTTAATGAAGTTCAACTTGTCTATTTTTCCATTTGAGGCCTGTGTTTTTGGTGTCATATTAAGGAAATTTTTGCCAAATCTAGGTCACAAAGAGTTTCTTGAACAATGTTTTCTTGTAAGTTTTGCAGTTTTATGTCTTAAATTTAGGTCTTAGATCCATTTTTAGTCAATTTTTATTTATAGTGTGTCCAAAGTTCAGAAACAGCAGAAGTGAAAACAGTGAATCACAAAGGCAGTAATTAATAAAAGTTTATTGTGCACACACCAGAAAAAGAGTTTTCGAAGTGGGAGCCTTCAAATATAGCATGGAATGAGGGGCAGAGACGTGTTATTATATGGCAGTTCATACAGTAGGGAGGCAGTGACTGTTGATTCTTCACGGTACTTGGTTATAGAGTTTCCTTAAATGATACGGAATGGTTGCTTCATATCAACTCGGGGAAGACTTTTAAGTTTCACTTAGATTTTCAGAGGCATAAGCAAGAAGTGATCCAGGGCAAGTTAGTCCTGCTTGTCTTGTAGAATAAGCTAAATTAAATGTTGTTTTTCTGACAAAACTGGCTTTGTCTGCTTAGGAAATGAATTTTCAAATCTGGTCTCTGTGTTTGATTTTAAAGGTGTAAGGGAAGTTTCATGCTTTTGCACGTGGATATCTAGTTTTTCCAGCGCCATTCGTTAAAGAGACTTTTTTCCTCTTGAATGACTGTGTTGCCTTTTTGACAACCAGTTGACCATGTCAAGGTTTATTTCTGAGTTCTCAATTTGATAAATCCTTGATCTATACATTTATCCTTATACCGGGTACCGTGCTGTCTTTATTATTGTGGCTTCGTAGTAAGTTTTGAAATTGAGAATGAATCCTCTAACTTTGTTCTTCTTTCTCAAGATTGTTTTTTTGCTATTTGCAGTCCCTTGAGACTGCAAAAAATTCTTACAAAAGATTTTATTTTAATTTTAAGATGAGTTTTTCTCTCTGTGCAAAAAACACCACTGTAATTTTGATGCGGATTGCACTGAATTAGCATATTGTTTGCGGTTGTATCATCAAATTTTTGTTTTGAGTTTCTTTATTGTTATTTAATTGGAGTATAGTTGATTTCCAATATTGTGTTAGTTTCTTGGTGCAGCAAAGTGAATCAGTTATACGTGTACATATATACACTATTTTTAGATTCTTTTTCCATATAAGTCATTACACAATATTGAGTAAAGTTCTCTGTGATATACAGTTGTATCATCATCTTAATAATATTGTCTTCCAATTCAGGAGCATGGGATATTTTTCCATTTATTTAGGGTTTTCTTTTTTTTTTTTTATTTAGGGTTTTCTTTCAGCAGTGTTTTATACAAGTCTTTGGTTAAATCTATTCCTAAATATTTTATTCTTTTTGATGCTGTTAGAGATGGAATTATTTTTTCAATTTTTGGGAAGGATTGATCAGTGATAATGTATAGAAATACAACAGATTTTTTTTCTTTGTTTTTTTTTTTTCATTTATTTTTATTAGTTGGAGGGTAATTACTTTACAAAATGCAACAGATTTTTGTGTGTTGATTCTTTTTTTTTTTTTTTTAACTTGCATTGGCTTCTGGGATCTTAGTTCCCTGACCAAGGATTGAATTCAGGCCCTTTGCAGTGAAAGCAGAGTCCTAACCACTGGACCACCAAGGAATTCCCCCAACCACACTTAAATTCACTAAAAAACTCATCTTTCTTTGTCTCTGTACTTTCAAACTGTACCCTCTATTACCCACCCTCTGCTTACCCACAAATCCTTCCCTCCCAGCAATAAATAATAAATTTAAAGTGAACAGACTATAAATATGTTTACAAAGTAAAACTTACAGGGTTTGCTGATGCCTTCTGTGTAGAGAATAAGAGAGAAAGAGAGGTCCGGGATGGGACCAAGAGTTTTGGCCGGAGAACCTGGCAGAAGAAATTTGCCACTTACTAGAATGGGGGGGAAATGATTTCACTGGGGGATGTGGATGCTTTAAAGAACACAGGTGACCCATCAAGCACTTCACGGTTGGACTCTGCAGAGGTCTATTATTTTAGTTTAACATGTAATCACTGTTATGACCAGTCAGTAGAGTTCAGGTCACCTATCCCTTCGTTCTTCTCCCTTATTTTACCAAAAATGAGCCTTGTCTCAAAGTTTCATGAAAGAATCCTGATCCAGTCCATAGTATCTTACTGGTTATGCTTAGCACAGAAGACATCATCTTCACAAGCTGCTCAGAGGGACCATACCTAACCCTTATCAAATGACTCAGTCCCTCAAATACTGCCCATGCTTGGGACTGGGCTACACACAGAGAAATTCCTGCCATTTCCCCCAAGAGCATCTAGGTTTCCTAACATGCTCTGTACATTGGGCAAACTTCTCAGGGTCGGGAGCTTATAAAATCAATTGCCCTAAGGTAAAATCGACCAAGAGCCTTTCTCTTTTGGGGTCCTTTCATTTTAATAAGAGGTAAGACCATCAGTCAAAAGCATGCATTTATAGTGATGGAACTTTCAGGAGAATTTTTTTTTTTCCCTTGGAGGAGGGCATCTTTCAGTCTCTCTCAAATCCACATGCTGTACTATCCTTAAAGCAGCAGGCCTGACAATGGTTCTAACATTTCTTTCTTTTTTTCTCTTTTTATCTTTGCCTGCACTGAGTCTTCATTGCCGCGTGCATTTTTTCTCTAGTTGGGAGAGTGGGAGCTACTCTCTAGTTGCAGTGCGCGGGCTCCTCATTGCGGTGGCTTCTCCTTTTGCAGGGCTCTAGGGAGCTCAGGGGGAGAAGGCAATGGCACCCCACTCCAGTACTCTTGCCTGGAAAATCCCATGGACGGAGGAGCCTGGTAGGCTGCAGTTCATCGGGTTGCTAGGAGTCAGACACCACTGAGCGACTTCACTTTCACTTTTCACTTTTACCCATTGGAGAAGGAAATGGCAACCCACTCCAGTATTCTTGCCTGGAGAATCCCAGGGATGGGGGAGTCCGGTGGGATGCCGTCTATAGGGTCGCACAGGGTCGGACACGACTGAAGTGACTTAGCAGCAGCAGATGGGTGCTCAGGCTTCAGTAGTTGTGGCTCTGGGGCTCAGTAGCTACGGCTCATGGGCTCTAGAGTGTGGGCTCAGTAGCTGTGACCCATGGGCTTAGTTGCCACATTCTGAGGCGTGTGGGATCTTAGATTCCTCACCAGGGATCGAATCCCGGTTGCCTGCATTGGCAGGCAGATTCTTAATCACTGGACCACCAGCGAAGTCCCTCTAACAACTTTTATCGATGCTTTGTTCTTCCTGGGATGCTACAACCTCTCAGGAGTTGTGCTGAGGGAAGACTCCTTGGAAATGTCCAGAGGGGGGCTTCCCACCCTCTTCCTGGGCTGGTGAATCAGGTGAGAGAGCTGCCCTGGGAGGAGATGATCGTGGACCAGGTTGCTAAGAGCAAGTCAGTTGGGGAAAGAGTGTTCAAGGAAGACCATGGTGGGATATCTTGGGAAAGAGAAGCCTTTTTAGTCGGAGGATACCTTTTATCAAATTCAAAACAAGAGTCTAGATGTAATGAACATCAATTCTGTGAGTGCAACTAGGAGTGAAAGAATGAAGGCACCTGGGAGTTAGGCTGAGAACAATGAATAAATGCCCGTGGGGCCCTCCTCCAGGGTGCCCACACGTTAAACAAGGCGTGCACGGCTGCTTCGAGAAGCCGCCAGTCTGAACATCTGCTGTGTTGCTTATGCCAGTCCTACATCTGGGACGCCATTGTCCCTCTTCTATGCCTTTCCAAGTCCTAATCACTTGTTCACACTCAACTCCAATCCCCATCTTCACAAAGTTCCTTTCTAATCACCCTCATCTGGAAGTGATTTCTTCTTTCTCAGAATCCAGCAAACTCCAGCGCTCACTGCCCTTCCTCTGTCCTTGTCAAGCCACACTTATTTTCTGGTGTTTAAGCCTGCCTTCCAGAATGGACTCTGTGTGAAGGCGGCCACCCTGTCTGATACCTCTTGGGGTCTCCCAGCATCTCTCCTGGGGGCCCAGTCCAGGGCTGTATATAGTAGGTGTTGATTGATGAATGAGTAATGGACGCCATTGCACAGGCGTTCTTTCTCAGCCATCGTCTTCCAAAAAAAGGACGGGCCTGTTTCCCTGAGATGAATGACAAGGCAAAGCAGACAGTTGGTCAGTCAGGGACTTGTCCCCTTGGAGCAAGCTGGGCTGGTGCTGGGTTTAATTTAGGCTGCTCTGCCCTTCATGCTTTGAAAGGACTTTCCCACGACAGACTGGGGACCTGGCCATTAGCACCACTTCGGAGAGATGAGTAGGAACGATGCTGTCGGGGGCGCCGGCCTCTGACCTGGTTCCGCTTCTGTGTGGGGCTGAAGCTTTTTGCAGCCTTGATGTTTGCCGTTTCATTCCCAGCTGATCAGCTGGAGCGAGCCCACGTGGAGCACGGGCTCTGGGCTTCGGCGCGGGGGTGGGGGGGTGCACCCATGGGCGGGTGGACCCAGGCTGGGCGCACGTGACTAAAAATATGGAGGCAATGGCTCGCTGCAGGCCGGGAGCGTGCATGTCTGATTGAGTTTCTGTGGATTGTGTGTTCACATCTCCAGTGTTGCAGGACTCACGATGGGGTGTGCTTATTTGCAGGTGTGTGTGTGTGTGTGTTTGTGTGTGGGTGCTCTCCCATCTGAGCCTCTGCCTTGCTGACTGTGTACATCAGTGCCGCCTGCCTTCACAGGTGGATGGCTAGGCAAAGAATGTGAGCCTTTCTCCAACTGGTTCCCAAGAACTGATGGATCCCTGTTGTCCCCAGACCCTGACCTCGGCACACTGTGAAATAGATCCTGATTGATTTGCTAGCTCCTCCTTCTTCCGGAGTTGGGGATGAAGAAATGGAGGAAGCCCACAGTGCCCTTAGCAAGGACTCTTTTCCTTGATCATGTCATTTCTTTGGTATTTTGTGGTTCTGATCGGGCTTTGAGAGCCATGGAAGCCCTGAACCTTGAGTGTCCGTGGCACCATTTGAAATATTTTATTTCCTTTTGCAAAGGAAATAGAAAGGTTCTTCCCCACTACTGGAAAGAGGAAGGCATTTAACTCTCCTCCCAATCCTGGCCACACCTCCTGCCTCCCTGCGCCTGAATCTGCCCCCCGAGGGTTCCTGGGCTCCTAAGAAAATGCTGTTTTGTGGGAGGCTGGGATACTTAAGGAAGCTGGGGTGATCCTCTGTCCTTGAGGAGCCCTGAACCTTGGCAGGGGGAATAGATGCTTTTTAGCCAAAGGAAAGATGGATGCTTTTTAGAAATCCACGGCTGTCTTCCACAGACCCCCCTGCCCCGCCCCCAGGAGAGAGCTGACATTCCCAGCACTGTTTACATTCTTTTCCTTGTCTCTCTGTCCCCCACACTTTCTAGGTCCTCCTCGCTTGGGGCTGGCAGAGAGACTGCGCCCCTAGAGACAAAGCCAGCTTCCTGCTTGGGGGACGGAGTGGGGATGCCCAGCCTCGCCCGGGTTTGTCAGAATGCCACCAGCTCCGAATTTCATCCTTCCTTCACCCATTCTTCTTCTACACCCTCCAGCACCCCTGGATTAACACTTTCATCTCCTTCCAGGAACCAGGGAGCAACCCAGATTCCAGGAAGAGGAGGTCAATGCTAACGGTTGGCCCCCAGTCTCCAGCCCACCCTTCACCTCTACCTCCCTGCCCTCAGCTCCCAAACCCTGTCCAGCGGAGAAGGTGGAACAAGCTGCCCGTCAAGGCCAGAGGAGAGAGCCAGGCTGGTCATTTCCTTTGTGACCCCGACAAAGGAATCCTACTAAATCCCAACAGTGCGATTTGTAAAGGAGACAGGACCACCCCAGCCTCACTCTGCTGCCTGCCTCCCGCAGAGCATCCAGGAAGCAGCATTTTCACAGGAGCCCAGGAACCCTGGGGGCGGGGGGCGGGGGTGGGGCAGACTCAGGCCCTGGGAGGCAGGAGGTGTGGCCAGGATTGGGAGGAAAGAAGAGTTAAATGCCTTTGTCTTTCTAGTAGTGCGGGAAGAACCTGTCTGTTGGGGGGGGCGGGGGGCGCGGAGCTGAGGTCCAACAGGCTGTCCTTAATGGTACCACCTTGGTTTCCCCAAGGGATGCTTTCTTTCCCTTCTCCATGGGACAAAGCTGTCCTGCCTGATGTCTGTGTCCAAAACTGCCCGTCAAACGCTGGTAGTGCTGCTTCCGTGGAACGAAGTGAACCCCAACTTTCTCTATGGGATGGGAGTTCCTGTCAGCGGCTTGGACTGGTCCTAATCACCTTTGTATCTGTTCAGTCGTTCAGGCATGTCTGACTCTTTGTGACCCCATGCACTATACCAGCCAGGCTTCCCTGTCCATCACCAACTCCTGCAGCCTACTTAAACTCATGTTCGTCACGTCAGTGATGCCATCCAGCCACCTCATCCTCTGTTGCCCCTTCTCCTCCCGCCTTCAATCTTTCCCAGCATAAGGGTCTTTCCAATGAGTCGGTTCTTTGCATCAGGTGGCCATGTGGCAGAGAGAAAAGTGCCCAGTGAGCCCCAGGCTGCTATACCCCCACCAGCAGGGTCCCCGTGGCAGCTCTGAGGCTGTCTCCTCTTCCTCCTCTTTCTCCTCCTGTTGCAGCAAAATGCCTTCTCTTTCTTTGGGATTGAAAAAAAAAGTGCCATTTCCCTATTAAAAACAAGAAACATTTTCCCCTTGCCATAGCTTCTCTGCTGGCACCTGGACCTTGACCACCCCCAGATGGGGGTCTTTCCTGATGGACTTTGGCCACCCCAGAGCCTTTGTGAGGCTCAGCTTCCTTCCTCTTTCCAGATGGGAAGGAAAGCTCCAGGCTCTGTCTTAACTGGAGGGTCTCATACTCGAGGCCTGGGTTTCCCTGTTGGGGAAGAAGCCATCCCCTTGTTTTGCTCCCTGTCCTTCCAAGCACCAGTCACCTTTGACTCAGCACCTGCTCCCGGAGGCAAAGTATAGGTTGATGTGAGAGAAAGGCTAGAGAATGTGCAGCCCGAGGACCAGGGTTTGCCCGATGTTTCCCTCTCGGGGAGAGGGACGGAAGAAACCACGGATCCAAGCAGCACAGCGGATCTGCCCTCTTCCTGGTTGCCTCCTTCGCTGGTCAGAGAAGTGGGCTGCACCGAAGTAAGCCAGTCTCCAGGGTGAGTGCAGGATCTGGGGGCTGGTGGGCACCCTCTCCTGCTCCCTCCCCCCCTCACCCTCCCGACCCTGCCTGGGATGCCCGAGTGAACCTTTCCTGTGTGATCTCGGTCCAGCCTCAGTTTCCCCTCTGGACCTCAGCTTTTTCTTTTTTCTTGTTTTTAGTTTTTGGCCATGCCCCGTGACATTTGGGATCTTAGTTCCCCAACCAGGGAGCAAACCCTCGCCCCCTGCCATGGAAGCACAGACTCTTAACTGCTGAACTACCCGGGAAGTCTCCCAGACTGCAACTTTTTCATTCTTTCCAATGTTGGTGTTGGATTGGATCTTTCAGGCCCTAACTTTTATTTATTTATTTTTCTCAGGCCCTGACTTTTAGCTCTTCTTCGGTGCCACCATCATCCTACCCTCCCGGACTGATTGTGACCGAAGGAGAAGCAAGGAATAGAAAGTCAGCTGTTCAGAAGTCACACCTACACATGACGTTTGAAGAGAGACAGGGCAGAGAGGGGAAAGCTTGAACACAGGTAGTCTTGGAGAAAGCACAAAGCTCAGTCTCCCGAGCTAGGTTCCCACAAACACGCGCACAGACACACACGTACGCGGACCCAGCTGTGGTGCTCAGGGGATCGACCACGAGCTACAGTCAACAAGGGCAGGAGAGCACGTCCTGCTATTGGACTTCTGCCCACAGGGCGAGGCGGTGGCTGCCTCTTCTGCTGACCACGTTCTCCAAATCACAGACCATCACACAAGTGGCCCCTGACATGATAGGATGACCTGTTGCATCCTCAGAGCCCCCAGTACGGAAACAGCAGCGGCCTGACCTCAGTAGCTTCAGAGGCTCACATTCCCAGTCTGCCTCCAAGGGCACAGGACAAAGGTCATCTGGGGGCCCAGGGCCAGGGTGAACTCTCACCGGGCAATGCATGCTTCTGTCCACAGTTGGATGACCCCTATAGACTGGGCAGCCTAACTCCCCTGCGGCCAGCAATTAGGATGACTTCCCGGCAGTGGGTCACTTGCCTCCCACCCTTGGCGGGCCATCAGAAACACTGGCATGATGGTAAACGGGTACATCGCCTGGAGAGGGAAATTTGGCCATACCTTTTAAATTTGCAAATGTGTATACTGCATGATACAGTGATTCTACAGGAATTTATTCTACAAATACACTTACACACATGTGAAATGACATGATTACAAGTGATGTGCTGCAACGTTATCTATTAGGAACAATTGGAAGTCAATGAGATGTCTATCAGTAGCTGTTTGGTTTCATAGATTATGGTATATCCCCACAAAGGGATACTGAAAATGGGAGGCTTTTGCGCATTATTATGAGAGAATTATGGATATATATTGTTAACATAAGCAAGGTTCAGGATAGTGGGTATATTTTCCCACTATTTGGGTCGAAAAGAAAGGAAAATAAAGGACAAAGACACATATATTTTTCATTGACCTTATTTAAAATATTAAGGGAAAGATAAACAGGAGACTAATGGCTACTATTAGGGAGTTGAAAACTGAGATGAAGGCAATTTTCTAATATATGATTTTGTGTATTTTGATGGCTGAATAACGTGAATGTATTATGGATTCAAAACATAAAATGAAGAAACACAAAAGCACAAGAAGAAAAGACCCAAGTGATGGAAGATGGATTCCTCCCTGCGGGGGGCCCCAAGGCCAGGGGTGGATGGTGGGTGGGGTGGGGGATGGGCCAGCCAGACTGAGAACATTGTGGGGATGGGCCAGAGCAGAGGAAAAGCTCTCCAGGTGCTGGGCTCGGCTCTCTGCTGGTGCCTAAAAGCCTTCAAAACGGGGGCCAGAATTCCTCTCCCCCACAATCTCCTTTGGCTATAGGCCTAATCATACCCCAAAGGCAGGCACACGCATGTGGTTTGGGAAATCTTGTCTTTCTTGAAACATAAACACTGGAACACCCTTCCTTAGATTAACAAGGTCACCCCTAAAGCCACGGCAGCCTTTGAAGCGACTTGACTTCCTGGCACCCCCTCCTTTCCCCCCAACCAACTCAGATATCCTGAAAACAAAAACCAAAAAACCCCCAAACCTTGCTGAATGGCTGGGATTTGTTTTAGAGGTTACTCTTTGAGAATCTTCTGACACCCCTGGAGATAACTGGCAACACTCTGGGGTGTTGCAAAACCTGACTTGGGAGGGACTGCCCTAATGGTCAGCCAGAGACCCAGGTCAAGGCTCCGGCCAAGTGGGACCTGCACTGCTGGCGCGGGGCGTAAGGGGAGAGGCTGGCCTGCCCGGGGCGCAGCCTGGGCACGGAAGGCATTTGCTTGGGAGCCACTGGCCAGCCCCGCTCGCGGGTGAGCACGGGGTCCCTGGGAGATGACACGGGTTCTTTTTCCTTGGGGATAATTTTAGGTCTTCACTTCGCCTCCAGTCTCTCCAACTCCCAGCCCCTGGCTCGGCCTCCCAGAGGGATTGCTGAGACCAGTGACTCGACAGGGTACTGTTGAAATATAGAGCTCTTCAAAAGAGACTTGCTGAGACATGGCCCTGGAGGCTTTTTCCATGATATTTTCCCCCCTTTCTCCCATTGTTTCGGGAGAGGAAGCAAGATGGCTCGAGGATCAGGTTCTGGTAGGACTTAATAAGGGTATCAGAGCTTCCTGCCCTTCAACTTGAACCTAGGGGCGTGTTTCTCAGTTTCATCTCCCCACACCCAGTTCGAGAGGAACTGGCTTAGGGACAGAACTTGGCTGAGAACCAGCCTTCGGTCTGGGGCAGGGGAGCGGGGGGAGGAGGCCCTGGGCTTCTTAGGTGCGGGGGAACCTCTGATTTCGTTGTAGGAGAGACTCCAGCAGGCATTCAAGTGCCAGGCCTGCGGTGCCACACACTCCGAGATGCAACGTGTGAAGTCCTCACCCTAATGTCTTCTAATTTTTAAAAGTTCATGAATAAAATCTTCAGGGAAGTAGAGAAGACTGCCACGGTGATGGAAGATTTGTGGAGAGCTGGGAGTGATGGTGGATAAGCCTCAACCTGGAAGCCATTGATTCTTTTTTTTTTTTTTTTTAATATCTGCCCTGGGTCTCAGTCGTGGCAGGTGGGATCTAGTTCCCTGATCAGGGATCAAACCTGGGCTCCCTTCCATTGAGAGTGTGGAGTCTTAGCCACTGGACCACCGAGGAAATGGCATTCATTCTTTATTTTTGGCTGTGCTGAGTCTTCATTGCTGCTGGGCTTTCTCTAGTTGCGGTGAGCGTGGGCTACTGTTCTTTGCTGTGCATCGGCTTCGCATTGTGCTGGCTTCCTTTGATGCAAAGCACAGGCTTTCGGCACACGGGCTTCAGTAGGTGCAGTACTCGGGCTCAGTCGTTGCACCACAGAATCTCATTACTTGTCTCTTGCAGACTCTAGAGAGTGGGCTCAGAAGATGCAGCCCAGGGGCTCAGTAGCCTGCATGTGGAATCTTCCCGGACCAGGGATCGAACCTGTATACCCTGCATTGGTAGGCAGATTCTTATCCACTGTGTGTGTTAGTCGCTCAGTTGTGTCCGACTCTTTGTGACCCCATGGACTGTAGCCTGCCAGGTTCCTCTGTCCATGGGATTTTCCAGGCAAGAATACTGGAGTGGGTTGCCATTTTCTTCTCCAGGGGAATCTTTCCGACCCAGAGATCGAACTCGGGACACCCACATTGCAGGAGGATTCTTTACCATCTGAGCTACCAGGGTATCCACTGTACCACCGGAGAAATCCCCATTCATTCATTTTCAGAACAGTTGTTACAAGAGAAGTGTTTTAAGAAAGGGGTCCATCTAGAAGTTTTCTCCGCGGAAAGTGTGGGGAAGGGGTAACATGGAGTGGGGAAGACAGAAATGGAAACTTGTAGCATCCTGGGCTCAGTTCAGAGGTCAAATCCAAGCTCAAAAGAGCAGGCAATCAAAAAGACTCCTGGAAAATGGAAGTTTTTTTTTTTTTTTTTTTCCCCAGTAGATGAAAAGGGAAAAAAGAAAGAGAAAGAAAAGTTAGACCAGAATGACAGGGGAAGTAAGTGAATAGAAGGGTAGGGGCCAGATCTCTTGGAAGGAGGTCTTGGGAGAAGACGGAAATAGCCGGTGTCCTCTATGACTTAACTTACTCAGAAGAGGATGCCTGCGTGGAGGAGGGGCTGCCGTGGGTCCCCTCCTTTGCTTCCAGGGGGTTACCTTTCCCTCCAACGCGGTAAGCGGGCAGGGTTTTTCCTTCTCGGAGAGATGCTCCTGGACCTTCCCAGGGAATTGGTACAGAGTTCCAGAAAACCAGTGAGGCCAGAGCGCGGGGAGCTGTCACGGCAGGAGCGGGCACGTCGTAGCAGAGAACACACGGCGTGACTTTACTCTTCCGAATCTTACTGGGGGTTTGACTAATAGGGAAGTCGGGCGTCCATCTGGCCTCAGTCCCCACGGCTCGATTTCCCCTCCGGAGGCCCAGCGAGGAGACTATTGGCCGCTGCCCCTTTAAGGGCCGCCACTCCCCCACCCCCACCCCCTCCCCAGTGGTGGCACCCAAGGGGTGGGGGTGGCGGGGAGACTGTGCGTTCTCGGCCGGTCAGCTGGGGAAGATGGCCCAGGCCGGGGGAATCGCTCCCACGCCCCGATGCCCCCTCCGCTGAGCAGGGTGAGCTGGGAGCCCCTTTCCCTCATTCCTTCCTGCCCCACGCGCGACGCGGGGATGGCTCCGTGGCCTCCCGGGAACAGCTCTCTGACCCCGTGGCCAGATATCCCCACCCTGGCGCCCAATACTGCCAACGCGAGTGGGCTGCCAGGGGTGCCCTGGGCGGTGGCGCTGGCGGGGGCGCTGTTGGCGCTAGCGGTGCTGGCCACCGTGGGAGGCAACCTGCTTGTAATCGTGGCCATCGCCCGGACGCCGAGACTCCAGACCATGACCAACGTGTTCGTGACTTCGCTGGCCACAGCCGACCTGGTGGTGGGGCTCCTGGTCGTGCCCCCGGGGGCCACGTTGGCGCTGACCGGCCACTGGCCCCTGGGCGTCACCAGTTGCGAGCTGTGGACCTCGGTGGACGTGCTGTGTGTGACGGCCAGCATCGAAACCCTGTGCGCCCTGGCGGTGGACCGCTACCTGGCCGTGACCAACCCGCTGCGCTACGGCGCTCTGGTCACCAAACGCCGCGCCCGAGCCGCCGTGGTCCTGGTGTGGGTCGTGTCCGCCGCGGTGTCGTTTGCGCCCATCATGAGCAAATGGTGGCGCATCGGGGCCGATGCCGAGGCTCAGCGTTGCCACTCCAACCCGCGCTGCTGCACCTTCGCCTCCAACATACCCTACGCGCTGCTCTCCTCCTCGGTCTCCTTCTATCTTCCGCTCCTGGTGATGCTCTTCGTCTACGCACGGGTTTTCGTGGTGGCTACGCGCCAGCTGCGCTTGCTGCGCCGGGAGCTGGGTCGCTTCCCGCCAGAGGAGTCTCCGCCGGCTCCTTCTCGCTCCGGGTCCCCTGGCCCGGCGGGGCCGTGCGCCTCGCCCGCGGGGGTGCCTTCCTACGGCCGGCGGCCGGCGCGCCTTCTGCCTCTGCGGGAACACCGCGCCCTGCGCACCTTGGGGCTCATCATGGGAACCTTCACGCTCTGCTGGTTGCCTTTCTTTGTGGTCAACGTGGTGCGCGTCCTCGGGGGCCCCTCTCTGGTGTCCGGCCCCACTTTCCTCGCCCTTAACTGGCTGGGCTATGCCAACTCTGCCTTCAACCCGCTCATCTACTGCCGCAGCCCGGACTTTCGGAGCGCCTTCCGCCGCCTGCTGTGTCGCTGCCGGCCGGAGGAGCACCTCGCCGCTGCCTCCCCGCCCCGCGCCCCCTCCGGAGCCCCCACGGCCCTGAGCAGCCCCGCCGAGTCCAGGGAGCCCCCACCGCTCGACGGGTAGGTAATCAAGGCGAAGGGATCAGGAAGCTTTCTGTATCTCCGCTGGTCAATTTTTTTTGAGTTCGGGGTTCGGAAGGAGGAGATGGGGCTGGGGAGGGTCTTTGCAATCAAGAGAAGGGGGGCACAGAGTAAATCAAAGAGGAACCCAGAGCCCTTTCTTTTTCCGTTCTCCACCCACCCTGCCTGGGGGGGGGGGAGGGGTGCGAGGTGGAAGCAAAGGAGGCGGGCGGGTGGTTCTCCAACCCAGGAAAAACAGTGCGCCCGGAGGTGCCGCGGTGCGGAGGGCCCCCGGCTCAACCGCAGTGCTAGTTTGGGTTTGCTAGCGCAGTTCTTTCTCTGCCCAAACTTCTTACCATCACTCGGGCCGGCTTTGACTTGCAGAGAAGACTAGAGGGCCCCCCCATCCCCCACCCCCGCGGCCGTCCCCAAGCCTTTGGGCTCAGTTCTGGTTTCTTCGAATAGTCTGATAGCCCTGAAGGTGAGGATTCGCTTCCGGAATGAAGGCTAGCCGGGCTGAGGAAGCTGTGAGTGCGAATTCTTCCCCAGTAGGAACCGGGTCGGCTTGGAGTTGGGGGTGGCCTTTGTAGTTCGTGGATCCCAGAGGGGTTTCCCAAGGTCCCTGACCACCCTCTCCCCCCCGTTCCCACCCTTTGCCCCCTCACCCCAAGATACTGTTATCTCCACTTTTTCAGGGCTTCCTGTGGACTTTCTTAGGCCTTGAAGAAACAGCTCCGTTGATCCGGAACCTCTGGAAAGCCTCTGGGCGGCCTCGGTTCAGAATGAGCCCCGTGGAGTTTCCCAGCTGGAAAACTCTGCCCTCCAGGCGCCTGACTGACGACGGGGTCCTGGGAGGCGGATGGCGGCTGACTAGGGAGGGGAAATCCTTACCAAGTGGGTTTTGGCCGGCTCTCTTTCTTTCTGAGAGAAGTTTCTAAAACCCCAGCCCTGAACTTCACCGCTACCTCAGCAGCTGGGGAGTCCGGCTGCCCATGCCCCGGTGCCGGAGCAGGAGCTGGGCTGCGTTTAGCCCGGGCATCCGCACCTGTCTCACTTGTGTGCTGTGTGCGCAGCGGCAAGGCGGGCACCTTCGTTCTGCTCCTTCTGCCTCCCAGACCCTGAGGGACCCGCCGGGGTGCTGGAGGCCCAGGCTGAGAAGAGGAAGCTGGCGAAGGTCACGGTTTGGGGTTTTGTCCTCCGTGGCTTCCTCATTGTAGACACACCTACCTCACAGCAGTTTCAGGACTTTAGAGTTTGGGGTGTGGGGGATGCTCCTGGTTTCGTGGGAAGGTGAACCATTAGAATGGGTCCATTCTTTTCCTTTTGAAATCAAATGAATAAATCTTACTGAATGCAGTTTATCCGTTGCCCTCTTTCCTCTCCCATTTGTTTTCTCTGTGTAATCCGCTTACTCCTTTCATAGAGCTGACTTGTGACAGAGGCAGTAAATTAGGACTAATCCTTGTCCCTTTCTTCTTGATCCTCATGAAACAAAGAATGAAAAGTCTTTTGGGGTGAAGGAGACGGAGTTTGAGCCTTGGACACTCCGATCTCCCCACCCTGGAGGCCATTCTGCCCACGGGATTCACTGAAGTGTCCGCAGGAGGGTGGGGTTTGCTGTTCCAGGGATCAGGGCACATGGAGCTCTTGCGCTACAAGCCAGAGGTGGATTCATAATATCCCGTTGTCACCAGGAACCAGTTTTGTCCGGTGCTGTATATGTGTGTGTGGCGGCACAGACCATTGTTTGTGTTGGGCAGATTCTCTTGGGTTATAAATATAGTCTGACATTTCTTATCCTTTCCATAACCTCTATTAACCTCTACCTTCCCACTCCCTTTCCTGGGCAGCAGAAATCTGTATTATCTTCTTGAACTAAAACTGGAGTTACAAGTTTGAGCTCCAAGATAATTTTTTCCTCCCTTATGCCAATTTTATGAATCTTATCAGGCAGTTTCCTAGGGAAAGAAAATTTCTATGGAAACCCCCTGGGTCATTTTGTGAGTTCTTATTTAGACTCCTTGAGCACAGACCATTGTCCAGGCTGATTTACAGGACAGCCAGTAAATCACTAAAAGTTGAACGAGCTGGGTGACGGCAGCATACAATGCATTGTCTACCTTCAGGGGCTCCAGGGTTATAAAACTGATCGGCCCTGAGGATAAGCTCGGTGGATTTCCACATATGGGTGTTCCCTGTGAACTGGACCTGGCCTTAGCTGCTTTCTTCTGTCTAGGAGTCCAAGTTTTATTTCTTACGATGTTTGCATACCAAAGATGACTTTCTCCTTCTTCACTCAGAGCAGTACGAGATCTCTGGTGTCTGAGGTGTGGAAGGTTTCTTGGCAAGAACTCAACTTGTTGAACCTTTAGCAGAGGAGGAAGTCTCGCTTTAGCCTGAGCATAAGAGGGCCTCCTCTCTCTCCCCATCTCTGGATATTTTCCCAACATCGCTGAGGGAAGTTGTCCAGTCGGTGCCAGGGTGCTAGGCAGGGGGAGAAGAATGATTTGGGGGGGGGAGGGCGATCTGGTTTGTAGAATTGTCCTTGAACGCCATCCAGGAGCTCACAGGGCTTGAGTTTTACTCGCTACGCACCCGTGTGCCAGCTGTCAGCCTCCTCTGGAGTGTTTAGACTTGCGCTGGGGCTGTGGACTCCGTCTGTGAATTGTCTCCACTGTCTGACAGGTGCAGAGGCAGCCAGCCGCTCCCGTCATTTCTCCAGCAACTTTCGGTCAGGTGTCAGGCCAGGGGAGATTTATACCCTTGGATGTCGAGTGGGTGGCTCTCTGTAGCACCGGCCCGGAGCACTTGAACTGGGGAAGACAACCAACCATCCTCTGAGCCTAGAGATGTGAAGACTTGCAGATGGTGCTAGTGATGCATGCTCAGTCGTGCCCGACTCTTTGGGACCCCATGAGCTGTATAGCCCTCCAGGCTCGTCTGGAATTTTCCAGGCAGCAATACTGGAGTGGCTTGCTCTTTCCTCCTCCAGATGATCTTTCTAACTCAGGGATGGAATCTGCATCTCTTGCATTGGCAGGTGGATGCCTTACCACGGCACCACCTGGAACCCATGAGGGAAAAAGGGTCCGTGGAACTGCTGGCTCTGCCTGACCAGAAGTGACAAGGTGGAAGGGGCTATGCTGGAGGACACGGGATGAGGAGTGATGGGCTTTTTCAGAGGGAACCTGCCTCTGCAACCTCTGACACCTCTGAGGAGCAGGCAGAGTTAGGGGGAGGGTGTTGTTGATAACAGGCTTTCCTAGGACTCCCCCGTGGTAGGTTCTTTTGTGGTGTGCATGTGTGCTAAGTAGCTTCAATTGTGATGGACTCTCTGCGACCCCATGTACTGTAGCCCACCACGTTCCTCTGTCCATGGGATTCTCCAGGCAAGAACACTGGTGTGGGTTGCCACGCTTTTCTCCGGCGGATCTTCCCAACCCAAGGATTGAACCCACATCTCTTATGTCTCCTGCATTGGCAGGAGGGTTCTTTACCACTAGCGGCAGCAGTCCCTAGCCTTTTTGGCACCAGGGACTGGTTTCCTGGAAGACCACTTTTTCATAGACCATGGAGTGGGGGGAAGGGGCTGGCTATTTCGGGATGATTCAGGTGCATTATATGTATTGTATACTTTATTTCCATTATTATTACATCAGCTCCACCTCAGATCGTCAGGCCTTAGATACCAGAGGCTGGGGACCCCTGTTCTGGAGAACAGTGGTAAGTGCAGTCTGCAGTCGTGGGCAGTCATGGGGCGAACATTCCACACCAGCTTCATTCCTCATCCCTTACGGTGTCTAGCGGTTTCTTTCTCTCGGCCTGCAGGCACAGGTGAAGACCATGGAAATGGTGCCCTTTATAGTACCATCCTAAAAGCCAGAGATCTAGGCTCCCTTCTCAGACCCCTGGGCTGGGGCAGTATGTCTGTGTTTCTGTGTCTGTCCAGCGGGGAAGGGGGGAGTCAGCAGAGGGTATACAGACCTGCCAGTGGCCTCCCTAGCCCTCTGCCAAATGCCCTGGGGATAGTCTGCCTTAGGCCAGCTAGTGAGCAGTTGAGGTGTGATGTGAAACTGTTTGATTAGCAGCAAAGAAAGCCATTGGCTTTTTCATAGTTCATCGTATTATGGGATGAAAGAAAATCGAAGCACATTCCTCAGTTTCCCCATCTATAAAGTAAACGGAGGATAAATTTTTCTCTTCTCTCTTGCCTTTAGAAGGGGAATGAAGGTGACTGCGATGGCTGGCTCTCATCAACCTCTGGGAAGCCCTAAGCAGAGTTCTGCTTCTTCAGCGTTTCTGCAAGCCTCTGTGCTCCGTTCAAGGCATAATCGGTGCGAGGCGCCCCCTGATGGTTGTTTGAAGCACAACAGGTGTAGACCGCGTTTACAAGCAGGCCTGACCTGAAATAACTTGAAGAGGCCCTAGAAGTGGTTTGGTCAGGGGAATTCCCTGGCGGTCTGGTGGTTAAGACTGCGCACTTCCACTGCAGGGGGCATGGGTTGGATCCCTGGTCAGGGAAGTAAGATCTCGCATGGCCGTTGTGTGGCCCAAAATAAATAAATATCAATAAATGGATATGGTTTCAGCTCACTTGAGTAGCTCAGCCGTGTCCACTTTGTGCAACCCCATGAACTGCAGCACGCCGGGCTTCCTTGTCCATCACCAACTCCTGGAGCTTGCTCAAACTCGTGTCCATCGAGTTGGTGATGCCATCCAACCATGTCATCCTCTGTCGTCCTCTTCTCCTCCCATCTTCAATCTTTCCCAGCATCAGGGTCTTATTCCAATGAGTCAGTTCTTCGCATCAGGTGGCCAAAGTATTGGAATTTCAGCTTCAGCATCAGTCCTTCCAATGAATATTCAGGACTGATTTCCTTTAGGATGGACTGGTTGGATCTCCTTGCAGTCCAAGGGACTCTCAAGAGTCTTCTCCAACACCACAGTTCAGAAGCACCAATTCTTCCATGCTCAGCTTTCTTTATAGTCCAACTCCCACATCCGTACATGATTACTGGAAAAACCATAGCTTCGTCTAGAGGGACCTTTGTCAGCAAAGTAATGTCTCTGCTTTTTAATATGCTGTCTAGGTTGGTCATAGCTTTTCTTCCAAGGAGCAAGCGCCTTTTAATTTCATGACTGCAGTCACCATCTTCAGTGATTTTGGAGCCCAAGAAAATAATGCCTCTCACTGTTTCCATTGTTTCTCTATCTATTTGCCATGAAGTGATGGGACCAGATGCCATGATCTTTGTTTTTTGAATTTTGAGTTTTAAGCCAGCTTTTTCATTCTTCTCTTTCACCTTCATCAAGAGGCTCTTTAGTTCCTCTTCACTTTCTGCCATAAGGGTGGTGTAAACTATGTATCTGAAGTTATTGATATTTCTCCTGGCAATCTTGATTCCAGCTTGTGCTTCATCCAGCCCAGCATTTTGCATGATGTACTCTGCATATAAGTTAAATAAGCAGGGTGACAATATACAGCCTTGATGTACTCCTTTTTCTATCTGGAACCAGTCTGTTGTTCCATGTCCAGTTCTAACTGTTGCTTCTTGACCTGCATACAGATTTCTCAGGAGGCAGGTAAGGTGGTCTGTTATTCCCATCTCTTTAAGAATTTTCCACAGTTTGTTGTGATCCATACAATCAAAGGCTTTGGTGTAGTCAATAAAGCAGAAGTAGATGTTTTTCTGGAACTCTCTTGCTTTTTCTGTGATCCAATGGATGTTGGCAATTTGATCTCTGGTTCCTCTGCCTTTTCTAAATCAAGCTTGAAAAAAATCTGGTTCTTGGTTCGTGTACTGTTGAAGCCTCACTTGGAGAATTTTGAGCATAACTTTGCTAGCAAGTGAGATGAGTGCAATTGTGCAGTAGTTTGAGCATTTTATGGCATTGCCTTTCTTTGGGATTGGAATGAAAACTGCCCTTTCCATTCCTGGGGCCAGTGCTGAGTTTTCCAAATTTGCTGGCATATTGAGTGCAGCATTTTAACAGCATCACCTTTTAGGATTTGAAATAGCTCAACTGGAAATGGTTTAGCCCAGTCCTTTGATGAAATGAAGAAACTGATCTCTAGCAAGATGAATTGTAAGTATCCAAGATTACTTGGCAACACTGTGTTTTCAGTATAAATTGCATGGCATTTGGAGCTGGAAAAAAACAAATAAGGACAGAAATGACCTTTTTTAGGAGTACCAATAAATATACCAACCTTGTAAGAGGTGCTGTCCAAATGTTACCTTACAGTGACAACAAAGGAAAAAATACAGCTGTGTAGAAACCAAAGAGCTTGCTGTGCTGATTTTAACCCAGTCTACCAGACTCCCAAGTTCACTTTCTTTGCACTGACTTCTCACCATCAGCCACACAGAGCAACTGACTTAGCCTCTCTCTTGGCCTGTGAATCAAATGGAGATGATTCAATTGCTCTACTCAATTCTTGCAGACTGGTTTTGAAGCTCAGATGAGAGACTGTATGTGAAAAGCTTTGGAAACTGAAAGGGTCCTCCCAGTTCTAAGGGGTGTCATTTGAGTGTGGGGCTCGGACTAGTCCCAGGGCTCCTGGCTTCAGTCCCAGGGCTCCTGGCTTCAGTCCTCGTTTGGTCCTGCTTACATCGACAGCCTAGATCCTGGACTCACTTACCTTTGGTCACGGTGGGTGTGTCCTGCCTGGTCTTCCTCCCGCAGGTTCGTCCCCACCTCAGGTATCAGCGATCCCACTGGTGTCACACCCACGTCACTGTGCACCTCCTCCTTTGGCCCTCTTTTCATGTCAGACCCTGGTCTGGCCTGTGCCTGACTGTTGGCTCACCCTATCACTGGGTTGCAGCATTTATGATGATCTAATTTTTTTTTTTCAAAAATAGTTTTATTTCTTTATTTGGCTGCACTGAGTCTTAGTTGTGGCATGTGGGATCTAGTTCCCTGACCAGGGATCAAGCCTGGGCCCCCTGCATTGGGAGTGCAGAATCTTAGCCACTGGGCTACCAGGGAAGTCTCTATAATGAGCTAATTCAGTGGTTAGGACTCTGAGCTTCCACTTCAGGGGCCCTGGCTTTGATTCCTGGTTGAGGAATGACAGAGGATGAGATGGTTGGATGGCATCGCCGACTCAGACATGAGTTTGAGCGAGCTCCAGGAGTTGGTGATGGACAGGGAAGCCTGGTGTGCTGCAGTCCATGGGGTCGCAAAGACTCAGATACGACTGAGCGACTGAGCTGAACTGAACGAAGAACTAAGATCTCACATGCTGTGTGGCATAGCCAAAAAGAAAAAAAGGATGGACAGAAGGTTTAAGAGCGAGGGCACTTCTAGGTGTCAGGGCTTTATGGTATCTTCATGAGAGTGGGGCCCTAAAGAACCAGAAGAGGGAGATTGTATATTTGTTTGTTAAATCTTCCATAACAGATTATCCCAAACAGAAAAGTATTGTCACAGTTCTAGAGGCTAGAGGTCCAGGACCAAGGTAAGGCCCTGGGGGAAGGCCCTTTTTGCCTCCAGCTTCCTGGGTGTTGTCTGGCTTGTAGCTGTCGCAGGGCGACACCCACCTCCCTCTTCGCCTGGCCTTCTCCCACTGTGAGTGTCTGTGTCCAAAGTTCCTTCCTCTTCTGAGGATACCAGCCATTGGATCAGGGTCCAGCTTGATTCTGTGTGACTTCATTTTAACTTGATTACACGTGCAAAGACCCTACCTCCAAATAAGCACATTCCCAAGTGATGGGGGTTAGGACTTCAGCATATCTTTTTGGGGGGTACAATTCAACCCACGGCTCAGGGTGTGATGGGGAAGGAGGAACAGTCTTACTGCAGCCTCTGCATGCTCATCTTATTGCTGATGTTTTGAACCCACATTTCCCAGCCTATTACATCTATAATCAGTCAGAATGGTGGTGAGGGTGCTATGCATCCCTGGATTTCCATTTCTAAGCCTTTTCTCTGGGCCCCAGATTTGAGAGGTGATTCATCAAGTCAGAAGATTCCCAGGTGGCGCAAAGGTAAAGAATCTCCTTGCCAGTGTAGGAGATGCAAGAGACAGAGGTTCAATCCCCAGGTTGGGAAGATTCCCTGGAGGAGAAAATGGCAATCCACTCTAGTATTCTCGCCTGGAGAATCCCATGGACAGAGGAGCCTGGCGGGCTATAGGCTGCAGGGCTGCAAAGAGTTGGACATGACAGATCACAGGCCTCATCCAGTCAGACCTTGTGTTTGATTTCTCCTGTTGGTGGAATTTGCTGTCCATTCTCTATTCTTTCCTTCTGTGAGTAACAGAACGCCTAAGTTTTATCAGGCACTGCTGCTGCTGCTAAGTCACTTCAGTTGTGTCCGACTCTGTGTGACCCCATAGACGGCAGCCCACCAGGCTCCCCCATCCCTGGGATTCTCCAGGCAAGAACACTGGAGTGGGTTGCCATTTCCTTCTCCAATGCATGAAAGAGAAAAGGTAAAGTGAAGTCGCTCAGTCATGTCCGACTCTTAGCGACCCCATGGACTGCAGCCTACCAAGCTCCTCCGTCCATGGGATTTTCCAGGCAAGAGTACTGGAGTGGGGTGCCATTGCATGGCCTCCCTAAAAACACACTGGTGCCTCTCCTGCGGCCCGGTGTGACTAAGTGACTAAATTCTAGTCAAATGAACTGTGACGCTTCTGGGCCTTAAAGGGAAAAGGTATATCCTCCACATTTGATTCCCCCTTTCCAACTGGCTGGAATGCAGCTGTGATGGTAAGGACTGAAGTAGCCATGTTGGGTCTTGAGATGGAAACCATATATTGCTGATGACAGAAGAACCAGTCAGGGGAGCCTGTGGGTCCCACAGTGTGAAGTTACCATTTTAGTCCTAAATTGCTTATGCTTAGGACTCTTCAGTTCAGTCACTCGGTCGTGTCTGACTCTTTGTGACCCCATGGACTGCAGCATGCCAGGCTTCCCTGTTCATCACCAACTCTTAAAGAGAAATAAACTTCTATCTTGTTTAAGCTACAGCTGTTTTAGCCTTTTTTTTAAAACATCAACTGAATCAAACACATTCATCAGTGAAGGGAGACTACAAGATATAACAATGAATGGGCATCTCCTACATTTTGTAATGAATGTGGCTTGGCTTATAAAGCTGGCTTGCTTTGGTACCCCTTCGGCACTTCTGATCTCTGGGAACTGGCATCTCCATAAAGTCTGAGTTTGTATCACACCTGTGGCCCCCAAGTCCATCTCGACATTGATTCCTATGGGGACAATGATCCATGAGTGTGTTCGTTTCCGGAGACTACCACAACATATGACCACAACCATGGTCACTTAAGACAGCAGAAATTTATTTTCTTACAGTCCTGGAGGCCAGAAACCTAAAATCAAGTAGACAGGGCTAGTTCCTTCTAGAGACCCCCAAGGAGACTCTGTTCCAGGCCCCGGGCTGCAGCAATTCTTGGCTTTTGTTGATTTACAGACACATTGCTTTGATGTCTACCTCTGCTATCACTTTCCCGCTGTGTCCCTGTGTGGCCTCTCCTTCTCTCTTTTAAAGACACAGATCTGTCTTTGTAAGACAGATCGGACTTGGATTTGGGGCCTGCTCTAAACCAGGATGATCTCATCTCAAGATCTTTGCCTTAATTATATCAGCAAAGACCCTTCTTCCAGATAAGGTCACATTCTGAGGTTCTGGGCGGCGTATCTTTAATTGTGGGGGAAAGGGGGTCACTGTTCAACCCATTACAGAGAGGATCCTTGTAAACTCTACAGAGTTCTTATCTTGCAAAATCATCATCCAACCCAGTCACATCTCATGGAAGGACTGTTCTCTCCAGAAGCTTCTGATGACCTCCAAGGACCCGTGTCCTTGCATAATCCCTCCCCCGTGAATGTGGGTGGGGGCATAATTTGCTTCTAACAAGCAGAAAATGGCAAAGGTGATGGGATGTGATTGTTGTGATTATGTCATATTATATGGCAGACGGGAAGGGATTCTGAAGATGTAATTAAGATCCCTAATCATTTGACTTCACAGAAAGGGAGATGATCTTGGGTGGGCCTGACTTAATCAGGCGAACCCTTTAAGAGAAGGTCATAGACAGCAGAGAGACACTCATGCTGGCCTTGGGGAAGCCCGCCACTGTGAGTTCTACAGCTACAAGGAAACGGGTTCCCTGTGAGCCTGGAAGAGGACCCTGTGTCTTAGGTGAGGCTGCAGCCCTGGCCAACACTATCACCGTAGCCTGGTGAGACCCTGAGCCCGAGACCCAGACCCCTGACCCATGGAAACTAAGATAATAAATGTGTGCTGGGACTTCCGTAGCAGTCCAGTTGTTAAGACTTCACGCTTCCACTGCAAGGGGCACGGTTTTGATCCATAGTTGGGGGGAACTAAGATCCTGCATGCCATAAGGTGTGGCCAAAAAAAAGAAAAGAAAGAAAGAAAGAAAAAATGTGTTGTCTGAGCTGCTTTGTGGTAATTTGTGACACAACAAAAAAAACGAATCCATCTCTGGTCATATTTTTAAAGATTTCCTATCAGAGACCAGAATACAATGGGACCCTGAACTCTGGAAGGTCCTAAGATCTGCTGTGGTCTGCTCTTCTCCAAAGATCTCTGGGAGCCTCTCGTCTGCTTGGTCCAGGAAGAGCATCCCAGCCTCCGTCCTTCATGCCTAAGAGAATGACTAGTCATTCTGTGACTCCTCCCTCCCTACCTCCCTCCCTATCTTTTAAGAAAATTAGGAACTAAGAAACCCATTTCACTACACTTTTCATTTCTGAGTTGCTAGGGAGGAGCCAAACAGTGACTAGGCTTCCCTGGTGGCTCAGATGATAAAGCATCTGCCTACAAAGAGGAAGATCTGGGTTCGATCCCTGGGTTGGGAAGATCCCCTGGAGAAGGAAATGGCAACCCACTTCAGTATTCTTGCCTGGAAAATCCCATGGACAGAGGAGCCTGGGGGGCTACGGTCCACGGGGTCGCAAAGAGTCGGACACGACTGAGTGACTTCAGTAGGGAGGAGCCACACTTTGTAAGGCAGTGAACACAGTTCTCAAAGCCTCTTACTTCAGTAAGAAACTAGATGAAGTCTTCCAACTTAGGCTGTTGGTATTCCCAGGAGGGAGAGCGGATGGGCCACTTCCTCCCAGAGAAGAGGTTGCCGGGACTGGGAGAGCTTTGCATCAGCTGGGCACCACCCACGGCGTCTCTGTTTTCTCCCCCCTGGTCAGTGGATCAAGTGCTCGAGCCCTTCCCCTGAGGGCTCCCCTTGGGCCAAGGTCCGAATCTAATTGCCGTTGGAATGCTGTCCCAGAGCCACAGGCAACTGCTTTCCCAATGGAGACATTCTGACCATCTTGGGGGAAAGAGAAACATACAGGGCTGATGGCAAACATCACTGCAGTTGTCAAGATGTTGTTGGCCAAGATCTTGGCCTACTCTGCCCACCGAAGCCAAAAGAAAAATACAGAGACAGAGACTGGAGGAAATAGAAAGGTGGCTTTTATTCTCAGCGGGGGGAGAGGGGAACACAGTAGGGTCACGCCTCAAGACCTGTGTCCCCACCTGCGTGAGAAGTCCAGGGGCTTTTACAAGGCAGGGGCTGGCTGTCAGGAGTCAGCGATGAGGACAGAAGCTGATAGGATCTTGATTCCTTCCTCTTGCATTGTTTCAAAGGCAGTCATAAACTGGCGTCAGTAGCCCAGAAATTGAGTCTGGCAGTTGGGTAGCTCTGCGCCCTTCTTTCTGATGCGTGTAACTCCAAGGGGAAGGGTGTTGTCTAGGGGATGTGTTTAGCACAGAGTCAGAGGAAAATAGGTGTGAAGTATAGCTCCTGCAGAGTTGGGGGGCAGAAAAGCAAACTTAGTCACAGACATTCAGAGTTAGGAGCAGTTAAAGTAAAAAAAAAAAAAAAAAAAAACTAGGAATGTTCAGGCCTGCTCACTGTTCTCTTTATATTCTTTGTCCTCAGGAAAGGGAAGGAGAAAAACTCAATCCTCTTTTTTTCCTTTTCACTGCAACAAAGGCCCGGAGGGAAGAACTCATCTTAAGAGCAAACTATTTCTTCCTTCCCAACCCACCCTCATGCCCATCCCTTCAGTAGGTCTGCTGGCTAGCTGGTTTCCACCTGTTCTGGCGTTGCACGTCTGACTTCAGAGAGTGAAATGTTTTTAAAAATCTTTGCCTTTACTTTCCTTTACCATTTCTTGCAAGTCGTAATGAGAAAGATCTGTTTCTTAATAATAAAAGAAGGTAGAAAAGTTGGACACAAGTAAGCAGACATTAGCACTGATACATAATATATTGTTTACATTAAGCAGATATTTTGCAGAACTGACATCTCCCTCCAGGCTTGGTGTGGTGCCTGGTATTTTTATGGAGGACATCTGACAAGTTTACCCGTTACCCACAGCCATATCTCAGGCCTTCATCACTTCTTAACCGAATTAACTAAAATAGTCTTCATGTGACTTTCTTGCCTAGTTCTGGCTCCTCTCCAGTTCGTCCTCCGCAGCCCCCAGAGAGGTTTTTCGAAAACATAAATCTGACAGTGTCATTCCCGTTCTTAAAATCATTCAGCAATCTTCAAGCATTTGGGGTAGAATTCAGACCCTAACTCAAGGGCTTAGCGTTAGATAGACAAGGGCCTGCCTTCCCAATCTGATTTCGTACCACTCCCCTCTCCTGTACACTTTTATTCCAACCACATTTAATTTTTTTTAAACTTAAAAAAGTAATTTTTGGAGGGTGCAGCTTCTGGGATCTTAGTTCCCCAACCAGAGATTGAACCCAGGCCCTTGACAGTGAAAGTGTAGAGTCATAACCCCTGGACTGCCATGGAATTCCAACCACACTTAAATTGACTGAAGAACTCAACTTTCTTTGTCACTGTACCTTCACACAGACTGTACCCTCTGCTCATTCACACATCCATCCCTCTCAGCAATAAATTAAATAATACATTTGAAGTGAACAAGCTCTAAATATGTTACAAAGTAAAACTTGCAGAGTTTGCAGATGACTTGGGTATAGAGTGTAAGAAAAAAAGAGAGAAGTCTGGGATGTATATTTTGGCCTGAGAACCTGGCAGAAGGGACTTGCCACTTACTAAAATGGGGGGAAATAATGGAGGATATGAAACAACCAGTTAGTTTTTGAACACCGTGAATTTGAAAAGTCTACTCAAGATTTATTGGAATATTAAGTAGGTATTTGGATTTCTGAGTCTAAAGTTTAGGAAAGAAGCTGGAGTTGGATGTATAGGTGTATTGTTGGGCCACCCAAGATGGCTGTTCTCTTGCTCTCTGTAATTCTCCTGCTTGACCAGGGTTTGCTTCACCTGTAGACTTCACCCCTGACTGACCTTCCCTCTTAATCATGGAGCCCAATCAGTAAATGCCTATGTGTTTGCCTCAGCCACAGACAGTGATAGTTCTAATCAGATCAGAACTACTTCAGCTATGATAGTGAGTCAAGGGGGGCAGTGGGGGGCACGCTCTTCTGCTGGTTTCTCCAATAACTGATAAGCCAACCTGACATCAGCTCCCCCAGAACTGCAATCTCTCTATCACCCCAGGAGCAAAGCCTACTACCTTGTCTTATCCGCGGTCTGCCCCATACTGTGGGGTGTCGCTCCAGGACCTCGCTTTAGACATGTAAGGTCCCTCATCCGTTACGCTGTTGATGTCTCTTTTGCCAATTCCGGGCTCTTTCTTTGGTTTTGAGGCTGGGTTAGGGAAAGTACAGGGTTTGCAGGCCTTCAGGTGCAGCGCAACAGTAAGTTTGATGGATTTTGGCAGTGAAAGGCTGGAAGAAAAAAAATCTCGATTCTTGTCTTCTTTGAAGAAAGAATTCAGCAAAGAGACCAAAACTGTGAAAAAGATAAAAGCATTTATGAGAGGCAGCGTACGTGTGGAAGAAGACACGGGCAGACTCGGAGTGAGTTACCTGCCACAGGAGTGGCTTAGGTTGCTTATATGGGGGTAGTTTTCTGGACTGTCTCTGGCCAATCACCTCCATATTTGGTCCTGATATGGGTGAGCATCTCGCAGTTAAGATGGATTCCAACTGGCATCTCTCTCTCCTTTGGTCCTTCCCCAACACGGAAGGCCTGACATCCCACCTCAGACCATCGGCAGGAGACCAGTTGTGGCTGCTCAGCCTGGGGCCTATCTATGTCTTACTTCAAGATGAGTATTTAAGGGACGTCTTTGGAGGTCCAGTGGCTAAGACTCCAAGCTCCCAGCTTCAATCCCTGGTCAGGGAACTAGATCCCATAGGCTGCAATTAGACGACCCTGATGCCACAACCTAGACAGCATGTGAAAAAGCAGAGACGTTACTTTGCCAGCAAAGGTCCATCTAGTCAAAGCTATGGTTTTTCCAGTAGTCATGTATGGATGTGAGAGTTGGACTATAAAGAAAGCTGAGAATCGAAGACTTGATGCTTTTGAACTGTGGTGTCAGAGAAGACTCTTGAGAGTCCCTTGGACTGCAAGGAGATCCAATCAGTCCATCCTAAAGGAAATCAGTCCTGAATATTCATTGGAAGGACTAATGCTGAAGCTGAAACTCCAATACTTTGGCCACCTGATGCGAACAACTAACTCATCTGAAAAGACCCTGGTGCTGGGAAAGATTGAAGAGATGAGATGGTTGTTATGGCATCACTGACTCAACGGACACGAGTTTGAGTAAACTCTTGGGGTTGGTGATGGACAGGGAGGCCTGGCGTGCTGCAGTCCAAGGGGTCTCAAAGAGTCGGACATGACTGAGTGACTGAACTGAACTGCATGCCACAATTCCCCTGATGCAGTCAAACAAAATAAATTAACATTAAAAAGGAAGTGAGTATTTAAATTCATGGAAGTGAATAAACTCACCTGCATGGTGACCACAGCTAGAGAAGAGAATTCAGAGTGGGTCAAATCAAAGCATTGCATATCTTGAATTATACATTATATGTCAATTACATCTCAATAAAGCTGGAAAAAAAATTAACTCCAGGCAAGGGGGAAGAAATGAACTCAGAGGACTGAGCCCTGGAGCATTCTAACATTTAAAGGTCAGAAAAGGAAGGAAGCAAAGCCGTGTGAGAAAGAAGAAACAAAAGCAAGCAGTGCCCTGGGGGCCATGGGAAGGAGGTGTTTTGAGAAGGAAGTGATGAGTTGTGGTGCACGCTACTGAAGCATAAAGTAAGAAGCGGACTGAGAACACACTCAGATTAGACAGTACAGAGATCTGTCATTTGTGACCTTGATAAGAGCGACTTTTTAAAAATAATTTTGATTGATTGACTTATTTTCTGCTGTGCTGGGTCTTGGGTGCTGGGCGGGCTTTCCTCTAGCTGTGATGAGTGTGGCTCACCTCCATTGCTTCTCTGTGGTGGCTTGTAGGGCGAAAGGGCTTCAGTAGTTGCGGTTCCCAGGCTCCAGAGCACAGGCTCAGCAGTTATAGCGTGCAGGCTTAGTTGCTCCGAGACAGGTGGGATCTTCCCGGATCTTGTGTCCTCTGCATTGGCAGGAGGATTCTTTACCAGTGAGCTACCAGGGAAGACCCCAAGATCAGCTCTGATGGAGGTGATGAAGAGCTGATCAGAGTGGGTTCGGCAGACCTCGGAAAGTGAAGAGAAGATAGACTACACATGCTCCTTCAATAGCTATGGCGCGGAAGATCAGAGAACATGATGTGGTCGAAGACCCTGTTGTCACCTTGCTTAAATCTGGGACCCCTGTTTCCCAGAATCCTTGTTAGATTCCGGGTGAGTGTTGGCCAAAAGAGGAACCTGCCGCAGATCCGAGAGCTGGAAATGGAGCAGCGTCCACTAATACCTAAAGGCTATCAGGGTGAGATACGGAAGCAGAGGCACCGGGTGGGATCCAACTTGTCTTCAGACTCCCCTCGGCTCACGTCCAGCTCTTCTCACAGACTGATGCCCTGCTGCGTGACGCAGCACCCAACCCCACGATGAAACACTTGGCTGCCGCCCCACACGGCGTTAGCTGCAGATCTTCCTGTAGACCCCCCATGCACCCCTGCCTCTAACCCCCCATGCAGCTGGATGTGTCTGGTTTCTCGAATTTCCCTGTACACTCTAAGATGTCCACATACAGGGGCTTCAGCAGCTTGATGCATAATTCTTCTGATTCTCCAGCTCCCTCTGGATCTTCACTCCCCCAGATTCTCCTCCACTCCTGTGAGATCTAGTTCCTGTAACACCCACATCACTCCCAGGAGTGCTGTTTCCTTGGCTGAGCACTGCAGGACGCATGGGGTAAGAGATGGTGAGGGGATGTGAGGTCATGGGAGTGTCTGTGTTCAAGATTCGAGATTCGCACCTGTTTGTACGTTCCAGAGGATGTTCTAGTAGAGAGGGGAGATGGAGGAAAAGGCAGAGAAAGCCCAACAGCAGGGTCCATGGAGCTGGGACCCAGGGCAGGAAGAGAAAGCTTGAAGGCGACAGGGGCTCGGGAGAGGTGAGCTCAAGCATGATGCTAAGTTGTGGGTGAGTACCCATGGGAGGAGATTGGTAGCTATGATGGGAACATGTGAGAGCCTCTTCCAATTACTTTTATTGTCTTTGTTAACAGAAGTAAGATCGGTAGTTGAGACTACCAGGGTAGAGGGTGGGATATTTAAAGAGAAAGGAGAAGGTGTAATGTAATTGTGACACTGTCTTTTTTGGCCACCCTTTTTTCTTTTGGGGGCTGCTCTTGTGGCTCAGCTGGTAAAGAATCAGCCTGCAATGTGGAACACTTGGGTTCCATCCCTGGGTTAGGAAGATCCCCTGGAGAAGGGAAAGGCTACCCACTCCAGTAATCTGCCCTGGAGAATTCCATGGTCTGTAGAGTCCATGGGGTCGCAAAGAGTCGGACACGACTGAGCGACTTCACTTCACTTCAATTCTAAGGTTTGGAGAAGTCTCCACATTAAGTCTTGACAGGAGGCAGAGCCCACCTCTCAGGAATGAAGCTGAAACCAACAGACTTTCACTTCTCCCACAGAGGATGAGATGGCTGGATGGCATCACCAACACGATGAACATGAGTTTGAGCAAGCTCCGGGAGTTGGTGATGGACAGGGAAGCCTGGTGAGCTGCACTCCATGGGGTGGCAGAGTCTGACACGACTCAGCCACTGAACTGAACTGAACCCCTTAGCTGGAAAATAGGGTGGGGCCAGTGGGTCACGTGAGAGGGCTCAGCCAATCAGAACAGGCTCCTGGTCTGTGCTTCCGGAGCACGTGAAGTTGGGATGGAAGGATGGGCGGCCAAGACCCCGTCCTGGAACCTGCAGGGGCATCGGGGCCAACAGAGGGACGTGGGGGTGGAATTAGTCAGAGCACTGTGTGTTGTTCGTCTGTTGTTTGGCAGTTCACCTCCTTCCTTCTGTGGTCTGATCGTGGTCGTGTTTCTGGCCCCAGATCTCCAGCTTCCCCATCCACCGTGTGAGTTACCAGATATCCTTTCAATAAACCCCCCTCTTATGCTTTGGTCAAGAGTCAATTTCTGTCGCCTGCAACCGAAAATCCAGATTGATACCGAGAGGAAGGAGAGGCTGGAGGCCAGTAAGATGCTTCTCTTCTCATTCGATTGGCAGCATTTATCAGTGTTTCCTGTATGTCAGGGGCCTGTAGGTTCAAACTTTGAGGTCATTTTCTGAGAACACCCTGACTAGAGGGGTAACAGAAGGCTCTTCTCTGCCAGTTCTAACAGGACTCCAATAGGCCAGGCTCAGTCACATGCCTCTTTCTCAGAGCAGTCCCCAGGACTTGGGAACCAAGGCTGGGGGCTCAGTGGGGTTTCTTACCAGAAGGAGTAGGAAAAGGGTTTCTGGGCGAATTTTGTGAAAAACCACTACCTTCCACCTTTTGGCAGCTCATCCGCCAGTGTTCTTTTCCTCCAACATGTAATTCCAGGAACGGTCTCACCTCACAGGATGCAGTGTTTCCACAACAAAGAAACGCACATTCTCCTCCCCAAAGGGAACAGCTCAGGTCACATCCAACATCCATTGTGGTTTAGGATCACCTCACGGTGCCTCTTCTTCATCTAAAAGTAGCTATGCATGACGCTGTAGCTTACACACCCAAAGTGAATTTACCCACTCCTCAGGGTACCCAGTGTTCAGTGCTGAGAGGAAAACTGCTAAAAGGCCCCCATCTAGAAAAGCAGGGAAGGGAAGTGACAGACAGCAGTCCCTGGTCCCAGAGCAGCAGACCCCACAACTGTGTGGACACGAACATAAAATGCAGCATTTTTGGACTCACGTTCTTGGCACTCGAGTGAGCGTTTGAGGTCAGTTAATGAAGGCATCCTTCTCCCCCAGCCTCCTATCAAGAATTTCCTTTATCCTTTGGTCTCCCTGGCTGAGCCTGAGAGGGGCTAAGTAAAGATTGCTTGTGGGGTGAATTGGTAAAGGGGGCTGTTCTGCTTTAGCAGCCAGCTTCTGTGAGTGTGACTACCAGAATCTGCAATTTTCTGGGGGGAAATATCAAAGTCCTAGTTTTTTCACACGTCCATTTTATTTTAGGAGACCTCCCAAGAGTTCTATAGTATAAACTTTATAATCAAGAATTCTTGCGTTTGATCTTATGTTTATAGTTCTCTCCTTGTGATGGCCCAGGGGACACATCTCTTTCCATAACAAACGTCACACAATTCTGTAATGTTTGTTTTCCCGATTTAAAAATGAATACAATGGAACTTAACCTAGTGATCCAGTGGCTGAGACTCCCAGTGCAGGGGGCCTAGAGTTGATCCCTGGTCGGGGAACTGGATCCCACGTGTCACAATGAAAAGATCTGGCATGCCCCAACAAAGATTGAGGATCCCACGTTCTGCAAGTAAGATTCGGCGCAGCCAAATTTTAAAAAAAATGCATACACTGAGATGAAGAGATTTTAAATTACTTACCTAAGGCCTTGTAGGTACTAAGGGGAAGAAGTGAGATAGAAAGCCAGGTTCCCTAATACCAAAGACTCTCCTCTTTTCAAACATCAGGAGGCTCTAGTTAGGGTCTCGGTTCTGTGGCCAAGAGGGAGGCAGGTAAAAACGGAACAAAGGATTTTCAGTGGACACTGAGGGTGACAGGCAGGTGCCTGCTGCTTTGGGAGGTGAGCATTGTGGCTTGAGAGGCTTCAGAAGAACGAACCCTTGGCATCCACACTGATACCGTGTGATCGTCAGCATGGTTGCCAGTTCCTGGGCAATGTGGAAGTGCTGGAGCCAACGACAGGCTAAGAAATAAGTATCAATGAGGGGGTAGGACTGGATGAATGTGAGGAAGTGAGCCCCAGAGTCACTTGAGAACACCCCAGGAATGGTCAGAAACAGCTGGTAAAGGCTAAGACAGGCCTGTGGTCCTGTGTTCTGTGGAAAAGACAGGATATTCTAGTTTATATAACCACATCTGTACCTGGGCTGGTGAGAAATGGAACTTGGGGCCACGAACATTCCATCCCCAGTTACTGGCTGATCAGCTTCAGGGCAGAGCCTCAAGGCACAAGCCAACCACCGCCTCTGTTACCGCCTGCCTACTGTTACTCTCTGTAGCTTGGGAGAGTCTAGAGAGGAGACTTCCTCATTGCCTCTGCTGGGATACGGATGTTGGACAGGTTTGGAAGCACAAGGCCAACATACATAAAAATAGTTGTTAAAGATGGCAGCTTTTCTTGGGTCCATCTTCTTGTGGTCCAGTGGCTAAGACTCCAAGCTTCCATCACAGGAGTCTAGGGTTCAGTCCCCAGGATCCCACATGCTGCAACTAAGACTCAATGCAGCCAAAAAATAAATAAATACTCTTTAAAAAAAAAAAAAGCCATTAAAAATGGTGTTTGTTCTTGGTCTTTCTTCCATGGCAGTCCAGTTGGCTAAGACCCTGTGTTCCCAATGCTGGGGGCCCAGGTTTCATCCCTGGTCAGGGAACTAGATTCCACATGTAGCAACTAAAGATCCTGTGTGCTGCAACCAAAACTTGGTGTGGCCAAATAAATAAATAATTTTAAAAAAAGAAAAAGAGTGGCTCTTTTTTTTTTTTTTTTTTTTTATGCCACACCTCATGGCTTATGGGATCTTAGTTCCCTGACTAGGGATTGAACCCAGGTCCTTAGCAGGGAAAGCTTGGAGCCCTAACCACTGGACTTTCAGGGAATTTCCAAGATGGTAATTCTTAAGACTTGGAAATGGATACTTCTGTGAGCACTCTCTAACTTTCTTCCCAGCCCCCCTTCTCCCCTCTCTCATTTCTGAGAACTTGTGGAATCTCTTTTAGGGAACTCTTCTAGGCACGGATTTGATCTCTGAGTCAGGAAGATCCCTTGGAGAAAGAAATGGCAATCCACTCTAGTATTCTTGCCTGGAGAATCCTGTAGACAGAGGAATCTGGTGGGCTACAGTTGATGGGGTCGCAAAGGGTCGGACACAACTGAGCACGCTCTCCTGGTTCTGTCCGTTCTTAGATGTGCAGTTTGGGAGGGATGAACACACCCCTCAGCTCTAGGTGGTTGGGTTACACTCCCCAGAGTATCCCATCCTCGGCCACGATAAGGTCAGAGATGGGCCAGTGACTGACTCACTGTAGTTGAGAGAACGGTGGTGGGGATTTTGGGGAAGGAAACTTATTGGTTCTTGCAAGGAGCCAAGAGAAGAGATGCTCTCTCTTCCTCTGGATAGTGCTGCAGTTATTGTTTGGAAACATCAACACTTTTTAAATGAACAGCCATCTGCATGTGGTCTAACATTTCCAAGGGATGAAGTAGGGTAAGAAAGCAAGTCAGCATTAGTACCTGTCCTTGTCCACCGGCCAGCCTGTCCCACTTTCCAGAGGTGATCACAGTTACCTGCTTCTTCTTGCATCCCTCCAGAGCCTCTCTGTGCCTATACATGCAAATGATCTTTTATTTCTCCCAGTGTTCTCTACTTTGCTCTCCATTTGTACCTCCATTGTTCCTAATGATGTATCTTGGATATTTTTATGCATTTGTATCTGTAGGGCTGCCTTTAACTGCTGCACAGAATTCCATTATATGGCTATTCCAATGTAAACATTCCTTTAGTAATCAGCATTTAGCTTATTTGCAAATAGAGCTACAATGGAAATTGCTCAAATGCGTATCCTTTGCATCAGTACTACATTTGCTTTTGCTCCCATGCGCAGAGTCAGCCCAAGAACAAAGTGGAACCCTCCAGAAGAGGAGAGCCAAGGGAACCACAGAAAATGAAGCTGGAACCCTGACGACTTGTTATGCTCTGGTCTGAACGATGCTCGAAGTCAGATGAACACGGGCCTGCCCACTTACAGAGGCAATGAATTTCCTCTCCCGTTCATGCTAGTTTGGGTTGGTTTTTTAATTACTTGCTGCATAAAAAGTTCTCATTGGCACTGATATTAAATCCTCACAACCAAGATGTGAAGTGAAAAAAGTATGATGAAAAATGACATGGTGCTTTTGATATCCATAATCTTAAAATATAAACATCTTAGAGAAGAAACCAGAAAGGGTACACCAAAATGTTAACTGTGGTTGTCGGTTGCTTGTAGAACATCTGTGTTCTTTGTTACATATATATATATATTTTTAAGTTTTAAAGGTTTCTACAGGACTTCCCTGGTAGTCCAGTGGTTAAGAATCTGTCTGCCAATGCAGGGGACATGGGCTCAATCCCTGGTCCAGGAATATTCTGCGTGCCGAGAGGCCACTCAGTCCGTGTACCACAACTACTGAGCCCTTGCTCTAGAGCCCTGGAACCACAACTGCTAAGCCCGCGTGATGCAAATAGTGAAGCCCGCGTGCCCTAGAGCCTGTGGGCTGCAACAGGAGAAGCCACCTCAATGAGAAGCTCACGCACCACAACTCAAGAGTAGCCTGGCTCACCACACGAGGAAACCCAAGCACAGCAACGAAGACCCAACACAGCCAAAAATAAATAAATGCTTCCAAAGGTTTCTGCAGTAGCAGGGATAACTTGCACAATCACTTGTCTCCAGGCAGGTTCCCTGGAAACACAGGCTGAGATAGGGATCTGGGGCATGTGGTTTGCAGAGGGAGTGCCCTGTAGGAGGAACCCACGAGGAAGCGAAAGAAACAGGATTGTAAAGAGGAGAGGGCCACACAAGGGGCCCTGGGTCAAGTCTAGCCATGGCCTGATTGGGGGATGGGCTCTGAAGTGCAAAATGAGCCACATGCATCCCCCAAGTCAAGAGGACTGACTTTTTATTTATTTATTTATTTGAGGACTGACTTTTTAAATTAAATTAAAAAAAAAAAAAACCTTTTTGGACACACTGAAGCATGTGGGAATATTAATTCCCCCACCAGGGATCTAACTGGTGCCTGCTGCAGTGGAACCTTGAGTATTCACCACTGGACCGCCTGAGAAGTCCCACGGCTGGCTTTTTGTACACCAAGATCAGGTAGTCATTGGCTGCCCTGCTGATGGGAGTGTAACCTGCCGGGTGGCTTCCTGTTGCCAAGCACAATCTGGAAGGTGGGTGAGAAAGAAAATTCTTATCCACCAGCAGGGCTGGTAAAGGTATCTGGGAGAGACACCAACTACATTTGCAACAGTCACAGAGTCACTTGGGAAAAAAAAAAATGTAAGACATCCTACAGAGGCCAATGCTTTCTGCCTTTGATCTCTGCCTTCTACACTTGCTGCTGGGCCACCACTGAAAGAGTTAGCAATTGTAGAACTCTTCATTGTAAATAACAGATATATAGGGTTGTCTTAATGGGCTTCCCTGGTGACTCAGTGGTGAAGAATCCACCTGCAGCACAGCCTCAGATTCAATCCCTGGGTCGGGAAGATCCCTGGAGGAGGAAATGGCAACCCACTCCAGTCTTCTTGCCTGGAGAATCCCATGGATAGAAGAGCCTGGTGGGGTACAGTCCATGGGGTCGCAAAGAGTCGGACAGGACTGAGTGACTAAGACAACAACAGGAATGGCAAGTTACACTCTTTTTAGAAATAGGACTCTTGAAAATAATTGTGGAAGAAAGCAGTGTTGTTTTTCTTTTCTTTTAAACACCTGGACCCTTGAGTAAAATGAAAGTAGAAGCTTTTTAAATGTGTCCCTGGACTCACATTACTGCTGGGTCTGAGGTTTCACCTCTGCAGAAGCCCTCTCTGGGCTCATGGCTGCCTGTGTTGCTGTGTCTTCTAAGGGGCTGATCTGTTATTGTAGATGGGCGGTCCAGTGGTTAAGACGCTGTGCTTCCACTTCAGGGGTCACTGGTTCAATCCCTGGTCAGGAAACTAAAATCCCACATGCTGTGCAGCCAAAAGAAAAAAAAAAAATATTGGTGGATTAGGTGACTAGAGGAGGCAGTGAGTTAGGGAGAAGCGCCTGGTAGTTCTAGGTCCCCGCTGTGACCTCCTCCTGCCCCATCTCTCAGAGGGTCCTCCCCAGGCGTCTTGGAATACTCCCATAGCCCTTGAGGAGGGCCACCATGGACACAGTGAGTGATGGGGTTCTGTTGCTCTGGTGACTGGTTGCCACCAAGGTTCTGGTAAGAGGCGGATCTGGGTGGCCCAGACTTGGAGGCCGGCTGCGGGCAGAAGCCTTCAGGAGAAGAACGCAGGAGCAGAAGCGCAGTCCTGGTTCTATTTTCCCTCAGCGATGCCTACTCTGTCTGTGTTCACAGATGTGCCCATGGCCCAGAAGCTAGAGGGCAGCTTGCTCAAGACCTATAAGCAAGATGACGACCCGAACAAGATGTTCCTGGCCTATAAAGGTAGAAGCCTCGTCGTTTGGGGGTGTGAGACGCCGGGTACCATGACCGCCTCTAGGAGGACCCCCACAGAGGGGTCGAGAGAGCACAAACCTCCCTAGACAGAGAGGTCTCTTCCTGTGAGCAGAATTGCCCAGTGGGGAAAGGAGCAGAAAATCTCGTGGGTGGGTCTGGGCCCTCTGCCCTTCTCCGAGGGTTCCTGGCATTTGATAAGGGCTGTATCCTCTCGCGGGCTTCCCAGGTGGTACCAAAAAACCCACCTGCCAATGCAGGAGACGTCAGTGACTGGGATTCGATCCTTGGGTTGGGAAGATCTCTTGGAGAAGGGCATGGCAACCCACTCCAGTATTCTTGCTTGGAGCATCCCATGGACAAAGGAGCCTGGTCGGCTACTGTCCACAGGGTCCCAAAAAGTTGGACACAGCTGAAGCAACTTAGCACACTCGCACACATGTGTGCTTCCCCCCCCCCCCGTGCTGGAACCTGTGAGGACCCTGCGTTTCCTACAGCCTGTTCATTCTCCCCTTCTCCTTCCTCCGCTCCTGAACCAAGAATGGCTCCTAAACTGTCCTGGGATGCAGCCAGCCCTTGCCACGGTGAAAGTCAGTGTGACCTTTGTTCAGTCCCAGATGAAAAGTGAAAGCGTTAGTCACTCGATCATGTCTGACTCTTTGCGACCCCATGGACTATAGCCCACCAGGCTCCTTTGTCGGTGGGATTTTCCAGGCAAGAGTACTGAAGTGAGTTGCCATTTCTTTCTCCAGGGGATCCTCCCGACTCAGGGATCGAACCTGGGTCTCCTGCATTGCAGGCAGATTCTTCACCGTCTGAGCCACCAGGGAAGCCCAACCTGTAACTCTCCCATTGTCTATCATTTTTGCCCTTTAAAGTGGCATAGGTTTCTGTTGTCTTTTTCAAAAAGGTGAAAATTAGACATACCCACTAACAACACATCGTTTTTTATAAAGGAGTTGGGGGAAGAAAAGGAAAGTGGTCTTTTCCTAGGCAACTTCCCAAAGCCCCAAGAGAACCAGGACAGATTCGTGGGCTGTCTGCAGAGCCCACAAGCTTGCAGGCACCGCAGTGGGCCTCCAGAGACCCCTCTGCCCTTCCCCTCACAGTCTGCATGACCAGCGAAGGCAGACCCTGGGTGTCCTCCGTGGTGCGCAAGACTCGAATGCAGATTGCCCAAGATCCCTCCCTGAACTATGAGTACACGCCGGTGATGGGCATGAAATCATTCATCCAGGCTTCCCTGAACCTCCTCTTTGGAAAGAACAGCCAAGTCATTGTGGAGAACAGGGTGAGAAGCAGGGCCCTTCCCTCGCTCACCGAGACACGAGGAGTAGAGACTGGGGGTCTGGGATTGTATGAGTGCAAAAGTGAAGAGTTTAGAGGGGCCCTGCGAGGTTCAGACAGTCCCAGGATCAGTCATTGGAGGATGGGGCCAGGATCAAGACCCAAAGTCAGGGGTCTCCACACCAGTCCCCACTGCTGGGGTGGCAGCTCTTTCCAGAAGGGAATGATCTGAACCTGAAGTGGTGCTGGTATCACCATCACTCTTTTTTTTTTTTTTAATGTTTTTATGATTTTTAAAGGCTGAAAAATCAAAGAGCGATGATATTTTGGGGACGTATGAAAATGACATGAAATTCAAATTTCAGTGTCCAGAAAAATGTTATTGGAACATGGCCATGATCATTTACTTGTCTTGTCAAGAGCCGCCTTCTGCTTTAACGGCAGTGTTGAGTAGTTATATGACCTGAGTGAGCGAGCGATCAAGTGATTGTTGCTCAGTCGTGTCCAGCTCTTTGGGACCCCATGGACTGTATCCCACCAGACTCCTTTGTCCATGGAATTCTCCAGGCAAGAATACTGGAATGTGGGTTGCCATTTCAGCAACTGTTTGGTCCTTTGCAGCCAAAGGCTGCCCAGGCCTGGTATGAATGTGAGCACCACCAGGGGTGGAGGGGGTTCGTTTTATTCTCTTATGTATCCCAAGCGCCCACCACAGTGTCTGGCACCTCGTAGGTGCTCGGTAAACCCCGCTGGATGAGTCAGTGGAGGTGCATGTGTGGGAGCATGTGGCCTTGACCCCCTGGAGCAAGTGGTCCTCCTTCCCCAACGTTGGGAGACACCAACACCTTTTTTTTTGGCTGGCAGGCAGGGGGTGTGCAAACCGTGGGGGACAGCGGCGCTTTCCAACTCGGGGCTCAGTTCCTCAAAACTTGGTGTCAGAATTCTCAGATAGTTTACATCGTTTCTTCTCAAAAAGGTGAGTGGCAGACTCCGGCCCCACGCCCCTCGCCCCGTTCTTGATTCCCACCCCACCTGCTATCTTCACTGCTGTCCTCACTCTGTCCTGAGAAAAACGGTGGACGGGCCGAGATATTCTTGTCCTTTTCCTCTTCCTGTCCTCCCTTCGGAGACTAATGTCCCTTCCTCTGCCCCCGCCCCCGTTCTCTGGTGTCTCTGCCTCCCATCTCTCCACTTCTCACGTGCCAGCTGGTGGCGGGGGGCGCTGTGTTCCCACAGAACCGCATGGACTCATCTTCCAGGACATGGGCTTTACAGTTTATGAGCACACCTTCTGGGACTCCGCACATCTGTGCTTGGACCCCAACATGCTCCTCGATGTGGTGGAGGTAGAGGTTCCCCCGCTCTCAGCAGCTGCTCCCCAGACCTGGTTTACAGCTTCCATTTTCTCCTAACCGCCCCCCTCTACCCCGACTCCGGGCATCCAGGACCTTTTATAGGCTCAGATTCACAGCCCTTTAGTAGGAACCCACGTGGAGGATAGCTTCTCCTCCCAGCGTCCCCTGCCACGACCTGTGTGGTCAGGGAGGCGCCCGACAGGACGGTCTTTCCCTGCAGCATGCCCCGCACGGCTGCGTCTTTGTGATCGGGAGTATCGGCAACTGCAGGCTGACCTCGAGTCAGTGGACACAGTTGATGACCCTGATGAAGGTGAGCCCGCCTCTCGCCCCGCGCTCCTCCTTCTCAGCACCTCCCATGCCTCCGGGAGTCCCTCCCCCTTCTCATTCTCTTTTTCTCTTACAGAGCAAGGAAATATTTCCATTTTTTGACATTCCCTATCAAGGTTTATCCACCGGTGACCTGGAGGAAGATGCTATATTCTTACACTACTTTGTGTCTCAAGGCTTCGAGTTCTTCTGCAGCCAGTCTCTATCCAAGAATTTTGGCATTTATGGTACGTTGTGGGTAGGGGGTGCGGGAGGGCCTGATGGCGCCACACCTGGGGCACAGAACACCTTCGACGTCTCCTACCCTCTGGAGAGAGCCCGGAGCCCAGGAGCACCCAGGGCACCTTGGAGGCAGAAGGGAAGAGCGCTGAGCTACACATTAGGGTCTGTGGTGCCGTCTCAGCTCAGCCACTAAAGCTGACTCCGGTTAAATCATCTCACACCACTTAGGCTTCTGTTTTTTCACCTGGAAGATGAGGGGGTGGGACTTAGCGATCTTTCAATCCCTTTCACCTTTAAAAAAAAAAATTTTTGCAATCTATTTATTTTTGGCTGTGCTGGCTCTTTGCTGCTGTTCTTGGGCTTCCTCTAGTTGCAGTACACGGACTTCTCACTGCGGTGGTTTCACCTGTTGCAGAGCATCGGCTCTCGGGCACAGGGGCTCAGTAGCTGTGGCTCCCGGGCTTTAGAGTCCAAGCTCAGTAGTTGGGGTGCACGGGCTTAGTTGCTCCGTGGCATGTGGAATCTTCCTGGACCAGGGATTGAACCCATGTCCCCTGCATTGGCAGGCGGATTCTTAAAACACTGGACCACAGGGAGGGGCTGCCTTCCACCTTTAAGACTCTTACTTGCACCTACTTTTCTCGGCAAGAGGAGCCTGCACCGACTGCTTGGGGCCTGGATGGGGCCTTGGTGAGGCTGGGCGGAGGGCCCTGTCGTCCAGACCTCCCCTCTGCAAGGCTGGAGGCAGAGACTGAGGGTACCCCCCAGGAACGGTGGGGGCTCTGAGACAGGCCGTCTGTCCCATCGCTGCAGACGAAGGAGTGGGTACCCTCGTGGTGGTGGCGCTCAACAACCAGCTCCTGCTGCGCGTCCTCTCCCAGCTGATGAACTTCGCGCGGGCCCTGTGGCTAAACCCTCCCACCACGGGCGCTCGCATCATCACCTCCGTCCTCTGCAACCCTGCTATGCAGGGAGAATGGTAAGGGCGGGGAGCGGGGCAGGACGGGTGGGCAGAGGCTCCGCATGCCCACAGACCCACCGACTCACAGGATGCTGTGGCCGCTTACCTTCCTGCCCACGTTGCCTCTTTTACTGAGGGGCCCCCGCGTCCCAGTAGCAGTGCTGAGGGTTGCCCAGCCTTGGGGGAGTGGGTAACGGGATGCTCTTTGGGGGCACAGGTCAGCTTATTATTGAATTGTTTGAATGCTCTCAGTTTGCAAGAGGAGATGAGGAAGCACCAAAGACCTGCTCCTCTGGCAAAGTTGGCTGGAGAGTCTGCTTCCCTTGCTTACATTAGTATGGGCTAAAACCCCCTCCCATTTATAACCATCTCAGATGGATGCTTACTTTTGAAGGGAGAAGAGGGGAAAGACAATGAAGAGGTCGAGAGCAAGGGGAGACCCTACGCTGTCCACTTCTTGCTGTCCTTCCCTTGGCAGGCGACAGAGCCTGGAAGGGGTTGTAGAGAACATCATGATGACCAAGGAAAAGGTGAAGGAGAAGCTCCGGCTTCTGGGAACCCCTGGCTCCTGGGATCACATCACTGAGCAGAAAGGGTCCCATAGCTATCTTGGACTCAACTGTAAGTACCTAGGAAGGGACAGCTCTCTCATTTCTGACCTTGGATTTGGGCTTGTATTTGAGCATTATCTTCATGGACCAGGTAACCCGTCGCTAGCTTCACCTCAGACTTTGATTCTTTCCTGAGGAAAGTGGAGCTGCTTTGGGACTCTTGTGGCTCCCCAGAAATGCTGACACTTCCTACCATCCATAATTCACCCTGGGCTAGAGGGGAGCGGGATGGGACCACCCTAGGATCTGAGACGCTATGGTCGTCACCAGCCCAACAGGTGGAATACCTGATCAGTAAAAAGCATATCTATATCCCCAAGAATGGTCGGATCAACTTCACCTGTATCAATTCCTACAACATAGATTACATCACTGCGAGCATCAATGAGGCTGTCTGCTTCACAAAGGACTCAGAGAAATAGCTTCTGAAAGTAAATGACCCCTGATTGGAATAAAAACTTTAGTCTTTACAAAAGTCCTGTGCTGATTATTCATTGCTACTATTCATTTCTCTGCAGACCACTCTCTCGCTCCCCATCTATCTATAAAGCATTGGCCTGGCCTCAGCAAAGAGGGGTAAAAAAGACCCAGAAAAGAAGGGAATGTTTGCATTCATTAACCATCTCATATTTGTTGAGCACCTACCATACCATATACTGGGCTTCCCTTGTAGCTCAGTTGGTAAAGAATCTGCAGTGTGGGAGACCTGGGTTTGATCCCTGGGTTGGGAAGATCCCTTGGAGAAGGGAAAGGCTACCCACTCCAGTATTCTGGTCTGGAGAATTTCAAGGACATGTATAGTCCATGGGGTTGCAAAGAGTTGGACATGACTGAGTGACTTTCACGTACCATATTGAGGCCTAATCTGGTGTCTTTTAGTCCATTTGGGCTGCTGTAACAAAATATCATAGACTGGGTGTCTTATAAACAACAGAAATTCATTAAGATTCTTAGATTTCTGGAAGCTGAGAAGTCCAGGATCAAGTTACCAACAGATTCGGTGCCTAGTGAAAGCCTATCTCCTGGTTCATAAGCAGCACCTCTGGCTGCAACCTCACATGGCGGGAGGACTGAGGGATCCCTGGGGCCTCTGTTATGAGGGCACTAACCCCGTTCGTGAGGGCCCCACCTTTGTGACCTAATGACATCCCAATACCATCACATCTGACATTGCTGCTGCTGCTGCTAAGCCGCTTCAGTCGTGGCCGACTCTGTGCGACCCCATAGATGTCAGCCCACCAGGCTCCCCTGTCCCTGGGATTCTCCAGGGAAGAACACTGGAGTAGGTTGCCATTTCCTTCTCCAATGCATGAAAGTGAAAAGTGAAAGTGAAGTCACTCAGTCGTGTCCGACTCTTAGTGACCCCATGGACTGCAGCCCACTAGGCTCCTCCGTTCATGGGATTCTCCAGGCAAGAGTACTGGAGTGGGGTGCCATTGCCTTTACATCGGAGATTAGGTTCCAACATATGCTTTTTTTTTTTTTTTTTTTTGGCTGCACATGGGCTTTCTCAAGTTGCAGTGAGCAGGAGTTACTCTCTAGCTGTGGTCCCCAGGCTTCTCATTGCAATGGCTTCTCTTGTCGTGGAGCACAGACTCTAGAACACAGGCTCAGTGGTTGTGGCACATGGGGCTTAGTTGCTCTGTGGCATGTGGAATCTTCCTGGACCAAGAAGCAAACCTTTGTCCCATGCATTGGCCCACAGATTCTTAACCACTGGACCACCAGAGATGTCCCAGCATATGCATTTTGATGGGATACAAATATGCAGACCATAGCATCCAGGCATCAAAAGCTATGTAAAAAGCAGACACAGTCCAGTTCATTTCCTCTGGAAGTGAACAATCTCGTTGGAGGATGAGCCTTGCATGTAGGCATGTGAAGTCGCTTCTGTCGTGTCCGACTCTTTGCCACCCAATGCACTGTGGCCACTAAAGTAACTATTGGGAGTGTGTTAACACATAGAACTCTGCAAACCCCCAGCAGGTATGACACTGCTGACGCTCTTATGACACCCTCCACCCCAGCTGGGGAAAAACAACTCACGTGTTAAAAATGGAGCTAATCATAAAAGGCGACATGCAAATAAGTAAGTCTCAGGGAAATGTTAACCCAGCAGGACTTAAGTGCCCAAACTTCATATATTCTAAGGGACTTCAGGAATGGCCCTTGACCAATGGCTGAGAAATGAAGTCTGAGCGCTTAGAGTTTCCTGCCTGACAAGAGTGGCTTTCACTATGGAAAACAGTGTGGAGATTTCTTAAAAAACTGGAAATAGAACTGCCATATGACCCAGCAATCCCACTTCTGGGCATACACACCGAGGAAACCAGATCTGAAAGAGACATGTGCACCCCAATGTTCATCGCAGCACTGTTTATAATAGCCAGGACATGGAAGCAACCTAGATGCCCATCAGCAGACGAATGGATAAGGAAGCTGTGGTACATATACACCATGGACTATTACTCAGCCGTTAAAAAGAATTCATTTGAATCAGTTCTAATGAGATGGATGAAACTGGAGCCCATTATACAGAGTGAAGTAAGCCAGAAAGATAAAGAACATTACAGCATACTAATACATATATATGGAATTTAGAAAGATGGTAGCGATAACCCTATATGCAAAACAGAAAAAGAGACACAGATGTACAGAACAGACTTTTGAACTCTGTGGGAGAAGGTGAGGGTGGGATGTTTCGAAAGAACAGCATGTATATTATCTATGGTGAAACAGATCACCAGCCCAGGTGGGATGCATGAGACAAGTGCTCGGGCCTGGTGCACTGGGAAGACCCAGAGGAATCGGGTGGAGAGGGAGGTGGGAGGGGGGATCGGGATGGGGAATACGTGTAACTCTATGGCTGATTCATGTCAATGTATGACAAAACCCACTGAAATGTTGTGAAGGCTAATTAGCCTCCAACTGAAAAAAAAAAAAAGAGTGGCTTTGTGTGATGAAGCCCTTGGGTCATTCTGTGCCAGTTGTGTGTCTGGGGCTGCCGACTGAGGAGTTAAGGTCAGTTATACAGGCCCTGCATGCCCACGTGATTGAGCCCCCCATAAAAACTGGTGATACCAAAGTCTTGGTGTGCCTCACTGGCGACACCTCACACACACCGTCACAAGTTGGTGCTGCAAGAACTGAGCACTGTCTGTGCAATTGGAACAGGACAGCTGGACAGGAAACCGGAAGCTTCTGCCTGGTATCTCCTGGATTCCATCCTATCTACCTTTTTCCTCTGCTGATTTCAGTCTGTATCCTTTCACTGTACTAAACTATGAGTGTGACAGCATAAGGATTTAGGCAAGTCCATTTTTAGTGTCTTGGAATTCCCTGGAGATTGTTCTCATAGGGGGCGCAGACAAAGTGAACAGCCTCGTGGAGTTGGGCTTAAGATCCCCAAACCTATTTGTAAAGGCTGGGGGGCTCCTGCCTGGAAAATAAATAGTTCCTTTCCCTAAATTGTAATTCTTGTGAGAGGAGGCAGAGATTCTGTCTAGAGGTCTCGTAAGTGAGCAGGATTGCAAGCAACTTCATAGAGCAAGTGGAGTCATCTCCTTTGGTTTCCTGTTGCTTAAAGGTGAATTTATCTTGGGTCAGTGTTTGTCTACAGATGAAGATTATTCTCTCAGGTCTTTTGAAGATTCCTATATCCCAGGTTCTAAGGGCTTCTAATCTGAATGCCAGAAGATCTCTAGAAAAACCCTTAGTGCCTGTGGGTTGCATTTTTAATCATCCTCAAAGCATAAAGATAGAATTTATTCATCCAGGCTCTCCCCAACCTCCTGAGCCTAATAAAATAATCCTAATGACTTTCAGGTTATATATCAATATATATTTATATTCAAAAAAGTTTGGAAGGATATGCTTCTAAGGCATCTCTGACTGATGGGATTACAAATAACATTCGTATTTGTGTATTTTAACTTTTATATGAAACACTACTTTTAAAAAATTTATATAGGAGGTGAGTCTTGGTGATTTGATTTGCATAACTTTCAGAGAAATAAGCTTTAAAAGAAAACATTAAAATAAGAATTACTATTTTTGGCTGCTCCACCTGGCTTTCAGGACCTCAGTTTCCCACCAGGGATTGAGCCTGGGTCATGTCAGTGAAAGTATGGAATCCTAACCACTAGCCCACCAGTGCATAGAGTATGGGCATGCATGCTTTGGTCATGTCTGACTCTTTGCAACCCCATGGACTGCAGCCTGCAAGGTTCCTCTGTCCATGGGATTTCCCAGACAAGAATCCTGGAGTGGGTTGCCATTTCCTACTCCAGGGGATCTTCCCAACCCAGGGATCAAACCTGTGTCTCCTGCATCTCCTACGTTGGTAGTCAGATTCTTCACCACTGAGCCACCTGGGAAGCCCTACTAGCCCACCAGGGAACTCCCTAAAATAAGTTATTTTAAACTTTTAGTTTAAAAGTTTTATTAACGAAGATTACATAGCAGCATTACTAATGAAAGTTTGTGAAATCTTAAGAGCTGAACAATAAGGATATAGTGAAGCAATAATATCAACTTATCAACTTGGTGGAATATTATGCACTCATTAAAATGATCATTATTAATACCAGGTAGTACACTTACATGCAACCAAGGAAATATTTATACAATAAGAATACAAAATTCCATGCATATAAGCCAGGAGTAATATGAAAGACTGAAAATAATGGTTTGTTAGGAATAGTAGGAGGTGGGAAATTTTTCCATTTGAATTTCTTCATACTGGGGTGGTGATAACATGGGAAGAAATATTTTTTCACTTTTTATTATTGGGAGCCAGTCTTTCTTTGAAACGCAATGTAGGACACTGGAGACATGGGAGCTTGGGTTGAGGAAACTGTCAGTTAATGCATCCAGTTCTTCCAAGGAGTCCAGGCTGCAACAACGACCTTTACTATAATAGCTGATGGTCGTGGAATGCTACCTGAAGCTGCACTATTTGAGCACTTCAGGTCCATCTTCTCACTTAATCCTCATAACATTTCAAGCAGGTAAGTTAATATTATTATTACCATCCTTGTTTACAGTGTCGGTGAGCACCAGTAACCTGTCCAGATTGGGGCACACAGCTGACAAGAGCTGCAGACCAGTCCTGGTGCCTTGACTCCTGCTTCGGGGTGCTGCATTCCCCCAGGCGGGCTGCTTCCATCACCCCTTCATTCTTGCCCCCCAACCCCCAGGAGGTAATAAGCCCCCAGAGCAGAGCCCAGTGGGAGACTGCTAGGGCCTAGAGGAGCCTCCAGGGTCCACCAGCCTGGAGTCAGGTTACCTCCTGCGTCTTGCAGAGAATTAAGAGATGCAGAATTACTTGCCCCCAAGCACCCCCCACCCTCCCCTCCCCTGCCTTCCCTGCCCAGCAAATACAATCCTCTAAGTTGAGGGCTGATCAGGACAAGGATATGAAGGAACCATAAGAGGGAGGGACGGGTCCACAGGCTTTCTTAGGACCAGAAAACCCTGCTGGAGAAGGTGGGCTCCACCAACAGCTCTAGGGTAGTGGGTTGGGACTTCTCTGACTGCCCAGTGGTTAGGGCTCTGGGTTCCCAATGCAGGAGGCAGGGGTTTGATCCTTGGTGGGGGAACTAAGATTCCCACATGCTGTGCTGCACATAAAATAAAATGAGCAGTCTGTGGCTGGCGAAACTGCAGGGAAGCCAGGTTTCAGGCTCCGGGTCAGGCAATTTTGCACCGACCCTGCGGTTCTGCTTTCCCTTGGTGCCAGGCAGCTTCCCGCCGGGGAACCCCACTGGCCCAGGCATCTTCAATTATCTGATGTGTGAGTTTTGGGGAGCAGGGCGCCAAGGAGGAAGTGTTCCACGGTACGCTCATCTTTTCCCCCTACATCTGCCATCGGGGGTCTTGGTCTTCAAGTGAATCCACCTCTGTCGGTGCCCTGAGACTCCAAGGTTATCCCCGCCAGGGCGCGCCAGGATTCCAGAAGATTCCAAAAGATCCAGGGACGAGTGTCCCCCAGTTTCTACTCATGCTTGCAGGAGCCAAGTCCAGCAGTTTGTGATTGCGTGCCCTGAGCTTTCCCAGCATTTCTGGGGCTGCCTTTCCCCTTTTTCCATCGGCTGTAGGTCTCAGCAAGACCTTCCACTGAAAGAAAATCTGCGAGGTTGTTTCTGATTTTCACTGGTCAGCGAGTGGCTGCAAATGTACCAGGAGAAGCCCGACCAGAGCGCTTCTTCTAGGAAACCCAGTTCTCTGTAGGTAGAGATGGCCCCAGGCTCGCCCCCAAATCCTGGGTGTCTGTGTGTGTTTTGGAGGGAGGCAGGGTTGGGGGGACGCCCAACTTGGGTTGAGGAAAGTCGAGGATGGGCTTCTGTGATGGCGCAAGCGAGGAGGCCCCAGGACAGAGAGGACCCTGGAAGAACTGGAAGGTACCCCGGGGCAGAGCATCGGACTGCGGGTGGCGGGGTTACCGGGCCAACCACCCGCCGGCGGGTAGAAGGGAGCCGAGGGCTGGGAGAAAGGCGTTCTCCACTTAGGAACAGGTCTGGGCCCCTGTTCGAAGGCTGAGGCTGGCGTCCCCGGAGGAGGCTGGAGGGCCAATCAGCGGTGCTATGCGGGGTAGGGCCCTGGTGGAGGACCGGCTCGGGACTGCTCGTGAGCGCCCCCAGCAGGCTTCGCGTTCGCTCGCGGTTCCCCTCCTGCCTGGGCACCAGGGTCTTGGCCGGCAGCCGACTCCTCCCGTGCACGTGTTAACAGGGACCCTCATCCCATCCCGTGATTTGAGATCTAAGCGCCGTTCTCTCGCTTTCTGACCACTGTCCAGCCACACCAGTCTCTTTCCAGTTCCTCCAGTATAAACAAGCCTTCCTTTCTCAGGCCCTTGGCACAGTCTCCTGCTTTCTCTGCTTCTTGCAAGGTCTGTTCTTTCTCATCCTATGGGCTCCAGCTCTCAGCTTAAATGTTGCCCCCCTCCTCTCCCTCAACACACTCAAGGGTTTTTATGTAACCAGCCTATAAAGTATGGGCTTCCTTGGTGTCTCAGATGGTAAAGATCAGCCTGCAATGATGGAGACCAGGGTTCCATCCCTGGTTCAAGAAGATTCCCCTGGAGAAGGGAATGTCAACCCACTCCAGTCCTCTTGCCTGGAGAATCCCACGGACAGAGAAGCCTGGCGGGCTACAGTCTATGGGGTAGCAAAGAATCCGACAGGTCCCAGCGACTAACACACACAACCTACAAAGTAAGGTCTCCCCTCCTCCGCAATCACCTCATTGCCTTTCCTTCTTGCTGTCTTTATTCTTTTTGGTGCAGTTTGTATTTATTTTGCTTTATTCTCTGACTTTGCCAATTTAACTTATAATAGCACAAGGAATATATTTGTGCTGTCAAGCCTGTGACTGGCACATAAGATTATCTCTCCAGTATTTGTGATAGCATTTTTATTAACTAATGGCCTCCTTGCTCCTTCGAACATTAGGACCAGAAAATGCCTCCTGGGATAGGGCAGTTCGGCAGAAACCTGTCTGCAGCAGCTCCAGTCTACTGGGGTATCTAAGTGTGTTGGTGTATCTACTGGGTTGGTACCTAAGTGTGGTCTTCATTTCCTGAATTTTCTTTTAGAGACAAAGTCAGCTACCTCTGAGGGGCAGGATTCCTAGGTCCTTGCATGGGGATTCATAACATCAATTTAAAAAAAATGTGGGGACGTCCCTGGTGATCCAGTGGCTAAAACTCTACACTGCCAAAGCCGGGGGCCTGGTTCAATCCCTAATCACGGAACTAGATCCCACCTGCAGCAACAAAAACCCAGTGCAGCCAAATAAATAAATAAACAATATTTAAAAAATCTGAAGATCATATTTTTTTTTCAGAATCAAGAGGAATTTGAGGTATGAGATAAGGAATAGAGGTTAGACCTAGGAGGAGAATGATATTAAAAATGATACCAGGGTCGAAATGTAAAGCGTTCTAGAGTTTGGTTGCACAAGAATGTGAATGTCCTTAACACTACTGGACTTGCTTGCTGATGCTCAGTTATGCCCGCCCCTTTGTGACCCCATGGACTATAGCCCGCCAGGTTCCTCTGTCCGTGGAATTTTCCAGGCAAGAATACTGGAGAGGGCTGCCATTTCCTCCTCTAGGGAATCTTCCTGACCCAGGGATTGAACTGGAGTCTCTTGCATCTCCTGCATTGGCAGAAGGATTCTTTACCACTACTCCACTCGGGAAGCCCCTAAGACTACTGGACCGTACAACTTAAGACATGTAAATTTTATATTGTATAAATTCTTCTCCATGCTCTGTAATGGCCTAAATGGGAGAAGAATCTAAAAACTAGTGGATATATGTAGATGTATAGCTGATTCATCTTCCTACACAGCAGAAACTAACATAGCGTTGTAAGTCAACTATACTCCAATAAATAAATTTTTTTAAATGTAGATTTTGTGTTATGTGTGTTTTACCACTACTGAAAAGAAAAGAAAAGTTAGTGGGCAACAGCACATCTTCCATGGGAACCTTTAGGCGGTCTACCCCACGAGTCCCTCGGCTACCAGGAAGTGCAGAAGTTCAATGACAGAATTTGGGTTTAGGACCTGTCTTATCAACAGTATGTCAGGTATTGCTGATGTGGTTGGTGTGGGGATGGGGTGAGCATTCAGTTCAGTTCAGTTCAGTCACTCAGTTGTGTCCAACTCTTTGCGACCCCACAGACTGCAGCATGCCAGGCTTCCCTGTCCACCACCAACTCCTGGAGTTTACTCAAACTCATGTCTATTGAGTTGGTGATGCCATCCAAACATCTCATCTTCTGTCGTCCTTTTCTCTTTTTGCCTTCAGTCTTTCCCAGCATCCGGGTCTTTTCAAATGAGTCAGCTCTTCACATCAGGTGGCCAAAGTTTTGGAGTTTCAGCTTCAGCATCAGTCCTTCCAATGAATATTCAGGACTGATTTCCTTTAGGATGGACTGGTTGGATCTCCTTGCAGTCCAAGGGACTCTCAAGAGTCTTCTCCAACACCACAGTTGAGGTGAGCGTCAAGCCTTGGGAAACGGGTGGGTTTTGATGGAGGAGGGATTGCAGTGGAGGAGGCAGGGGATACGGAGCCATCTCCATGGTCTGCCTGGTTGTCCTGCTCAATCTTTGCTTCTCCTAAGAGGCTTATGGGTGCAATGGGAAGGAAACTCATTCCTCTCTGAACGGGACTCTTTCAGGCTCACACACATTGGCTCTCCCCTGTTTCCCGACTTTTGAGACAGTAGGTGGTGCTGTTTAGCAAACTTAGGAACTGGGAAGAAGAACCCCGAATTCTCAACTTGAGAAGTGGGGCAGCTCTACCCTGGCAACTCTCTCCTTCCATCGGCCAGGCAGAGGAGGGTGGGGGAGACAGGAACCTCCTTCCTCTTCAACCTCTAAACAACTCCTTAGCTGGCCCCAGGGAGGGGGAGGACTGGATCTGCTCTCAGTTGGCATCCCTGATGTCTTTGGAATGCAGTTCAGGTGAAGTCCTGGGTGGTGGCCACCGCAGTTTGTCTGGGAGGGGTCAGGAAATTCGGAGGCGTTTTCACACTGCCCTGCACCAGCCAGGCTGACTCATTCTCCATCCAGCTTGGAGGTGGCCTCCATGACTTTGCCTGCTTCCTCTGGTCCTAGGAGTCTTCCTTTTTGCGGAAAGCTCAAACTGCTCTGAGGCATCTTCGATGCCATGGTAAAACAGCAAACACCTGAAAGCCATCTCCTTAAACTTATTTAAAAAAAATTATTTATTTATGTTTGGCTGCACTGGGTCTTTGTTGCTGCATGGAGGCTTTCTCTGTTGCATTGAGCGGGGGCTACTGTTTATTGTAGGGCATGGTCTTCGCGTTGCGATGGCTTCTCTTGTTGCAGAGCGCAGGCTCTGGGGTGCTGGGACACTGTATTTGTGGCTCAGCAGCTTAGTTGTTCCCTCCGTTGGCAGGCGGATTCTTAACCAATGGACCACCAGGGAAGTCCCTCCTTAAACGTATTTTTAATATTTAGGCTTCAGTCCAGTGATTGCAGGTTCCGGAAAGCCTGTGCAGGGACTGGTCGGTGAACTTGGCTGTGGTCTCCCCACGGGTTAGGGCACTGGGTTAGGTAGGAGGTCTCCTTCTGTCCTGGGAATCCGGATTTGATTGTTCCACTGGGCTTTGTCCCCAACAATGACAGGATTCTGGGGAATGAAAACAACACTGGTTTGACAGCTTCAGCAAGTTTTTAAAAGCCCAGAGCCCAGCATGACTTTGGGGCTCCATGGGCTGTTGCTCACCCTTAGCACAGTTTCACACCCCTACCCATGTTTTTTCTCTGCTTAGCCTTTCCCTAGTACTGATCTAATTTATGTGCTTTAACTTCGTTATGTGGTTTTATAAGCATCCTTAAGTCCTTTTCGAAACAGGACAGGGTAAATAAATAGACAGAAAAACAGGGCTCTGAAAGGTTAGATGCTCTGATATCGGCTGAACTTGTGCTAATATAAGAAAATGACTCCATCCCTCAGCCACCATAACATCCAGAATCTTCCATGGCTGATGACAGAGAGAGGCTCTGCTTATGGGAAAAGGTGACAGAACAGCACAGCCTTGACTTTGACCTCCACCCTGGCATTTCTGGGGCGTCCCCCAGCATCTTTCTATCTTGCTGCTGTTACCACTAAGCCTTAGGGTGGGGTGGGGACCAGGGATGCTGTGTCCCTTTAACTGTTTTGGACTGTGGTGGACTTGTGGTCTTTCCCTTAAAACTCACTGCAAAGCTTGTAAAGCTCTAAACCCAGAAGGTCAGAACATTTGAAATGACTTCTAAAGAAATAAGCAAAATGGAGGCAGAAAATAACAGGGAACTAGGTCATCTGAGTGACGGTTTAGGAATTTTTATTTCATTTTCCATTAGAGGGGTCCCTCTTTCCTAGTCTTTAGCCTACTTTAAGACAGTGCTACCATCTTAGGATATACGCACACATCTCTTCCAAATCTAGAGAGCTAGCGAGCAAGGCCTGGACAGAAAGAGGGAATGTCCTTATCTGCCAACCCTTTCCTGGTTTCATTCTCTAACTGTGCATCTGCCTCTCTTGACACTTGGAATGATGCCTTTCAGGGCTGTTCCTGTCAAAACAGTGCACTGTATGATGACTTCAACTTTCACACAAAAGTCGATCAGAGTAGTGGTCATTTTCATAATACTAGTTATAAACAATAATCTCAGATGTGCAGATGACACCACACTTATGGCAGAAAGCGAAGAAGAACTAAAGAGCCTCTTGATGAAAGTGAAAGAAGAGAGTGAAAAGTTGACTTAAAACTCAACATTCAGAAAACCAAGATCATGGCATCTGGTCCCATCACTTCATGGCAAATAGATGGGGAAACAATGGAAACTGAGAAACTTTATATTTTTGGGCTCCAAAATCACTGCAGATGGTGACTGCAGCCATGAAATTAAAAAGCGCTTGCTCCTTGGAAGAAAAGCTATGACCAACCTGGACAGTATACTAAAAAGCAGAGAAATTCAGTTCAGTTCAGTTCAGTCGCTCAGTCATGTCCGACTCTTTGCGACCCCATGGACTGCAGCATGCCAGTCCTCCCTGTCCATCACCAACTCCTGGAGTTTGCCCAAACTCATGTCCACTGAGTCGGTGATGCCATTCAACTATTTCATCCTATGTCATCGCCTTCTCCTCCCGCCTTCAATCTTTCCCAGCTTCAGGGTCTTTTCCATTGAATCAGTTCTTCACATCAGGTGGCCAAAGTATTGTAGTTTCAGCTTCAGCATTAGTTCTTCCAATGAATATTCAGGACTGATTTCCTTTGGGATTGACTGGTTGGCTCTCCTTGCAGTCCAAGGGACTCTCAAGAGTCTTCTTCAACACCACAGTTCAAAAGCATCAATTTTTTGGTGCTCAGCTTTCTTTATAGTCCAACTCCCACATCCGTACATGATTACTGGAAAAACCATAGCTTCGACTAGAGGGACCTTTGTCGGCAAAGTAATGTCTTTGCTTTTTAATATGTTGTCTAGGTTGGTCATAGCTTTTCTTCCAAGGAGCAAGCGCCTTTTAATTTCATGGCTGCAGTCACCATCTGCAGAGATTTTGGAACCCAAGAACATAAAGTCTGTCACTGTTTCCACTGTTTCCTCATCTATTTGCCATGAAGTGATGAGACTAGATGCCATAATCTTAGTTTTCTGAATGCTGAGTTTTAAGTCAACTTTTCACTCTCCTCTTTCACTTTCATCAAAAGGCTCTTTAGTTCTTCACTTTTTGCCATAAGGGTGGTGCCATCTGCATATCTGAGGTTATTGATATTTCTCGCAGCAATCTTGATTCCAGCTTGTGCTTCATCCAGCCCAGCATTTTGCATGATGTACTCTGCATATAAGTTAAATAAACAGGGTGACAATATATAGCCTTGACGTACTCCTTTTCCTATTTGGAACCAGTCTGTTCCATGTCCAGTTCTAACTGTTGCTTCCTGACCTGCATACAGATTTCTCAAGAAGCAAGTCAGGTGGTCTGGTATTCCCATCTCTTTAAAAATTTTCCACAGTTTGTTGTGATCCACACAGTCAGAGGCTTTGGCATAGTCAATAAAGCAAAAAGAGATGTTTTTCTGGAACTCTCTTGCTTTTTTGATGATCCAGTGGATGTTGGCAATTTGATCTCTGATTCCTCTGCCTTTTCTAAATCCAACTTGAACATCTGGAAGTTCACAGTTCATGTAATGTTGAAGTCTGATTTGGAGAATTTTGAGCATTAGTTTACTAGCGTGTGAGATGAGTGCAATTGTGTGGTAGTTTGAGCATTCTTTGGCATTGCATTTCTTTGGGATTGGAATGAAAACTGTCCTTTCCAGTCCTGTGGCCACTGCTGAGTTTTCCAAGTTTGCTGGCATATTGAGTGCAGCACTTTGACAGCATCATCTTTTAGGATTTGAAATAGCTCAACTGGAATTCCATCACCTCCACTAGCTAGCTTTGTTTGTAGTGATGCTTCCTAAGGCCCACTGACTTCGCATTCCAGGATGTCTGGCTCTAGGTGAGTGATCACACTATCATGATTATCTGGGTCATGAAGATCTTTTTTGTATAGTTCTTCTGTGTATTCTTGCCACCTCGTCTTAATATCTTCTGCTTCTGTTAGGTCCATACTGTCTCTGTCCTTTATTGTGCTCATCTTTGCATGAAATATTCCCTTGGTATTTCTAATTTTCTAGAAGAGATCTCTAGTAATTCACATTCTATTGTTTTCCTCTGTTTCCTTGCACTGATCACTGAGGAAGGCTTTCTTATCTCTCCCTGCTATTCTTTGGATTTCTGCATTCAAATGGGTATATCTTTCCTTTTCTCCTTTGCTTTTTGCTTCTCTTCTTTTCTCCACAGCTATTTGTAAGGCCTCCTCAGACAGCCATTTTGCTTTTTTGCATTTCTTTTTCTTGGGGATGGTCTTGATCCCTGTCTCCTGTACAATGCCATGAACCTCTGTCCATAGTTCTTCAGGCACTCTATCAGATCTGTTCCCTTGAATCTATTAGTCACTTTCACTGTACAATCATAAGGGATTTGATTTAAGTTATACCTGAATGGTCTAGTGGTTTTCCCTATTTTCCTCAATTTAAATCTGAATTTGACAATAAGGAGTTCAAGATCTGAGCCATAGTCATCTCCCAGCCTTGTTTTTGTTGACTGTATAGAGCTTCTCCATCTTTGGAGAAGACTGAATATAATCAATATATATCAGATTGAATACAATCAATCTGATTTAGGTATTGACCATCTGGTGATGTCCATGTGTAGAGTCTTCTCTTGTGTTGTTGGAAGAGGGTGTTTGCTATGACCGGTGCATTCTCTTGGCAAAACTCTATTAGCCTTTGCCCTGCTTCATTCTGTACTCCAAAGCCAAATTTGCCTGTTACTCCAGGTGTTTCTTGACTTCCTACTTTTGCATTCCAGTCCCCTATAATGAAAAGGACAACCTTTTTGGGTGTTATTTCTAGAAGGTCTTGTAGGTCTTCATAGAACCATTCAACTTCAGCTTCTTCAGCATTACTGGTTGGGGCATAGACTTGGATTACTGTGATATTGAATGATTTGACTTGGAAAGGAACAGAGATCATTCTGTCATTTTTGAGATTGCATCCAAATACTGCATTTCGGACTCTTTTGTTGACTATCATGGCTACTCCACTTCCTCTAAGGGATTCTTGCCCACAGTAGTAGATATAATGGTCATCTGAGTTAAATTCACCCATTCCAGTCCATTTTAGTTTGCTGATTCCTAAAATGTCAACATTCACTCTTACCATCTCCTGTTTGACCACTTTCAATTTGCCTTGATTCATGGACCTAACATTCCAGGTTCCTATGCAATATTGCTCTTCACAGCATTGGACTTTGCTTCTATCACCAGTCACATCCACAACTGGGTGTCATTTTTGCTTTGGCTCCATCTCTTTATTCTTTCTGGAGTTATATCTCCACTGATCTCCAGTAGCATACTGGGCACCTACCGACCCAGGGAGTTCATCTTTCAGTGTCTTATCTTTTCTTGCCTTTTCATACATTCATGGAAAGAAAGCTGAGCACTGAAGAATTGATGCTTTTGGACTGTGGTGTTGGAGAAGACTCTTGAGAGTCCCTTGGACTGCAAGGAGATCCAACCAATCCATCTTAAAGGAAATCAGTCCTGAATATTCATTGGAAGAACTAATGCTGAAGCTGAAACGCCAATACTTTGGCCAACTGTTGTGAAGAACTGACTCATTGGAAAAGACCCTGATGCTGGGAAAGATTGAAGGTAGGAGGAGAAGGGGATGACAGAGGATGAGGTGGTTGTATAGCATCACTGACTCAATGGACATGAGTTTGAGTAAACTCCAGGAGTTGATGATGGACAGGGAGGCCTGGCATGTTGCAGTCCATGGGATCGCAAAGAGTTGGACGTGACTAAGCGACTGAATTGAACTGAACTGAACAAACCTGAGCTATTCTCAAATTGTAAGACCACCCATCCCCTTCCCCAATAGGTGGTCCTTCCTTTCCTAGAATCGCTTTCAAACCAGATGATGCTTCACAACCTCAAGCACCAGCCCTGGCTTTCGGTTTTAACTCACAATTTTCCCCTCCAGTCTTAAAAGATGAATGTAGCCATACCAAATACTTATAAGTAGTTCCCTGCCTTCAGTGAGGTGTCTCAACCAAAGACCTGTGGTCAGAGATATCTCAATGTTGAAAAGTCATTTTTACCATAAAACTGGATTTCAGAGAATTTTTGAGACTAAGATTATAGAGGGGCTTCCCAGATGGCTCTAGTGGTAAAGAACCTACCTACCAGTGCAGGAGATGTAAGAGATGAAGGTTTGATCCCTGGGTTTGGGAAGGTCCTCTGAAGCGGGGTATGGCAACCCACTCCAGTATTCTTGCCTGGAGAATCCCATGGACAGAGGAATCGGGAGGCTGCAGTCAATAGGGTCATAGGAGTCGGACATGAGTGAGCGACTGAGCATTCACACACTCAAGATCATAGAGATCTTTGGATGCCATCCTTGCAGAATATTGAGGCTGGAAACAGTTAGAGAACCTGCTGAAGTTTCCAGAGCTAAAGCGTCTACAGTAAGATTGATGACTGTTGATTCCCAGACCACTCCTTTTCTCACCTCACTGCCCATATTGATTTCTTTAACATCTAAACAGAAGTATAACTGTGCCTGGAATTTTTTTTACAGAAGTAGATGATATATATACACAAACACTTAATACATACATATATATACACACATGTGAGATAATAGAATTAGGAATTAAAGTATTCAAGGAATGACTCTGTGTTATGTACACTATTTTAACTGTTTGTCTCAAGATACGCACAGAAGCAAATCTGGACCACTAGTAGATGGAATGAATGAATGTGTCTGAGGGAGAAGAAAACTAAATGCAGAATTAGGGAAAACAATGAAGTTTAGATGTGGTCCTACCCTTTATCTTTTGTTTGGCCATGCCCAAAGGCTTGTGGGATCTTTGTTCCCCAACCAGGGATCAAACTCTGGCCCCTGGCAGTGAGAGCACAGTGTCCTAACCATTGGGCCATCAGGGAATTCTTGGTCCTATCCTTTATAAGTTCATGAAGGATAGACATGCTTAATTAATTCTAACATAAAGCAGATTTTGATGAACACTGTTACTGCTGACAAAGGAGTTCAGGACCCCTGGATGTGAAACAACAATAGCAACACAAACAGGGAAAGTTATCAGTAAATACAAACAATGACACGTGTATAAGTATGTAGTGGGTGTGTAGAGATATGTAGTAGCTGACCATTCATATATATGTCATTTTTTCACTGTATTCCAAGTATCCAGTAGGCAAGGATGGTGTCATCTGAGATGAATCCTTGTGGCACTTTCAGCTTTTATTTATATTATATACATATGTATATACTGCAAACAAATGGAGTTTATTCCAGTGATGTAAGGCTTGATCAATATTTGCAAATTCATTGAAGATAATCCATCATATTAACAGGGTAAAAAAAAATCACATTATATTAATTGTATCAATTGTGTATTTCAGGTAGAATTTCAAGGAGATATAGAGGTCATGACAGTGTTTGTGTGGGGGGGGGGCCCTCGGTTGTTCAGTGGTGTCCCACTCTCTGTGACCCCATGGACTGTAGTCCACCAGGCTCTTCTGTTCCTGGAATTTTCCAGGGAAAATTACTGGAGGGGATTGCCATTTCCTCCTCCAGGGGATCTTCCAGACCCAGGGATTGAACGCACGTCTCCTGCAGCTTCTGCACTGCAGGCAGAGTCTTTACGGCGGAGCCACTGGAGAAACCCTCTGACAGTGTTTCAGACAGCAAACGGTTCGGAGAGTTATAAAGGGCCTCTGCGGGCTTAGTGGCTCAGTCGTGTCTGACTCTGCGACCCCGTGAACTGTAACCCGCCAGGCTCCTCTGTCCATGGAATTCTCCAGGCCAGAACACTGGCGTGGGTAGCCTTTCCCTTCTCCAGGGGGTCTTCCCAACCCAGGGATCGAATCCAGGTCTCCCGCATTGCAGGTGGATTCTTCACCATCTGAGCCACCAGGGAAGCCCAGTATAAAGGGCTTGTGAGTGACGTGAAGTCGCTCAGTCGTGTCCGACTCTTTGCGACCCCATGGACTGTAGCTTACCAGGCTCCTCTGTCCATGGGATTTTCCAGGCAAGGGTACTGGAGTGGGTTGCCGTTTCCTTCTCCAATAAAGGGCTTAGGGGAGGGGAAATCAATTATATGGTGCTGTCACAAAAATGTGGCCTCAGGGTAAAGATGAAGCCAACTTCCACACTTTCTGTGAAAAAGCCAGGCTTATAAACACTTCAAAGTCAGTTTTTCCACAGTAGCCTCATAAGGAACCCTTGGTTTTATTCTATTTACATCTGATGAAGGAAATAGATTCCCAGTCCAGACCTCTCCTCTATCCACCAGTCTGTATACCATCCTCTTGGATGTCTCAAAGGTACCCAAAACTCAACATGTCTAAAATGGAAACTGGTCCCTCTTCCAGTGTTCCCTAGCTCAGTAATGGCATCATCACCCACACAGTTATGTAAGCCAGCAGCCTGGAGCCAGATTATAATCTCCTGGAGGGCGGGGACCTGGGCTTGCCTTATTTTCTGCTGTATTTTCAAGGCCTACAACAGTGCAGGGAACAGAGTGGGTTTTAATTACTGCCTGCAGTCTGTAGATTGTATTCACTTCCCTCCTCCTCCACCATTGTTACTCAATCCACCTCCCATAACTTCTCACTGGACCTGTTGCAGTAGCCTCCTAATTTACCTCCCTTGACCTCTGTCTTCCACTCTACCCAGTGATCTTCTCAAAACACAAATCTGATCCTAAGACAAGTGTTCTTGCCATGGCCTCTGAGGCCAAGCACTCTTCCAGCCTCCTTGCACACTATGATTGCCCTTGTTCTTTAGATTCAATCAATTAGCCCCTTTTTACAATACCTCCCCATCACTGCTCTCTCCTGCCACAGGGCCTTTGCACATATTGCTTTCTCCGCTTGTACTATCTTCAGCTATTTAACTTCTATTCATCCTCTGGATGTTACTCTCAGAGAAGTTTACAGTATTAAGTCCTATAGGTCCTGAGAAGACTGTATTTGATGGAGAATGCTAGTCAAAACATCTTGAAAAATGCTGATAAGGGATATCTCATAGAACTTATTGTGGTTTCATTTTAACGTTTGTGTGTAAATTATTTTCTGCCTAAAGTTTTTTCAACTTGTAAATTTTTGTTTGTCTTCCTACATGAGACCAAAGATCTAATCAAGGACTGTCGATGCTGTAACCATTTCTCTTTATGGACTTTTGGAAAGTATCACCAAATATGTTTCCCTCTATTTTTTTTTCTATTAGACATAAATTCTGAGAAGAATTTAGTCTTACTCTGTTTTTGGATTAGCATTTATAAAGATCATTCCCCATACAATATGAATGTTTAATGATGCTTAATTAAAATATCTCATGATGGTAGACTGTGAGGTCCTCCTTCCTTTATGTTTCTTTCTTTCTTTATTTTTGTCTGTGCTGGGTCTTCGTTGCTGCATGCGGGGTTTTCTCTGGTTGCAGAAAGTGGGGGCTACTCTTGGTTGAGTGGGCTCAGTTGTTCCTGGCATGTTGCTCCGTGGCAAGTGGGATCATCCCGGACCAGGGATCGAACCTGTGTTTCCTGCATTGGCAGGTGGATTCTTTACCACTGAGCCACCAGAGAAGTCCTCTCCTCACTTTATAAATGCTCTACAGGATGGTTTAAGTGTAGTTCAGCCTATTCATTATTTGGAAGATTCAATATTATGAACATGTCAAATATCCTCCAAATTAATCTATCAACTCAATGCAATTTCAATAAAAATTTTTTTCAAAGAATTGAAACATGGATTTCAAAATGTATATGAAAATGCAAAAGGCCAAGAATAATCAAGAAATCTAAACAAAGGAAGGACAAGGCTGAAGACTTTTATGTGACTAGATACCTAGATATCTAGGTATCTCTACATCTAGATGTATTAAAAAAGCTATGATAATTAAGACAGTGTGGCATTGGTTCAAGAGTAGACTAATAATGCCCTCCAAGTCCATCCATGCATTATGCTAAGTGAAATAGGTCAGACAGAGAGAGACAAACACCATAAGATATCATTTATATATGGAATCTAAAAATTTCAACAAAAATTGGTCAATAAAACAAAAAAGAAGCTGACTCATAGAGAGTGAACTAGTAGTTCCTAGTCGGGAGAGGGAAGCACAGAGGGGCAATATAAAGGTAGAGGATTAAGAAAATGGTTATCATGGGATTATATGAAATCATGTGTGTGAGAATTTAAATAATCTTTCATTCAATAAAATAGATAAATATATAAAAATACCTCCCCCCCCCACCAATAGACTAATAGACAATGGAAGATTGACCTCTATCTGATATGATCTGGTGGGGAAAACTTTTTGCTTCAGGGAAAACTGCATTTTCTGTAACATCTCCTCTGGGTTAACTGACTTTGATCTTATGGTGGCTGTTTTAGAACTCTGTTCTTTGGTGGTCCAGTGCTTAAGACTAGACAATTCCTCTGCAGGGGGACTGGCTTGACCCTGGCTGGGGAACTAAGTTCCTGCGTGCTGTGTTGCTCGGCCAAGTAAAAACCCTCTTCAAACAGACGGAAACTCTGCAACTTGTAGATTACTGATAGAAATAAAAATTCTGTGTGGTGGAGGGACACACCCTCAAATCTTCAAAAAACTGGTTTTGCTTCAGTTTTGCACATTTATTAAAGTATTCCTGATGTGTACATGTGTCTATTCTTGATTCACCTTGGAACAGGTTGAAATACCTTGCCACTTTTCCTTCTTAATTCATTAAGTAAACCTTTAACATTTGTTCATTTTTACATCTGTATGAGTCATTTTTTATTTTGACAGATTATGTTTACAATAAAGTTAATCTCAGATGGACTACTAACTTAAAAGCGAAAGTAAAGCAATAAAGCTTCTAGAAGACTATAAAGCAGCTGATATTTCTGAGTCCGAGGCAGCAAAGGTTTCTTAAATAGGATACAAAAGCACCAACTATAAAAGATTGATAACTCAGATTTCATTTAATGTAAGAATCTCTTTTCACCCAAAAACACCACTAAGAGAGTGAAAAGGGAAACCATTGAGTGGGAGGAAATATTTGCATTAGATTTTTTTAAACAAAGGTATAATATACACACATATATTGCATATATTCTACAAATCAATGAGACAGACAACTGAAAAGAAAAATGGACGAAAGAAATAAACAGGCAGGGCTTCCTTGGTGGCTCAGTGGTAAAGAATCCGCCTGCCACTGCAGGAGATGTGGGTTCGATCCCAGATCTGGGAAGATCCCACATGCCACAGGTTAACTAAGCTAATGTGCCCCAACTATTGAGCCTCTGCTCTAGAGTCTGGGAGCTACAACTACTGAGCCCGCATTCTAGAGACCCTGCTCTGCCACCAGAGAAGCCACTGCAATGAGAAGCCAGCACACCACCACGAGAGAGTAGCCCCCGCTTGCTGCAACTAGAGAAAAGCCCAAGCAGCAACTAAGACCCAGTGCAGCCAAAAATAAATAAAATTTCAAAAATTTGCATATATATGTATATAAAGAAATGAACAGGCATATTACAAAAGACCATATCCAAATGGTCAATAAACAAGCTCACAGCCCCCTGAGTCATCAGGAAAGTACAAATCAAAACCACTTCACACCCACCAGAATGACAAAGTAGGAAAGACTGACAGTATGAAGGTTGACAAAGAGGCAGAGAAACTAGGTCTCTCAGACATTGTGGCTGGGAGCATAAACTGGTATCACTACTTTGGAAAATGATTTGGCAATCTCTCTTAGCGCTAAACATACATCCACCCTGTGACCCAGCAATTCCATTCTTAGGTGTGTGTGTATGTTTATGCATACATACCAAAAGACATACGAGAATGCACAGCGAATTTATTCCTACGAAAGGAGGTAACTCAGTGGTAAAGAATCCACCTGCCAATGCAGGAGATGCAGGTTTGATCCCTGGGTCCGGAAGATCCCCTGGAGAAGGAAGTGACAGCCTGCTCCAGTACTCTTGCCTGGAGAATCCCAGGGACAGAAGAGCCCGGTGGGCTATAGCCCATGGGGTTGCAGTGTTGGACATGACTTGGAGACTATCCAACAACAGCAACAGAGCCTGTATTCGTTTCCAGTGACTGCACACTTGGTGGCTTAAAGCACTAGTAATTCATTCTCTGGCTGTCAGTTCTGGAAGCCAGAAGCACAACTGTAGAATGAAAAACGGTGGTATCATCACACCGTGGAATACTACAGAACAATAAAGGTGAGCACGTGACAGCTATATGAACACCGTTGGTGAATTTCCTAAACGTAATCCTGACTGAAGGAAGCCAGGCCCCAAATAAATACCTAATGTATGACTCATTTACGTCATGTTCAAAAAATAACAAGACTGATCTGTGGGACAGAAGTCTGGGTAATGCTCACATTTGGAAAGGAGGACACCCAGTGACTGGGGGTGAGCCAAGAGGACATTCCGCAGGGGCTGGCCCTGTTCTGTGTCTTGATCTGAGTGGTGAAAATTCACCAGGCTGGACACTTTTTTGGTATGTTTCTCCATATAACATTTACAGTACATTTCCCTCTTCACAGCACACTTCCCTCTTTGTTCCTTGATTATAGCTCTGTTGTAATGTTATGATAAAGTTTATTTTAAAAAATCTGTTCCTGGGACTTACCTGGTGGTCCGGTGGTTAAGACTTTGCTTCCAATGCAGGGGGCTCAGGTTCAGTCCCTGGGAGAGGAATTAAGATCCCACATGCCACAAGGTGTGGCTAAAATAATAAAATAAATCTGTTCCTGCCTGGATGGGAGGGGAAGAATGGATTCATGTGTATGTATGGCTGAGTCATTTCACTGTTCACCTAAACTATCACAACATTGTTCGTTAATTGGCTGTACCCCAACACAAAATAAAAAGTTAAAAAAAATTAGAAAACAAGCAAGCAAAAAAAAAAATCTGTTCCTATCTTATATAAACACCTTTCTTTCATTTCCAGAATATTGTTGTTGAAAGTCGCTCAGTTATGTCCGACTCTTTGCGACTCCATGGACTGGACATGGAATTCTCCAGGCCAGAATACTGGAGTGGGTAACCTTTCCTTTCTCCAGGGGATGTTCCCAAACCAGGAATCGAACCAGGGTCTTCTGCATTGCAGGCAAATTCTTTACCAACTGAGTTATCAGAGAAGCCCTTCCTGAATATATTAGATTTCAATACATATGTATATTAAAATTATGAATGATTATGACAATATTTTCATTCTCATTATGGGTTTAGGTGGTACCCTCTGTCAGGAATGTCTGTTTAAGGGACATGTGTATGTATTTTTGGTCCAAAAGGTTTTGAAGAAAACTTAAATTGGAGGACCTGATCGTGCCATGAAACAGGCTCTTTTGTAATTTGTTTCCCCAGCTCTTCTCTAAGAGTTTAGTGTCACTACACTTCCTGGCTAAAGGCAGCCCCCAAACCTGGAGTGTGGATAGTTGGGGTGGGAATGCTACTCCAGAGTGAATGATTCAGACTTAGGAGTGGTATTATGCGTCTTAGGATGGGGAAAGAATAGGATTTCCCAAAGAGGTGCAGAGCTTCATAAGAGGTATGATGGAGGCCAGGAAGCAGGGGGCTTTGAAGGAGAGAAACTCGTTGGAACCTGGTGCTGTACTCAGAGGGTAGTGCTGGAAATAAGCTAGAGAGAATTCCCTGGCGATCCAGTAGTCAAGACTCCACACTTCCATTGCAGGGGGCACGGGTTCAATCCCTGGTTGGGAACCAAGATCCCCCACGCCTTCGTGTGGCCAGAAAAGGCAGCAGGAGAAGCTTTGTGCAGAAAGTGGGAGGGGGAGGGCTGCACAGGCCTTGTAGCCTTTCAGGGGCCTTTTCTGAAGGGACCTGACAAGTGGGAAATGCTATAGGTTTGCTTTATCTGTGAGGCAAGCTTTGTTAAACAAAGGAACACTGTTGTGGAGATTGGAGGGAAAAGGTACTTTGGCCGTGGTTTCAGCCTCCTCCCAGCCCCCTGGGCCCAGGAAAAAGAGCCTGAGTGTGGGGCTCACTGACTCCATGAAGGAAGTCGAGTTGCTTGCTCCTCTAAAGGAAACTGTCCGCCGAGTGGGCAGGAGAAGCCGGAGGGCTGTTTGGGCGGCGCCCAGTGCATGAGTCATGTGTGTGGACGGCTGTCGCCACACCCCAGAGGCCGAGATGAAGAAGGACGCACAGCCCTGCCAGCCCGTCTCATCCTCGGTTGGGGGCGAGCATCTTGGCGCACTCAGGGTCCCCAGGACGACTTCTGAGGTCGTGCTCCGGCTGCTGGGGAATGCCGAGGGGCCAGGGGTGAGGGTGAGGGGGTAGGCCGAAATTAACAGGCAGTGATGACCGTGGTTCCCAGGCCCTGCCTCCCGCCTGGCCCAGACCCGCACGACGTCTTACAAAACGGGAGAGCTTTCCAGCCGAGCCGAAGAGCAGATCCGTGCTAGAGACCCATTGCAAAGCCTGGCGCTGCCCAGGGAGAGGCCCCGGGTCTCTCTGCTCTGCTCCTCTGGGAACATAGGCGGCTGACCCAGCCAGTCCAACCTGCCAGGCACCTTGTCTGACTCTACCGCCTTCCTCTCCCCTGTCAGAGCACCCGGGCAGGGTGGGGTGAGAGGGAAGAGCAGTCAACCCTCCTCCACACCCGGGGCGGGGTGGGAGGTGTTTACAAACACTCGGGGAATCCAGAGAGCCGGCCAGGGGTCAGCGGGCCCCCGGGACTGGGGGGGCATAGGCCTGGCGCCGGCCTTGCTCTTGTCGCTGGGGCCCCCTCGCCTCCACACCCGGACTCTGGGTCTATAAAGCTGGAGGAAGGCAGCCTCTTGGACTCCGGGTGGCCTTGACCGACAATGTGCTCTGTCTGGAGGAGGAGAGTAAGCCACCCTGAGGCGTGGGGAGAGCAGGAAGCCAGCTCCCAAGCACGCCCTGGGCTGGACCTCTTGACATCTCTCCACTGACGGGTTTCCAACTCCGGCCTCCCGTGAGGTCCCCTCCTCTGAGTTAACCCCTGCCCATGTCCAGTGTCTAGAGAGAAGGATCTGGAGGGGGGCTTTGGCGGGGGGCGAAGCTGCCCTCTTCTCCCCCAGCCTCCTGCTTCTGTTTAACCACAGAGACTATTTGTGTCTGACAGAAACCCAAACACATGAGGTCATCAGGTTTCTCCTCCCCTCCTCCAACCCCTCTCTCTGTCCTCGAGTCCTTTCCCTGAAGGAAAGCGATGCTTCAGAGTCCTTCTCAGCCTGTGGGGCTGTCCTGCTGGGTTTCATTCCTGATTCTGTCTCCGGTGGGGGTGGCACTAACCATGTGAGGGTGGGGGAGAAGGGGAGGCCGGAGATGAAAAACTTGACTCCCCCCTCGCCAAAAAAAGAAAAACTTGACTCCCAGGGTCAGTTTTGATGTCAAATCTTTGGCCAGCTGTGATGTAGGGGAGCAGGGGATAGGCAGGGCAACCAGAGGGGAGTGTGGTATGAGTTATTTAATCAGTACAACCGGCTTCCCAGGGAGCTCAGTGGCAAAGAACCCATCTGCCAATGCAGGAGACAGGGGTTTGATCCCTGAGTTGGGAAGATCTCCTGGAGGAGGGCGTGGCAACCCACTCCAGTATTCTTGCCTGGAAAATCCCATGGACAGAGGAGCCTCGCGGGCAGCAGTCCATGGGGTTGCAGAGTCAGACACGTCTGTGTGACTGAGCACGCACCCACAACTTAGAATCGTCACTGAGGATGGATCAGAGGTGGGGTGGAATACAGCCAGAGGCAGGCAGTCCCCGGGTGAAACTGACGGCAGGTACCTGGCTGTGACCTGCTCTGCTATTGGCTGCTGGGCTGCTTCTGCTCCTAACTGCCCTAGGGGCTGATCACGCCTCTGCTCAAAGTCCCCTGGAGGCTGGCTCACCTGGTCTGGCTCTCTGTGCACACTTCTTAGCCTGGTGTCCACGGTCTGCATGATCTGGGCTGGTCTACCAGGGCTGTCTTATCTCCCCCAGTGTGCTTCTAGAGAATCCCACAGTCCAGCCCCAGTGGGGCACCTTGGCCCCCACACTTTTGCTTTGGCTGGCTGTTCTCTCCTGAAAAGCCCTTCCTCCACACTCCCTGCTCTGCCTGTCAAATCTGCCACCTCCTTTAGGGCCCAGCTCAATGTCATTCCCTTCATAAAAATCCACTGACTATGTACATGTTAGCTATTATATGTAGGATAGATAAACAACAAGGTCCTACTGTATAGCATAAGGAACTATGTTCAATATTCTATGATAAACCACAGCAGAAAGAACATTTTAAAAAGAATGTGTGTATAACTGAATTACTTCCCTGTAAAATAGAAATTCACACAACATTGTAAAAAACTATGATTTAAAAAAATGCACTAGCTTAGAGAAATCACGGTCTTCTCAAAATACCCTAAGCATTTTATGGATACAGGACTTCCTTCACGGTATTTATCAGGGTGTGCCGAGGGACCAGGACTCATTCAAAGAACTTCATGCTCTCAGCCTGTAGCACCCAGCACACGTTGGGCGCCAAGTAAGTTCTCAATAAATCTTTAAAGTAACGAATGGAGCCACGAGGTTGAATGAGGTTAACAGATTGTCAAACAGGGGAAATGGCATGAAGACAACAGAGTTATGCTAGGTTTTCCTGCCTCTTAGATGGCTGGTACCTCCTTTCCTTTCCCCCTTCCGATCACTGTTAAACATTTACAATGTACTAAATAGGACTTTCCCGCACTGCAGCACCTCTCAGGAGGAAACCTGAGGCAAAATGTGTGTCTTCTACTTTCTCTCTTTCTTTTTTTTTTTTTTAATATTTATTTATTTGGCTGCACCGGGTCTTAGTTGCAGCAAGCAGGATCTTTTTTTTTTTTTTTTCTTCAGGATCTTTGATCTTTAGTTGTGGCGTGCAGGATTTAGTTCCCTGACCAAGGATCAAACCCAGGCCACCAGCATTTGCAGCGAGAGCCTTAGCCCCTGGACCACCAGGGAAGTTCCCGTCTTCTAATTTCTTACATGGTAAAAAGCAGGCACAACATGGTTGACTGGCATAACTTGCCAGCTCTTCAATTCTGTAGCACTTCCTGAATACCTACTATGTGTTCAGGTTTTCTGCTGGAGGAAGCAAGTCACCACCTGGTCCTGCCCTGTAGAGTACTGTTGGAAGCCAAAGCTTGGAGAAATCTGAGTGAAGCCTTGCAGTGGATAGGATGTGGGTTGGCCACAGAGAGAGATGGGCTGGGCAGCTGCGGGCCAGCCTAGTGAGTAAATGCCTGAAGTGGGAAGTTAATCTGGGCTACAGTTTGTTTAGGAGATAGAGGGGGAATCAGGGTGGGGCCCAGATAGGAATGCCTTGGAATCTCGGTTAAGTCTGAGGTTAATGCAGTTGATCGGGAGGTAATGTTGCAGAATTCCCAGCAGACAATGTGCAGTGTGGCTCAAGGGGAAGGGAGCCTACAGACCAGGTGGGAAACTAACAGCAATCCAAGATCCACGTTCTGAGGATCTGGGAGAAGCAAGGGATGCAGCAGACACACTGGATGGGAGTCAGACACCCTGGGCTCTAGTCCTGGCTGTGTTGTAGGGCCTTGAACAAATCACTTCTCTGCTTCTCTGGGCCTTTCCTTAACTTTAAAATCTAAAAACCTTCCGTGACCTCTGCAATCTGATGCTCAATAGGTACTTGAGTCCCCAGGATATTGGAAATGAAGGGAATCGCAAATCTAAAGGAAACTGCGGACCAGGAAGTGCCTGATCGAGAGCCCAGAGTTAAAGAGCGAGGAGAGACTGCAGAGGGTCCAGCCAGGAGAAATGGGGAACTGCGCGTGTGGGGGTGGGGGAGGGCCTCTGCTCCCGAGGAGGTCCGTTTGGCAATCCCATTTCCAGTTCCTCCTTTAGCCCCCTTCCCAGACTTAGCCTCTCAGCCTCACCTTATTTGGTGAGGGTGGGGCAAAGTAGACCGCTCCCAAGCCACCACAGGTGCCCCCTCTGTGTACCTCCCCCTTATCAGGCCCTCAAAACATCCTCATCAATCGCCACCCACCTGGCACCTTCCCCGAACCGACTTTCCTCCGGAGTAACGGCCCCAGCGGCCAAAGTAGGAAGAGCAACGAATTTGGGATCGCCTTCGCAGTCCCTCGCATTGTATTTGTTGTTTAGTCGCTAAGTCGTGTCCGACTCTTTCGCGACCCCTTGGACTGTAGCCCACCAGTCTCCTCTGTTCATAGGATTTCCCAGGCAGGAATACCCGAGTGGGTTGCCATTTCCATCTCCAGGGGATCTTCCCCATCCAGGGATCGAACTTTTGTCTCCTCCATTGCACGCGGACACTTTAGCACTCATCCTCATAGTTGTTCTCATTGATTGAGAACTCACCCTGTGCCAGGTAACATGACTTTTTTTTTTTTTTTAACAGCACTTCTCTGAGGTGATTGCTCTCTCACTTTACAGATAAAGAAATTGAGACCCAAAGGTAATTAAGGAATCTGTACAAAGCCAAACACCTGCCAGAGGGCAAGACCAGGCTGGAAATGAGGTTTGACTCCCCTAATCGCTGCTCCGGCCAGATCCGGTTGGGCTGCGCGACCTTTGGCCGTTGGGTACACCTTCCTCCTGCAGTTGGTGATGGACAGGGAAGCTCGGGGTGCTGCAGTCCATGGGGTCGCAGAGTCGGACACGACTGAGCGAGTGAACGGAACAGAACTGACCACCTCTTGGGGTAGAAGTCTCCAAGCCCCGCCCCGCCCCGCCCCGCCCCGCCCTCGCGGGCCGACTCGGGCCCTAAGGGGCGGAGTCGGCCAGGTCCTGCAGGTGGGGCGGTGGGCGGGGCCTAGCAGGGGACCGGGCACCAAGGGGGCGTGACCGGAAGCCTTAAAGAGGCCGCGGCGACTGGGGCGGGCGGTAGAGGCCGCCTGTCGTGGCGATCACCTCCTTCCTTTTCGGTCGGGTCGCAGCACCGCCACCATGTCCCTGGCAGCCTCGGCGGGCCGGGGCCCCGGGGCCGTGTGGTCCCCGACGCACGTGCAGGTGACGGTACTGCAGGCGCGGGGCTTGAGGGCCAAGGGTCCCGGAGGCACGAGCGACGCGTACGCGGTGATCCAGGTGGGCAAGGAGAAGTACGCCACCTCGGTGTCGGAGCGCAGCCTGGGCGCGCCCGTGTGGCGCGAGGAGGCCACCTTCGAGCTGCCGCCGCTGCTGTCGGCCGAGGCCGCGCCCGCCGCCGCCGCCACGCTGCAGCTCACCGTGCTGCACCGCGCGCTGCTCGGGCTCGACAAGTTCCTGGGCCGCGCCGAGGTGGACCTGCGGCGGCTGCACCAGGATCAGGGCCGCCGGAGGACCCAGTGAGTGAGCGGGCGGGTGTCGAGCGCGGGGAGACGGGCGGTGCGAGCTCGAAGCCTGGCGGGAGCGCCGAGACCCTTGCAGAGTGTGTCTCCCCAAGGGGACGGCCGGGGCCACGCCTTTGCAGAGGCCCCCCCCCCCCCCCCCCCCCCACCCGCTCGGCCGGTTCTAGGATTCTTGCCTAGCTTCTCCTTCTTGGGCTGTCCCGCCCCGGCTCTCCCAGTAGGTCGGTTCCGGTACCTGGGGATTTTTTTTTTTTTTTTTTTTTTAATCTGCGGGACGGCGCTCAGCGCCTGGCATTTAGTAATCACTATATGAATTTTTGATGAATTGAAACTATGTGTGGGCTGACGAATTCCTCTTATTAGCTGAGTAGCTGTGTATATTTGATGTACGCCTTAGCTTACGTGGAAAGCCTCCTGGGTATTTCATTGTACTGGACACCGAGCTGTGAATGGCTGGGCCGGGGCGCTGGGAAAACCAACTGGAGCAGTTAAATCCACTGACACTAAAGCCCTAGAGGCTCGCTCAGGGGCCGAGCTGGGGGCGTTACTGTGCGGGGTGGGTGTGGGTGTGGATGGGGGGTGGGGAAAGGGGAACGCAGGATGCCCAGCGAGGGCTATCCCGTACCCCCACCTCACCACCGCCTTAGGGATCGATCGGAGAATTTGCCCCTCCCTCCTTCCTCTCCTCCTCTAGGAATGCTGGAGCAGTTTGGTCTTAACTTTCAGACCGAAAATACACTAACCGTGTTTGCCCTCGGCCCCAAATTAGTAAGGATTTCCCAGTGATGGCTGGAACCAGGGCCTGCGGTTGGCCAGGCTGAACTGAAAAGTAGGCCTTGTTTCCCTCTGGAGTTTGCAAAGTTCTCTCTGGTCCTACTGAGTGGGGGGTTGGCAGGGCAGGATGGCTGCCCACCTGTAGCTCCCCTCCCTCCCTAAGATGTTTGTGTTAGGGTATCACACTTCTGCAGGGAAAGCAAAGCGAACCCCTGTGCATTCTGAAGTGTTACCAATTTGTTTTCTCTGTGTTTGGAATGGAACATTTGATTATGCTCATCTGGTATACCCAAAACTAGCCTCCCGTAGGGCTTCCCCACTGGTTCAGCAGTAAAGAATTCGCCTGCCAATGCAGGAGATGTAGGTTCCATCCCTGGGTGGGGAAGATCCCCAGGAGAAGTAACTGGCAACCCACTCCAGTATTCTTGCCCAGAAATCCCATGGACAGAGGAGCCTGGTGGGCTATACAGTTCATGAGGTCCCACAAGAGTCCCACAAGAGTTGGACCCGACTGAGCACATACACACACACAGCCTCGCTTAGCTTAATTGGTTACTTGACTGAACCTTAAATATGTTAGTCATGTTATCACCTAATTCCTGTGGTTTACGAAGCACTCTGATTCACGCTGTATGTTTTAGATATAAATGGTATTTTAACTTTCCCTTGGGAAGGAAGCAGGAAGAACCAGAGGATTTGATGTTACCAGACTCTCTTTTCTGTAGGTTCTTGCAAATGTTATAACTGCTTCCTTTATCCAGCCAGAGATGAACAGGCATTTCTGAGCTCGAATCAGATAAAAAGGGAGAGCCTAGAGGTGAGGATGGATGGGGTATCTTTGTGGCATCAGTTTACAAGCTGTAAGGTGAGCAGCAGCATCTTTGCTGACCAGGGGCCGAAGCAGTCCTAATTTTCTGCTTGATTAAATGACATTTGGGGCCTTGGATTTACTGTCCTTTGTCTGTCCCATCCCAAGATGTGTGGATATCATGTCTGTCTCTACCATCTGTTGCTTCTTATTCCCTTGAAAGGTAGATTGGATCTCCCTGCCAGAGATGGGGATTCCAGATCCCTGAGTCTGGTGCCCACTCTGGCCCTGACTCATTGTTGGGCTTCAGGATGCTCCATCTCTAAACAACCAAGTTTCCCCATGTACAGATGGAGCTTGTGGCCAGACGTAACTGATATTTATAAGATGTTTCTGGGTTCCTGGATTAATGGAGCCCCATGTATAGATTCAAAAGGTCCTGTTACTGCTTTGGGAGGAACGAAAACCTCCTCAAGTTCTCCATTTCAGGAAGGGTTCAGTCTCTGCGCCTTCATTTTCTCATCCTCTCTGATGTAATTCTAAGCCTAGGTGATTACTCCTGTCCCTATTATATGAGCTTGTGACCACTTAGTCACAATGTCAGCTTGTAGGAAAACCATGCTTAGTTGATTTTTTAATAACTGCAAAGGAAGCCTTCTTCGCTCCTCCAGCAATAGGCAAAATTGTAAGCTTTTCATCTGTCACTTCCTGGGACTTTCCAAGATGCTGGGGAAACTCAGTTAAACCAGGCCTGTTTGATGTCCTGGTACATCACTTGGGTGCTCAAGATAGCTGCGATTTGGAGCATAAGATAAGCGCTGTTAGGTGGAAGTTTAACAGAAAGAAACTGGTTGGGCTAGAAGGATCATTTGAACTGGTTATTAATGGTTTGACTCCGCCTTAGACATTAAAACCAAAACCAAAAGAAAAGCTCACATCTTGGCCTATAGTTTTATGTGTGTGTGTGTATGTGTGTGTGCATGTATGTTAATCTTTACAGAAAACAGTTGTGGTCCAGAAGTTAAAACTCAAGGTGTTAAGAGCTAACTGTGCTGATATTTTCATTTGTTCTTTTAGTAAGACCCCACATATCACATATTTGGAATCAAGAGAATATGCTTTTTGTAATGACTCAGATTTTGTTAACCTCAGATTTAGGGTGATGATCAGTTCAGTTCAGTTCAGTTGCTCAGTTGTGTCCGACTCTTTGCTACCCCATGGATTACAGCACGCCAGGCTTCCCTGTCCATCACCAACTCCCGGAGCTTACTCAAACTCATGTCCAGAGTCGGTGATGCCGTCCAACCATCTCTTGCAATCCTCTTTTGCCCCCTTCTCCTCCTGCCTTCAGTCTTTCCCAGCATCAGGGTCTTTTCCATTGAGTCAGTTCTTTGCATCAGGTGGCCAAAGTTTTGGAGTTTCAACTTCAGTATCAGTCCTTCCAATGAATATTCAGGACTGAGTTCCTTTAGGATGGACTGGTTGGATCTCCGTGCTATCCAAGGGACTCTCAAGAGTCCTCTCCAACACCACAGTTCAAAAGCATCAGTTCTTCGGTGCTTGGCTTTCTTTATAGTCCAACTCTCACGTCCATACATGACTACTGGAAAAACCATAGCTTTGACTAGACGGACCTTTGTTGGCAAAGTAACATCTCTTATTTTAGATATGCTGTCTAGGTTGGTCATAGCTTTTCTTCCAAGGAGCAAGTGTCTTTTAATTTCATGGCTGCAGTGTGATGATACATATCTTTAGAACACTGAACAGAGATTGACATATAGATAGGATCCGTTTAATAGGGAAGAGTGTATGGCCCCTTTAGGTAAGAAGAAACTGAAATAAATTGATTTTGCACTGATATTAATGCAATTGTCCCTTATATCCAAGGGTGATTGGTTCCAGCGCCACCCTGCCCCCCCCCCCCCCCCGCCCAGTGCCACAATCTGTGGATGCTGAAACCCCTTATATCAAGTGGCTTCATATTTGTGTATAACCTCTGTACATCCTCCTGTATACTTTAAATCATCTCTAGATTACTTATAATACCTAATATGATATATATGCCATGTTGTTCAGTGGCTCAGTTGTGTCTAGCTCTTTACGAAGCCATGGACTGCAGCATGCCAGGCTTCTTGTGTAGTTGTGAATACCATGGAAATACTGGTAAATAGTTGCCAGTGCATGAATTCATTTTGCTTTTTGGAGTTTTCTAGAGTTTTTTTTTTTTTTCTTGAATATTTTTGAGATATTTATATTTTGGTTGAATCTGAGGACCTGTGGATACAGAGGGCAGATTCATCCATACTTCTCTGTCATCTCAGCTGAGCCTTGGTTAAATGGAAATCATTTAAGTCCCGCAATTATGAAACAGACATGAATCTGAGAGGCAGAGTAAGGTGACCAACAGGTGGGCTTCTCTGCTGTCTGGTCTTGAGTAGCTTGGGGTCCTAGATTGGACAAAAAACAAACTCAAAACCATGCATCTTTTTAGAATACTAACAGCAATAAAAGTGGGGGCAGTAATCACTTAAAGACAGATTAAAATAAATATTCAGGCTGGTGACTGGAAGGCCATTGTGTAACCAGATAGGATGAAATTTGATACCACAATAGCCTTTCAGATATGGAGAGAGACTGAATGATGGAGGGTCATTTTCTCATCTTTCCTGAAGATTCAAGAGAGAATTTGGTTGCATATGAAAGGATTTGGATACTGATAAAGGTTAGACATTTTGAAGAACTGTGTAAGTATAGTAAGATGGTGTAATATGTTGCCAAAGGAAACTCAGGTGATTAAGAAGAAGGGTGAGACCATTGTTTTTATGGGAGAGTGGGAGGCAGAGAAGTCACAGATGAGCACAGAGATCTCAGCTTCACAAATCTGAGCCGTCAGTGTTTGCGCTTATAGAATACCTCTGGGTTTCCTAAGCACTTTTCGGCTTTTTGTAACAGACTGGAAAATTTGAGCAATGCTGTTACTGGTTAAGTATTTTTTTTTTTTTTTTTTTTGAGATTCGCCTTAAAGATGACATTGGGGCTTTACTGGAAACCCTCCCACCTCCAAACTGGCAGAGGCCCCTCCCATCCAGTGTGGGAAACTGATAGCTCAGTGTCCAGCTCAGTGTCCTGGAATAAGTAACCCCAGCCTGTTCACAGTGGGGGAATGGAGTGATTCAGAAGGGGAGGGCGCATCAAAGACACGGTTCCTGTGATGTGAAAGGTGTGCTTTTTGTCATATGATTTGATGGTGATTTCATTTACAAGGCATTCAGTTAGCAATGCGAAGGTTCTCACTGCCTTTTCCCCCCTTGTTTTTAAAGTTCATCCATACTTTTAGTAATTATTTTTTAATACCTACTATTTTTGAGGCACTGGGTAGACATCGTAAACAGTGATGAACTAAACAGACATGATCCACGCTTTCAAGAAGCCCAGAGCCTTGTGGGGAGATAGACAGTAAACACACTCTAAATATTCATTGGAAGGACTGATGCTGAAGCTGAAGCTTTAATACTTTGGCCACCTGATGCGACAAGCTGACTCATTGGAAAAGACCCTGATGCTGGGAAAGATTGAGGGCAAGAAGATAAGGGGGTGACAGGGGATGAGATAGTTGGATGGCATCACTGACTCAATGGGCATGAATTGGAGCAAACTCTGGGAGATAGTGAAAGACAGAGGACTCTGGAGTGCTGCAGTCCACAGGGTCTCAAAGAGTCGGACACAGCTTAGCAACTGAACGTAGATGAACACAAAGATGAGTAATCTTGTGCTGTGATGAATGTGGTGGAGGAAGAGAACAGGGTATCATAAGAGAAGAGAGCAAAGATTGCAGATGGCCCCTCTGAGGCAGAGACCTGGAGGATAAAGAGGAATTTTTCCACTGAAAAGTAGAGGAAGCGAAGCAGGCTGTGAAAGGCCCTGAGGCAGGAAGACCTGGGAAGCTGGAGAGTTTGCCTAGATTGAGGCTGAAGAGGAAGGCCGGGCTTCCTTTAAGAGCAATGGAAACTGCTGAGTGTTGAAAGCAGAGGGGTGACGTGATCCAGTTGTGAAAGTCTGGCTGTCTGATGGAGGGCAGATTTGGAGCAGGGCTAGCCTGGAACCCAACAGGTGGAATGGGAGGCTCTGGCAGGCATAGGGTGACAGGCGTGGGCAGGGACAGAGGTGGGTGGCTTTCAGAAATATTTCCGAGGTTCAGTTGGCCTTACTGGTGGTGGATTGGATGTGGGTGGGGGTGACGAGAGGAAGTGATAAGAACGAACAAATAAAATAAGGAGAACTTGCTGTTGAACGTGAACCAGGAAACGGTGACGGCTTGCTTTCCCCAGCAGTCACCGTGATACAAGAGTGAGGTCAACATGTCTTGGCAAAGACAACATGGGCCTTGATGCCTGTGTGTGGAGTCTTCCATTGGAGCAAATGAGTAGGAAACACCACCGAAACCAGGGCGTGTGCATGTGTGTCCTCAAGTGTTTGCCGTTTTAGCAGAGGCCAAGTCTTTGTTTTGTAATAGCGTAACTGCTGTGACCTCACTGGTTGCACCAACACGGCGGGTGGAGTCACTGCCCCAAGAAACATAGGACCAAGAAAAGGGAAAATAATACACAACACGAGGGGAAGTAAACTCCGTAAATGAAAAACACAACTCTGGAGGCAAGTAAGTCAACCATTCCAACCATGTAAAGGTTTTTCGCATCAGGGGAAGGTGAATGAACAAAAGAGCCTTGTTTGGCTTAACTTCCTTTTGGTTACAAAGACCTCTGTTGTATTTCTACAACCACCATCAGAGGAAGGTTTTTATAAATAGTATCTCTGTCATTTTAATTGTAGTTATTAACTTAAAAATGTTATGATTACATTAAAAACAATACATGTGCTTATTAAACTGTCATCAGCTCCAACCTGTATTTGCTGACATCATTCTTCCGTCCCCCCGGACAATAATCTTTTCGGTCTCCATTTCACTGCTCTGGTTTTAATTGCTCTATGTCCGAGAAAGCTACTTCGCACCCTGTACATTGGGAAGGATGCTGGCCGTGGCTTAACTCTAGTGGGTTCAGATGTCCTCCACAAACAGAAGGAGTGATTTGAGGGTATTTAAGGCCTCATTTCATCTCCCAGCTGGGCCTTTGGTTCAGAGCCTACTTGGATCTCTAAGCCTCAGGGCCTTTGAATTCCAACAGAATTAACAACCAGAACCTTGATCAGCCTTTGAAGAAAACCAGCATCGGTGTGGAAAGACTTGGTGAGCGGGTTGTGCTCCCCTGAAGGGGTCCTAGGTCGGACCTCTTGCTGCAGCTGGCCCAGCAGGAGACCAGGCCAGCTGGCCCGCTTTCCCTCGTGCAGGGCCCACTGCCCTCTCCTCATTTGCTGTGTGACCCAGCCCAGGTGTTCCGACATCTCTGAATGGGCAAGTTGCAGCCCCTGGAGACATAGGGCAGGCGGTCATTTGCCAGTAGGACATGGAGAAGCGTTTAATCTTTGTTAAACACTTCTACCCCACAGACTGGGGCCCCAGCAGGCTCCTCCATCCATGGGATTCTCCAGGCAAGAATACTGGAGTGGGTTGCCATTCCCTTCTTCAGGGGAATCTTCCCGACCCAGGGATCGAACCTGGGTCTCCTGCAATGAAGGCAGAATCTTTACCGTCTGAGGTACCAGGGAAGAATCTGCTTCCTGGTGGGGAAGCAGAGCATCTGACTCACCTGGTTATCAAGGTGAGTCCCAAGGAGAAGGGGAAAAAAAAACACATACTGAGAGAATTTCAAAATCCTGTTCTAACAACAGACTTCAGTAAGAATGAAGAGTTCCTTTCGTGTAAGAGAAAACCCCACAGCCCGGTGCTATGAGAGGCAGCACCCTTGAAGAAACAGCCTAGGGGCCCGCCTGTCCCTCACATAGGACACAGTACTCCGGATCACAAGAGGCCTTTTCAGACCAGGCCTTCTGGAGGCCGTGGTGGTTCTCCCTGGGCTAGCCACGTCTCTTTTAATAAACAAGAAGTTTAAAATTAGTGTTCTAATTTCAAAAATTTGTTGTTGTTTAGTTGCTCAGTCGTGCCTGACTCTTTGCAACCCCATGGACTGTAGCACGCCAGGCTTCCCTGTCCATCGTCAGCTCCTGGAGTTTGCTCAGTTGCATGTCCATTCAGTCGGTGATGCCATCCAACCATCTCATCTTCTGTTGCCTGTTCTCCTCCCACTTTCAATCTTTCCCAGCATCAGGGTCTTTTCGAAAGAGTCAGCTGTTCACATCAGATGACCAAAGAATTGGAGCTTCAGCTTCAGCATCAGTCCTTCCAATGAACATTCAGGATTGATTTCCTTTAGGATTGACTAGTTTGATCTCCTTTCAGTCCAAAGGGACTCTCAAGAGTCTTCTCCAGCATCAGAATTCAAAAGCATCAATTCTTCAGTGCTCAGCCTTCTTTATGGTCCAGCTCTCACAACTGGACATGGCTACTGGAAAAACCATAGCCTTGACTATTTGGACCTTTGTTGGCAAAGTGACGTCTCTACTTTTTAATCTGCTGTCTAGGTTTGTCATAGTTTTCCTTCCAAGGATCACGCGTCTTTTAATTTCATGGCTGCAGTCACCATCTGCAGTGATTTTGGAGCCCAAGAAAATAAAATCTGTCACTGTTTCCACTTTTTCCCCTTCTGTTTTGCCATGAAGTGATGGAACCAGATGCCATGATCTTAGTTATTTGAAATTTGAGTTTTAAGCCATCTTACATTTAGCTGAGTGGATTAGAGATGAAGGGTGGCCTCGGTGTGAACTTGGGGTCTGGCTTGCCCGTCAGCACCGGAGAAGCAGGTCACCTGCAGCCCGGGGGCTTGCTGGTGCCTTTGGCAAAGGAGCTGCTTTTAGCCACTAATGAGATGAGAAATTCCTTTCCTGCAGAGAGAGGCGTGTAGGTAATCTGTTAGAGAGAAATCAAGGGCTTTCGTCTCCAGGGTGTCCCTGAAGGACACATTTAGGAATGTGCCCATGGGGAGAAAGAAGGCAGCTGGAATTAAGTGTCTTTTCCTGAACGCTGCCCTCTCCAGTGGAGCCGAGGGAACACGTTTTATAAGAAATCCCAGAAAACCTTTCTAGAGGTGTGACGGCTGCACGCTTCGTTTTTAAACTTCTCGTTTATTAAAAGAGACGTGGCTAGCCCGGGGAGAGCCACCACGGCCTCCAGAAGGCCTGAAAAGGCCTCTTGTGATCCTGAGTACCGTGTCCTGTGTGAGGGACAGGCGGGCCCCTGGGCTGTTTCTTCAAGGGGGCCGCCTCCTACAGCACCGGGCTGTGGGGTTTCCTCTTACACGAAAGGAGTGCTTCATTCTTACTGACGTTTGTTGTTAGAACAGGATTTTGAAATACTCTCGGTATGGATTTTTTTTTTCCGCTCCTTGGGACTCACCTTGATAAGCAGTTGAGTCAGATGCCCTGCTTCCCCGACCAGGAAGCAGAGTCTTCCTTCGTGGCTCAGATGGTAAAAGAGTCTGCCTGCAATGCAGGAGACCGGGGTTTGATCCCTGGGTTGGGAAGATCCCCTGGAGAAGGGAATGGCGACCCACTCCAGTATTCTTGCCTGGAGAGTCCCATGGGTGGAGGAGCCTGGTGGGGCCCTGGTCCGTGGGGTCAAAAAGAATCATTAGACACAACTGATCAACTAACACACACGCTCCCCACCAGGGGTTCCCAAAGAAAGAAGTGTGAGTTTGTCTGGGGGGCTGAGAGAGGACCGAAAGCTCTTTGATGTCGACCGTGCTGAAGTTTGTCTTCTTTTGTTCTGGCCAAGAGGTGGTGAACCAGACCATCTCATTTCCTTTCTCCATCCTTAAGGTCTGTGTGCCTGAGTGACAAAGGACCCTATGGAGACCCTTCTTTGACAGATCACGTAAAATACATTACCTTGGGGCAAAAGGCAAGGTACCTGATCTGATGTTAGAATATTGATGTTTGTGGTTTTTTGAGATATGGTCAAGTAAAACATTGGTAACTAGATGATAGCAGGAGTGGTAGACTTCCATGTTTATAAATGTGTTAATTTTTCTAATTCTTAGCGAATCTTAAAATACTGATGCTTGGTTATTTCCTGTAGTCTTTACCTACAAGGAGTTGAGTATTGCTTTCAACTTAGAAAATATGCCTTGATCCTCACCCTTCAGTCAGTTATGTCATCTTGGCCTGTGTCTGAAATCATTTGGGGGCCCTGTTTCTTGTCTCTCCCACTTCTGTAGAAGCTCTGAAGAGTTCTGAGGGTCATTAAATCTCACGATAAATTACAGAATTACATACTGATCACTTCACTTCATGAAGGACGGGGAAGCCTGGCGTGCCACAGTCCACAGGGTCACAAAGAGTCGGACCGGACTGAGCGACTGAACAACAACATGATATTTTAAAATACCGTATCTGCTTTTTAATTTTGGAAATTGTATCATACAAATTGATTTTGTAATTGAGTTTTCCCCCCACTCCCTTCAAATGCAAATCATTGTTATTTGTTTGATGGTGTCAGTTTGGATCCCTGGGAATACCATCAGTCTGAACTGTTTGTATCTTAAATTCCATTCTGAGAACCATGTGCATGGCTGAGTGATGGTATAAATGCATTCACTGAATATCATGCAGCCATTAAAAATGGTGGATATGGGGACTGCACGACAGCTATATTTAACACACTACAAATAGAATTGCATGTGTTCTCTGGTTATTACCAAGTCATAGTCATAGTTAACACCAAGTGTTTATTAAGTGCCAGGCACTGTTCTAAGCTCTTTACATATGTTAAGCCATTTATGCTCAGGTGGCAAAGAATCCGCTTGCAATGTGGGAGACTGAGGTTCAATTCCTGGGTTGGGAAGATCCCCTGGAGGAGGGCATGGCAACCCACTCCAATATTAGTCCCTGGAGAATCCCCATGGACAGAGGAGCCTGGTGGGCTACAGTCCATGGGGTTGCAAAGAGTTGGACAGGACTGAGCGACTAAGCAATCTTTGTAACAATCTTTGTAACATCCTTTGTAAGGTGCTTTTAACCTTGTTTCAGAGGAGGAGCCAGAGAAGTCAAGTCATTTGTCTGAAGTCTCTCAGTTAAAACATGCAGGAAAAAGACTTCAAGAAAATACATCAAAAGGGAATGGTTGAATTAGCATTAAAGAGAGTCAGTTAAAATTTTTTTTCCTATAACCTGCTTTAATTACTTTCTAAGGGACTTTCTGTTGAGCAAATAGTATGGCAAGATCAAAAGCATTTTCAACCTGCTTTTTATATGATCTCTCCTTTGCCATATCATTTTCTAACTGTTAAGGATTGAATTTGGTGGCTACAGATAGCCTTTCAGTGCTGCCAGAATGGCTGTTTCACGGATTAGGATCAAAAAGTAACCATTTGCAATCCTCATAATTTACCACCAAGTAGCTGGCAGTGGGCAGATGGGAAAGTCCACCTTGGGGGAAGGGAGTGGGGCGGTGAGAATGGCTGATCAGTGTTTCTGTATTCAGAGTTAGGTAATGAGGACCAGCTACCTAGGTCAGTAACAAAACCTATTAAACTACTTAGCTTCTGCCGGGTACACCCCACAAACATTTTATAGGTCTTAAACGTCTTTGTCCCTGTTTGCTATGCATTACTTCTGTACTACCAAGAGAAGAGTCTGGACACTTCACCCACATGGAGTCACTCCTTCTCACAACCCCTTTTAGATATCCTCCTCTGCTGACCCTGCGAGATTCTCAGCCTTATTTTTCTTCCCCGAGGAAGACAGTGAAGGAACTGATTTTTAAAATTTTTCCATCAAGTGCATCCTCCATCTCAAACACATGAAACTCAGGTGCTGTTCTGTTCTTCCTACTTCTTCCCTCACCCAAGGCCATGACCTCCTGTGTCTTGAAGTTCAGTTACCATGGGGATGACTCACGCTACAAGTCAGGGTGGAGATTTTGCACTGGAAGGGAACGAGGCGGTCTGCCCTTGACCCTGGAGCCCGTATAGACAGGATCCCTTGAAATGAACACTACCATGTTAAAATGAGGAGCTAGTGGTTGCCTTTGCCTTTGTGTTTCGTGGAGCTTCCTGTGTCTGATGGGAGGGTAGAGCCTTAATTCATTTTGCTGGGTCCCCAAGTAGGTGGTTCTTCTAGCCCCTTGGGATTTCACTTAACTTAGAAACTTTTTTGTGTATGACAGTCCTTATTTGTTGAATTCCCTGGTAACTCAATGGGTCAAGAGTCTGCCTGCAATTCAGGAGACCCGGGTTCGAACCCTGGGTCGGGAAGATTCCCTGGGGAAGGAAATGGCAACCCACTCCCATATTCTTGCCTGGAAAATCCCATGGACGGAGGAGTCTGGCAGACTACAATTCATGGGGTCACAAAGAGTCAGACACAACTGAGTGACTTCACACGTGTCCTTATCTGTGATGAAAGTGTATACGCGAGCAGGAATTTCTTTTCATGTTTAATTATTTTCTCACGCTTCATAATCAGAAAGAAAAAGCAGCCGTTGGCTCAGTGTAACAGACACTCCGTGACTGTCGGGTGAGCCGGTCCCCTCTCCCCCTGTCTGGCCTCTCGGTTCTGTCATTCCAATGCCCGCTGTGCCAGAGCACATGGAACGCATCTTTGTAGCCATCATTTCCCTGTCTCCGTCTTGAATCTCTGAAGCGGTCATTTTTTTTCCTTTTTTTCTGTGTCTACCCTCTGGAATGTTTTAAAGGAAAAACATGTCTGCTTCAGCTGCAGACAGATTATTTTGGAGGCGTACTGGCCCGTCCTTTACACAACCGTAAGCCCGCATGTCTTCTGGGATGCACTGCAAGACCTTTCATTTCCCCAGAGCAGGAACCACACTGCCCACATTCCAATCGAGGGCCCCTGGGATCAGCTTTCCTTGTCCTGAGAAACCTACATGCTGAGGCGAACCAGCCCTGAGAATTGCGCACGGCTGGGTTGTTTTAGCTGTTTCAAAACTTGAGTGTTTAAAAACCCAGGAGATTTGACAATGCGTATCTGGACTCTAGTCCCCCAGCCAGGCCCCTCGGGAGGCAGACCCTGTGTCCTGCATTCTGTATGTTTCCCTTCCTGCACCTTGTTCATTCTTTTTTTTAAAAGTTCCCTTGCTGCTTTCTTCATAAAACATCTTTTTGAAAGGGTAAAAGCCTTAAATGAATTTTTCTGTATTTTCAGCTGTTTAGCCTTGGCTTATGTTTGACCAAGAAGACCCCAAACCAAAAAAAAAAAAAAAAACACCCCAAACAGTAGGGCAACTGTTTGGATAACAGGCAGTTTTTGCTTGAATGTTTATTCCCAAGACCCTCGCCTGACTGAGGGACATGGAAATTAGAGTTTTCATTTTTTACCATTTTGTATGATTGGAATTTTTACCCCATGCCTGTTATTACTTTTTCTTTTGTTTGTTTACAGAGGTATACTTTATCAATTCATTGTAGGTCATAGCATAAGAGAAGAGGTTTTTCTGCAAAACAGAGATTAAAGTTAGTATATTTTCCCCAAAGTCATAAAGTTGTAAACCATACTTATCAGTTCATTCAGTCCCATGTAATTGATTCCTGTTGATCTGGATGAAGTAAACAGGTTTTTCAGTCGAGTTTTGTCGTTTATTGGGCTTCCCAGGTGGTGCAGTGATAAAGAATCTGCCTGCCAATGCAGGAGATGAGAGTTTGATCCCTGGGTCAGGAAGATCCCCTGGAGTAGGAAATGGCAACCTGTTCCAGTTTTCTTGCCTGGAAAATTCCAGGGACAGAGAAGCCTGGAGGGCTACAGTCTATGGTGTCGCAAAGAGTCAGACATGACTGAGCACAGCGAAGCAAAATTTTTGTCATTTGTTACTCGGTTCAGTGGGATTATCTAAAGGCTACCAGAAACTTACATTTGTTAAGATTAAGTTCTTTTTACGAGTCTTCTTGAAAATCTTCATTTTGTAAAAGCATCATTGTAAAATAACAGTTGCTGTTATTTCTTTAAAATATGTTTATGAAAAAAATAAAATAAAATATAGTTTATGTACGTGTCCTGTCACTTGCTGTATATTCAAAGATTCTTTTAACTTTGGAAGAACTAAGTTTTAATTATAAACAAAGATGATTGCTTATAGAGGGGATCCTTCTATTTTTCACTTTTTTGATAGGTTGCAGGATTTTTTTAAGACTATAGGCTTAAAAATAAACCTGCATCAGAATTATGGCTTTCTGTCTGTACTCTGCCCTTTGTACTGGGAAAACCCAGCCCTAATTTCTGAGATAACTCAAGCTTTCTGGACTGACGTGAAGGGTGGTGCTGGGTCCTACCCAGGCTGACATCACATGCTGGCCACACTGGGATCTGATTATTTATGAACTACTTCCTTGATATGCTGGAATTAAGTGCGCTGAGAATCAAGCGCACAGAAGCACTGAAAAACTGAACTGATGCTTCAGTGTTGAAACCCACAAATTTGTCCTGGTTTGGAAATTTTTAGGGTGAGACATTTCTGGATCATGGTTTTCATGAACTATCAGATTATGCGTGTGTCAAAGCTCCCTGGCTTTAACTGTGTGGATTTAATGATCAGGATAATGTTGCTGAAAGAGTTCCTGTCTTCCTTTCCAGCTTTGATATATCCAGCCCAGATTGAGAGGGGGCTGCCTCCCTGCCTGTATTTCAGCCCGCCTTTCACATCCTTGAATAGTGCAGTGGCTGTTCTTGGCTACCTGGCCTTTGGTTTGGGGTTTGCTGGTGAAAATAAGCGATAGGAACCGTCGAAGTGCATGTTCACACCTCCTGGTGGCGTTGGAAATTTCCAAAACAAATCCCACTCTTGTGCCCAGGGACTGAACCCAAGCGTCAGGTGGTAACAGGCCCTCAGGGAGGATCCTGGGGTTGGCTGCAGCTTCATTCAGAATAAACAGGCTTTGGCGTTGATACTTTGGGGAAGGCGGCCCCATCCAGGGGAGTGGACAAGTGGTATTCTTTGAAGGTCGGGAGTCTTTGCATCCCCTGGAGGGTGAGCAGAGAGGCTGAGTGAAAGAGCTGGGAGGTGGCCCTGGTGGAGAGGTGAGGTCTCCCCTTGTGGCTTGTGTGGTCATTTGAGCCTCAGAGTTCAGTTCACAGGAACTTCCCCTTTTCAGGTGCCTACCCTTGGTATTTACTAAGGCTAGCCACTCCTCATCACCAAGGCCACCACGTTAGCACGTGACTGTCAGGAGAGAAAGATACAAATAATCCTCTCAACATCTAAATGACAGATATGCAAACTGTTCTCCTCGAGGCCCTGGACGTGTAACGGAAACACACCAGGCTGGCGAGGCGAGGCTGTCTGTAAAGACCTTGCATCTCCCTTCTTCTCCAGCTGTGAACTGTAGTTTTGAAAATCGTAAACGATTTCTTCTAAAGGTCCAAAACTGAAGCTCCCACCATGTTCTCAGGTCTTGGTTGTATTTTGCCAACCCAGTATAAGTCCTTCTCGATGACACTGTGTGCTGGACTTCACGTGCAGCCTTGTGACTTAGGGCTGAGGTGGGCTATAGGGGCTTTCCCCCTTCTCCTCTTTTGACTTAGAACATTTAAATTGGAAGTTTAAGCCTCCCTCAAAAAGAATGTTAATTCCAGCCCGTTTTTCTGTGTATCGTAAAAGATGGCCCAGGCAGAATGAGTTCAGAGAGAGTGCTGAGCTGAAATCTTGGTGTAGAGAAAGGAGCTTTGGGGAAATTGCAGAGCTGGTTCAGAGTCCTGGTGTGCCTTGTAACAGTTGCAAGACCTTGTACAAGTTATCTAACTTGTGAGCCTCAATTTTCCTTATCTGTAAAGTGGGTATACTGTCCACTTCATGCCATTCTCAGGAGAGTTAAAGGAGGATGTTTCTCCATGCGTTTCTGCTTCCCTCTGCCCCTTTAAGTGCAGAATGAGCTACGACACTGGGGGCAGCAGTCCACCCCAGTGAGTAAGACAAGCTGAAGGTGAAAGAGGAAATTGTGTTTATTTGGGCAAAACCATCATTTCCTTAAAGTCCATAGCCCTCAGCGCTTAAATAGGTCACCGAGAACAACATCAGAGTGTGGTTCTCAGCGTGTGAGCGTGACGCCAGGGGTGACTGTGGGGAGGCCCTGTATTTGGAGTTGTTTGTTCAGTGGAAGTCGTGCCACTCACCGGGCTCCCATTTTTGCAATTCACCCGATGGAACATGCCAAGGAGAAGTTTCCTTTCTCTGCAGTTTGTCTTTCATGGGCTGATAGAATATCATTTGCCATATCATGAGGTTGTTTGCAAAGGACCGAGTGAAATACTTGAATCATGTTTGAAACACTCCTTTTTCTGATCATTAAGCTGGAGATGAGTGTCTCCTCTTGTTTCTCGTTTTTCCCCATTGTGGTAAAATACATACAACAGAAGTGACCATTTTAACCATGTTCATGTTCTGTGGCTTTACTTACTTTCACGTCATCAGCTGTCACCGCCACCCAGGTCCAAAACTTTTCATCCCCCAGCTGACGCTCTGTACCCGTTAAACACTAACTCCTCTTCATCCCATCCCCAGTGCCTGGCACCCACCATTCTCTTTCCTGTCTCTGAAACTGGCTTGCCTTAAGCTACCCTGGCGGCTCAGATGGTAAATAATCTGTCTGCAGTGCAGGAGACCCGGGTTCAGTCCCTGGGTTGGGAAGATCCCCCGGAGAAGGGAATGGCAACCCACTCCAGTGTTCTTGCCTGGAGAGTCCCATGGACAGAGGAGCCTGATGGTATACTCCACGGGATCGCAAAGAGTCGGACACAGCTGAGCGAGGAACACTTTTGCCCAGGGAAAGCCTCACATCCCTGGAATCATGCAGTACTTGTCACTTTGTTTCTGGCTTAATTTCACTCTTTTTTTTTTTTCTTTAATAGATAATTTTTTACTGTGTTTTGCAGTTTCCATTACTCCCTGGCAGGGACTGTTCTACAAACCCTTGTTTTTCTCTGAGATACTCTTGTAAATTTGCACTTTATCTTTGTAACTGTTTTACCCCTTTGAAGGAAAAAACCAGTCAGAGCCAGTCATAGGAAATGATTTGATGGAATGTGTATATTATTCTTAAAATAACTCTCTACTGACTCAGGATTTTAGGTGACTATACACTAAGGAAATGGCAACCCTCTCCAGTACTGCTGCCTGGAGAAGTCCCTGGAAATAAAACTGCGAGTTCTGCCCTCCCCTCCCCACCCCTCTCCCCACCTTCCCCGAAGAAGGGAGCATAGGATGTGTTTGTATATGAGGCTGGCAGTAGCAGGGAGGGGAGGCCAGATAAAGGACTGTGAACCCTGTTTTAGGCTGTTCAGTTCAAAGGTAACCTCTCAGCCTTTCTCCTCCTAGGTGGTACACCTTGAAATCCAAACCGGGAAAGAAGGATAAACAGCGAGGAGAAATTGAGGTTGACATCCAGTTTATGAGAAACAACATGACAGCAAGCATGTTTGACCTTTCCATGAAGGACAAGTCTCGGAACCCGTTCGGGAAACTGAAGGACAAGATCAAGGGCAAGAATAAGGACAGCGCGTCCGACACGGTGTCAGCCATCGTCCCCCGCGTGACGCCCTCGGCTGACAGCGATGACGAGTCTCCTTCCAAAGACAAGAAGAAGAAGTCAAAGATCAAGACCTTGTTTTCCAAGCCCAACCTGCAGAGAACGCCGCTTTCCCAGTCCATGTCCGTCCTGCCGACCTCAAAGTCAGACAAAGTGATGCTTCGGCCTGGAGACTTTGAGTCCCGGTGGGAGGACGATGACGAGGACGAGTCCTCCTCTGCCTCGGATGGTGAGTCCCCTCCTCCTCCTTCGCACGTGACTTCTCCCCCTCCTTTGCTTTGGAAGAGAAGAAATGAACAAATCTTAGGAGAACCATTTTCATTTAGTTCCTCAGTTGTTAAAATGATGGTGGTGGGGGACGGGGATGGTGTAGATGGTGGTGGTCACAGCAGTGGTGATGGTGGGGGATGGTGTAGATGGTGGTGGTCACAGCAGTGGTGATGGTGGGGATGGTGTAGATGGTGGTGGTCACAGCAGTGGTGATGGTGTTGGGGGGATGGTGTAGATGGTGGTGGTCACAGCAGTGGTGATGGTGGGGATGGTGTAGATGGTGGTGGTCACAGCAGTGGTGATGGGGGGGGATGCTGTAGATGGTGGTGGTCACAGCAGTGGTGATGGGGGGGATGGTGTAGATGGTGGTGGTCACAGTAGTGGTGATGGTGGGGGATGGTGTAGATGGTGGTGGTCACAGTAGTGGTGATGGTGGGGGATGGTGTAGATGGTGGTGGTCACAGTAGTGGTGATGGTGGGGGATGGTGTAGATGGTGGTGGTCACAGCAGTGGTGATGGTGTTGGGGGGATGGTGTAGATGGTGGTGGTCACAGCAGTGGTGATGGTGGGGATGGTGTAGATGGTGGTGGTCACAGCAGTGGTGATGGTGGGGGATGCTGTAGATGGTGGTGGTCACAGCAGTGGTGATGGTGGAGGAGGATGGTGTAGATGGTGGTGGTCACAGCAGTGGTGATGGTGGGGATGGTGTAGATGGTGGTGGTCACAGTAGTGGTGATGGTGATGGTGGGGATGGTGTAGATGGTGGTGGTCACAGCAGTGGTGATGGTGATGGTGGGGATGGTGTAGATGGTGGTGGTCACAGCAGTGGTGATGATGGGGGATGGTGTAGATGGTGGTGGTCACAGCAGTGGTGATGGTGGGGATGGTGTAGATGGTGGTGGTCACAGCAGTGGTGATGGTGGGGGATGGTGTAGATGGTGGTGGTCACAGCAGTGGTGATGGTGGGGATGGTGTAGATGGTGGTGGTCACAGCAGTGGTGATGGTGTTGGGGGGATGGTGTAGATGGTGGTGGTCACAGCAGTGGTGATGGTGGGGATGGTGTAGATGGTGGTGGTCACAGCAGTGGTGATGGGGGGGGATGCTGTAGATGGTGGTGGTCACAGCAGTGGTGATGGGGGGGATGGTGTAGATGGTGGTGGTCACAGTAGTGGTGATGGTGGGGGATGGTGTAGATGGTGGTGGTCACAGTAGTGGTGATGGTGGGGGATGGTGTAGATGGTGGTGGTCACAGTAGTGGTGATGGTGGGGGATGGTGTAGATGGTGGTGGTCACAGCAGTGGTGATGGTGTTGGGGGGATGGTGTAGATGGTGGTGGTCACAGCAGTGGTGATGGTGGGGATGGTGTAGATGGTGGTGGTCACAGCAGTGGTGATGGTGGGGGATGCTGTAGATGGTGGTGGTCACAGCAGTGGTGATGGTGGAGGAGGATGGTGTAGATGGTGGTGGTCACAGCAGTGGTGATGGTGGGGATGGTGTAGATGGTGGTGGTCACAGTAGTGGTGATGGTGATGGTGGGGATGGTGTAGATGGTGGTGGTCACAGCAGTGGTGATGGTGATGGTGGGGATGGTGTAGATGGTGGTGGTCACAGCAGTGGTGATGATGGGGGATGGTGTAGATGGTGGTGGTCACAGCAGTGGTGATGGTGGGGATGGTGTAGATGGTGGTGGTCACAGCAGTGGTGATGGTGGAGGAGGATGGTGTAGATGGTGGTGGTCACAGCAGTGGTGATGGGGGGGATGGTGTAGATGGTGGTGGTCACAGCAGTGGTGATGGGGGGGATGGTGTAGATGGTGGTGGTCACAGCAGTGGTGATGGTGATGGGGGATGGTGTAGATGGTGGTAGTCACAGCAGTGGTGATGGTGGGGGATGGTGTAGATGGTGGTGGTCACAGCAGTGGTGATGGTGGGGATGGTGTAGATGGTGGTGGTCACAGCAGTGGTGATGGTGGAGGAGGATGGTGTAGATGGTGGTGGTCACAGTAGTGGTGATGGTGGGGATGCTGTGGATGGTGGTGGTCACAGCAGTGGTGATGGTGGGGATGGTGTAGATGGTGGTGGTCACAGCAGTGGTGATGGTGGAGGAGGATGGTGTAGATGGTGGTGGTCACAGTAATGGTGATGGTGGGGGATGGTGTAGATGGTGGTGGTCACAGCAGTGGTGATGGTGATGGTGGGGATGGTGTAGATGGTGGTGGTCACAGCAGTGGTGATGGTGGGGATGGTGTAGATGGTGGTGGTCACAGCAGTGGTGATGGTGGGGATGGTGTAGATGGTGGTGGTCACAGCAGTGGTGATGGTGATGGTGGGGATGGTGTAGATGGTGGTGGTCACAGCAGTGGTGATGGTGGGGATGGTGTAGATGGTGGTGGTCACAGTAGTGGTGATGGTGATGGTGGGGATGGTGTAGATGGTGGTGGTCACAGCAGTGGTGATGGTGTTGGGGGGATGGTGTAGATGGTGGTGGTCACAGCAGTGGTGATGGTGGGGATGGTGTAGATGGTGGTGGTCACAGTAGTGGTGATGGTGGGGGATGGTGTAGATGGTGGTGGTCACAGTAATGGTGATGGTGGGGATGCTGTGGATGGTGGTGGTCACAGCAGTGGTGATGGTGGGGATGGTGTAGATGGTGGTGGTCACAGCAGTGGTGATGGTGGGGATGGTGTAGATGGTGGTGGTCACAGCAGTGGTGATAGTGTTGGGGGGATGGTGTAGATGGTGGTGGTCACAGCAGTGGTGATGGTGATGGTGGGGATGGTGTAGATGGTGGTGGTCACAGCAGTGGTGATGGTGGAGGAGGATGGTGTAGATGGTGGTGGTCACAGCAGTGGTGATGGTGGAGGAGGATGGTGTAGATGGTGGTGGTCACAGTTGTGGTGATGGGGGGGATGGTGTAGATGGTGGTGGTCACAGCAGTGGTGATGGTGATGGGGGGGATGCTGTAGATGGTGGTGGTCACAGTAGTGGTGATGGTGGGGATGCTGTAGATGGTGGTGGTCACAGCAGTGGTGATGGTGATGGTGTTGGGGGATGCTGTAGATGGTGGTCGTTATAGAAGTGGTGATGGTGTTGGTGGGTGGTGTAGATAGTGGTGATGATGATGGTGGTGGTGGTGCTTTTACTGATGGTGTTGGAGATGCTGGTGCTGGTACTGGTGCCAGTGGTCATCGTAGTAGTGATGAATGTGGGTACTTAAGAGTATCGACTAAGGTTAGGAGGCCTTCTCTATTTCTAAGTCCTCTAGTTTCTGGGAATGTGTAAATTCCTTTCTCATGTCTGGCTGTATAACTAATGAGCGTTAGTACAAGCTTTTGGGGCTATCACGTAAGGTTTTGATTTTGTTTTTTGGTTTTAGATTAAGGATAAAACCATAGAACCTTACAATAATTCTGATAGCTCATTAATTCATCAAATATTGTATTGAGCTTCCATGAAATACATTCCTAATGAAAGCTGAGGAATCCAGTTCCCTTAACTCTGAATTAACTGGGTATTTTGAAATTCAGTGACCAGTTCCCTTCTACTGGCCAGATTCTGCAGCCCAGCCACGAGCGCTGCCCTTCTCCCTGGTCCTTGCAGCTTCCTGACCTCAGCACCGTTGGCAGTGGGGTGGATAGCTCTTTGTTACGGGAGCCTGCCTGTGTTCTGTGGCATCTCTAGCGGCGTCCTGGCCTCCGCCTGCTGGATGCCATAGCACGCCCCACCCAGCTGTGACAATCAGAAAAAGGACTCAGATGTGCTTTCTCTTAACTTCTAACCCCCTTGGTTCTTGGGTCTTCCCGCAGTCTTGTCTCACAAGAGGACAGCAAGCGCAGATCCTAAGCAGCTGAACCAGGTCAATTTCAGCCTCCCCAAGAAGGAAGGCCTCTCCTTCCTGGGCGGCCTCCGGTCTAAGAACGACGTCCTCTCCCGCTCGAACGTCTGTATCAACGGGAACCATGTCTACGCGGAGCCGCCCGAAGCCAAGAGCGAGACCAAGGACAGCTCCCCGTCGCCCTCCCCGTCCCCCCAAGGCCTCAGGAAGAAGCGGTGGTTCTCGTCTTCGGAAAACCTGGCCTCTCGGCCTTGGAGGGAGCCTGGGGAAGCAGGCGTGGTGCCTCCCGAGTCTTCCACAAAGGATGCCCTCAAGTCTATGTCCCTGCCGTCCTCCCAGCCACAGGTCAGCAGGGACCTTTGGGAGAACGCGCCCCCGGCGACCTTGGAGGCTGCAAAGGAAACCAAAGAATGCAAGAAACAGGAGAACAAGAAGTCCGCTCTGCTCTTCATGGTGCCTGGAAAGAAGGATCCGGCCAAGGGCAGCGAGGGTGAAAGCCCTCTCGCCACCGCCTCCGGGAAGGAGAGAGAGGGAGAGCCTGCCGTGCTCAGGGCAGGGGAGCACCAGCCAGGGCCTGCTGATGACCTTGCGAAGAGATCGGACAAAGAGGCCGCGCCTGTTGCCTCCGGACCAGGCCGAGCGCCGAACCCCTTTGGAATTGGGCCGCTCCCAGAACGAGAAGCTGACCCAGAGCCCAAGGCTGCTCCTGTCCCACCTGCTCTCTCGCCCAGGGCTCCCCAGACCAGAGCCGTGAAACCCCGGTGAGTCTCGGCCCTTCCTGGCAAGAAGGCCTACTGTGGAGCAGGCCTTGCTTGTTGGTCTGTGGTGGGCCCTGTAGCAGCCGGGGGTTTACTAGTCTAAGTCACTCTTAGCCAGCCGCTACGCTTCCCAGCCCGGGGCCTCTGCCAGCAGGCGTGGTCTGTCCCTTGTCCGGTATATCCTCTGTAAGTATCTCTGCCCCAGATATCTTGGCCACAAGTGTTTCCCCTGCAAATATTTTCTGCTTCTGGCAAAAGTTCGCAGGACTGGTCTGTCCATCTCAGTGAGATAAGCAGAGCGCAGTGGAGCGCTCAGGTTTTGTAGCAGATTCTGAGTGTCAGGGTCTGGGAAGAACACCAGGTTTGCGTGGTGGTGGTGCGTGCAGAACTGGGGATCAGTCCGTTCTTCCCGTGTATTCCGTTGGAGGCAGATGTAATCTCTCCTCCTGGCAGTTTGGTGTGGGTTTGCTGCCACAAGAGCCCCTTGGTCCCCTGTCGAGTATGTCTGGGCGGTCCTCTATGTGTTTACTCTGCAACTTGTTGCAAGAGCCTTGGGGGTTCTGCTTTTCGGCATGACTCATATTCACCGTCATGGTATTCCTAGTGGCTGGGGTGGGAGAGACTTTTTTTTGAGATTCTGCCTACTTTGAGTTCACAGATACACACACAGACAAAGACACACACACAGACAGACACACACACACACTGCTCCCCTTCAAAATCTGCCTTTTGCCCTGTGGTGCGCCTTGAATGGCTTTGCGTTTTTTTAGATGGTTTTTTTTTATCACCAGAAGAGACTGCGGGCTGTTGCTTTCCCTGGACCTTTTTGTTTCTATTGCAACAGACCTTTCTGTAGCAGATGTGCTTGGTGATAAAAAGCATGCCTTTTATGGGTTAAGTATTGGTGTTCCTTCTTTAACTTCTGAAGGTACTGCCCCCAGAATATATTAAAAAAAAAAAAAAAAAGAGTTCTTGTCTTTGGAAAGACTATAGTTTTACATATCTCTTGCCTCTCATGTTGCATCTGCAACTGACCCGCAGGTTTTATTTTGTCCTTTTTGCAGGCCGGAAGTGTCTCCAGAGGCTCGGCCCGCACCCAGGCCCCCTCCTTCCACTAACTCTCCGCTCTTTCTTTCTGCTCTCCCTTCCGGCTCTGGGCAGATACCTGTCCCTTCTAAGCCGGGGTGTGACTCAGAGACACCGTCCTCTGAGTCCCCTTCAGGCTGCTCCTCTATCTCCTCTCCCATAGCGGCCCCCATCTCCACATCCACCCCAATTAAGAACTGGCCCTCTGCAGACCCGGGCCAGGCCGGCTCCAAAGAACCGCCTTCGCTCTTGGAACTAGAGCTGGAAAAGGAGACTTGGACACGAATTCCAAACACTGATCCCCACGCCGCGGGCTCGCTTTCCAAGCAGACACCCGTTCCGGTGACTGGAGGGAGGGAAGACTGTTCACCAGGCAAGACCAGTACTAACGATCCGGCACAGTCTCTCCGGACACAGCCTGAAGAGGGGCAAGAAGGAGGGCTTCTGGGGTCTCCCCGGCAAGAACCACAAGGCAATATCGCTTCATCGGACGAGGCCCGAGAAGTAGCATCTGCCCTTGAGCCCGGGAGAGGCAGGAAGGGCAGCCCCCCTGGAAAGCTCCCAAGCGGGGAGGGCCTAGACTCTGCGGGGGATGCAGGTGGGGGTGGCAGGCTGAGTCCTACAGTTAAAGAAATGGGGGAGTCAGCCCCCACACCCGACTCTGTGATGACGCAGGGACATGAAGAGATGGGTCCGGATGCCTGTGATGGCGGAAAGGATAGCAAGAACAAGCAGCTCTCTGCGGAAGAGGCGGGGGAGGAGGCCCCCAGGCTGGTCCACAGGGACAGAGGGGCCCCCCAGGAGCCAACGCCACCAGGGGCTGCTCCCAGAAACGTGACGGACACGGGAGACTCCCAGGAGGGGGCAGCCACAACCGGACCACGGCCCGCGGCTCTGGCAGCTCGCGCTCCCCCCCTCTCCTCCAAGGGGAGCTTCTCCGGGGGTCCCCAGCGGGCGACCAGCTCAGGGAGGGACGGTCCCCTCTTCAGGAGTCAGGGAGACGACACCCGGATGGCATGGAACCAGAGCAAAGCCAGTGACCACGAGGGTCTGCTGTCCGACCCCCTGCGGGGCCTCCAGGCCCCCTTCGAGGCCAAGTCCGCCGGCGCGGCCCATCTGGACCTGACCCTGCCCTCCATCCCCGAGGTCGCGTCGGACGACGAGAGAGGTGATCAGCCCGAAGACGGCAGAGGGGTGGCCCTGGTGGCAGGCCGGGGAGGAGGGGCTCCGTCCTCCAGCACGGGGCCTGTCCAGCCTGACACGGACAGGGCATCCAGTGAGGAGGCCGGCGGGTCAGCAGCAGAAAGCCTGCGTGACCCCAAGCTGGGAGCACCTGGAACATCCAGAGCACCGGCCCCGGCTTCTGCAGAACAGACACCTGATGACGGCGGGGAGGCAGGACCGGCGGGAGATGGGAGCCCGCCTCGGCCTCCGTCCGCTGCCCTGGGGTCCCCTGTGTCCAGCTCCCCCTCCCCTCCCCTGCTTCCTGCCACACGCTCCTTCCCCGCCTCTGCACACTCTGACACCCCCCACACCAATACAGCAGAATCTCAAAAAAAAGCAACAGCCGAGGGCTCCGCGGGTAACGTGGAAAATCCCGGCAAGAGGAAGCCGCTTCTTCAGGCCCGGGTCTCCCCCTCAGAGACACAGCCGAGCGCTGGAAGCAGGCCGGCCAAGCACAGGTGAGAGCCGGTGCGGAGCGGGGGGACCGTCCTCGGGAGTGTAATCCAGCCGACCCCCCGCCCCTGCTTCTGTCTCCGGCGCGAGGGCTTGCTCACGCACAGCTATCCTGGTGGTGCATGTCCTCCCTAGTGTTGAGAGCAGAGCCTTGGGCAGGGCCGTCCCCTGGGCTGGGAGACCCGAGAGAGGACACCCCTGCATCTTGGAGCAGAAATGTCGCAGCAGCGGCCGTCCTCAGAGACAGGGTGGGGATTGTCCTGCCCTGTCTGATACGGATCTCTCCTTGCAGAGAGGCATCGGGAGCCGAGTTCTCTTTTCTGGTCTCAGAGGCCAGCTGAGACTTGAGTGGGAAAAGCCAGCCAGGCGGACAGCTTATTCTATAAAAACCCCGCCCGGTGGGAAGCTGGCTTGTCTATCCGAGCTCTGCAGGGCTCCAAGGCAGAGGCTTGGACTGCAGTTACCTCCAAGACTAGGAGACCGTCTTCAGGGTTCTCCTGACGTTGCTTAGCGAGGCCGAGGGTCCCGGGAGAAGGTCAGGACACCCATTTGCGAGCGGTGTCTGGGGCTTGCCGGGTGCGTGTGCGGCTGCATCGCGCTGACTGCCTCCCTTCCCAAAGGAGCCTCGGCGTGTGTCGGGGCCGAGGTGTGAGCCCTTGTCTCCAGGCTCCCCTGCTGCCTGCCTCGCTGGCTGCCACCCCCGAGAGAGGCGGTCGCTCAGTGCTGCCGTTCCCGCAGGTCTAAGGGTCCCTTCCCCCTTCTCTTCCAGACTTCATCCCGTGAAGCCCATGAACACAACAGCCTCCAAGGTCACTAACTCCACCTCGGGAACTGCCACGATCATGAGTGAGAACTTGATCAACGAAGCCGGGATGAAGGTATGTCTTCTCGGGGAGCAGGCAGGTTAGTTAGGGATCTCCAAAACCTGTTGTCTGAGTCACCACGGCAGACAGCTCCCGGGGGCAGTGGGGAACCCCAGGATGATTCAACCACAAGTCTCTGTCTTTGGATGATCTTTGGAAGCCCATGCACCTCCCATGGCATACTCAGCTTTTCCCCTCAGTTATTTATTTGGCTGTTGTTGGATTTGTGTGTGTGTGTGTGTCTCAGGCAACACGATTGGCAACCAGTACTTCTTTTTAATGAGAAGAAAATGTCACCCCCCATCCCCCACCCCGGTCATGCCAATCAGACATTCTCCTTTTTCCCATGCGTCTTTTCCTATCTTTTGGCAAGAAGGTAAAATTCTTGTAGTTGTAACTGTGGCACAGATAGACTTTTTTTGTAACTTTATTCTGAAATGATTTCAAACTTGAAAAAAGTTGCAAGCATAGCACAAAGAACTCCTGTACGCCTTTTACTCCAATCCCCAGCTTGTGGGCATTTCACCAGATTTGCTTCATCACCCTCACCTTCTCCATTCTCTTTGTACCTACATACATTTCCACCCCCCTGCCCCGAATTATCTGAGAGTAACTTGCCCACGTCATGCTCCTTTTACTCCTAAATACCTAAGTGTGTAATTCCTAAGAATAAGGACATTTATTGAAATGAAGAAACGTAACAGGCACATCACACTGTTTTCTCATCTGTCGTCTGTATTTCAGCGTCACCAGTTTGTCCCAGTGGTGGCCTTTCTTCTTTGTTTTCCAGTCCAGGGTCACCGAGAGACCTGATGTCTTATCTCGAGGATCTCCCTTATTCTGGAACAGTTCCTTGGCTTTTTTTTTTGTCTTTGGAGACGTTGACCTTTTTCAAGAGTTTAGATCAGTTGTTTGGTAGAATCTTCCCGTTTGGATTTGCCTGACGTCTCCTCGTGGTTTGGTGGAGGCTGGGCCTTCTCCGCAGGTATTAACTGTAGGAACAACACACCCGTCCCAGCACATCCTGTAAACGGCCCACGGCACTCTGTCCATTTAGCGGGGTGTTCACTTGGTGACTTAGGTGAGGTGGTGTCCCCTGGGTTCTTCAGTGCAGAGTAGCTATTTTTTCCCCTTCACAGTTAGCAGGAAATATGTGAGGAATTCATTTCAGGCCATGCAACCTCCTGCTCTTTATCAACCTCCCGTTCACATGCCTCAATGTCCTCTGATGAAGTCAGATAGTAGCAGAAGGATGGGTCTCCAGCCCCATCGCCTGCATGGAAACCCTCTGAAATCCTCTTGCTCGCTTAGTTTTTATCATACACACTTGTGCATGTTGCTACTTAATTATTCTTTGAAATGGTTATGCTAGTCTATACTTACCCACTCCCCAGTTGGGTAATTGGCTATTTAGCTTGTTCTCTTTTTTTTTCCATATGAATAACACTGTAGTCCGTAGTTTTCTTGCATAGGACTTTTCCCTTCTCGTAGTTGACTTCCTTAAGCTGAATTTCCAGGAAGACAATTGCTTGATGAGAGGATCTCTGCTCTTTAAAAAGCTTGAGTGGCTACCACTGAAAAAAGCAGCTCCTCCCCCAAAAACCAAAACCACCCCCCACCTCCCACCCCCATGAGTTCTGCTGGGGAGTGTCTCCATCCTGCCCTTTCTGGTTCTAGAACCAGAGGGATTGAGTCCTGCCTTGCTACCAACCTCTTCATCTTTGACTCATTGTCACACGGATGGAGGAGAATGATCTGTGAGTGACAGGAGACTGTTAATGAGCCGAGGTGTGTTGTGTTTCAGGCACGTGGAAACACATGTTTCCTAACTGACCCTGCAGACTACAATTGGGAGACATAAACTTCATTTCTGTTTTACTGCAGGTGTCCAGAAGTTTCACTCAATCATAGATTGTACAGTCCCAGGGACTCCAGGATGTCAAATAGTTTTTGTGGGTTTTTTTTTTTTCCTCTTTTTTGGGCCAGTGCAGGGGCACACCACTCAGCATACAGGATCTAAGTTCCCTGAGCAGGGATCAAACCTGTGCCTCTTGCAGTGGAAGCGCGGACTCTAAACCACTGGACCACCAGGGAAGTTCCAGTTTTTGTGTTTTTTAAAAACAAGACTTTTGCTCACATCTCCTTCACTCCTGCAGGTATTTTTAAGTGCGGGGTGATGGCTGATGCCTCTGGCTCTGTTGCATCTTTGCCTCTAGGAACTGGGCTGAAGGTCGTCCTCTGAAAGCCAGAGATCTGAGTTCTGGGTCAAGAGGCAGAGTGGTAATAAGGAACTGATGCTGAAAACCATTTAGCATCTTCCAGCCGTCTTGCCTTCTCCTCCCTGTAGCCCGTGCTAATGGGGCATCAGTCTGAAAATGACCAACTGTAGCCAGAACTGTGTACCTATGATCTTTTAGCCCGAGCCTAAAGATGGACTGGCTGTAACTTCACCAGCCCAGCTCGGCTGGCTTCTTTGCTTGTGTTAGAAGAAGCAGCACTTGTCTTCCTGGCATGGATGATATTTACCAGGAAATTGGGCAAAAGAATAACATGAAAGGACGATAACGAAACCCAGGGTCATCTCGCAGCTCCCCACCCCTCTTCCTTTAACTGTGGAATGCAGCTTGGCTCCAAAGAGAAACAAACACCCAGCTTTCGGGAAGTCCGCAAGACCCTTGGTCCCCTCTGTTTACTGGTCCAGGCTCACTTAACCAGGGGCTTATCTCCAGGCCCCAACTGATAGTAACTTGCCTTAAAACAAAGGCAGCCGTTACTTATGTTGCTCGTGATCTGTAAGCCCCAGTGCTGCCCCTCTGCCTGGCTGTCACAGAGCTGTTCGTCCCAGACCAGACCTAGTAACTCCTCTGAGTAAATAAGGAAAGGTTCCTGGAGACTGCCATTGGCTGGCCATAGAATAGACGCTTTGTACTAAGGCATAAACAGTACTTATAAAAATAACTACTCTTTGGAATGTTGCAAAGTGAGAGAGAGGTTAGGGAAAGAAATTGCATGGCTAAAGTTATGGGAACCTAGCTGACTCATTATTATAGTGGCTTTTTTTTTTTTCTTTTTTGGTTATTGTGTTAGGGCCACCATCTTTTGTAGATGATTAATAACTAGGAATGTATTATTTATTCAGGTGGCTTCCACACTTCCATTTAAAAATAGCACAGCCAACTAGAGCCAAAAAGTCTTCTGTCAAATTATATGGGAAAAGTGGAAGACCAACGTGAACATACATCATTATTGGTAAAACGATGGGGGGAAAAGTCCAATGTGAAAGTCCCGGAAGGAAACACGTGATGATGGGCACCATCGTTTCCTGAGTTAATGGGTATTTTCTTTGCACCTCTTCCTCTCCATGGCACTTGCTCACTTTCTGTGACTGCTGGATTGCTTTTTAATTTTTTTAGTCATCACATAAATAGAAATTTCTGATGACTTCAAAGTCCTGCATCATTTCTTCTTCAGATTATAGAGTCCAAATGGAAGAGCTGTTTGACAGTTTGTAGGAGGTACCGCTAGTCTTCCCTGTTGCCTTAGATGGAGAAGAGTCTGCCTGCAGTGTGGGAGAACTGAGTTTGACCCATGGATCAGGAAGATCCCTTGGAGAAGGGAATGGCAACCCACTCCAATATTCTTGCCTGGAAAATCCCATGGACTGAAGAGCCTGGTGGGTTACAGTCTATGGGGTCACAAAGAGTCGGACACGACTAAGCGACTAACACTCAGGAGGTAACTTCAGTATGCATGCCATTTCAGTTCTATGCCTTGGTCTTAAGGAAATGTTTAGGGATATGACCAAAGATTTATGTTCACACCTTTAAATATGTTCTTATTTAATTGTGAAAACTGAAACCAACTTAAATGACTAGCAGCAGAGAGATGGTTAAAGTACAATTAAGTTTAAAACATCCATTTAAAAAGCAATTTTTCTAAAATTTAATGATGGGAAAATGCTCACAAAATACCCAATTTTCAAAAGCCGTAAAACTTGATTCTGTATGAGGCTAAAGTTATCACAAAGAACGCCCATTACCAATAAGAGACCCAAGTGTTAGGTGCTCGAGTTATGAGTAATAACTTTTTCCCCTCTTCTGGATGTGAAATTTTCTTTTTTTTTTCTTTTCATTTATTTTTATTAGTTGGAGGCTAATTACTTTACAATATTGTAGTGGTTTTTGCCATACATTGACATGATTTTCTATGATAAATAAATTATTCCTTTTACAGTTCAAAACACAATCCTGTTATTGTGGGCAAAATTAATTTTTTTTAAAATTTATTTATTTTTTAATTGAAGAATAATTGCCGTACAGAACTTGGTTGTTTTCTGTGAAACATGAACAGACAATTAATGTTAATTCATCTCCAGAGTCTGGATCAGAGGTTACCACTCCATCTCTGAAGCTTGCCTCCATCACCCGGGCAGCCACGGCCTCTGGTTTGTCCTGCTCCTGGAGCTCGCCCTGTCCTCCTGGACCCTGATGCTCTGCACCAGGTGAAGCCCCAGGCGTGTCAGACCCTGTGGGGGCCTGGCGCCTCCCCCGAGGAGCACTCTCCCTCCAGGTGTCCGCCTCTGCTTCTGTCTCCCAGATGCTCCAGCGAATGCCTTCTGTAATCAATATATTTTTTTTTAAGGGGAGGTTATCTATTTATTTTCGGCTGCCCTAGGTCTCCGTTGCTGCCCGAGGGCTCTCTAGTTGCAGCAAGAGGGGATGCTCTTCTTGGGGTGACTGTGCTCCTATTAGAGAAGCCCACGGCTGTGTGGGCTTCGGTGGTCGTGCCTGGCGGGGCCTGAGCACCACGGGCTCAGCAGTCGTGGTGTGCAGGTTCAGTTGCTCCACAGCACGTGGGATCTTCCCCGACCAGGGGTGGAACCCGTGTCTCCTGCATTGGCAGGCGGATTCCTATCCGCGGCGCCACCAGGGAAGTCCTGTAATCAATATTGTTGAACAGATAAAATCTTTCTGTGGCAGAGGTATAATCTAAAACTCCTTGAGGATATATTCTTGGCTGTTGTTTTTACAAAGACTACTTGTTTTCTTGGTAGGATGTGTAAACAGACGTGCCACTTTGAAGAAAAAACTTGTGATCAAATAAACGTAACATAAAATTTACTCCCTCAACTGTTTTTAAGTGTCCATTTCAGCAATGTTGAGGACATTCGTGTTGTTGCACAAGCAATCTCCAGAGTTCTTTCCCAGACATGCAACTTTTTTGAAAGTCACAAATAGGATGATGGAGGTCCAGAGTGGGGGACCCTGTGAGTGTCTGCATTCAACAAACTAAAAAAAAAAAAAAAAAAAAGATTAAAACAGAGAAACAGTTTTTGACAAGTGGTCCAGCATCTCAGGGGCTTTCCTGGTGGCTCAGTGGTAAAGAACCCACCTGCAATGCAGAAGACATGAGTTCGATCCCTGGGTCAGAAAGATCCCCTGGAGGAGGAAACGGCAACCCACTCCAGTATTCTTGCCTGGGAAATCCCATGGACAGAAGAGCCTGGTGGGCCACAGTCCCTGGGGTTGCAGAAGAGTAGGACGCGACTTAGCCACTAAACAACCACCACCAGCATCTCACCTTTTTCTAGGCCTCCTGGGTGAAGTTCAGCCTGCTGCGTGTGTGGAAGTCTCAGGAGTGTTTCTAAGTCAGTAGCCATCATCGTGCTGTTCCTTGTAGCCAGGACAAGAGGGACAGCATTTCTCTGGAACTCTGGCCGCCGTGCCGGCAGTTTGCATCACTGGACCGAACAGGGCCACCTCTCGTGTTGTGTCATGGTTCACCTGCTCCTGACGTGACTGCTTCTTGGAGCAGCTGGTTCTAGGCCTTCCTCAGTGGAACTCACCACCCTCACGGTGTTGAAACCATGATTAGCTCAGAACTCTGCAGGCAAAACTGTCTCGAGGTTGCCCCATGACCTCGTCTCTTTCAACTTTCAAACCTGAGTCACAGACTTCAGGAAAAGTCAGTCTGGGTATTTTTTCCCCATCTCTCTGGAGACTGGGGACAACATGTTAGTTCCCATAACGCTTGTCTTGTGTCTCCTCGTGGTTGGGGCCTGAGCAGTTTGCAGTCAGACTCCAGGCCTCCCAGGTGATGATCATAATCCCTGGGGCCCCTGGTCTGGTCAGGAGGGGGCGGCCGCGGCCACGGGACCCCGACGGGGCCCCACCGATGGCTGTGTGCTGGCCCTTGGCTTTGACTCTGCGTAGGTTTTGAGAGTGAGATGACTTAGACTGGGGTCTCCCAGGCCGTCCTCCTAATCACCAGGTCTCCTGAGCATCGTGGAGGCAGTAGCAGACTGTCTGGGATAAAGGTCCACGTATTGCACTGGGAGGAGAGTGTTGCCTACTGCGTCATCTGCCGCTAGCGTTTCTTCACGGGTCCCCTCGGCCTGGGGCTCAGGTCGGCTTGGATGCCTGGTTGTGCCAGTTCTGGTGTTCACAGGCCTCCAGTGGTGACGTCTCTAAACCCCAGGCCTAGAGGCTAGTCCAGGGGTCTGCAGCCTGTGAGTCAAGTATGATTTTCACACTTTCAATCGGTCATTCCCCAGCGGTCCCATGGTTAGGACTCTGCACCTTCACTGTTGAGGGCCCGGGTTCAGTCCCTGGGTGGGGAAATAAGATCCCACCAACCTCAGTTCAGTCACTCAGTCGTGTCTGACTCTTTGCCACCCCATGGACTGCAGCATGCCAGGCCTCCCTGTCCATCACCAACTCCCAGAGTTTAACTCATGTCCATTGAGTTAGTGATGCCATCCAGCCATCTCATCCTCTGTCGTCCCCTTCCCCTCTTGCCTTCAATCTTTCCCAGCACCAGGATCTTTTCAAATGAGTCAGCTCTTCACATCAGGTGGCCAAAAGTATTGGAGTTACAGCTTCAGCATCAGTCCTTCCAATGAGTATTCAGGACTGATTTCCTTTAGGATGGACTGGTTGAATCTCCTTGTAGTCCAAGGGACTCTCAAGAGTCTTTTCCAACACCACAGTTCAAAGGCATCAATTCTTTGGCCCTCAGCTTGCTTTATAGTCCAACTCTCTCATCCTTCCATGACTACTGGAAAACCCATAGCTTTGACTAGACGGACTTTCGTTGGCAAAGTAATGTCTCTGCTTTTTAACATGCTGTCTAGATTGCTCATAGCTTTTCTTCCAAGAAGCAAGCGTCTTTTAATTTCATGGCTGCAGTCGCCATCTGCAGTGATTTTGGAGCCCAAGAAAATAAAGTCTGTCACTGTTTCCATTGTTTCCCCATCTATTTGCCGTGAAGTGATGGGACTGGATGCCATGATCTTAGTTTTCTGAGTGTTGAGTTTTAAGCCAACTTTTTCACTCTCCTCTTTCACTTTCATCAAGAGGTTCTTTAGTTCTTCTTCACTTTCTGCCATAAGGGTGGTGTCATCTGCATGACTGAGGTTATTGATGTTTCTCCCGGCAATCTTGATTCCAGCTTGTGCCTCATCCAGCCCAGCATTTCTCCTGATGTACTCTGCAAATAAGTGAAATATAAGTTAAATATACCAACCTCATGGTAGGGCCAAAAGGGAGAAAAAGAAAGAAAGAAAAGGTCTTGAAACAAAAAACCAAACGACAAAGACGAATGTGCAGCAAAGTTCATCTGTGGCCTGGGCATCCTGAGATACTGACTCTCTGGCCCTTTACAGAAAGCTTCATCTGCCATAGGTTTCCACTGAAATTGAAAATGAATTCCTAGGAGACTCAGATCATAGACTCAATCACTAAAAGCTACCTCTTCTATATTTCTTTTATTTATTTACTTACAAACAGTTATTTGTTCATTTATTTGGCTACACCAGGTTTTAGCTGTGCCACACAGGATCTTTAGTTGTGGCATATGAACTCTCATTTGCAGCATGTGGGATCTAGTTCCCTGGCTGGGGACCGAACCTGGGGCCCCTGCATTGGGAGCGTGGAGTCTTAGCTACTGGACCACCAAGGGAGTCCCTGTATTTCTCTGATATGTTTGACCTCTTGGCTGACATTGTCAATTTTCTTGTCCCCTCTCCCCTGGCCCCCACCAAAGAAATACAAGCCCTCGGACCCCGCGTTTGCCTACGCGCAGCTGACCCACGACGAGCTCATTCAGCTGGTCCTCAAACAGAAGGAAACGATCAGCAAGAAGGAATGTCAGGTGCGCCAACTGGAAGACTACATCGACAACCTGCTCGTCAGGGTCATGGAGGAGACCCCGAACATCCTCCGGGTTCCCTCTCAGGTCGGCAGAAAAGCAGGAAAGATGTGAGCCGCCGGCCTCCAGCATCGAGACTCTGCCGTGAGTCTGTCGACACTAGCTCCCGAGGCCGAGCACTCGCTGTGCCCGAGAGCCGGGCACAGATTGCTATATCCCTCCCAGGTTATCTGGCAGGAGTCCCTCCCACCCACGGAAGCCAGGTCAATGACTACAACGGATCTTTCTACTGTCCATTCCCAGGGTTTTATTTTTAAATGCCACTGTGCCTTTAACCACGTTGTAAATATTTTATGCCCTGACCGGAGACATGGTCATAAGATCTGATCCTGGCCCGAGGTTCAGATGGCGCTGGGGGGGTATTAATTAATGTATTTTAAACACTGGGGTTTTCTTTCTTTGAATTTGAGATTTTTAAAGTACGTCTCCCTGCTCCCCCCCCACCCCCGGTCTTTAAAGCTTGGGGTGAGATGACAAGGACCAGGCGATCGGGGCTGTGTTGCACATACCTTCTTGGCATTTGAGTAGCTCAGGCGTGGCGTTTTGGCTGCAGATGCTAAATTTTTTGATACCGTGTAAACCTACTTGACTCCTCGGACTTGGTCATTTGTTTAGACTGGAGCAGAGGAGTGCAGAGTGTGCCTTTGAGATTTATAACAAGCCACCTTTTCCAGACATCAGCCTCTACACCACAGTAGCCTTTAAAATATGCTCTTTATCAATGGAGAGGGCCTGTATGGAGGTACGGGAAGCAGACCAGGGGACTTAGTGTCACTTTGCCCTCGAGGGGGTTTGTCAGAGCCCCTCCTCTGGTGATCGCAGGGTCCCTGTGACTGGAGTGGCTGAGACAGTGCCTTGATTATCGATTGAGTGCTCCAGGAACTTGCTAAAATGGTTCTACCAGGGGTGGAGCAATGGCAGGGGGTCTGTTGGCCCTCTCCCCCCATGCCTTCGCTTGGCTCCCTGGTTTCCTTGGCAGCTCTTCCTGGCATTTTCCCCCCTTGGTATAACATTGTGAAGAGCAAGATGATACCTATTTTTAGATGGCTGTGTTTTTAAAACTAGATTAACACACATTTTTTAAAAAACTAGGACCCCTTCTTAAATAACAGCATCAGTTCAGATTCTTTGGGGCTTCCCTGGTGGCTCAGTGGTAAAGAATTCTCCTGCCAATGCAGGAGATGGGGGTTCAATCCCTGGGTTGGGAAGATCCCCCGGAGAAGGAAATGGCAACCCACTCCAGTATTCTTGCCTAGAGAATCCCATGGACAGAGGAGCCTGATGAGTTATAGCCCACGGGGTCGCAAAGAGTTGGAGATGACTTAGCGACTAAACAACTCAGACTCTCCAGGTAATTTCATTGTTAGTAACCTGATATTAGAATGTTTTCTATATTACTCTTTTTTTTTTTTTTTTTGTTCCAGTTGAGACAGAATCTCATCAAATCCCAACATCTCTCCTCGGGAGAGAATGTCATAGGCCAAGGGCATGGGCTTGAGGAGAGAGCAGTTATTAAACGGAACTCTCTCTGTGTTCATTCTTGTTGTATTGAAGTTAGGAGGCAAGATGACTGGCAGTGGGATTCCTTCTCAGGATCATGTTTGCTGCCACATTAGTTAATATCAGAGCACTTTAATCTGAAGGATGATACTGTAACTTGATTGAACTAATTCACTTTTAATTATCGATAGCTGTTTTATTTAATACCCTTCTACATACTGGGGACCACTGTAAACCTCTCAGACGACTTGTTATTTTTGTAGCGCTACGAGATTTATTTACATCCCTATAAAGAGAACTGGATGTTCGCTTGAACTCCGGAGATACACGTGTATATATTTGTTATGCAATATGTTTTTTACTTGATGTCAGTGTACTTGGACTGTGATAACCCTCATGCCCTGGGTGGCGGGGGCTCTGAGTGGTTTCTCCCAGGAAGAGCTCATATGGAGACCAGAGTTCTTCCCGAAAACTTTTCGTTGTGGGAGATCTGCTGCTAGGACCTCGGGGATGGGACCCGGTCCGTGTTTAAGAGAGCAAATTCCTCTGCTCTGAGATGCCACTCGAGAACTCTGGAGAATGAAGGACAATCAACTTCAAGAGTGTCTGGTTTCTACCAACTGCTGGAAAAAAAATTCCACGGGTAGCATTCCTACACCGCTCAAGGACGCCGGTTAACACCTGTCCTTGAGGACTCTACTGTGAGGGAGAACTCAGTTGGGAAAGCTGGAGCCAGCTCTGAGCTGTTCACAGGGGCAGGTGGACTGGAGGGCTGGAGCTCCTGCAGCCGGTGTGGGTCTGAGGGCTTACACCCCGCTGTCTAGGTGTAAACCAGGAGAGTCTGGTTTAGCCTCTGGCTGCTGAGAATGCTTACTGAACTGATGGGTCCTGGGAGGAGGCCATGCCTTGCAGAAGCAGGAGCAGCTCTTTCTTGGCCCTGCCTGGCTGCCCCCCGCCCCCAGAAGACCAGTCAGTACTTCAGGGAAGCATCCAATAAAATACCAGCGTGTGATGACCTTCCACTGGAGGTTAGCATCTGGAAAAAAAAAGTCAATCCTTTGCCCAGTTGTTTCATATCATCTCTGTCGTTGGGCTTTGACAGATGTCCTGCCCACCCCTTTTATTTCCTGTGGGTCAGCCTCGGAGGTAGCAGAAAGGAAGAGCAAGAAAGTCTGCCCTTCGCCACATAAACAACCCTTGACCCGGAGTGGAGGGTGTGTGGGCAGTGAGTGGCACATGTGTGTGGTTTCCAGCTCTGCTGACGGCGGGAGCTCAGAAGGGCACGGAGTGGGGAGGGTCCACGACCCGCAGCCACCTGCCAGATTGAAGGCCAGAGGCAACTTGATGTAAAATTAGGCACAATTTTCACCCCCGGTGCCCCTTCTCTTTAAGACCCATTCACTGATGAACGGTTCCTCCAGGCTGAAGGATCTGTTGCCTTCGGGGGCGTGGAGAGCTTAACCTCCAATTTCTACACCAATCTCAAGCCTGTGGTTTCCTCCGTAGCTGTTGTGTGAGCTACTGACGTGACCTCTTCCTCCCTCTGATTGAAAGCTCACCCAGCTTTTCTGGATTATAGAATTCTTATCTCCTGCCTTGTTACTTTGGGAATTTTGAATTTCTTTGCTTTTGTTTTTGAGAAGTAACCTAAAAATTTCCTACAACACTAAATAAAATGGTCCTGGTACTACCTTTCAAAGTTTTGTGTCTGTGGTTTTTTGTATGGGTGTGATAAGAATTTCTGGCTTCCTGCAGAATCTCTCTTAGGGGGTGACCAGTGGGTCACCCGTGGGTCTCTCGCCTGGGTTCCTGCTGCTGCCACTCTATCTGGTACCCAAGGGCCCCAGCGCAGCTTCTCCTGCGGGTGTTGGGACATCTGTGATGACCTCCCTATGACACACCCCATATTTGGGGCTGGAGGGAACTCTGGCGTTTATCAGCTGGACATCGTTTGAATTTCCTGTCCCTAGTGGTAGAAGCTGCCACCTTTTCCTTAAGCTGAGCAGATGAACAAGGCCACTTTCTTGATTCGCCTCCACCCTGTGCCACCTCTCCTCCCACCACACACACACCTCTTCACCCCCGCCCCACTGATTCCCCAGAGAGTGAAATCCTGACTTTTGGAGCTTCATTTGAATTCACTCTGCATTCAGGATGGCCCAGATCTAGGAGCCAGGTCTCTGGTTCCACAAACATAGCTCATTCATTTCTGAGTAGAGGGGATCATGGCTGTAAAAGACTCCTCCTGAGCTCATTCTACTAATCTCCAACCCTTCCCCGAAGAAGTGAGAGGTCTGCCTGCCTCAACCAAGGGTCCCAAGCTCTCTAAATGGAAGAGAAGCTCTCAGGGATGAAAGTCACATTGTAGATGGACAGACGCAGGTGGGCCCGGGTAGCTCCTGGGTGGGGCGGGGGAAGCTTCCCGAGGGCCTCCCTGGTTTGGGTGGAGGGGTCTGGTTGCCCAAGCAGATGTGGATGGTGGAACCACCGTGTAAAATGATACAAAGGTGGTTTCTCCTAAAACATACAACTTTCCAGGTTTGGTCCAAACAACCAAAAAGCTCTCTGGAAAGGGTCTCCAAGGAAGGAATGTTTGTACAAATGACCCCAACTCTCCCCTGAGATTCATCTCCCTTACTTTTGGGGGGCACCCTGCCCACCTCCCCATGGAACACATCACAGGGTACCGTTCCCACTCTGACCACAGCCAAAGCGTCAGCACCATGCACATTCCCAGCCCTCAGACCCTGCCTCCTAGCCGATCGGGGGTGCCATCTTTTGGACTCTGCAGTCTCGCCGTCCTGAGAAGGTGGGAGCAATCTCTCTGTATTCGAGTTCAAAGCTCTAAGCTGAGCCCTCTGGGGCCAGGGGCTCCCAAAGGCACAAAATCCGAGGGAAGATGTCCTCATGTGGCCTTGTGATGTTTGACCCTCTTACACACACCTGTATCCTGAGCCCTAGAAACAGTCACCCTGGTGAAACCGGCAGGCCCTCAGAACAGAGAGGAAGCTGCTCCGTCCGTGCACATCAAGTGCTCACTTCAGGCTGAAACTTGACCCAAAAGGAAGGCCTGTTTATTGAGCTCCTGCATGTCACTCAGCACTGTTTCCAGTTCTCATCAAGGCAGATAATATCTCCATTATGCAGATGAGAAAACAGAGACTTTCAGAGGCGTCAGAACTGGAGCTTGCCTGGGGTCCCACAGCAGGTAGTTAAGAAAGGATTTGAACTCCTCACCTATCCCACCTGGGGTTCTAGAACAGGTGTCAAACTATGGCCTCACTCTTGTTCACGTGGCCCTCAAACCAAGGGTGATTTTTCCTGGTAGTTCTTTGGTAGTCCAGGGGAAGGATACTGTACTTTCACTGCCATGGTCCTGGGTTCAATCCCTCTTCAAGGAACTAAGATCCCATAAGCCATTCAGTGCAGCAAAAAAAAAAAAAAAAAGTACAACTCCCAACAACAACAAAAAACAAGGATGATTTTTCCTTTTTTCTTTTTTTAATGTGGGATGAACAAGTCTAGAGATCAAATGGCCAGAGTGATGACAGCAGTCAACAGCATTGTTCTGAATACTGGAGATTTTTACATTTCTTTTAACAATCAAAATAACAGTAATTCATGACATTCAAATTTCATTGTCTACACAATTTTCTTGGGATACAGCCGAGTTCATTGTCTACGTCTGAGTAATTGTCTATGGTTGTGTCCATGCTGCAAAAGCAGACTTGAGCGGTTAAAATAAAAACTTTCGCATCCACCAAACCTAAATATTTGCTTTCAGGCCCTATTCAGAAAACATCTTTGGACATCCAGTCTAGGATTACTTCGGGTGCCAAGGAGATAATATTCTGAGTGACCTGGAATACCGGAGGATGGGAGCAGGCAGGGGAAGTGGAGCCCACGTGACTCAAGCCCACTCAAGACAAGGCCATATAAGCCACGTCTCCCGAGGAGGGAAGTTCTGGCTGTCTTTGAGCTCTAGGCCTGTGGCCAGCTCCTCAGAGTTTCCAGGTGCCTTTGTTCCTGGGAGATCAAGAAACCCAACACAGTGATCCTCAGCCAGGGGGAGGGAGAGAATAAACAACAGGAAAGCGGAAAGTGAATATGAGCGAGGGCCCTGGTCATGCCCTGGACTGAGGTCATGTCACCATGGTTGTCAGAGGAGAATCAGCATCTGCTGAAAAACCGCGGTGATGGGGACCCGGTCAGAAAAGCTCCAAGGCCCAGGGTGGCGAGGAGAGTGGGTTCTCCAGGCTCAGAGTGAAACTGGGTGAGAGAGTCATCTGAGCTGGAAGGAGCCCAGGGTGAGGCCTTGAGAGAAGCCCAACCCCACCTCCCCCCAGTTACTCACTCCAGATTAGGAATGATCCTGCCTCTGAGGAATTCCATCTATGCGTGGCCTCTGACCGGCCTACCCAGGACGGTGTCCACAGGAGCTGAACAGCCTTCTGGTGTAACCGGTGCTCCTGGGACACAGGGATGAGACAGCCAGATCATGCCCGGGGAGACTTGTAACAAAGTCAGACAGGCAGACCACTAACGAACACACACATATAACCAGAGATGACTGGCCAGGGGCCTTCTGTGAGGACATCAGTGCCTTCCTTTCCGGCCTCCTCTCTCGAAAGAACTCTGGCCTCCAGGTCAGTATTTCACATCTGGATCACGTCTGAGGCATCCTTTCCAGTGGCCTTCCCTCCTCAGTAGCTTTCTGCTCTAATCCAGCCCATCTGGGCACTCAGCATTCCAAAAGCCGATGTGCCAAGTACCCGTGGGCTCTGGCCTTAGGGACAGGAACGTGGCGCCAGCTTCACAGGCCTGGGGAGGAGCTGGGGAGAGGGCTTTGAGAAGCATCTGTTAAACAGATCATCACCAAGGACGCTTAATTCTTAACCCGGGTCGCCTGCATTGCAGGCAGAGTCTTTACTGTCTGAGCCACCAGGAAAACCCTAAATCTTAGTAGAGTTTGTATCAGAAGGAAAGGCACCGAGGAAGGTGTGTATGTCCTGATTTCCCAGAGGAAGACAAATGAATTTCCTAAATAAATGGTTTTCTTCATTAGAACGCGAACCCTAGACTTGCATGTCTTAGTAGAGCGCGCCATCTTCTGGCCTGGGTCCTGCCTACCTCCCTGCCTGTTTGCGTCTGAGAGTGAGGCTCTCTGACGCCATCACACACTTGTGGCTGGAAGAGAATTACCCCTCCACCCCTGGAGTTGCTAGCTGTGTGTGTGCTCAATCATGTCTGACTCTTTGGGACCCCATGGATTATAGTCTGCCAGGCGCCTCTGTCCATAGGATTTTCCAGGCACAAATACTGGAGTGGGTTGCCATTTCCTCCTCCAGGGGATCTTCCTGATCCAGGGATTGAACTTGAGTCTCCTGTGTCTCTTGCATTGCAGGCAGATTCACTACCACTGCGCCACCTGGGAAGCCCCAGAGTTGCTGGATCATAAAACTGCTCTTCTACTTTACTATGAAAACTGTCAGGGAAAGCAGAATTTCAAGGCTTCTGTCATGGGAAGATGACTCTGTAGTGAAATCCCACTTTAAAAAAAATGCAGTTAGGTTCATGATCTGCACAAAATTGGGATGAGCGGCATCTCTATCGGAATGTAAAGACATACTTCCAGGGCCAGTTATGTTCCTTTTAGGGACCTGTTTACCCTCCCAGTAAGGATGTCAATTACACTGTCTGAAACTAACATCTAAAATCTGCTAATGCCAGAGCCTGCCTGAAATTCTCCAAGATCAAACTGAGAAGCAGAAATTCCCCACATACTTTCAGCACTGGCTATGATAACTCCCATCTGTTTTCTTGGAGTCAGAGGGGCTGGCCATGGTTCTTTGTAATTTTTTTTTTTTTTTTTTTTTTTGTTCTTTGTAATTTTAACTCAATTGTCTTATTTTTCAGACACAATTGATTCTAAAACTTTCAAGTGTTAAAAAACATTTATTTATTTATGTATTTATGCCACACGACATGGCTTGTGGAATTTTGGTTCCCTTGAAAGAGGAAACAGACAGAACAGGCTCCCTCTTGAAAGCAGGACTCCATCTTGGGCCGGACTGTGGACTTTGAGCTCTATGCCCAGTATCTATGGAAACGACAGACGAACTGGAAAACCAGGCCCCCTGGATGGAAGAGCACCAGGGCTCATACCTAGACTCTCTGTTGCCTAAAAGAATACCCTAATTATCTGGGTAACTGAATAGAATCATACATTCTATTGTGCTTATTGGGGTATGACCACAGGCCTATTGATAATTGTCCACTGTTAACTAGGCTTAAGGCATATGAATCACGGGTTAACTTTGATTGTATCTTTCTTTTCCTTTGTTCAGTCTAGTTTCAGGGAATTTGGGGAGGTGGGTTTGGGCATGTACACTTAGGGTACATAAGGTTTTCAGAAAAACTGGTAGGGTCCTTGGCTAAGAGGAGACTCCGCCTTGGGCCCACCTGTGTAATAAACTGCACTCCACTATCTGCATTGTCCTTCTGAGTGAGTTTGTTTTCCAGAATGCGTGGCTACAACACCCTGGCCAGGGACTGAACCTGGGCCCTCAGCAGTGAAGGCACAGGGTCCTAACTACTGGGCTACCAGGGAATTCCTGAAAACCTTTATTCTTGATGAATGCAATCGGGATTTACTTATGAGAAAACACACACTCTTTGCTGACATTTAAGTTATATTCAAATATGACATACAAAATCTCTCACTTGTGAGCTTGGTTTCTGGAACATCACTAGAGGCGCACTTTTGCTCAATTCTTTGATCTATACTATACCATGCCAGGAACTTCGGAGCTAGAATCTTGGAGCATTCTAAAGCTTAAGGTTTTAAAAACATCTCAATCTGCTTAAACTCTTCACACTGCCAAGGGCCTCACCAACCCCCATATTCTTTCTCTCCAACTCCCTTAGACATTCTTTGCCTACTCTCTGGAAGCATCCCAGGTTGTCACTCTGGATTTTAATTCAACTCCCTCATCCTACAGGGGAGAAAAACAAACTGCAAAGAGAGGAAACAACGTGATTGAAGGGAAGCTGCTCTGGAAAGGACACAATTTCCTGCTCTCTCAATACACTACTCTCCCTCTTAGGCCACAAATTTTGTACTATGGCCAGAATCAACATTTGTTACCAAAGAGAAAAGGAGAATCTGAGATACCCTTGGCGCTTTAGAAGGAAGAGTTGTTTGTGGCTGGCAACAATTTTTTGTTTGTTACGCGCGTCCGGGGCGGTAGAAAGCTCACTCAAGAGTAACCCCGAGCCTAGACAGCCAACCTCAAACTAAGTACAGATCGCGGGGAATCCGAAGATACAGTCCTGTCAGGAACCTCCTTTCCTCGATCACGTTTCTACCCGAGTCCGCAGAGAATGGACCGGAAACCGCAGAGGAGGTACCAACAGTACGGCTGCTACGCTAGCCGGAAGAGGAAGGTGCAACCCTATAAGACTCCGCTCCTACTTCCTGCTTCGGCACAGTTGCTGTTGAGGGCGGTAGGGGCGGTTAGCAGCCTAGTCTCTGGACCGCTGGTGCGATGCCGGGTAGAGGCAGCTGTCCCGATTGCGGCTCCGCTGAGCTCGTGGAAGACTCGCACTATTCCCAGAACCAGCTCGTGTGCTCCGACTGCGGCTGCGTGGTCACCGAGGGCGTTCTTACGACCACCTTCAGTGACGAGGGCAACCTCCGAGGTACCTGTGAGGGCTTTTCCAGGGCCGTGGATACAGCCTGGGGCGATGGAGGGATTGACGTCAGATGCTTCTTATCTCTTGCCCTCTCCCAGTCATGAGCACATTTAGATATGGGAGAAAACAGGGAAAGTGAACGAGTGAACTGCAGGTCAGGGGCTGCCATTATGTTTTCTTAGCAGCATATCTGTTACATGTAGATGTTAACGTTGAATAAATGAAACAGAAAAACAAAATTCCACTCAGTTTACCTAGTCTGCCTATTTGGAAGCATTATATCAATAGGTCAATGCTGTGCGAATGCGGGAGATACTACTACCCTGAAGCAGTTTGGAAAACTAATCGGCAAAAACTTTTTTCTTTTTTTCATTTGTGTTCCAAGTCCCTGACCAGTGCAACCCTCACAATCTACAGGCAGGAAAATTGCCTGAATTGAATGTACGGGAGGGGTGGCTGGAAATTTAGAACTGTTTTAGTGCCAATCCTAATCTTCAGCCTTCTGTGTATTTGGAATTGCTTGTGGTCATAGAAAACCAGATGGACCTTTTACCTGCAAAGATGAGCACCTTCTGTGAGACAGGGAATGGGTACCTGATGATTTGGATTCTGCTCCCTGGTTTTGTGTGGTGAGAGGGCAGGGGTCCGTGAACAGAGACTCAACAAGCTGTTTGTTGTCCATTATCTTACAGAAGTAACATATTCTCGAAGCACCGGGGAGAATGAACAAGTTAGTCGAAGCCAGCAGCGAGGTGAGAATCAATGTTTTATGACACAGTGGCTTTAAAGAAAATTCTCCTTATGGTCCAGCTCGTCTGCTTGTCTTTTCTGTTTCCAGCATTACTGTGTAAAGGTAGAGAAGAAGAGAATGATAATTAGAAGTAAAGGATGGAGGTGGTTCTAGGAGAGGTAGCAATTAGGTGGAAGATTTAAGTCTGCTTGGGTATATTTGAGGTAGATTTGAGGAACCCAGGTCAAAGCTTGGTCACAAATCAAAACCAAGCTGCAAAAGATGAGGCAGTGAAGTATTGACTGCTTTCCACAAATGTCTTTGTGCTTTTCAAATGGCTTTACCAAGTGTCACTCTTATCATTGTAGAAAGATCCATTATTTGTGCATGTGGTATTCAAGGTGAGTTTAACAGAACTTGCTGGGAGCCCTTTTGACTCCTTCATGTATAATATCATGTCATCTGCAAACAGTGATGGTTTTACTTCCTTTCTAATTTAGGTTTCTTTTATTTTTCCTCTCTGTTTGCTATGACTAGACCTTCCAAAGTTATGTTGAATAAAATTGACGAGTGTGGGCATCTTTGTCTTGTTCTTAATCTTATAGGAAATGCTTTCAGCTTTTCACCATTGAGGATGATGCTAGCGTTAGTTTGTCATATATGACCTTTATTATGTGTTGTCTCCTCTAGACCCACATTCTGGAGAGATTTTTTTTTTAAATCGTAAATGGATGTTGCATTTTATCAAAAGCTTTTTCTGCATCTATTGAAATGATCATATGGTTTTTATTCTTCAGTTTGCTCATGTGGTGTATCACACTGATTGAGTTAGGGATATTGAAAAATCTTTGCATCCTTGGGTAAAATCCCACTTGATCAAATTGTCTGGTACTGTTAACGTATTGTTGGGAACCCCTCTAACTCCTGCCGCGGGTTTTCCTAGGTCTTCGCCGAGTGAGGGACCTCTGTCGAGTGCTGCAGCTGCCACCAACATTTGAGGATACGGCAGTTGCCTACTACCAGCAGGCGTACCAGCACGCTGGCATCCGCACGGCAAGGCTGCAGAAGAAGGAGGTGCTGGTTGGTTGCTGTGTCTTAATCACCTGCCGGCAGCGAAACTGGCCCCTGACCATGGGGACCATCTGCACCCTGCTGTATGCAGATTTGGATGTGTTTTCTGGAACCTACATGCAGATAGTGAAGCTCCTGGGGCTGGACGTGCCATCTCTGTGCTTGGTGGACCTGGTGAAGACCTACTGTAGCAGGTACGTGCCTGGCGGGAGACACGGGGGTGGGACGGGTGTAGACCCGAATCCTTTTAACTCCGGTTGTCTCTTTTTGACCAAAGTCCATTCTACGAGGATGTGGGGAAAAAAACCTTTTCTCCTCCTCCCGTGCCTGGCACTGGTCGGGTGAATCCCGTTTTACGTTTCTAGAATGTTGTATCATTTTCAGATCCCTTTGCTGTCACAGCAGCCTGATGCTGTAGGGAGGTTAAGTATCAGCTTTGGCACGGGGCTTCTGGGTTCTACCACTCAGGTCGGCTTGATTAAATGCCACAGCCCTGCCTCAGCGCGATCACGTTGTGTGTGATTAGAGCTGAGAGAGTATGAGCAAGCTGACAGAGCTGGACCTAGAAGCTAATTTTTTTCTTTAATAAGTAGCTGTGTTCTTTTCTTTATATCTGACAAATACGGTAGAAAGCAAAAGCTGTCCGTGTTGAATGACCTTGGGTTTGAAGCTTGGTCACTTCCAAGCTGGATGACTGTGGGCAAGTTTTTCGACTCTTAAATACACATTACAGGGTGTTGAGTAAAGGAGAACATTTTGTAAAGCACTTACTCAGAATGATGGCTGATGGTGGGGGCAGGCGGGATTGTCATTAGACATTAGCGCCCTTCTGCACTCTCTTGCCCTTCACCTCTCCTGCAGGAGACTCACCCTGATTTCTCCTGGTACCTGAATAAAGTTGCTCCCCAGCAGGCTGTGTGTTCCCGGAAGGATAGCATAGCTTGCCTATCTTCTGCGCTTTGGAAGAGGTGTCTCCTGGAGGTACCGAGACCAGACCCTCATTTTGGTTATTTCAGCTTCAAGCTGTTTGAAGCCTCCCCGTCTGTGCCAGCCAAGTACGTGGAAGACAAGGAGAAGATGCTGTCGCGAACACTGCAGTTGGTGGAGCTGGCTGATGAGACGTGGCTGGTGACCGGGCGGCACCCCTTGCCCGTCATCACCGCCGCCACTTTCCTGGCGTGGCAGTCCCTGCGGCCTTCAGATCGGCTGACCTGTTCCCTTGCCCGATTTTGTAAATTGGCGAATGTGGACCTGCCCTACCCCGCTTCCTCCCGCCTGCAGGAGCTGCTGGCTGTGCTGCTGCGGATGGCCGAGCAGCTGGCCTGGTTGCAGGTTCTGAAGCTTGACAAACGGTCTGTGGTCAAGCACATCGGCGACCTCCTCCAGCACCGCCACATGCTGGTCCGCAAGGCCTTTCGGGACGGAACAGCCGAGATGGACCCCGGGGAGAAGGAGCTGCAGGGCCAGGGGCAGGAGCAAGGACCAGAAGAGGAGGATGTGGGGAGTAGCTCTTTAGAGCTGCCAGTAGTCAAGCGGCCTGCCAGCCCTGCCCTCCTCCTCCCACCCTGCATGTTGAAGCCCCCAAAGCGAGTCTGTCCCACCCCCCCTGTCTCCACGGTCACTGGAGATGAAGACATTTCTGATAGTGAAATCGAGCAGTATTTGCGTACCCCTCAGGAAGTTAGGGACTTCCAGAAGGCCCAGGCAGCTAGACAAGCCGCCCAGAGTGTTCCGAACCCCCCCTGATGCACATTGGGCATTGAGGGCACTTCCCCTCATCTGATGACTTGCTAACCGGCCTGACACAGCCAGAGGAATCACTGTCCACAAGCCCTCAGGTGTTTCCATTCTCGTTTAAGGGACCCAAGAGGGGTTGTGCAATTCCAGAGGTGAAGTCAGAAGGAGCGTGAGGATGCCCTGGTTGGAGAGAGTCCCATCCCTTGGTCCCAGAGAGCAGCTTGCCTCCCTCCTGGTTCTGTGGGCTGGCTTTCTCTTGGGCTGCTGGAGCAGCGATGGGCTCTCCTGCTCCCTGATTGGATTGGATACACGGCTGCTGCGGGACTGGCGGGCCTCTCCTGGTGTGGATCGTGGGTATTCCCAGCGTTACCAGCCCTCAGAGGATGGAAACAGCAACCCTCGGCCCTGTGTTTGTTCACAGACCCTGTGGGCTCATGCATACAGTGTTAGAGATCCTCTCTCATCACTAAAGGACCGTGGGTGGAGGAGTAAGGTCATAGCTCAAAGGGCTTTGCAAAATTTTAATATATTAAAACAAGAGGCATCTGCTAGAAAACATTCTATTGTATAAAACCCGAGCATTTAAAAACATGTTTTCTTTGGCACTTTTCATCCCCTCCCTCCCCTTTCCCCAGCGTATTGCAAAAAGCTCTCCAGTGCTAAGGCATTGGCGGGGTATGTAAACAGCAGCCAGCATACGTGGAAGAATAATATGAAGCTTTTTTTTTTTTGCCTTTTTTTTTTTCTGTCTAATATTGTCTGTGCAGCAAGCATAAATAACAGGATCCATCTCAGGGCATGTGGGTTTTCTCCCTTTCCCCTGTCTGTCTGCTCTTGCCTTGGCGATCAGGCTGGAGTGACATGGACACTGGGCTGAGTTTCCCTGTTGCTTCGCATGAGGCCCAAGTTTCCCTCCACTTTCATTGTGTGCTGTAATCAAAGGCTGGTGGTTGCTCTTTAGGTTGGGGAAAATATGAGTGCTGGTGTTTAAAAGTAGTGAAGGCACAGGTCCCAGGATTTGCAGGGGCCCTACCCTTTGCCTTGGGGATTTGGTTTGGGCTTCAGTGGGGCAGGAAGCTGGTTTGATTTTTTGGAGGTTTCTAATATGGACCTAGACATGAGATCATCGATAAGATTCTCCTGTCTGACCTCATGGAGGTGGGGAGGGCTCTTAGTCCCTGGGAGGTGGAAGGCTGAGACTGGGGATATGGGCTCTGCGATTAACAGTAAGTGCTTTTCCAGCACCGCCTGCAGCTTGGCAGTGGCGCCCCTCTTTAGAGCGTTTTTTTTTTTTTTTTTCAGTAGGACTAGGTTTGAGGCAGGACTACCTTCAGCCCCAAATCGAAGTACTAGCTCTGCTATCCTCCCGTCCTCCCCAGCTGCCTGGCAGTCAGCGTCTTGGGTGTGGGGCCTTAGCTTGGTCCTGAAGTGCCCCCTCTGAATCCTGCCATGTGGTTCTTGTCCCGGTTCCGTGGGGGTGGCCTCCAGCCCTAATCCTGCACCCTTCCACCTGCCCCTCTCCCTCTTTCCCTCCCTCCCAGAGAGCTGGTTGATCCCGGCAGCCGCCTTTCACATGCCACCCCTCCTCTTGCATAGTTAATTCCAAAAAGCAGCACCTGTTCCCTCCGGCTTGTCCTGGTCACCTGGCTCATCCGCTAGGCGCCCTAGTTAGCCAGAGTCGGGGTGAGAGAGGCTCTGGGGTATGGGCACAGAGAGGAGACTTCAGAGGAGGGCGGTTAGGCGAGAACGCCTCACTCAGGCTCCATCACCAGTGTTCCCAATAAGGCGGCCGCCGCCAGTGAGGCGGGGTACCTTAGACGGGGCCGCCCGAGCTGTGCTGTCCCCGCCACTCTCGGTCGCGCCGCAGACCGGCAGGACCTTAGCCCGCAAGCCTGGACGGCAGGTGCTGCCGAAAACCGGCCTGGGCCGGGACGGAACCCTACCCCGCCCGCGGTCCAGGGATTGTCTGTCGCTACCGCGGGAGACGGCCCTCTCCGCAGTGGTGGGCCTGCGCCTTCCCCGCCCCCGGCCTCCAGGACTACAGCTGGAGAGCCCAGCTACAGCGAGGCACCTCCGCTCCAACCTGGAGGCGTACCGATCGACGTCTCTGAGGCGCCCCCCGCCCCGCCCCGAGAAGCGGGGCCACGAGCCCGCACAGCCAGCTCTTGCCGAAGCGGCGCGCGCGCCCACTCTAAACGGTGGTCTCGCTCTTCCAGAGGCCGGTCTTCATGCAGCCGCCGCCGGCCGCTTCGGCGCCGCTCGAGGGGACGTCCTCGTACTTGCCGCCCTTGGGGGCGCCGTTGAGGCTGGCCGAGTTGAGCGGGTACGAGCGGCGCTTGCTCTCCTTCTCCAGCGCGCCGCCCCTGAGGTTGTCGCGGCTGGCGCTGCGGCGCTGGCCCGGCCGGCCGGCCTCGGGGGGCGGCGCGGCGCTCGTGTCGCTGCCCTCAGACGGCGTGAGCGCGGCCTCGCCCTCGAGCCGGGGCCCGGCGCCCGGGCTGTGGCGGCTGCTGCCCAGGTAGCTCTCGGACGGGCTGTGGTGCGGGCTGCCGCTCTCGCTTGACTGCAGCTCGGCCGTCCCGGCCGCGCCCCCGCGCAGCGCCCGGAGCCGGTTCTTGCTGCCGGCCTCTCCCGCACGGTGCCCCTTGGCGCGGCTCTTGTGGCCCCGGCGGCCGTGGTGCAGGTTGTTAGGGTGGCGCGGGCCGAGGCCGGCCCGGGGGCCCGGGGGCTCGGGCTCCCCCTCCCCGCGGGCCGCCGCCCCCGCCTCGCACGCCTGGCTCTGAGCCAGCTGCAGGTTGGTGAGCTTGCAGGGCCCCGGGGGCGGCGCGTGGCCGCTGCTGCCGCTCGGGGACGACTTGAGAGACGGGGGTCCCTCTCCGAACACCGGGGATCCGTCTTCCGGGCCGGTAGGCGCGGCCCGGGGGGAGGCGCGGGGGGCCGATGCCGAGGGCCGACAGGCGCGCCAGGAGGCCCTGACGTCCCTGCGCCTGGCACAGTGGTGGGTGAAGACGAAGAGACCCAGGGCGGAGGCCGCCACCCCGTACAGACAGCTGCACACCACTCGGGGCAGCCAGCGCTGCGACACCGTTAGCGCCCCGCAGGCCCACGTGGCCAGGTAGAGGAAATGCGTGGTCACCAGCGCCCCCAGCTGGACCCCCGGAGAATAGAGGCCGTCGCCGTCCTCCGGCGGCCCGGGCGTCACCACCCCTGTGCTTCCAGCCGCCAGGAGGGAACCCGAGTCACTCAGGAGGGGGCCGCTGCTCCTGAGCCTGGTGGAACCCCTCAGCTCCTCCCCCGGCTCCAGGGAGACCCGGCCGGTGCCCGCCTTCGGGCTCTGTGCCAGGGGACCCCGTAAGCGCAGCCCCGCGCACAGGAAATAGATCCAGGTGATGAGCAGAATCAAAGCCACCGGGATGTAGAAGGCGCCTAGGCTCGGGCGCCACACCAGCCAGCAGCTGCGGGGAGACACGGGCGGCGTGTATGAGGTGGGCCCCGAGGCCGGGTGGGTGGGGAGGCGGCTGGGGCCACATGCAGGGGCTGGGGCTGGGTGACTGGCCGGGCGGGTGGGCGGTGCCCCGCGCCAGGCAGGGGGTCTGGGCGGGGGCAAGGCGCTCACTAGGGGCCGTGGTCTCGGTAGTTGTGGATGTTGACAGCGGCTGTGATGCCACAGATGATGAGCGGGATCCCTCCCGCGATCAGATAGAATCTGGAGAGAGGGGGTTTGGGGGTCAGAGAGATGGGGAACAAGGAGGGGACCTGGTGCTCGGAACCCTCACCGAGGGGTCTCTGCCCCATCCTCCTTCCCCGGGAAATCGTGTGCGAGTTTTTTTTTTTTTTTTTTTTTTCCCTAGGGATGCAAGGCCCCTCTAGGGCAGGTCTAGGTCCCTAGGGGATTTGGCCAAGACTGTTCCAAGGGACAAAGGCCAGAGTTGCTTTCTGTCCCCCTAAACAGCATAGAACTCAGTGCCGCTCCCAGGATTCCTGCCCAGTGCCCCGCGAAGCCGCTTACTGCCTGGCCGTGGCAAACCTGAAAACCCTGAGGCGGCACCCCTCCATAGCACTGGGTACACTTGGGTGCCACCTAAGGCCTTGCCCCTCCTGCCTTTTTTTTTTTTTTTTTTAATGGCCACAGAGCCACAGGGTCTTAGTTCCCTGGCCAGCAACCGGACTCAGGCCATGGTAGTGAAAGCAGCGCGTCCTAACCACTGGACCGCCAGGGAAGCCCCCCACCTCCTCTTGTGTCTTGGGAGTGTCCTTGGACCCACCCTGCATCCACCCTGGGAGAGCTGCCTTTGATGTCTTTCCCCCACCCCCGGAGCCCTTCCCCACCGCAAAGCTGACAGATGGAAGCGCCTACCGCAGCATGGGTCTGGGGGCAGGCGGGGCCGCGTCCCCTTCTGGTGGGGGGGGCGCCCTCCAGGTGAGCTCCTTGTGGAGGACGCGGGCCTTCACGCCCATCCAGAGGAGTGTGGACAGTGAAGAGTAGTGCAGGGTGATGCCCACCTGCGGGGTCAAGGGCTGAGGGCTGGGGGGCCGGCCACCCCGAAGCCTCAGCCCCCAGTGTTCTCCCCCGCCTCCCACGTGCCCCGTCCCCAGCTCCACCCAGACCCTCCCCAGGGTTGCGTCCCTGCTGTTACCCTCTCTACTTCCAGCCCAGGGCTCTCCTCCATGTGCTGGGGTGGCTCCATGACCCTGTCATTGCTGCCGGCCTCGTCCCCAACTGCTCTTCCATCGCAGGCCCCCCACCCTCCACTTCACCCCAGCTCCTAGTTTCTCTGCTTCTCACCACCCCCTGCTGTCATGCCCATACCACCCCCCAAAAGGCTGGGCCCAGAACCATGGAGCTGGAGCCCATGACCCACCCCTACTTCCGGCCTGTGTGCCTCCCTCCTCTGTGCCCAGGCTGCTGGCACCCATCCTGGAGACCCCAGCCCTTCCCCCTGCTTACCGCCTGGCAGACCATCTGGTAGTTGGTGAGCGTGATGCCTCCCGCAAACACGGCGGAGGTCATGGCCATGTGGAAGCACAGGTTCAGCAGCATGTGCCAGCCCTTCCGGGACACGTGGATGGAGCTGCCGCAGAAACGGTGTCTAGTTAGTGGACCGTGCAACCCAAGGTCGGGCCTGTGGGCTCTCAAGACCACTGAGAGAGTCGAATAGAAGAAGGCAGACATCGGTGTGTGTGCGTGAAATGGGGCAGACATCGGTGTGCGTGCGTGAAATGGGACAGACACTTTAAGCCCCAGGCGTGTTTTCCAACCTCAGAACGCTCGCAGGAAATGCGGGGCAGGAGCCTGGGGAAGGGACACTTGCCGGGGCTGGGTGACCCCCTCGGCCTTCCCCGCAAACCCTCTCCTGCAGGAGCTCACCTGTGGTTGAGGATGTAAGTGATGATGGTGGAGAAGAGGCAGAGCAGCAGCAGGGCGGTGCAGGGGTACACGACGGGGTGCAGCCCCGCCCCGGAGCCCCCCGCCTCCCTGGGGAATGCGCTCAGCTCCTGGAGAGAAGAGACAGGGAGTGAGGAACAGGAAGCCAGGGGCCGAGAGGCCTCCTGTGGGGTCTGGGCCGGTCCCCCACGCCGGTTCTCCCCTCCCAAGCCCAGTCAGCCTTGGGCCCCAACTTTGGCCCTTTGCTATCCGGGTAGCAAAGATGTAAGCACCACCATATTTACTCTTAAAAAGTTGGTCTGGGTGGCATTCCTGACCCGCCTTTCTGAGAACTTGGCAGGTTCCCAGCCTGAAAGTCGGCGATGAGTAAAGAGGAAGAAGGTACTCTCTATGGTACAGCTGTATACCTGCTCAGGATCTGGGAATGTGGGCTATGACGTGTGCAGGAGGTGGGGGGCTGGACAGGGCTGGGCGGGGAGCATGACAGAGGGCAGACATTCCCAGGTTCATTTTTCACTTTAACAGCCGGGTGTCAGTGAAGGATGTGGAGACCCGGCCTGGTGGGTCCTGAGCCATCTCTCTCGACATGGGAATAGAGGACCTCCCTGTCTATCTGTTTTTCCCAAAAGGCTGTGGGGCTTTTTTTCCTTTTTCTTCCCCGCCAAAAGGGTCTGGGGCGTCCCTGGTGGCTCAGACGGTAAAGAACCCACCCGTAACGCAAGAGACCCTGGTTCGATCCCTGGGTCCGGAAGATCCCCTGGAGAAGGGAATGATGACCCACCCCAGTATTCTTGCCCGGAGGATCCCCATGGATAGGGGACCCTGGCAGGCTATAGCCCATTGGGTTGCAAAGAATCAGACACGAGTTAGCGACTAACACGTTCCCTTTCCTGATAAGAGGGCCTGAGGACCTCCCTGCCTCCTGAAAGATGGAGAGATGTTGGGCAGACCAGAGGGACTCCCCATCTCGAGGCCCATCAGGCCCCGTTCTTTCCGTATTTCCCTGTGGCCCCAGGCGGTCCGAGTGCCCCCCGCCCCCGACCCCGGGTACCCGCTCGGCTCACCATGAGCACGGCCACATTGCCCAGGTGCTGGCAGTGCAGGGAGCTGACGTTGGGCTGGCTGGAGCGCAGCTGGCAGCCCTCGGAGCGCCAGCCCCCGGGCCCCCCAGGCCCCTCCTGGCTCCACCAGGCCGCCACAGGCTCGGCCCCCTCAGCCCAGTGCCGCAGCGAGACGGCCACTGGCTCGGTCAGGTTCCCCACGCCGCAGCCACCTAGGGTGGGAAGGGGAGGGGGGTCCACTCAGGCCTGGGTGGGTGTGCGGGGGCTTGGGGGGTGCTGGGGGATAGAGTTAGATGCCACATGCAGGCCCGCCCCCCACCCCACCCCAGAGCCTCAGCCTAACTGGGGAGATGGAAGGATGAATCAAAGTAAAGGCACAGCGAGCTGGTGGCCCACCTTAGTGCCAAAGGGGTCGCGGCCACGTGGCCAGGAAGGGAGGACTCGGGGGTTGGGGACAAGAAGGTAGACAGAGTGAAGGGAGGATACGGGGGGGGGGGGGGCAGGCACCCCGTGGGGGGAGCTGGCACCAGGTGATGACGGGGAGCAGAGGGAGGCCCATGCAGGTGGAGGGTCTGTGCTTCGAGCCCTTCAGAAATGTGACAAGTCTGGGATGTGAAACCCCGGGTCCCCGGAGCCTTTTCTCCTCCCGTCTCTTTCTTCACAGGACGCCCCCGTCCAGCATCGTCCTTGGAAACGGTGCGGGGGCCACAGTCCCCTGCCTCCAGCGGGGATCAGGAGTGCGGGCAAGGGCAGGGCGGGGCAGGGCAGGACAGAGGGCGGGATCCTGGGCCCTTACTGGTCCCCGCAAAGATGACAGGGGTGGCCACGCCGCGCCTCCTGCCAGGCCCCGCTGCGGCTCCGGGGCGGGAGGTGTTGCCCAGAGTGCGGAAGAGGCGGCCATTGCGGAAGACGAGCAGCTGCAGGGTGCAGTCTGGGGGCGCCGGGGGGGCCAGGGCCGCCGGGGGCGATGAGAACAGGCTGGGCGGCAGCTGGATGGAGGCCAGGGCCACGCTGTTCTGGGGGGGACACGGGAGTTCCTCAGAGACGCCAGGGGTCCCCGGGACTCTGCTGGCCCCCAGGGCTCCTCCATGTGCCCCCCCCCGGTCTCCCCGCCTGCGCCCCCCGCCCCCCTAGGCACCTCGCCTCCCCCCCGCCCACCCAGCACCCTGCCTCCCCGACGCCCACCTTGATGTGGAAGGCCGACAGAGACACGTTGGGCCTGCCGGTGGTGCAGCGGAAGCGGAGCTGCTGGTCGGCCAGGGGCTCCGGCTCGGGCGATGGGCTCTGGCCGGGGCCCAAGGGCCGTGTGCCAGGTGCACCCGTCTCCCGCCTCTGGAAGGCCGTGCAGGTCAGGCCCACGTAGCTGTGTGGCTTGATGAGGTAGGCCTCCAAGGCCACATTCCTCGAGTTCTAGGGACAGGGACCCCGTCACCTTCTCCCAGCCTGCTCCTGCTCGAGACCACAGAGCTGCTCCGACCAACCCCCGGTCCCTTGCCCATCGCCAAGGGCCAGGGAGCCCCGAGTCAGCCGTGGAGTCCCCCCAGTGCCGATCCGCCCTTTCTCCTGCTCACTTGCCCCCCACCTTGCAGCCGGCTCAGCTCCCCACACACCCTGGTCCTCCTGCCCCAACTAAGCCAGAAGGCAGGGTCCATGTGCCCCCTCCTCGTATCCCCGCCCCCACGGGTGCCCAGGGGAGATGCTGTGGTCTTCTTGTTGACTGTTAATAGCTCACCACCCTTCACTGGAAACGTCCCTGCTTCCTGGGGAACAGAAGTCTCCATTAACCCCCACTCCATCCCAGCGCTGCCGCCTGCTTCCAAACCTTCCTTCTGGTCCTTCTCCTCCTCCCTGCCCCTTCTCGTGTGTTTCCACCCGCCTAGCCCTTCAACTCAGGGCTTTCCCAGGTGGCTCAGTGGTAAAGAATCCTCCTGTCAGTGCAGGAGAGGTGGGCTCAATCCCTGGGCAGGGAAGAGCCCCTGGAGAAGGAAATGGCAACCCACTCCAGTATTCTTGCCTGGAGAATTCCATGGACAGAAGAGCCTGGCGGGCTATAGTCCATGCGTTTGCAAAGAGTCGGACACACCTTAGTGACTAAACAACAACACAGCCTTTCAAATCTGCTCCCCGCACAAAGCCTTGGGTAACTTCTATGGTGTCACTGGCCTCCCTGTCCTCTGCACTGCCCCTGACAAGCTGGAATTTGATGCCACATGACCGGGACGGGACCCTAGTCACGTTCGGATTCTTGATAAGTCGGGCACGCGGCCGGCCCACGCTTGGACTTGCTCCTGGATGATGAGGGCTGGGGCTGACCCCTGTCACCTCTAAGGCCCCTCCCTGTCCCTCCCTGGTTGGGGCAGCCTCCCAGCTGGCCCACGGTACCACAGAGATGTGCTGGGCGTGGGGGCTCAGGGCGGCTCCCCCGATGCGCTCCAGGGCGCCCACGATGCCACTGCAGGCCTTGTCCTCGCGCTGGGCCAGCCACAGCAGGTGCTCATCCACCAGCATCAGGTTGCTGGCCATGTCCACCATCACCTCCACCAGCTGGGAGAGCAGGAGAGGCGTGAGTCACATGGGCAGGAGGGGACCTGGGGCAGCAGAGGCTTGAGCAGTTAAGGGGGGCGGGTGATCTCCAAGGGACCCAGAGGCGTGACTGAATCTCACCTCTTTGATCTGGTCGACATAACCCAGAAACTTTTGAATCATCTGAGCCACATAGACGACGTCCATCATGTCAGAGAAGCTGGCGGCCTCAGCCGTGTACACTCGCAGCTGGTGGGCCAGGGTCAGCGCATTGGAGGCGTTGATGGGCATCTGGGTTGGAGAGGGGACGAAAGGGCACCATCCATTCCGGCTCCTTCTCCCCCAAAACGCCTCCCAGGAGCCCCCTTCTCTGTGCTGACGCTCGGCAACGGGGCCTGGGGAGCAGGGTCCTGCCCACGTCTTAGTCTGATCCCGATGGGAGATGCAGATATAAGGAGCGAGGTCTGCAACTCAGGGCTGCCCTCCAGTTGCGCCACCGCCTAAGGACAACGGAACGACCTCACGCTTTCCTCTTAAGGCTGACCTTGCTGTACTGGGGGACAAAGATGCTCGGGGTGGCCCACACGTCCTGAGTGTGGCCCTGGGGAGTCTGAATCCCCTGGAAGAGGAGATGAGCACGAGACACAGCGCGGGCCCCGTGGCTCCTCGCCATGCCTCCCGAGGATGCAGGGGCCCCCAGCCCCGTGGGGCCAGCCAGCTCCTCCCCTTCCCCTTCCCCCTCCTCGCTGCCTCCACCCTCACCACAGCCTCACCAGCACGAAGGTGTAGAGCACCCGGGTGATGTCGTTGGTGTACAGACAATGGGAGTAGTCCCCCGGCTCCCAGCGGCCAGCTCGGTCGCACCGGCGGGAGGCTCGGGTGCCAGGAGCTCCCCCGCTCAGGGGCACTGAGGTGAATGGGTACTGCAGGCAGGACTGGTAGGCTGTGATGCCAGCCAGAGTTCGCGGCCACCTGGGGGCAGAGGTGGAGAGTTGCCGATGACCCAGGCTCCTCGGGGCCAGGGTCCGTCCCTTCCCTGCCCTGAGAACTGTGAGGCCAGACCCCTTGGGAGCTGGAGGCAGGGTCCAGAAGAGGCCACGTGGACTGGACTTCAAGGGCTTCCCAAGCTCCCCCTGCGTTCTTAAGCTGTGTTTGTTGGGAGACTGCTGTCACTCTGCGGGGCTGGCCTTGGAGTCCTGAGTTCAGGTCACTTATGCTTTCTGGGCCTCAGTCTTCTCAGCTGTAAGATGGGAGAGTAACACCTGCCCTGACTAAGGGAGAGGCCCCTGGGATATTAAAATGTGACATCTGTCATGGGAGAGTTTTGTCAACTATGCATGTAAGGAAGCAACTGCCCCCCCCCAAAAAATCCCCAAACCCCTGTTCTGCACAGCACATCTTGAAGGGTGATTTTATACAAAAGGATATATGGTTTCTGTAAATACACCAAAACGGGACTCGGAGCTGAATGACAACAGGAAGTGTTTTCTCCATCTTAGAGCAGGTGGGGAGACTGTTCAGCCGCGTCTCAGAGGCTGGGGGGCATGGGGGCGGCCAGGGGTGGTCCCGAACCTGAAGTCCCCGCGGTTGTTGGCGACGCGCTCAGCGGGGCAGTAGGAAGCCGAGGTCTCCAGCACCACGATCTCCACCTTCTTGCTGGCGTTTCCCTGGGCCGTGGACACGGAGCACTCCCATTCGCCTGAGGCCCACACGCCGATGTGAGACAGGGTCAGCTCGCTGCGGGCGGGCGGGCAGGCGGGCGAGGGCTGGCTGGAGGCTCTCCTGGCGGCCACGCCACCCTCCCCAAGCGCCCGGGTGCCGCAGCACGCAGGGCACCAGCTTCAGGCTCTTTTCTTTCTTTTCTTTTTCGGTTGAGTCATGCAAGATCTTAGTTCCCCCACCGGAGATGGAACCTGGGCCCCCAGCAGTGGATCACCAAGCAAGTCCCCAAGGGTACAGGCTCATACTCCTTTAATGCTGGCCTTACGATAGTGTTTTTCTGGGCTTCAGTCTCCCCACCCTCATCATGGAGGTAATAAAACCTCTCTTGCAAATCTTTTGCAGAGAGCAAGTCCAACAATATAGGTGAGACCCTCTGTATCATTGTAAAGGTACTGAAGAAATGTCAGATTTAATCAGTTTTTTTCCTATCAGGCAATCTGTAGGGCTTCCCAGGTGGCTCAGTGGTAAAGAATCCGCCTGCCAATGCAGGAGACTCTGATTTGACCCCTGGGTCGGGAAGATCCCCTGGAGAAGGAAACGGTAACCCACTCCAGTATTCTTGCCTGGAGAATCCCATGGACAGAGGAGCCTGGAGGCTACAGTCCATGGGGTCGCAGAAGAGTCGGACACAACTTACTGACTAAAACAACAATTCAATGTGTATCCCTCATGCAGACCATTTCTGACTTAGTTCTGGATCTGCATAAACGTGCCCAGAGATATTCCCAGGAGTAGACCAGCTCCTGCCAGGGGTGGATGGGTGAGGGTTCTGGCTCCCCCCGTCTGTGCTCTGGGCTGAGAAGGGGCTGCGGGGCCTGTACCTGGTGATGAAGGTGCAGTCGTGGACCAGGCTGTCGGCCAGCAGGACGCCCGCCTGCTCGTCGCCCTCCACAGGGGCCCGGTTGTGGTACCAGCGGATGCGGGTGTCGTTGCCCAGGTAGCTGGCCGAGCACTGGAAGGGCAGCCGGTCGCCCTGGAAGACCACTTGGCGGAGGGATGGGATGAGGTGGTGTGTGTGTAGCTCCAGGGCCCCCTCTGCGGGCGGGGACACCGCGAGTGAGGCTGAGTGTCAGGTGGGGACCAGGCCCCTCTGTCTGGAGCCCACCCTAGTTCAGAAGGAGGGGGCTGGAGCGTCTCCAGAGACTAAAGCAGAGGAGAGGAGCAGGTGGGTTTTGAACGAGTAAAAGTGCTTCTTTCCACAGCACGCTTTGTCACCCCAAGAGGAGGGACCAGACGAAAATATAAACCAAGCAGCGCTCCCCAAGGAAGTTTAGAAAATTGGATGGAGGATGGGTCCTCAGTAGGATCTAAGGGAAAGGACACCCTGGAGATCAAGCCCACCACCTCGGGAGCCTTGAGTCTGTGGGGGCCCTGCAGGAGGAAGCCTTGAGGGCTTGGGTCTGCTCACCACAGCGCAGCTGGGCCTCCTGGAGGCCGGCCAGGGCCTGGGCGTGCAGGGCGCTGGGGTAGGCACAGAGCGTGCGCTCCGACAGCTGCAGGGAGCGGTTGTGGGCCCAGGGAAGCAGCCAGCGCAGGCGGCAATCACAGGTCAGGAACTCGGTGCCGAAGTCCCTGCAGAGGGTGGAGGGACCCAGGGTAGAGCAGAGGGGTTCCCGGGACTCCCGGGGTGGGGATGGAGCCCCAGGGAGAGACTGAGGCTGGAGAAGGCAAATTCCGCGTGCGTGCACCCTGCGGCCATCACCACCGCACTCAGAGGGGCTTCGCTCAGCCCATCGTCCACTCGCCTCCTCAGAGAGCTGGCCACGTGGTCGCAGCATTTATGTGTCCCCCTCCTGTTCGAGGAAGGAAGCAGGGGCCTGGGGAAAGGATACTCACACCACCTTAAGGGCTGGCAGCTCATCCAAGACCCCAGGCTGCAGACTGGAGAAGATGTTGCCAGATATGTTTCTGCAGGGGAACAGGGAGACAGGATCTTAGGTTCTCCCTGGGCTGACAGGGCTGGGGATGAGCCGTGAGAATGCAGGGCCCGTGAGGGTCTGGGGAGCCGTCCCTTGGCCCCCACCTCCCGCCTTCCCCACCCCGCACTCACAGCCGGAGAAGCCTGGGGAGGCCCTGGAAGGTCCCGGAGGTGAGACAGCCGATCCGGTTGTTGGAGAGGTCCCTGGAGAGACACGCAGACCCTCAGCATGTCGGCCACGTGGCAGCACATGGGCCCACGTGTGAGGGACACACGTGTGAGGCTGGGGCTTGTGTGGGGAGCGGAGAAAAAGGAGACGGGGTTGGGGTGTGAAGTGTCTGCCCCCCCACCCCATATGTGTGGTGAAGAGGGACGGTGGGTGACTGGGATCCATGGGACCTCCTCCAGGGATGCAGGGCCTGGCTGGGGGGGGGCGGCGCGGGGTTGGTCGGGACACACCACTCACAAGCGTTTCAGCTCCCCCAGACCCAGGAAGGCGCCGGGCTGCACCGTGCTGATGACGTTGCTTCTCAGGTCCCTGCAGGAGACAAGCGGGGGAGCCCTGACACCTCGCCCACTCGGGGCGGGGGGCACACGGCCCGCCTGGGCGGGCAGCCCCTGCCCTAGTCAGGGGTGGGCTCTCTGTTTCTCTCTAAATCCCTGCTCTCCTGAGTGCCGGCCGGGAGGTGGCATGAAGCACCTGGCCCATCAGACAGGTGCCCGCGGTCTCCCTGGCTCCCTGGTCAGACCGGCGCAGGGAGGGTGCAGAAGGGCCTCGGACAGACGGACGGATGGACGAACGAGGCGGCGAACCCGGTGGAAATGGAAGGGGAGGGCTCCGACCCCCTGACCCTGGTGTCGGGAGGCCCCAGCTCCCACGAGTGGCCCCGAGTTTCTCCATCTCTCAGAGCTGCCGTCACAGCGTTTGAAAACGGGCGTGACCGTCCTCTGCGGACTGCCGCGCCGTGCTCAGGCCCCGAGTCGTGTCCGACTCTCTGTGACCCACGGACCGTCGCCCGCCAGGCTCCTCCTCCATGCACGGGGATTTGCCACACAAAGGCAGTCCCCGAGCCTGGCTGCGGGGAGATATGCTGGAGTTAATCCTGTGGCTCTCTCGTCCTGGCTGGTGAGGAGTCGTCCCTGGCTGGCGGGCTGGCTGCTGCGGGACGCCGCCTGCTGTCTATCATGCAGCCGCACCCCTCAGCCCTCAGATGGGAAAGCTGAGGCCACAGGGGCCACCGGCCACCTTCCGCCAGGTTGCCTCGGAGCCCCCAGTGCAGACAGAAGGCGGCAGGGGAAGTGTCACCTCCGGCTGGCCTCTAGCAGGTCACAGACTGGACGGAAGGCAAGATGGGGGCCGCCCCCCCGGGCTCCCCAGGGCCAAGGGGCACCCCCAGGAGCAGTGACCTGCAGGGTAGCCGAGTCTGTGGCTCAGACTCTACCGCATGGCCAGAGTGTCACCCTCCCTCCCCTCTGTCACGTCCCGGAGGGCTGGCAGAGACCCCCACCTGGCCCCAGCACCCCCACCAGACCCGGCAGCCCTCTGGGACCACCAAGGTGAGGGCCAGGCCCCTGGCTTGTGTCAGCGCCCCATCCTCCTGTGGTCACAGCAGCGGGAGAGGGGCCCGGCCGGACCGGCTCCTTGTCCAGCCCACACTCCCTGAGGCCCACTTGGGTCTTTCCTGAACCAAACCAGCTCAGGGCTCACAGAGACCCCACCAGGAGGCCTCACTGCCCATCGGGAGGGGGCTGCAGGCTCTCCACTCTGCTTCCTGCTCTCCAGCATCCTTGCAGGCCCCCCCAAGCACCCAGGAGAGAGGCAGCGTGGCTGGGGGGGGGGCGCGGGGCGGTGGTGGTCCTGAAGTAACCCACCTAGCTTGGCCGGTGGGGCCAACCTGCTTTCCAAGGCCTGGCCACCCTCAGCCCCAGCCCCAGCCCCAGCCCCAGGAAGGGGCTCTTGGCTCTGTAGGCCAAAGCCTGGGGGCAGCTCTGGATTCTGGGCAGGAGGGGGTTAACTGAGCCAGCTCCCTGCAGGGGGAGAGGAAATGGGTGTCCAGGATGGGGAGGCGCCTTCCCACCAGGGGGCCTGTTTTCACACTGGCCGGCCCAGCTGGGGACAAAAACACCCACAGAGAGACCGAGAGACAGAAAGACAAGGAGAGACAGAGACAGACAATAACAGAGAGATAAACAGAGAGATGGAGACAGAGACAGAGAGACGGAGACAGACAATAACAGAGACGTGGACAGAGAGACGGAGAGACAAAGACATAAACAGAGAAAGAGACAGAGAGACAGATGAACACAGGGAAGTGGAATACGTCCCTGCCAGCCCTGCCCCTGGCCCGGGGTCCTCACACCTCAGCGCCCTCTCCCACCAAGGCCCAGACCTCCATGACCCTGTGCCCTTGAGAAAGAAGAGGAAGGCACCAGGAGGGCCGCGTCCCACGGGGTGACTTCCACCCCCAGGGTGCAGGCGGGGAATGTGCCAGAACGCAGCGCCCAGAAGGCTCCTGCAGGGTGGAGTCTGGAGACGGGGACGGCCCCCACCCCAAGCTGCCCTTCCTGCCCGCTGCCCACCCCCCCTTGCTGCCCAGAGCCCCACCCGCACATCCCCCGCCTCCGATGCCGCTCTGGCCTGTGCCCCCTGGCCCCTCTGGGGGTCTGGCCGTTCTCAGGGCTCTGCCTCCCACCCGTGCGGGGGAAACACATTCCTCATTGTGTCACTTCCCTTCATGGGCTGCCAAGGGGCCCGGGCCGCAGCCCCCCGCCCCTTCCCTCTGCTCACTGTGTTTATTCTCATTTCCTCCCCAACACCACCCCCCCAAGAACCCCCACCCAGCTGCCCCACTGATGCTCCACAGATGGGAGCAAGGCAGGCGGCTTGGGCCCAGCCCCTTCCTGCCCCGGGCTTCCTGCAGCCCCCGCCGGCCACGGGGGCCTTCGGAGAGGGGAGCTTCCAGCGAGTGTCGGCGGTCCTGACCCCCTAGCCTCCCACCCGCGGAGCAGCTTCCGGGGTGGGCATGGCAGCCCTTGGATGGAGTGCTCTCAGAGTTGGCCCGGATCTACCCGTCCCGGTCCTCTCCAGGGGGAGGGGGGGACGGGCCAGGGGCAGCTCCCTGCACTGAATTGATAGCCCAAAGGGGGCTGCCCGCTCCCATCCGCCCCCAGCAGCTCAGGCCTCCTGGTCCCCAAGGTGGGGGCGCAGCTCTGGGGCTGTACCTTCCAGAGTGGCAGGTAGGAGATGCTCACACAGAACTTGGGTATTTCCGTGGGCCTCTGAGGCCCTTACCGGCTGATTGGCGGTTTAGCACCTTCCTGGCTGAGCGGAATCCTTATTTGAGTATCTGGTGTGGGCTATGGAGTCCCGCCGCAGAAGAATGCACTACCCCCCAGTACTATGCACCTGATTTCAGAGGCTCGTGGAACCCAGGTTACAAACCCCTGCTCTGGTCTTTCTCATCCTATCCCTTCATCTCTTAGGTGAGGTCACAAGACGCACAGATGCGTCCATGATGTGCATCCTTCTGTAATCTCCCGGCCCCCCCCCCCCGCCCCGCCCGCCACCCCATCTGATTCCACAGGGCCCTCCCTGCTCTTGGAACCTGGAGAAAAGGCAGCTTATGGGCGAACCTCCCTCCCCACCCTCACCACTCCTAATCCAGACCGGGCTCCCCAACCCCACACATATCCCTCCCCCCGTATCTGTGCCCACATGGAGAAGCAGGATCCCCCTGTGGCAGAAGTTGGGGGGCAGGGGACTCCTGGGAGCAAATCTCACCCTATACCCTTCTTGGGGAAAAGGAGCTCAAGGAGCTGAGTGTGTAAGACTGAGTGTGTGAGTGCAAGGAGCTGAGTGTGTAAAACTGTGTGAGCACAAGCAATAAAACAGCAGATCAATTGATAGGTTGGACTTGAAAATTTTAAACCTTTGCTCTTAAAAGAATATCACCCAAGAAAGGGCAACCCATGGGATGAGAGAAAATATTTGCAAATCATCTATCTGATAAGGGACTTTTATCTAGATTATATAAAGAACTCTTACAACTCAATGATAAAAAGCCAAATAGTCCAGCTGAAAAAATGAGCAAGGGATGTGAACAGACATTTCTTCAAAGAGGATATACCAATGACCAATGAATGCATGAAGAGGTGCTCAACACCATTAGGGAAATACTTGTCCACTAAGATGGTTATAATTTTAAAAACAGAGACTGGAATCCTTATATGTTATCGATGGGGGTGTAAAATGGCGCAGCCTCTTTGGAAAACAGCTTGGCAGTTAAAGCTACCATTGTTTGTTGTTTAGAAGCTAAGTTGTGTCCGACTCTTCTGCGACCCCACGGACTGGAACCCGCCAGGCTCCTCTGTCCATGGGATTCTCCAGGCAAGAATACTGGAGTGGGTTGCCATTTCCTTCTCCAGGGGATCTTCCTGATCCAGGGATCCAACCAGAGTCTGCTGCATTAGGAGGCGGGTTCTTTACCACTGAGCCACCTGGGAAGCCCAGCGTTTGCTCAGGGCTGGAAAATACAGAGGGTGGAGGATGGGGGGAGTGATTGCTAATGATTCAAGGTTGCTTTAGGGGATGATGAAAATGTTCTAAAATTAGATTATGACGATGAGTGCACAGCTGTAAGTGTACTCAAAACCACTGGATCCTCCCCTTTAAATGGGTGAACTTTATGGTACGTAAATTAGGTCTCACTGAACTATTGAGTGTGCGCTTGTATGACACTATGTATTTGAGTGTGCGTGTGTGTATGTGTGTGAGTGTGTACCCACACTCGAACAGGGTGGGGCAGCACTCGACGCTGGCTCCCTCTGGCCCCCACAGACCTCCCTGCTTGTGGGTTTGAAAACCAAATTATAGGTTTGGAGGCCGCAGAGCAGCTCCCTCGGGCCCTCCAGGACTTTCAGGGTTCCTTCGGAAGGGGGGGTGGGGAGGGCTGGCTGCGGAGTGGGCGCGACACCCTCGCGGGTACAGAGGACGTCTCGGGGATGGGGTGGAGGGAGGGAGAGGTCCTGGGGTCCAGGAGGAAAACCCAGACGGTCCGAGGCCCCCTCCCACCCCCATGCCCGGGCCCCTCTGGTCTCTGACCTCATTCAATAGGTATTTATGGAGCACATACCCTGTGCCAGGCCTTGGGCCTACAGCAGCGAGCAGGAGGGCTGTCCCCGGACCCATTAGCCTCCCTGCGGGGGCCCTCGGGCAGCCTCTGGGCCGCGCTCCTCTCCGGCGGCGCGAGCCGGGAGGGCAGGGAGTGGGGAGTGGGGGGGTGGGGAAGGCCAGCGCCCGGCCTCCGGCCCCGGCCCCGCCCACAGATTAATGGAAACCACCTGGCCCGGGACCCGCAGCCCCCCGCCCGCCCCCCACCGTTCCCGTGAGCATCCGCGTCTAATGAGAGCCCCAGCGCCGCCGCATACCAGCCCCCGGGGCTCATTAATCTCATTAGGCAACGACAAATCATCCCGGGCCTCGGCTCCAGGCTCCCACCCCGGGCCCTCGGCTGAAGGCGTGCTCGGGCCGCTGGGGGCGTGCGCGCGTCCACGCGGACCCACACGCAGGCCCGCACGCCCAGTCCTGGGCTCCCTCGGCCTCCCCCCACCCCCGCCGGGGGCTCCGTGGTCCGCTCGGGTCTGCGGGGAAAGTCCGGGGGCCGGGTCCCTGCTGAACGGGCGGAGATGCGCGGGACCGAGAGACGATCCGATCGCGGCAAGACCTTTCTGCGCAGACACTTCGTCTCCACCACCGCCTTCCCCGGGCTGGGGGCTGCGGATGAATCAAACGATCAGGGACGGCTGGTGTGACATCTTGCCACTTAGCACTCTTCTGAGGAGCAGGGGACCGCCTGTACTGAAAGCCCTACGTGTCCCCCTGCTGTCTTCCTGGGTGAGAGCCTCTTTACCCCCGTGATCGCCCCTCAGGGAGCCGCGACTTGCCCCTTGATCCAGGCGAGAAGCCTGCGGCTCACACAGGCACCAGGAAGGTGAAGGATGGAGGAGCAATTCCATCCCAGTCTCCTTTCACTCCAGGGAGAAGTCCTGTGCCATTTCATCACCCACCCCTTCACCCAAAGGTCTTTCCTCTGGACAACAGGCTAGTCCACGGTGAGGGGCGGTGGGCCACGGGGCTCAGAGGCAGGGCGTCACAGGTCTGGGCGCTTCAGTCACCTGCCTGGACTGTCCTTGAACGCTGCCCGGCTATTTCAGGTTCTCCCTTCCAGCCTGCCTGGCTGATAAAGGTGTGTCTCCCCACCCCACGCCCCCTCCCTGGGGCACAGGACCTCCCCTAGGATCCTCTCAGGCACATTCCCTCGAGGTCCCCTTTCTGTGTCCCCTCCCCGACCTCGGGCCTCTGCACTGCAAAACAGGGGCCCCTTACACCCCACCCATCCGCAGAGGCCAGACGGGCACTCGGCATGGGCAGGCAATTCTGGCACTTTCTGGAGCAGCCCAGACCAAGAAGACAGAGAGATCAGTGTTTCCTGGCACCAACTGCTCGCCAGCCCCCGGCGTCTCATTCACCACGATTAGGCCCACAGTGTCAGGGTCATCTGGTCTGCTGGTTCCCAACCCCGACGGGCATGAGAATCGCCTGCCTACCTTGTCAACTTTTCCCAGGCCCTTGCTGACCTGATCATTAGCATCTCCAGGACCAGAGCCCAGGGCCTCTCTCCACCTCTGGGGAGTGACTGTGATGATCACTTTATGTGTCAGACTACAGCTGCGGTCTCTAATCCCCGGGCTGCAGACTGGCACCGATTCGTGGCCCATAGGAACCAGGCTGTACAGGAGATGAGCGGCAGGGGAGCAACTGAGGCTCCATCTGTGTTCACGGCCGCGCTCCGTCACCTGCATCACTGCCTGATCTCTGGCTTCTCTCGGATCAGCAGTGGCAGCGTTAGATTCTCACAGGAGCATGAACCCTCACCCTAAAATCAAGGCGGAATATCCTGAGATTGCCACTACATAGAAATAAAGTGCACAGTAAATGTAATGCACTCTAATCATCCAGAAACCACCCCCCACCCTGTCCGTAGAAAATTTGTTCTTCCACAAAACTGGTACCCAAAAAAGTTGGGGACTGCTGGACTATAGCGCCCAGTGACTTAATCAGTCACTAATCTAGGTGCTGCTGTGGAGGTACTGACTTTAAGTAAAGGAGATGACTTTGCTAACATGAGTGGGACTCGTCCAATCAGTTGAAGGCCCTTCGAGTAAAAACCGAGGTTTTCCAGAGAAGTTCTGCCTTCAGAGTGCAGCATCCGTTCCTGCGTGACTCTCCAACCTGCTGACTGGTCCTACAGATTTTGGATTTGCCAGCCCCCACAATTCACACTACAGTCCATGGGATCACAAAGAGTCAGACACAGCGGGGCGCATGCACACACACACAATTACAAGAGCCGTTTTCTTAAAATAAATTTCTTTATGTTGTTGTTTAGTCACTAAGTCGTGTCCAACTCTGAGACCCCCATGGACTGTAGCCCGCCAGGCTTCTCTGTCCATGGGATTTTCCAGGCAAGAATACTGGAGTGGGTTGCCATTTCCTTCTCCAGGGGCTCTTCCCGACCCAGGGATCGAATCCACTTTGACAGAACTCTCCTGCATTAGCAGGTGGATAAAGAAATAATTTCCTAGAATTCCCTGGCAGCCCAGTGGTTAGGATTTGGCACTTTTACCACCATGGGGCTGAGTTCAATCCCTGATCAGGGAGCTAAGATCTAGAAAGCTTTGCCGTGCAGCTAAAAAATAAAACTGCTAACTAAATGTATGTGTGCAGGCTCAGTCATCTCTGACTCTTTGCAGCCTCATGGACTGCAGCCCGCCAGGCTCCTCTGTCCATGGAGTTTTTCAGGCAAGAATACTGGAGTGGGTTGCCATTTCTTTCTCCAGGGGGTCTTCCCAATCCAGGAACTGAGCCCGTGGCTCTTGCATCTCCTATATTGGCAAGTGAATTCTTTACCACTACTGCCTCCTGGGAAGCCCAACTGGCTAATTTCTTTGCCTGTTTATATAAGGACACACACATCCATCTCCTTTCGGTGCTCTCTGCAGAAGGCTGACTGATGGTTTGATCCCTGTGTTGGGCAGATCCCCTGGAGACGGAAATGGCAACCAACTCCAGTATTCTTGCCTGGAGGATCTCATGGACGGAGGAGCCTGGCGGGCTGCATGGGGTTGCAAAGGTTGCAAAGAGTCGGACACGACTGAGCGACTTCACTTTCACTTTCACCATGGTTTGAATGCACCTGCAGTGCAGTGATCCAGGTCCCCATGGGTACTGTAGGTTTGCATGGGATATAGGGGAGAGGGCCATCTTCTCATCTTCATCAGAAAATATACCCTCCTGGGATTGAAGAATGACCTGGCAGACCCAGCAAGCGGGCAGACCCAGGATGTCTGGGGCTGATGAGGCAAGACAGTAAAGCTGGAAGGATGTCCTAGAGGCTTCCAGACGCTTCTGCGGTTAGTCTTTCTCCAAAAGATCCCTGGAGACAGCATCTGGTTTCTGGCAATTCAGCCCTCTAAGACCTGGGCTGAGCACAGGAATTATAGCTCCCGAGTGCTTAGCGGCTCCTGGGAGAGAAAATCTTTCCCTTTTTGTTGGTACCTAATGAGCATTTTGCTTTTTTTTTTTGCTTTTATACAAAGTTTTCTTTTTTTTTTTAATTAATAAAACGTTTTGTTTAAAAAAAAATACTCCGTGTGAAAAAATAACTGTAAAATGCATATTCGTTGTTATCTTTTAGTTGCCAAGTCATATCCAACTCTTTGAGACCCCCATGGACTCTACCCTGCCAGGCTCCTCTGTTCATGAGATTTCCCAGGCAAGAATAGGGGAGTGGGTTGCCATTTCCATCTCCACGAGTGTTTTTTTTAACTTATTTTTAATTTTTGGCTGCATCACTTGGCATGCGGGATATTACTTCCCTGAGCAGGGATCAAATCCGTGCCCCCTGCAGTGGACGCTCAGAGTCTCATCCACTGGACTGCCAGGGAAGTCCCTAATGAGTCTTTTCAAAAAGGGGTTTTGTGGCAGCCCTACCTCCCTGTTGGAGCAGATGGTCAGCAGGACTGGTCATGGCTATGTGTGTTCGAGGCCAGTATCCCGGGACCCCTCCCAACTCCAAGATGCCCAGATCACACGGAACACGCTCTGCCTTGCCACCCCCATGAGCCCAGCCAGGCCACCAAGCTGTCCCGGAGCCCCAGGAGGACTGGGAGAGGGGCTTGCCCTTCTCCTGAGAAGTGGGCATCATAGAGATAATCTCATGAGATTGTTGTCCCAGATAAAGATGTCATGTAGATATTGCTTCTCTACTACCCTTGAACTTTCTAGCCTTCCCTGATCCCTCCTTTGGACTTCACAGAAACCCCGACCTGCTTCATTTTTCTATATATGGCATGGTCTGTGGTCTCACGAGACGGTAATCTCTTTGGCTCTTTGAGAGCAGGCGTCCGCCTTATCCTTGAGTCGCCTCCATCGCTCTGATCTAAGCTTTTTAGGTAAAATGGTACTGGAGGGGATAGGGCCCTGCTGGAGGCCTTGGGAATGCCCAGTGGGTGGGAGCAGAGATGGGAGACAGGGGGGCTTGGAGGTGGGGAAGCTAGAAAGGGTGCGGCTCCAGCGGGGACAGGAGGTCCAGGTGTCCCATGGAGAAGATAGGACCCATAGCCGTTGTACAGGCCGTGGATCGGACGCTGCCAACTGAATGGGGATCTGAGAGGGGGCTTGACTCAACCCTCTCCTTTGGCATGGACTTTGCCCGTGATGGAGGCAGGTCCCCAACTCGGGGAAGGAGCTTCTCTCGGGCTAGCAGGACCCTTGCCAACCGAAGGCCCCACCAACACCTCCAGCCCCACAGGGCAGCTGATGCAACAGCAATCAGGGTGGTAGGGGAACATGGAGCGGGAGAATTGGATGTGACCCTATGTCCCCACCCTTGGCCAGGACTCTGGGCCCTGGGGAATTTGTTTATTGCTTGTGTTTAGGGAAGCAGGAAAGAGGCCCCAGTCACACTAAACCCTCCCTCTGCCCGGTCTGCTGGGCCCCCAGCTGGGAGGGGGCGGTGGCTTCTGGCCAGTTAAGGGGCTCAGCCCTTGGAGCTAATTGCTCATTAAAGAGCGTTAATGAGCTTCCCACAGCCCCACCCCTGCCTGGACCAGCGAGGTGTCCCCAGGCCTCTCTGCTGTCCCCGGGGAGGGAGTAGGTCTCTCTTTCCCAGACCAGCCCCTCCGACCTCCACTTGGTGGTCAAGTCCGACTCGGGGCCCTGCTCGGCCAGCAGGTTCTGGGTCGCGGCGCCTCTTGCAGTTATCGCCCCTCATCCTCCCCGGCCCACCCTGCCCGAGCGCTTACAATTTCTCCAGCAGGGACAGTCCCAGGAAGGCTCCGCTCCGGAGGCCGGTGATCTTGTTGTTGCTCAAGAGCCTGGAGGACCAAGGAGAACAGAGATGGGAGAAGGTTGCCTTCTGTGTAAGTGGCGCCCCCTGAAGTTGTGCAAGGAGCAGCCCCACCCTGGGCTCCAGGAGACCACAGGGAGAAGCCAGCCGATAGCTCTGGCAGAATATAGTCAGTCCAGTGAGCCCCACCTTGGAAGTGTCAACCTGCCTGGGATCCCACAGCCTGGATCTGACTTGGGCTCTATATAAGCAAACACCCCACGCTGTTTCCACCTGGGAATCACCGGGCCAAGCCCACAGCACCCCCTTCCCCGCACCCCCCTGCCCCATAGCTCTGTCTTGCTCGACCCATCTGCCTTGACCTGAGGACAGTGATGAGGAGAAAAGTCTGGCAAGTAGAACAAGAAGGCCAGTAGGTGTGGGGGCAAGTGAAAGGGATTGCCCTTCCGTGCGGTCCCCATCACTCTGGGAGCTGAGGGCCTTACCAGAAGGGGACCCCTCCCTTCCCGCCCTCAAAGGCCCCCTACTCAGAGGAACAGAGTGCCCATGGGTCCCTAAGCCTGTCTACAACCTTGACCAGAAACTGATGGAGTCCTGGGTCCCCGGGGGAGCCCAGGCCTCAGGCTCTGCCTCTGAGTCTTTGTTTATTTATTCGTTTGTTCTGGCGGGAGGTAGAAAGGGGGCCCCAAGCTCCTGACAGAACCCACTCTGCCCACCCACTCAGTCTTTCTCTGCCAGGCTCCCCGCTGGGAGGAGAGAGTTCCAGACCAGCCAAAGGGCTCATCCCTTGAGTTAATTGCTTATTAAAAAGCTTTAATGAGGGACCTTCCCTGGTGGTCCAGAGTTTAAGATTCCACACTTCCACTATAGGGGGCGTGGGTTCGATCCCTGGTCGGGGAACTAAGATCCTACATGCCATGTGAGACCAAAAAAAAAAAAAAAAAGTTTTATGAGCCTCTCAGACCAAGTTCTTGCAAAGGGTTTCCCATCTTTGCTCTGAGCGGTGGAGAGCAGACCTGGGAAGGCCAGAGGGGCAGGCCTCCGGCCGCCTCTCCAGTGGGCAGCCTCTGGGCTGGACAGTAAGAGAAAGGGCAGGGGGCAGGGACTGCGCATGAGAAGGGCTGTCAGAGCTCTGCGCACAGCCTCCTGGAAGTGGGTGGGTGCACACACCAGCCCGACAGTGAGAGGACGCCAGACATCTGCGCTACTCCAAGTTCAAGGGGCACATGGAGGACAGACGGTGGCCGGATGGAGGCATGGGAAGGAGGGGCTTTGCGGGTCAAGGGAAAGAGGTGGACAGCTCATCTCCTTCCCTGCTTTCTCTGCTCTGCAGAGACGCCCCTCTTCCCCTCCTGGACCCTGCCTCACTGTCTCTCCACCGAGTCATCCGCAGTGACTGTGTGGACGGGTTCCAGGGAAGTGCTGTGTTTCATACACACACACACACACACACACACACACACCCCTTGATATTTCAAAAAGCACACCACAGTAGTCATCAGATGAATACTTAGAACTTTCTTGAACCCTTTTATTCTCATTTTATGGGTTTGTTCTTGTTTCATTTAGTCACCAAGTTGTGTCTGACTCTTTGTGATTCCACAAACTGTAGCCCGCCAGGCTCTTCTGTCCATGGGATTTCCCAGGCAAGAATACTGGAGTGGGTTGCCATTTCCTCCTCCAGGCAATCTTCCCAAGGACGGTTTTATTTCCCATTACCTATAGTGGCTGATTGTAAATAATATTGTCAGTTCTTACGGCTCTAAGGGTCTGGTGGGGCTGGGGTCGCCCCCTTGGTGGTGACAGCCTTTGATGGTGTGAGTTTTAAATCCAAACCTGCCCCTCATCATCTGCACCTCATTCCTTCATACAGCCTCAGGGTCTGAGGCTCAGAGATTGCATTAACTGTCAAAAAAGGAGAGAGGACCCCTCAGTATCCTTATGTGGGGGAGAGATCCTGAAATACCAGGAGGAGGGTGAGAAAGGGCATCTGTTTCAGCCTCCCCCCCGCCAAGGTCTCTCCAGGGATGACTCCTGCCTGGGTCTTGGGAGGAAGACAGATTAGGATGCTGACAGGGGTAGGGGGCACAGGGAGAGGTCAGGGGTATGGAAGGACAGAGGAGTGGGGAAGCCAGGTTATCACAGCCCAGAGCACCAAGGGGGAAGCCTGAGAACGCTGCCAAGCTTGAGTGGCATACGGACCTGTTAAAGGGAGGGGAAAGCTCTTTTATATCCTGCAAATGTATCTGTGGATCCCAGCTTGAGAAACGCTGATCTTAGGAATGAAAATCTTACGCTATGAAAATACCTTCTAAGAAACAATTATCTCAAAATTATCAGCAAAAGATTTTTGTTTAAAGATTGCTGAATTGAAAACAGAAAATTTAAAAAGTCTCCAACTCAAAAAAAAAAAAAAAAAAAGTCTCCAACTTCCAAATCCCTGATATTAAAACTCAGGATCTTAACTGGAGAAACCCATCCAGACAAGTCTAGAGGTAGTGTTGGGGAGTAGGTACCCCACATTCCCCAGACTCTAGCTTTTAACCCTTGAACACCTTCCACATACCCCAAATTTAACCCAGAGTCAGTCAACAGAAGTACAACGCCAGCTGCATATGTAATTCAGAACGTTCTAGCAGCCACACTTTTTAAAAGTTAAAAATTAAGTTAATCTTAATAATAGACTTTACCCCAGTGCATCCAAAATGTTATCATTTCAACATGTAATAAATATGTTATTATGTATTATATATATATATATATAATTATATATTATAAACATATAATTATGTTATAAACAGAAAATATTACATGTATATTTTATATACTTATAAATACAAAATAAAAATTGTACACATAACAAAAATTATGAATGAACTATGTTCCTCCCTTTTGTACTGTCTTGGAATCTGGTGTGCACTGTCCTCTTCCAGCACAACTTAATTCAGACCAGTCACACTGCAAGTACTCGGAGGCCACATGGGGCTGCTGACCTTAACCCTCATTCCTGACTTAGTCTGCTTGTAGCCAGCACCGCCCCGCACGAGGAAGTCTGGGCTGCCGGGGAGATCCTGAGGCAGCTGGGGTGCTGTGTGCGTGTGTGTGTGTGTGTGTCTGTGTGCGTGTGGCCTGGGAGCAGAGCAAAGGATGGGGCCCAGTGACCGAGGCAAGTGAGGCTGAGCCTCTGGTCCAGAAGAGCTCCCTCCTGAATCCTGCCCCCTCTGAAGCGGCCTCTGTGGGCCGGGGAGGAGAGGGAACAGCGGTGTGGGAGTGGGGTTGGCTGCAGCCCACGCGGCCGGCTGGGCTAGCCCAGGGCAAACTCCCAGCCTGGAGAGTCTTGAAATGAGATTTTTTTTTTCTCTTCTGTTCGAGAATATGCTCTCCTGATCCCCCACCCTCTAAGTCACCCACAGAAGTGGGGACCCCAGGCCAACATCACTGCATCCCCCCCCTCCAATGGACCCCCTCTTGCCACATCTCCAGTTCTTGGAAAGACGTCACCAATACCTTTATGGTTTAGCCCCCAAGTACCCAGAAATGGATCTTTTAGTCTTAACAACCTAGATCGGGCGGAGGAGATTTTATGTCCGTCCCAGAGCGTGGGGACTGAAATAACGGTGCCTGCGGGTTCAGTTCTTTGGAGGTGCCCCCTGTGTGTCTGGCCAGGAATTTGGGACTGCGTTTGGGGGAGGTAGGAAGCTGGCAGTCACAAGGCTGCTTATGGGGGTAAACGAAACACACACACACAGACACACACACACACACACACACACAGCCTCACCCATTAGGAAGCAAAATGTTCCCACCACACTCGGCTCCCATGGGAGGCCAACAGGCTGGGCGGCCCCACGCTTCTGTCCAGAGTCGCAGACACGGTGCAGCCTTGACCCTCCTTCCTAACACCCTTGGCCACCGCGCTCTCCCAACGGCATCGACATCAGCAGCCTCCCCAGCCGCAGCACAGGGCACCTACAAGGTGGGCCTTCCTCCCAACTTCCCAACCACGCCACTTGCCTCTCGGGCTAGCCCAGCCCAACATCCTCAACTTCTTCCTCCCTCCCCGCTGCCCCCCACTACCACCCAGGGTCACATTTTCACAGGAAGGGGGGCCAGTCCCTGGAGGCCCCTGTTCTCTACCCCAGAATCTGAAACCCGGCCAAGGAGAGGGACACGCGGCGTCCATTCCAGAACTGTCTCCACGCTCGGGTCTTATTTTAAGGGAGAGGAGCAAGCAGCATTACTGCTAATGAGGCTGGAGGCCCCAGGAGCGAGTGGCTGGCGTCGGCTGGGGCCCTGTGGCCTCCGGGCAGCCGCAAGGACTCGCCAGATTCCGGCCCGACGTCCAAGATGAGCCTGTAGGGGTCCCGCGGGCCCCGCTCCGTGGGGCGTGGGGCCAGCATATGCCTGCTCCGAAGGGGTCTCACACGTGCAGGAAGAGTCACACATGTCCTCCCAGCCCCCACCTGACCCAGCACACACACACACACACACACACACACACACACACACACACACACACACACACACGCCATGGCCCCACGCTCTCCAGGAATCCTGAGCCTGGAATGCAGGCCGCTGCCAGGGTCTTCTGGGCTGCGAGGGCCCCATCGCCAACACCTGCTGCTGGCACCTTGGCCGTGTCTTTGGGAGACCGTCAGTGCGGGGAGCAGGGTGGTCGGCTTGCAGACACGAGAAGGGCCCCAGGCTCATAACTATCAATGTGAGACCATTCTCCCACCTCCCCTAACCCCCCTCCTGTGGGCCCAGTACCCAGGGCCTTGGAGCATTTCCAGACCCTCAAGGGCATCTGAAAGCTAAAAAAAAAATCACTACTGAATATAAATGCTACAAATGTAAATGAATGAAGGTTTAACCACAGAACTACCAAACGTTGTATTATGCCAATTAGCAATCATTGTTCAGTTTCATGAAGGATGTCGGTGCAGTTTAGCACGACTGATGGGACAATGGGGCCTCTAAATGTGAGACTGCCTCTGGTCCACCGGCCCGGCTCTGACACATACCTTTGCCTAAAGGCTGTGCCCATGTCCACGGAGCCTGACTGTAGGGCACAGAGGAGCTGGAGAGGACACACAGCAGTCCCAGACCTCCTGCCATCCTTCCTTTGGCCAGAAGACTGTTCGGTCAGCCCTGAACACCTACTGGTTAGGAGGTCACCCAGCTGGGGCCTCTTCTCCCCAGGCTTTAGGGGGCCATGTCCTGAGACAGCCTCTGACCTCAGCCTTGAAGCTGAGCTGTCCAGGCAGGGCCTGAGGTCAAGGTCAAGAGGGAAAATTGTCTTGCAATGGCTCCTCCACACGGGGCCTTCCCACGGTCCTCTTCTCTAACCTGCCCTCTCTGCAAGGGCACTGCATCTTGGCGATCAGTAGGCAGAAACCAAGAAACTGGAGAAGGCGAACCTACAACTGTTTCTGGTGGGTAGTTGATATGCCTTGAGGGGATGTGGGAGCCCCCAGCACTGGAATTGAGTCTGTTGTAAGCATTTACCCCTGGGCGTCCACTCACTCATTATTCAATCCTACATGAACACCTGCTGTGTGCTGGGCCCCAGGGGACACACCAATCCTCCATGAACACCTACTGTGTGCTGGGCCCCGGGGAACACACCAATCCTCCATGAACACCTACTGTGTGCTGGGCCCCGGGGAACAGCACCAATCCTCCATGAACACCTACTGTGTGCTGGGCCCCGGGGAACACACCAATCCTCCATGAACACCTACTGTGTGCCGGGCCCCGGGGAACAGCACCAATCCTCCATGAACACTTGCCATGTGCTGGGCCCTGGGGAACACGCCAGCGCTGCAAACACAAATGAGACCTGATGTCTACCATTTCCCACTCAGGGAAGGTGGAAGAAGGTGTGTCAGATAGGGTGGACTATTTATGTAGCTGTGTCCACTTGGTTTCAGGAAGCTGGGAGCTTACTCCTAATCACACTTCCTGCAGACACAGCCTAAAATCTCACCACTGGGGACTCAGACTTTTAGGCAAAGAAAGTGGGTTTTTAAAAAAAAAAATACCCAAAAAAAAAAAAAAACAAAAACAAAACCCAAATAAACCTGAAAGGATCTGCTATCAGTCTTTTACACCTAAGTATCAATTAGTCCTTTAATCCTTCCACCCCAGAGATTCTCCTTGGGAACTTGGAGGCTCCACTTCTGTCTGCTTTGTGAGCCTGTATCCAGCCTCCACAGTGAGACTGCAAGGCCCTGAGGGCAGAGACCAGCTCTCTATGGACCCTTGGCACGGGAGGCCAGACACACAGTACACGCAACTGGCAGGCTCGGTGGGTGGGCGTCTGTTGGGGCAGAGCTCCAGGTGAAGTGGGGGTGGTCCATGAACTCCCAGTTTTCCCAACTCAGGAGGCAGTTTCCTCTTTGCCTCCACTTCCCCAGCAGGTCCTCTGTGCAGTGATGTTGCCCAGTGGTCCCCTAAGCACACGTGTATCAGCGTGGGTGGGTGCCCCACTGGAGGAAGCGGATTGGTTCTCTCCCTGCCTGGTCCCCAGGGAGGACGGCTCTGATTGGTCAATGTGGGAACAGGGGGTTGACCAGGACCTGGAGTCAAGGGATCGGGCTGGGAGTTGGGTGACCTTGGGCAGGTCAGCTGCAATTGGGGTGCTTTCTTAGGAAAAGAAGGGTGGACTGGAAACGCCCACTCCTCAGCGTGACGGCTTTTCCCACCCTGAGTCTCCTGAAGTCTAGAGTTTCTGCTCCAACACACAGCTCCCAGCAGGCGAAGCGCCCTGGGGGCGGGGGGCGGAGCGGGAGGGAGAGAAGCCGGAGGTGGGGGCTCTCGACCTCCTCTTTGCTTTCCAGCTGGGAGACGTCTGGGCCCTGGAGCTCAGGCTGGAACTCCCTCCCGGGCTGCTCCCTCCAGCCGGTTCCTTGCTCCTCCGTGACAGCCTGTCCCCTGCCCCTCACCTGGCCCCATCCATCTTGCACACCCCCGTGTCCCCCAGCCGGCCTCTCCCCACTCCCAGGGCTGGGAAAGCGGTGTCCTGGGAGGCTGCTGGGCGTTAGCTACACTTCACAGTGTCTCTGCTCCCCCACCCCCATCACCCAGTCCTAAAAGCAAAGGAATGTTCTGGAGTTTGGGAAGGATGGGGGCCCCCCGGAGGAGGAGGAGGAGGGAGGAAGGGGAGGAGGCAGCTTTGTCCTGTCAGTGTCTGAGCTCTAAATAGAACAGAGCGGCTGGGCTGGGGGAATGAAAATAAACAGCCCCTCTGAACAGCCCTGTCTTAGCCGTCAACCGGATTTTCCTTCTGGTTCCCCAGCCCAGGGCCATTTCCCTCCCCTCCCCTCCCCTGCTCTCCGTCTGGGCCCCTGGAGGCCAAGGCTCTACCGCAGGGGTGTGGGGGGGGAGTGAAGGGGGGTCTCAGTCCAGGCTGTGTGGCCTTGGGGAACTTGCCTCCCCTCTCTGGGCTTTGGGGATGACATGCTTGCCGGAATGGAAGCATGGGGATCAACTCAGAGGTGGCTGGAACTTTTTCTTCTTCAGGAAAGAGTTCTTACCCCAATGACTCCCATGTGGCATAAACTTAGGAACACTCGCTCCCTTTAAAAACATGACCCCAAATTTAAGGGTCAATTTATGGTGAGGTTCAAATTACACTGCTTTGCCTGTGCCTTTGGGGGAAATTCTCAGACTCACTAGGACTAAGGATCGCATCCCAGCCCACCTCCCCATCCCCCGAAAGCCCAGCCCAGAGGGGTGAGCCGAAGTAGCAAAAACAGACTTCCTTGGGGGGGTCAGGAGTGTCTGGGTTCTTGCACGGGTTCTGAATAATTCTGTAAATAACCCATTCTGAGTCCTGGCCCCACTCGGGGATGAATGGGGGTTGAATTTTAGGTCCAACATCTCGGGTGCAAGAAGGACTCAACCCAGCGAAGCATGGATGGCTCCACTGTCTGCCTAGTGCTTCTGAGGTGAGACCCTGGGCCCTGCACCTACGGGTTCCTAGCATCTCCAGGAAGGGCTGATGAGTCCTGGAACCTGGGCTCTGGTGGTCCTGCAAGTCTGGGAGGCGGTCGGGGGAGAGTCAGGGAGGCACGTGGATTTCTTCTGGGCCCCTCACTTCAGACAAGCGGGGGTCCCAGAGCCCCCCCCCCAGGGGAGAGTGTGCTGGAGTCCCCAGCCTCTTCCCTCCTTTCCTTCCTTCCCTCCTTTCTCCTCGCTCCCTCCCCCTCCCCCTCCTCTCCCGCACAAAAGCTCTCTGTACACAGCCATTTCCTCTGGCTGCTGTCTCTGAGCCCAGACCTTATGAGAACCATATGGGGGAAAGAGGGTGGAAGGGAAGGGGGGGTGGGGAGGCCGCGTGGGCCCGCCCCTCCAGCCAGCATCTCTCCCCTCCCCTCGGGGCTCCTTGCAGGCTGTTGGCACACTTTGCCCCCAGCTCCCCCTAACTGGACCCCACGGCTGGGGCCAGGGGCGCTGAAGGGAGGGCACACAGGGGTAGGGGATCGGGGGAGGGCTGGGAAGGGGCCTCCCTCCCCCATGGTGCTCTGAAGACCACCAAACTCACAGCAAAGGGCCCTCGCCACCGCCAGGCACATCTGCATGGCCCAAGCTCCTTCTCTCCTGTGGGGGCAGCCTATGCGGTGGGCAACCCCCCAGACTGAGTGGATGAGGGTTTGCCCCTGTCCCATGCCTGCCTCCCATCCCCACCCAGCCTGGGAATGTTCCCAGGTCAAAGGGGCCTGGGTCCTGCTGGGAAGGAACCCGGTTTTCTAAATCAGCCTTTGTGTCCTTTGGCTCCCAAGTCCAGCCAGGTGAACACACTCTCTCACCTGAAAGGAACACGAGGGGAACCCCACCAGCTAATCCTGACGCTGGCATGAGCCAGCTAAGCTGTGAGGCTCTGGGCAAGACGTGGCCTTCTCCCCATCTGGCCTCAGTTTGCTCAGCTGTCAGATGTTCATGTAGGGGCTGGACCCGCTGGTCTCTAAGGCTCTTTTCGGCTCAGGGGCCCAGGAACTTATGACCCTGCCTGGTAGGTATCCTCTGAGGGCCCGCTCAGAGGTCCTGGGAGGTCCTCATCGGAGATTTCCTTCTAGAGTTATCCATTATCAGTCTCTTCGTGGAATCCCTGATCATCCCCCCTCCACTCTCCCCATCTCCGTAACTCCCAGAGCCCAGAATCAGAGGGCAGGCCCATCAGCTGCTGCCCAGGGGTGAGTAGGGGGCTCACAGTGGTCTGTGTCTCCATCCCCTGCCTGTGATAAGCCACTCCCCCCAAGAGAACTTGCCCCTCGAGGGAGGCCCATAAAGGCTCCTGCTCTGGGCTGGGGGCGGGGTGGTGGGGACATGCCCACAGCTGCCCCCTGGACCAGCTGTGAGACTAGGGGGTGGGGTGGGCAGATGGATCAGGAAGAAAGCCAAGAGTTCTACTTTCCTGGAAAAACTGCGAAAGAAAAACCATTAGAGGAAAGGATAAAAAAAAAAGCCAAGGGTGGAGAGAGGGGCCTGCAAAACAGAAGGCGGGACTGCAGATAAGAGGGTGGGGGTGGAAGGGTTTTCCTTGGAGGTGAGCGGTTCTGTTGACAGGGTTGCCCCTGATCAGCCTGGAGGCTGGCTGCAGACGGGCACCTTATCTAGCACTTTCTCTGCCTGGAGAGCCTGCCAGGCTTCCCAAGGTAGAGGCCTGACTTTCCCCCTGCCGGCCCAGGACCCACATGGGCAGGGCAGTGTGTGGAGGGAACTTAGAGCTGGCGGTCCATTCTAGAGGAAACAGGGGAGGAGAGAGGGGAAAGTTATAATGCAAAGGCTACTGGCCCGAGCCCATTGTCTGCCCTAGGTCATGGGCAGAAAGGGGAAAGGAGAAATTTGGGGGGGGGGCGGAAATAATAAAGGAGGGAGGCATTTGGGAGGGTGTGAAGGTTTCTGTGCTCTCCGCCTTCCTTTGCTGCCAGACTGGAGTGGTTGAAGCCCCTTCCCAGCCCTTCTTCCCTTGAGATCCATGCTGGCTAGGGATGGGTTTACTGGGGGAACCGAGCCCCCAAAGAGAATCTGTGCCCAGCTTCTGCTGAAGGAGAATGTGGGCTCTTTTCCTTTAGAAGCCAGCTTGGGGGACGGGTTGCAGTCTGGATCTGGATTAGGTGGAGTCCGTGGGGTGGTCTCTGAAGCAAATGTTTGTGGCTGGTCCCAGTCCCACCCTAGGGCGGGCTGATGGGCCAGCGGGCTCTCAGGGTCTGCTCCAGCTTGGCCTGTGCTGTCCGTTGTCCCTGCAGAGATGTCTAGCCTGGCTGAGGGGTGGGAGGCTGTTCTTTGGAAGGTATCTTAAGCCAGGTAGGTCGGTGGCCTGGGACAAAAGGGGGGCGGCCCTTCCTCTGGGGATGGTTAGGGATGGGAAGGTGAGCTAGGGATCCTGTTGACTGCCAACCTGTCCCCAGATTTTTTCACCCAGCATCTCTCTTGCTGAGAATGTATCTTCTCACCCCACTCTGTCTCCTTGGAGTGGCGTCCACAGGAATTAGCCATGGCTGGAAAGCATTAGTTGCCAAATCATTCTAAGATGTACTGCAAAACCACGTTTAATGTTTTTCCCCTTCTTTCTGCCATCAGTATGTTAGGATGCCCTAATCTCAGCAGATGTGTGTGAGCAGGGCTGAAAGATCCACGGCAGACACACACACACCCCCCTTGGAGCTCAATTCTCATCACCCAGCGGGGACTCACACAGACACACTGGCCCAACCATTCCACACAGCAAGCATTTTTCTCCTCCAGAACTGAGTGGGCTGGGGAATGCCCAGGCCTGTCTGGACACTTCCACACCAGTGGACTCTCAGGGGGGGCGGGAGTCAGCTGCCACAGCTGTCTTCCCAGGCCATGGCCCCATCCCCTGAGCGGCGGGAACCGGGTAGAGAGCAGAGAGACACGGCTTCCACCCCACTAACACATGCAGGCACACACACACCCCAGGCCAGGCGGCCAACGTCAGAGGCTGAGCAGTCGTGTCCTGTCAGGAAGCGCACGGCCTCTGAACTCACCCAACCAGAGTCCTGACTGTATTGTTCTGGACACAATCGGATAGACCCTGAGCCAGCTCCCAACTCCAGGGCAAGGGGCGGTGGGGAAACGCTCGCCACCGGGGTCAGGAGGACAGGGAAGGGGAAGTGGCTTGGAGGCTGGGTCTAGGACAGGACAGGAAGGGGCCGCCGCCAGGGCCGGAGCCCCCACTCCACGGCGCGCGTGGAGCTCCGAGCACGTGGTCCCCGCAGGAAATCGCGGCGGTGGGGAGCGGTCGCTAATTCTCCTGCGGGGTGCCGGGATCTCGGACCCCCATCGGGGAGGCTGGGGGTTGGGTTGTGGCGCGGCGGGCAGAGCCGGTTGCCAATGAGGGCTTAATAAGGCCCGGGCTGAGAAGGGAAACGGGACGACGGAGGGAGGTTGGGAGGCAGCCTCCTTCCCCTCCGCCCGGTTTCTTTCTCTGCAATCTTTGCGCGAAGTCAATCGAGAAACGGCCACACTTCGTCTTCACATCCGAGGAGGGAGAGGGGAGGAAGGGATGCAGGACTAGGAGCGCAGGTCAATTCACAGATGCGCGCGGCGGGACAGGGGCCCAAGAGGAATCGGGACGCCGGGGGGTCTCGTTCACATCAGAAGCGCCTGCACCCCAAGGATAGGCATGTTTCCGAACCCACCCTCCTGACTGAGCTAGAGAGACGGGCTGCAAGCGGGGCTGGCAGGCTCCGGGGTCGGATGGGGCGCCCCCATCTGGAGGATCCAGGCCCGCGGGGTGAACCCGGGCAACTCCCCCAGTGCGGCCAGGGAAGCGTCCGTGGTGGTAACGACCACAGGCACCTACTGGGCCGCGGGCGCCGATCTCCGCTGAGCCTTCCTCCCATCCCACCCACCTCAGGTCCCCGAAGTCCGCAACACCAGCCCCGGCTAGAAAGCCAAGGGGTCTGGGCGTCCCGCCAGCGCGCGTTCCCCTTCACCTGTGCAGGTGAGTGGGAGCCCCGCGGTGCCTCTCTTTGGGGTGCATCCGTCCTTAGTGCTCCTTCCACGCCTGGATCCCTAATCTTTCCTCTGCTTCTCCCAAGCCTCCCTTCTCGGCTTCTGGACTCAGGCCTGAAGTCTCTCAAGTGGTGGCATCGTCTCTGTCCCCCAGTCCTCCCGTCTGGTGTCCTGTCGTGCCCTCGTCGGGACTGGGGCCCGGCCGGCCCGAGTAGGGTACTCACAGGGTAACGGTGCTGTTCGGCAGAAGGCCGGGATCGGGAGGCTCCGGGAGGTCCCCGCCGCCGCACACCACCCTCCTGCGCGCCAGGTTGGGGGCGCCGCCGCTGAGCCCCTTGGGCCGCTCCCCCGAGCACTTGCAGCTGCGAATGGGGACTGGGCAGCCGGGCGCGCCCCGAGTCTCGGGCGTCAAAAGCAGCAGCCACGGCAGCAGCAGCGGCAGCAGCAGGCGCGCGGGCGCCCCCCGCATCCTGCGTCCCGCGGCGCCCATCAGCCCATCGCCCCGCGGGGACCCACAGCGCCAGGGCCCGTCTGCGCGCCTGCCGGAGGGATCCGGGCGGGCGGGAGGCGTGCTCAGCGGGGGCCCGGGGCGCCCGAGGGCGGGGCAGGGGGCCCTGGGCGGAGGCGAGCCCCGGGGTCCCCGCCGCCGCGCCCCGGGGGCATGTCCGGCGAGCGCCCCGGCGGGGAGGACGCGGGCGCGGCTGTCAGCGAAGCTCGGGCGGCCCCCGGCGGCGCGGCCCGACTCTCGGCGCCGTGCGCCTGGGCCGGATGAGGCCGGGCCCCTCCGCGTCGCCTGCTCGCTCTGCGCGGGGCTGGGACCTAGCGGATCGCGCCGGGCTCCTGCCGCCGCCGCCGCCGCCGCCGCCGCCGCCGCTCCGTGCCATGGATGGAGGCAGCTCGGCGCGGCGCCGCTGCCGCCGCCTCCAGCCCCCACCCGCCCTCCCGAGAGGGCGCCCTCCCCTCGCCAGCTCGTCCGTCCGCGAGGCCCTAGCGCCTCCCGATGCGCGGCCAGGCCGCTGCCCTCCTCCGAGTCGCAGTCGGCCTGCCGGCGGGAGGCCCCACGCGTCCCCCGCGCCCGCCCTGACCCTGGACGTTTCCCGGCCGCCCCTCTCCCCCGAGCCGAGGTTCTTCCTCTCCACAACCCCAGCCAACCGCTGGCACTTCCCACGGAATCCTGCCTCACTCTTGCCCGTCCAGCCTGCACCCCGATGCTTCTGGGGCTTTCATCGGCCCGCGGGCTTGACCAGAGATGTCCCTGGGTGGAAATGAACTTTGTACCCCGCTCCGGGGTTGCCGAGGCTCGGCTTCCCCTGACCCCTGACCTGGTGGGCCAGGCTGGAAGCCCGGAGCTCACTCTCGCAGCCCTGCTCCATAAGAGCTGGAGACGAAGGAGGCTCTCGGACTCGCCGGGTGACCTCGCCCAGCGGGGGTTGCATGTCACTGGGCCAGGAGGGGTCAAAGGCCGAGGCAGGTCAGATCTAGGGGCCTACCTTTTCCACGTCTCTGTGCGTGCGCATGGGCGCGCGCGCGGGTGTGTGTGAGGGTTGCTTGGTGGGTGGGAATGAGCAGAACTGAGAAGGCAAAAGCAGGGATTCCCACTGGCTGTGGGAAGAGCACTGCAGTGAGTCAGGAGGGCCCGGTCAGGTCTGGGCGGCTCTGATTAAGGACGTAGTCCCTGACATCCTGGGGTGTCAAATCTCCGCAGTCCAAAGGGGCCCTTCCGCCCCCTAGTTGGTGACTGCAAGTTGTGGCCTGCGAATGAGTGAGTGGGCGGGGGCGACCCCGGTGGCGATGAAAACTCTCAGTGGGTCCTAGATGGGCTGTAATGTCGGCTAGGAAACCGGCTGGGGAAGGAAGGGCTGAGTGAAGTGTGGCCCAGTGTGCCTACTCCCTCAGTTTCCCCACGAAGGCGGCCTTTTCTGCCACTTAATAGCACCTTTGCGGTGGAGACGCAGGCTGCCCGGGGTTGGGGGACCCCTGAGGCGAGCCCCCCCCCCGTTCCCCGTCCTCCGTTGGGCCACCAAAGTGGTCTCTCTGATGACCGCCGCCTTCTTTGGTGCCGCGGTCCTGTGTGGTGCCTTTTCCAGCACAGTGGCCTTTCAGCGGGGTTCCCCCCCTCCCACCCTCTTTCCTGGGAAGGGTTTCTTTCCCTTGTGTGGGCGGCAGACGCTGAGCCCAGACACGGGCTTCTTCTGGCTCCACAAGCCTCTCCCAGTTGCAGGCTCTGGTTCCTTCAACTTCCAAAGATAAATAAACAGTGATTGCAAATGGAGGAAGGGAGAAGGGGACGGCCCCCTCCCCACCAGCAGGAGCCCTCCTCTGGGCGGTGCAGGGGCCAGGCCTGCATTCCTAGGAAGGGTCGTCAGAGAGCCACGGGCAGGTCTGCCACCCGGCCCTCCTGTTCCCAGGCCAGGGAACTTCTCAGAGACGAGCGCAGCGGACGCCTCGGTCCTGGTCACACAGCTCTCCTGTCATTTTTTTTTTTGTTTTTGCTCAGCAGAGACACTCTTAAGTCCGGAAGGGAATTCCACTGCAACAGCCGCTCTCTGAGGCTGAATCAAGGCCAAATGACTTTTAATGAGGCAGTGATTCCTCACAGGTGGGAATGAGGTGCGGGGTGGAAACGTTTGCAGAATGCTGTCCTGTCCTGCTGGTCATCACTTTTGATCTCTCTTCCCATCCAGAAAGGTGATGGATGAGCAGTAGAGGCAGGGTTGGGGACTTATCCTCCGCTTCCTTTTTTTGCATGCTCTTTTCTCTGAGCCACTGAAAGCTTTCCCCATGAAAAACCTTCCTGGTTATCTGTTCTCAGAGATACAGGCTGGAATGAATGAGTTGCCTGCATGTGTTGCAGTTTGTTTGGGATAAAAAGATGACTCAAGCTGAGTTCCCACCCTCACGACATCTGGTTAGGAAGCTGGGCCCTGGCCCTGATCGCGTGGGATAACCTCATCATTGAACTCGGGATAAGGTAGCGTGATACAGGGAGGAGGCTGAATTAATCCTGCCTGAAACAAAATGGGGGGGTGAGGGGGGCCCGATCAAAAATTTTAGTCCAATCTATGGCAGAAATGTAACCCACCCAAACTTACTAGGCCATTATTGTCCCCTTAAGGACCCTGGGGCTCACACCCTCTAAGCCCTCTCTAAAGAAGCTTTCCTCGGGACTTCCTAGCTTGATCCCTGGTGGGGGAACTAGGATCCAATGTGCTTCAGAGCAACTAAGTCTGAGTCCTGCAAATAGAGAGTCTGAGAGGCGCCACAAAGATTCCGCGTGCTGCCACGAAGACCCGACTCAACCAAGTAAACAAATAGAGGAAAAAATGTCCAAAAAAAAAAAAAAAGGGACAAAGTTTGCCTTTGCTGGGTGCTAGCTGCTGGCCAGCCTGTCTCTCGCCTCCAACCGTAATGCTGATCCATTCCCCTTCGTCAGGCTGGGGGGCCCTTCTCCCACGATTGACCAGAGCCTCCCCTGGGGGCAGCTGAGAGTGGAAGATGGGGGGGGGGTCACGATCTGTGTCCCCTTCCTCCAAGCCCAGAGCAGACCAGAGCTAGCACAGGGCAGCCAGCATTTACTGAGGGCTTGTTACGTGCCGGGCACTTGCGACTACATTTTACGAGAATTAGCTCATTTTGTCCTCATACCAGGGTGAGGATGGCTGTTTTAATGGACAAAAGGGGAAGAGGCACCCTGAATAGTAAACTTGCCCAAGGATACACAGCCCGGAAGTGATGGAAATCAGGATTTGTAAATATAAATGTGTTTATCTATTTGTTTCGGCTGTGCTGGGTCTTCATGCCACGTGGGCTTTTCTCTAGTCACGGCAGGTGGGGAACACTCTCTAGTTGCGATGCTCAGGGTTTTCATTGCGGTGGCTTCTCTTATTGTGGAGGACGGGCTTTCGGCGCTTCAGTAGTTACGTTTCCAAGGCTCTAGAGCATGGGCTCAGTAGTTGTGGCAGAGGGGTTTAGTTGCTCCGTGGCTTGTGGAATCTTCCCAGACCAGGGATCAAATCCTTGCTCTGGATTGGCAGGTGGATTCCTAACCACTGGACCACCAGGAAAGTCCCAGAGTCCAGTTTTAACCACTGAGCTTTATCATTGCTGGGGTAGGAGGGCACTCTTTGTAATCACCCCAAGAAATTCCCTCACTTCTGCTTGAGGTTGTCCCATTTTGATTTTCTGACCTTCTCTGAGCTGTACCTTTACAGACATCCACCCCCCAAACCATAGCTAGTGGTGGAATGGGGACTCCCCCAGTCCTTATTCTTCTAGCAGATTCAAGGGAGGCAGAAGCTTTCCTGAGGAGCTCCACACCTCGGCTAGAAGAGAATAGTCTCTAAAGACTAGGAGGGAGACTTCCCTGGTCCGTCCAGTAGTTAAGACTTCTGAGTTGCCTATGCAGGGGGACTTGGGTTTGATCCCTGGTCAGGGAACCAAGATCCCACATACCTCGAAGCCCAGCCAAAAGATAAAAATATATAAATTTAAAAAAAAATAAAGGCTATGAGAGCTTATAAACACATATAGAATCAGAGTTCACAGTATGCAGCACCTCCCAGTTCCAGGTCCTGGTCACTTCTCCCGGCTTTCAGAGGCCCCACCCGGGATGTCTGAATTTAATTGTTAGTTTTTCCAGTTCGCTCTGTGCCTACTCATGCCAGAGGCAGGAGCCTAACACAGACCCAGGACAACAGTGGAGAAGGTCATGGCCCATAATTGGATCGATAATGCCAGCATGACTTTTCTCCAGGGCTCCATTAGTTTAGAAAGACATGAAGACTCAGAGCCCATGAACACCACCCCCTTATCCCACCTCCCCGCCAGGAAGGCTCTCTGGGGTGGTCCTCTGAGCTCTGTCCTCTCTTCCCGGTCCTGAACTTCCCCGTGGGGACTCCGCTAAGCCGCCCGTCCTGTTGGAACTGTGACACTGAGGGTTCATGGCAGAGTGCTCAGGCCTCAACCCAGAAGGGATGAATAGGAACTGTGGGAAGCTACCCAGATAAGTATTTGGACCTCTAAGGACTTCTCTTCAGAGGTCGGACATCACCCCCTACAGGGTACCTGTGTATACCTTAGACCCTCCCACAGGAGGGGCTCATAATCTCTGTCTCCATGAAAATCTGACTCACCCTTTAAGTGAAATGATGGATGACTTTTTGCACCATGACTGTCATGCTTAAGAGCATGAGAATCTGAAGCTGAATGCAAATCCCAGGCTCTCCATTTATTGATCTTGTGACCTTGGGCAACTCACTTAATCTGCCTTGGCCTCAGTTTTCTCATCTGTGCAATGGGGTGAAAAAAATATTTACTTCAGAGGGCTGTGTTGATGATGTCGTTACTTGTCATAGGTGCCTGTGTGATATACTATAAAAAGAGATTTGGTCTTTAAAAAAGATTAATGAATGGATTTTATTTTCTTGGCTGTGCTGGGTCTTTGTTGCTGAGTGTGGGCTTTCTCTAGGTGCAGGGGTCTACTCTCTAGTTGAGGTGCACGGGCTTCTCATTGCACTGGCTTCTCTGGATGCCGAGCACGGGCTCTAGATCGTGGGCTCAGTAGCGGCTCACGGGCTCCATTGCTCCACGGCATGTGGGGTCTTCCCAGACCAGGGATGGAACCCGTGTTCCCTACATTGGCAGGTGGATGCTTAACCACTGGACCCCCAGTGAAGTACTGTATTTGGTCTTCATCCCCACCCATTCCTGACACCCAACTCCTAAAACCCTTGGCATTTCCTGAGGGACAGGAGTATCTTCTGTTATCCCTCCAGTCACAGCTGAGTTTATGCTAATGAGGGTTCTACTCTTAGCCTCAGGATGGGGGCCGGTCTCCTGAAAGACCAATGATCCCAGGGTTGACAGTCTCAGCCCCACCCACTGGCCTCTGGGAATGGGATGGGGCTCTGGACATTGAACTTTATAAGATGTCTTGAACAATAAGATTCAGAGAGCTTCTGGGTTGATGAACAGTCACGGTGGCGGGAGGGAGCCCACCCAGGATGGGCACGGAAGCTCCATGCACCACCCCCCTGCCCACATCCTGCCCTAACTTGGCTGGAAGTGGAAGCGATGAGTTGTATCCTTTTTTTTTAAATAATTAAATTTATTTATTTTTAATTGAAGGATAATTGCTCTACAATATTGTGTTGGTTTCTGCCATACATCAACATGAATCAGTCATGGGTATACTTATGAGTGGTATCCTTTATAATAGACCAACAAATGTGAATGAAGTGTTTTCTTGAGTTTCGTGAACTGTTCTAGCAAACTATAGAACTTGAAGAGGGGGTCACAGGAATCTCTGATTTATAGTCAGTCGGTCAGAAGTATGGGCGACCCAGACGTCTGAAGTAGAGGCAGTCTTGGGGAACTGAGGCCTTAGCTTGTGTGGTCTGTGTAAAGTAGTCAGTGTCAAAGTTGAATGAAATTACAGAACTCCCAGTAGGGGTTGGAGAATTGGAGAGTTGACTGGAGTCAGAAAACACCCCAGGGGCTTTCCCGGTGGTCCAGTGGCTAAGACTCTGTACTTCCAATGCAGGGGACCTGGGCAGTCCCTGGTCAGGGAACTAGATCCCAGAGGCCACAATTAAGAGTTTGCATGCCATTAACTAAAGATTCCATGTGCCACAAGGAAGGCTGAGGATCTCATGTGCCGCAACGAAGACCCAGAGCAGCCAAATAAATAAAAGTAAATTAAAAACAAAACAGAACACCCCAGCCTGACACATTCACATGCTCAGTCAATGTCAATAGGGCCTGCTGCGGTGTTTCTTATTAGAACCGTCTTGGTTTTGTATTGTTATAGTTCACTGTTTACCCGTTTGACTCTTCCACTAGAACGGAAGGTCCAAGAAGAGGCTATTATTTTCCTTATTTCTATGATTTCCAGCCTGTTTTAGTGACCAACGAAGAGAAGAAACATTTAATTAACTTGCTCAGAAAAGTGTTCCTGAGTTTCTAATTATTTAAACAACAGTTACTGAGCATTTACTATGTGCCAGACACTGTTTTGAGCACTGAATATACGGCAGTCAGTACATAGACGATAAAGTCCATGGTTTCATGGAGGTAACGTTATAGCAGAGGGAGCCAGATAATATGTAAATAAACTAATGAATATGTTAATCTAGTGGGTGAGGATAAGATCAATGAAGCAAAATTAAACAGGGTAAGGAAATAAAGAATAATGGGGGAATGGAAGCAATGTAAGTGTCCATCAAACAATGAGTACATAAAGAAGATGTATATATACAGTGGAATAGTACTCAATCATAAAAAAGAAGGAAGTTTTGCCACTTGTAACTGCATAGTGGACTTGGAGAGAGGTAAATATAAACCAGACTGAGAAAGACAAATACCGGACGATAGCACACTTATATGTCGAATCTAAAAAATGTAACAAACTAGTGAATATAACAGAAAAGGTGCAGACTCACAGATAGAACAAACCAGTGGTTATCAGTGGTAGGGAGAGGGAAGGGAGGAGGGTCAATATAGGGGTAGAAGAGTAAGAGGTACAAACAGTACGTATAAAAGAAACTCTGAGAATACATTATGCAACACAGGGAATATAGCTAATATTTGGTAATAACTATAAATGGAATATGGGCTTCCGTGGTGGCTCAGCGATAAAGAATTTATCTGCAACACAGAAGACGCAGGAGACCCAGGTTCGATCCCTGGATCAGGAAGATCCCTGCTGAAGGAGGGCATGGCAACCCACTCTGGTATTCTCGCCTGGAGAATCCCATGGACAGAGGAGGTGGGCCACAGTCCATAGCGTGGCAAAGAGTCAGACATGACTGAAGCAACTGAGCATGCGTGCATAAATGGAATATAACCTTTAAAATTGGGAATCATTGTGAAACAGATCGCCAGTCCAGGTTGGATGCATGAGACAAGTGCTCCGGGCTGGTGCACTGGGATGACCTGGAGGGATGGGATGGGGAGGGAGGTGGGAGGGGGGTTCAGGATGGGGAACACATGTAAATCCATGGCTGATTCATGTCAGTGTATGGCAAAAACCACTGCAATATTGTAAAGTAATTAGCCTCCAACTAATAAAAATAATTGGGAAAAAATAATAAAACTGTGAATCATTATATTGTACACCTGTAACTTCTATACTATTGTATATTAATTATACTTCAATTAAAAAAAAAAAAGAGTGGTGAGGAAGACCTCTCTGACAAGCTGATCTTAGAGCCGAATTCTGAAGGAATGAGGGAAGAGGCCCAGGGGTTTGGGAGGACAGGGCAGCATGATGGGAGGTCCCCAGCTGTGACCCATCAGGGAAGAGCCAGCGACCAGGCCGCCCGCCGGCAGTGAGAGGGAGGGAAAGAGGGCGGTGGTCACGGTATCCCTGACCTCAGGTCTAGGTCACGTAGGGTGAGGAAGGTCACGGGAAGAATGTTGGATTTTATTCTGAATGAGAAGAGAAGTCTAGAGGGTTTGAAAAGAGGAATGATCTGATCCGAGCTGAACTTTCACATCTCCTCTCTGCCTGCTATGTGGAGGATGACTCTGGTGGGAGGACCATGGGTCCCGGAGACCTGCTCGAAGGTTAGGGCTACGGTTTGGTGGGTGAAGGAGGTGGTGAGGGAGGTGGGGTGTGGGTGGAAAGTGCGTCCAGTGGGATCCCTGATGTAGTGAGCAGGAGTGAGAAGAATCTGTCCAGAAGGACTTCTAGGTGTTTGACTTAGACTGTGAGAATTGAATCCTGTTTATGAAGCTGGAGAAGACTCAGGAAGGGTCAGATGTGGGGAGAAAATCAAGCACTGGGTCCATCAGTCTTTGGAGCTGGTGAAGTCCAGCTTGGTGCCCTCATGGAGTTGATGGGCCAGTTATAAGAGGCCGGGAAGGACACGAATGGGTGTCTAATCACACACCGTGACGAGTGCTGGGAAGGGAAGGGGACCTTTGAGAGCACCACGGGGACGGAGGACCCTGAGGGGGTCAGGACAGGCCTCTGAGGAGGTGACAGCTAAGTGGCCTGGAGGATGATCAGGCCTGGGGCAGGGAGGAGCTTAGCGCCTTGGGCTCAGGACAGACGCCTGTCCCTGGGGGGAGCAGGGGGAGGTAGGGTGAATGAGGGCCCCCTCTTGCGCCTGCCTCTCTCCGGCCAGCCCTCGAGCCCCCCGTGAGCTCCTGGGCACCCAGAACTCGGGGATGCTGTGTCTCTCTTGCCCGGGATCTCCCAGGTGGCTCAGGACCCGGGGGCCTCTCGGCAGGTCAAGGTGCGGGGGGCTTTCCTGGTGCCCCTCATGGCTCACTTCCCACCTGGTTCTGGGCTCCTCGGGGTCCGTGACCGGTTCTTTAGATCGTCCTCCCCCACCCTCCAGCCAGAGGCTGCTCCATCCACAGCCTTTTCTCCTCGGAGGCAGCTGAGAGGATGGGGCCCAGTCCCAATCCAGCAACCCCTCCCGGAGCCCCACTGGGGTCAGAGTACTCAGGGCCTAGAGGGAGGAGAAGCAGCTCTGGTGAGGAGAGTGTGTGTGAGTGTGTGAGTGTGTGACTGTGTATGTGTGTATGTGTGTGAGTGTATGTGTGTGTATGAGTCTGTGTGTGTGTGACTGTGTGTATGTGAGTGTGTGTGTATGTGTTTGTGAGTGTATGTGTGTGAGTGTGTGTGTATATGTGTGTGTGTGACTGTGTGTGTATGTGTATGAGCATGTGAGTGTGTGTATGTGTGTGAGCATGTGAGTGTGTGATTGTGTGTGTGAGCATGTGAGTGTGTGTGATTGTGCGCACATGTGTGAGTGTATTTGTGAGTTTGTGTGTGACTGTGTGTGTATTTGTGTGTGACTCTGTGTATGTGTGTGAGCATGTGTGTGTGTGTGTGAGTACGTGAGTGTCAGCACGTGAGCGTGTGATTGTGAGTGTATGTGTGTGAGCATGTGAGTGTGTGAGTGTGAGTGTGTGTATGGGTGTGAGCATGTGTGTGTGTGAGTGTGTGTATGTGTGTGAGAGTGTATGTGTGTGAGTGTACATGTGTATGTGTATGTATATGTGTGTGCATGAGTGTGTGTATATCTGTGTGTGAGTGTGTGTATGTGTGTGTGTAAGTGTGTGTGTGAGTATGTGTGTGAGTGTGTGTGAATGTGTATGTGTGGGAGTGTATGTGTGTATGTGTGTGAGTGTACATGTGTATGTGTGTGTGAATGTATGTGTGCGTGTGTGTGTGTATATCTGTGTGTGTGTATGTGTGTGAGTGTGTGTGTGTGTGAATGTGTATGTGTGGGAGTGTATATGTGTATGTGTGTGAGTGTATATGTGTATGTGTGGGTGTGTGTGAGTGTATGTGTGTGCGTGAGTTTATGTGTGTGTATGAGTCTGTGTGTGACTGTGTATGTGTGTGTGTATGTGAGTGTGTATGTGTGTGAGCATGTGTGTGTGTGATTGTGAGTGTGTGAGTGTGTGTGAGCATGTGAGTGTGAGTGTGTGTGTGAGCATGTGAGTGTGTGTGTGTATATGTCTGTGAGCATGTGAGTGTGTGTGATTGTGTGTGTGTGTGTATGTGTGTGAGCATGTGAGTGTATGTGTGAGTGTATGTGTGTGAGCATGTGTGTGTGTGATTGTGAGCGTGTGACTCTGTGTATGTGTGTGTGCATGTGTGTGAGCATATGAGTGTGTGTGTTTGTGTGAGCATGTGAGTATGTGTGATTGTGTGTGTGAGTGTATGTGTGTGAGCATGTGAGTGTGTGTGTGAGTGTATGTGTGTGAGCATGTGTGTGTGTGATTGTGAGCGTGTGACTGTGTATGTGTGTGTGCATGTGTGTGAGCATATGAGTGTGTGTGTGTATGTGTGTGAGCATGTATGTGTGATTGTGAATGTGTGTGTGAGCATGTGTGTGTGTGAGATTGAGTGTGTGTGTGAGCATGTGAATGTGTGTGTGATTGTGTGTGTATGTGTGTGAGCATGTGAGTATGTGTGATTGTGTGTGTGTGTGAGCATGTGAGTGGTGTGTGTGATTGTGAGTGTGAGTGTGTGCCACCCGCTTCTCCGTGCTGTGCTGGGGGGCTCCATGGAGCCGCTGGGTGGGTCCTGCTCTCGGGACACCCCCCACAGTGACTGCCCCGTGCCCCGTGGTGGGTGGGTGTCAGTCCCGGGTCAGTCTCCGCACCCCAGGGCCGAGGCTCGCACGCCCGCCCCCGTGGTACCCCAGGGAGGCTGAGGCAAACAGAAGAGGCGCAGACAGCTGGTGGTGGAGGATGCGGCGTTATTCTGGGCAGGCGGGGAGGTGGAGGTTCGCCCAGGCTGGCCTGGCGTGTCTGGGGTCACCCCCCGGGGCTCTGGTCCGGTGGTGGGGGGCGATTCTTCCTCTTCAAAGCCTGTGGCAGGGAGGCCCAGGTTGAGGCAAACCTCAAACATTTGTCTAGAGCCGAGCCTGCTTCCAGCCCTCACCACTATTTACAATAATTATTTTTATCACAGGAATACACGCATATGGTGAAGAGGAGGAACAGCGTGGAAAAGCTTGTAAAGAGAAGCAAGGCAGGGCCTCTTTCCAGCCCTGCTGCCAGCGGCGGCTGTGACCTGGTCCTCCTGTGACCTCTCTGCTCTTTGTAGACGCAGCCTGGGAAGGAGGTCTCGGGGTGGGTTGGAAGCTCACGGGCTTTCTGGAGCGGCCCCTCCCAGAGGCCGTCCTTAGATTCCCAGGCCCGCTCCTCTGGGTCACTGTCACCCTCTCCCCTGCCCATAGGTCACTTCCGGCCGCCTGCAGTGCGTGGGAAGCCCCTCCAGTCACAAGGGATCTCAGAGAAACGTCCTTACTCACACAGCCTGGCAGAGTGGACTTCTTTTTCTTTTTTTAACTTCCCTGACCAGGGATTGAACCCGGGGGCCCTTGGCTGTGTTAACCGCTGGACCTCCAGGGAATTCCCTAGATTTCTAATTGGCTGGAAAAGCTGGGCTTTGCGTGGAGCCTTGATTCCCTCCTCTTGGTGCCTGGTGGCCCGTGGGGCTGGGGTTGGGGGGCTCTGGAGTTGGCCATTGAGCCACCAGGGGGCCCCTTCTCTGTGCGTTCCTTTCTCCTTTCCTCTCCTGTGAGACGCTGCGGAGTTTTGGTTTCACTCTGGGCAGCTTTTGCTCTTTTTGCGCCCCAGTCTCCAGCCGGCTCTTTCGGCTCTTTCGTTTCAAGCTAGGGGAACCGGAAGGGGAGGCTTGGGTGTCTGTCCTGGGCTGGCTTGTGAAGGGGAACCTGGCCTTACCACGTGACCCTCCCTGTGTCAGACCCCCGAGGGGAGCCTGTCGGGCTCTCAGAGCTTTAACTGACTCTTGGAGGGTCCCCTTCCTCAGCCGCAGAGGTTCCTGTTTCATTTCTGAAAGAAGTTGGCAGTTCCCCCCACCTCGATCCCTCCCACCCCTGACAGTTGTCTGCTCCATCCATCAGCGCTCCCCTGGCCCCTTTGCTCCGCAGAGATTCCAGCAGACTGCAAAGCCAAGCCAGGCTGGGTCCACCGCTGGTCCCCGGCGCTTAATGAGCACTTACTGTGTGCCAGGCTCTGTGCAGAGCACGTGATGGGCTTTATCACATTTAAACGTCACAAGGACACCATGAGGCCCTATTTACAGGTTGGGGGGGACGGAAGCACCACGGGGCTTTGTCTCTGGCTCGAGGGAATGTGGCCGGCAGGGAGCAGATTGGGGATTAGGACCCACACAGACGGGTGTCAGAGTCTTGGCGTGAGCCTCGTGGCCACGCGTGCGCCTGTGTGTGTGTGAGTGCGTGTGCACACACTCAGCTCCCCTCCCCCAGTGCAGCCCCTCTACTCCTACGCCTGCAGCTCCTCTCCCTGGAGCTGGTTCCCGAGCTCACTCCATAAAACCCTTTTGATGCCCTGGGTTCCTCGCAGTGGACACAGTGAGAGGCCTGTTCCCTGCTCCCCACCTCCTGCCCTAGGGAGGCTCTGGGCCTCAGCTCTGAGCGCCAAATGGCACGGCGGCTGCCAAAGTGGGCCCGGGCATCCCAGGTGAGCAGAGTGCTCCAGGAGCGGGCTGGGGGGTCGGGGGTGGGCAGGGACCCATCGCACAGACACACAGACGCTGTGAGCCCGGGGGTGGGGGTGGGGGGAAGGCGGCTCTCCTGCGGACCTCCTGGCCCCCGACCTGGGCTGGGAAGAGGGCCATGCCAGGGCAGAGGCTCTTTCCTGGCAGAAGGCTGCCCTCCACCATCAGCGCACACCCCAGAATCCTGGCACCCCTAGAAGCATGCTCCCACCTGTGGAGGGATCAAGCTGCAAAGACACTTAGAGCCTCTGTTTCGGGGCCCCTCCTGTCACCTGTGGTTTGTGGGGGGAAGGCTGATGAGGGGGAATCCCAGGGAAACCCAGCTGTCAGATGCAGAAAGGGTAAAAGGTGAGCTGGCTGGGCTCACCCAGAGGCCCCCAAATGGAGATGCACCCCCCTCTTTCTCCAGGGGAGGAGATGCCCCTTTGGGAAGCCAGAGAAAGGCAGGAAGCCTGTGTCCAAGGGTAGATGGGGCGGGCGGGGGCTCCAGCCCCCAAACAGCTGCTGTCTGGGCAGGAAAGTGTCCGTGGGGATCCCGGGGAGGGGGCAGGGGTCGGCAGCAGCCCCTGGAGCCTGTGGCCCAGCTGGGCACCCCCCTCCCCAGAGCCCGCCGGCCTAGCTGAGGAGGGCCGTGGGCAGGGCCTGCCTTTGCAGATCTGGCTTTATCTTCCGCACACATTGAAACCATCAGGCCTGGCCCTCTGAGCAGCCAGCCTAGCCCCGTCAGCTAGAGACACTGAGCTTTCATCCAAACCAGACCTTCCCTCCTACAGGTCCCTGCTCGGGGGAAGGGGGCCAGAGAGCGCAGCCCTGGAGCCAATTCCTGAACTTTTTAATTGTTCGTCCCCTCTTCTCCTCTTCTCTCTGAGATATCCACGAGGCCACCTCCCACTCTAGGCCCCCTCACTCCTCATCTCATCCTCCAGGGGTCATTAAGAGGATGCTAAAGAAACCAGGGAGTCCGGGGGCCCCAAAGGACAGAGCTGCATCATCAAAGCAGCGAGGGTGCTTCTGTCCTTCCAGGTTTGGGGAAACCAATTCAAAGGCAAACCCCGAATGCCTCTTGCTTGGGGCCAATAAAAATCTTGCTTCAGTGCCGGCTTCCTCCGCTGAAATCAGATATCCTAGCAATAAACAAGTTTGAAAGGCAGGGAAAAGCTCTTACTTTCTTCTTCTGATTAGTTTTTCTTCCAATACCCTCTCTTCTCACAGGATGCCTGCCCCAGAAACTTGAGTGCAGAACTGCACCCTGACTCCAAAGTCCTAACCTCCCCCCCTAGGCTCCTACAGTAGCGGGTGGGGCCTGGAACACTCGATGGCTTTGCTCAAAGGCAGGTCGAAGGGGGTTGGGGGAACAGGCCTTGCAGTCTGGGGAGCTGGCTGCCAGCTTATAGTTCTCAGCCTTTGGCTGCTGGCGGCAGTCAGAAACAAGAAGTGGAATTAGGACAAACTGGGACCACTTTTTTTCTCAGGTAATCCTTCTGAAGTCCCCTCCACGCACTGTGGGCTGTGAAAAGCCCAGCACTGTGGGGTTTTGTGTTGAGTGCATAGTTGGGAGAGCCAGCCAAGGTGGGTTTTGAGGCATCAGAGAGGCTGGGGGGGCAGAGGACTGGGGGTTTTGCTTCCTCGCCTAGCCCACCAGCCCTCTCTCGGGGTCCCCCCGCCCCTTGTGTCTCTGACCCAGGGGAGTGGTCCTCCATGGGCGGCCTGCTGTGAGGAGCACCCTCCCCTAGGAGCTGACTTCTCTTCCCCACCGCCCTCCACCCCCGGATTGCTTTTTAAGTGACTTTGCTGTCCGAGATGCTATTCTGTTTGTTTTTCCTTCTAACACTATCTCTCCGGAGAGTTTCTGGTCAAGAGAATTATGTCGAGGCTGCAGATTGCAAGAGAATCGAGCCTAATGGGGAACAGACAGACAAGACACCTTTCATGTCCAGCCAAGTTTTTCCTCTCCCCCCCACCCCCGTTCTTTCTCTCTCTCTCCCCCAACTTCTCATCTTCCCTTTTTGGCTTCAAAGTTGGCCCTAGTTTGCGCTAGTTTCTTCAGTACAGCTGGTGAATAAGGTCACACATTGATTTTATTTTGGAGATTGGCAGCTGGGCCAAGCCTAGCTCTGAAGCTGGGGAGCTCCAGGCAGGAGTGCAACCAGCCAGCTCACGGAGAGAACCTTCCAGAAGGCCATCGGCACTCGGAGGGTGACTTTTGTTCCTTTGGGGTCTCAAAGCTCAGAAGCTGGATAATGTATTGATTTTTAAATACAAAAAAAGGTGCCTAGAGTACCCCCCCCCACTGTCGCCCCACTCCCTACCTCTGTCCTCATCGTATGCCATTTCAGCCCCCTGTGTTGGAACTGACAGAAGACAGTGCAGCTCTGAGGTCCCTTTCGGGACCCTGAAATGATTTTTTTTCACAGAGGGACTCAACCTTGCAAATTGAGACTCAGCCACAGGTGGCCTGAGATATCTACAAGCTGGGCATAAAGCCGGGCGCGACTGGGTGTGGTTGAGGGAAAGTGGGTAGAAAAAAAAAAGAGAGAGACCCTCTCCCTATCTACGCGCTGCTTGAGGGGAGGGCCGATTAGCAAAAACTGTCTCGTGGACGGTTGGATGCTTTCGCCCTTAGTCACGAGGCTGATGTAATAACATTCAACTGATTTCATGGTAAAGACAGCCACGGCTCCCAGCGAGGATCAGCTCAATTGCACTGCTGCACGTCCAGTCGCATCGAAGCTCTGTAGGAACAGGGGGGCGAGGCGTCCCCCCTCGGTGCTTTGGGGACACTTCTCGTCTCAAGGACAAGGATGTCCTGGATTTTCCGAATGCCCCGTTTGACCTCCTTCCTCCTGGCCCAGCCTTGGGGAACAGAATTCAGCGCCTGTCTGACCATGGGGGTAAAGGGCACTCTCCACACTCTCTGAGCCCTGCAGCCTGTGGCCCAGTTTGCATCTACGTGAGGGAAGCAGGGTAAAAGAAAGGGAAGGGTGAGTCCAGTCAGGCTGGGTTTAATTCTCTCCCTCCCTCCCACCCCCTCTACTTGGGGTTCCAAAGTTTGTTCTGCATTAAGCCGTGTCGGTTCTCAACAATGGCTGCAGGCTGGAGCACATCCATTTCTTTCATGTTAAGAAGTTTCTTTTATATGACGTTTATAGGGAGGCCCTCGTGGTTAGGACTCGGAGCTTTCACCGCCGTGGGCATTGGTTCGATCCCTGGTTGGGGAACTAAGATCCCACAACCTGAGCGGTGCAGCCAAAGAAATCAAAACAAAAGTAAACTAAATGAAGCTTATAAATCTAAGGATATGCCGCTTACTAATTATTAAAGACTGAGACAGCAGAGGAGGCCAGGTGGTGTGGTGATCAAGCTCTGGACCAGGAATCAAAGGTCTTGAGTTTCTTTCTTGTCCCGCCACCAACCCACTCTGACCTCAGGGAGGAGCACACAGAAACTTCTCTGGGTCTCGGTGCCCCATGCACAAAGGGACGCCGCCCCCAAGCCTAAATCACCCTACTGGCTGCCATGAGGGCAGAATCAGAGGATGTAGGGATAGTAATTTTGTGGCCCATGAATGATTAGAAAAGGGGGTGGAGGAGGACCATTTGAATTTTAAGAGGTTGCTTTGTTAAGAGATGCAGTGAATCTGTGAGGAACCACCCCGAGGCAAAACCTTGAAGGATTTACCGGGGGATCTCCGAGCGTCCAGACCTTCTGGGGCTGGTACCAGGGCGACCAGGGTCCAGGGACTGGACAGCATCATCAGAGACAGGCTGCATGGGTGGGTGTGGTCCAGGATAGCATGATGTTGTCACTCAGGAAACCTGCCGTGGACGCTGTCAGGGCTTTGACGGAAATCTGAACACTCATGCCTGGCACACGTAACACAAGACAAAGTCACAACTTGGCTCTCTCTGCGAAAGGTCCCGGCCTGCGGTGGGCATATTGGACTTCGGTTTCCTTTAGTGATCTGGGTTTGAGTCAGCCTCCCAGGGTAGCCCCCACCAACTCTTCTCCTTAGTTTTTCTTGATCTGCAGACACGCACAAGTCTGAGGGGTCTCTTGTTCCAACTATGTTTCTCCCAAAGTTTCCACGGAACCCTCAGAACCCTCAGCTGAGTTTGCAAAGAAATGAGGTATCTGGAAGAACCTTGTGACTCTGCAGAAGTCAGCCACATGGCTTGAGAAAACCGTGTCTTCCCTGGCTTCTGTTTTGACTTAAGAAGAATGGGTGAGGGGTGACTGGAGAACCCCGGAGGGCAGCCAGTGGGAGGTGGCAGATGCTGAGTGTGGTGGGCGGGGTGCCCCTGAACCCGGCCTCTCTCTCAGATCTGTACCCTCTCAGATGAAGTTGAAAAAGAGAAGGGGTGGGACTTTCTCTGGTGGTACAGTGGCTGAGACTCCACGCTCCTAATTCAGGAGGACCAGGTTCAATCCCTGGTCAAAGAACTAAATCCCCCATGCCACGCAGCCAAATAAATAAACAATCTCCATTAGAAACCATTCTCCCGATAGATAAACACATTAAAAACAGGGTGATGCTAGATGACAGTCTCTCCCAGGGTAATTTGCTGACAGTGGCACCCCAAAGCTTGCCCCTCAGGTTAGCCAATGTCGCCACCTAGAGGTAGCTTTGAGTCTCTTAACAGCAAGAGGCCACCTCTTCATAATTCCTGAAATGTGAACATTTCTTTCTGGCCTTTACAACTTCAGAATCCCTTTTATCTGCAGTGTGGCTTTGGCTGTATCTGTGACTCTTGAGTCCCTTGGGCTCCAAGGAGATCCAACCAGTCAACCCTAAAGGAAATTAGTCCTGAATATTTATTGGAGACTGAAGCTTAAGCTCCAATACTTTGGCCACCTGATGCGAAGAACTGACTCATCGGAAGAAACCCTGATGCTGGGAAAGATTGAGGGCAGGAGAAGGGGACGACAGAGGATGAGATGGTTGGATGGTATTACCAACTCAGTGGACATGAGTTTGAGCAAGCTCCGGGAGTTGGTGATGGACAGGGAAGCCTGGCGTGCTGCAGTCCATGGGGTCGCAAAGAGTCGGACACGACTGAGTGAACTGTGGCCTAAGGCGCATCCTTCTTGTAAGCTGTGCAATGCCAGGATGGGTGTGGTGGCTTCCAGTTGGGTCCAATGCCCCCTCCTGTTAGACTCACTCACTACACCAGATCGTAGAAAATAAATCTTTTAATTGCTTTGTAATTAGCACAGAAGTTGTACTTCAAACTCACATTTTTATTTAATAGATGCTGAATTATCACACTAGAGCTTTGATTCAAACAGTATAGGAATCGTTATGGTTTAAGTTTTACAAAATTGCATTCGGCAGCAGCATCATGGGAGTTGTTGTCATACAATTAAAAGACTGGGGTATGAATAAATAAAAAAAACCCACCTAGAAAACAAAAGGATGACCCAGACGATAGCTGTCTGTTGTAACTGCCTGAGAATTGTGCTTTCTGGGCTTTGAAGAGCTAGCTATTCTATTAACAATCTAGAGTTGCAAAATCCTGTCTTATAAATATGGTCGGGAGGGGAAGCTATAAATGCGCCTAAAAAGTACTCCCAGGAATAGGACCCTCAAAGCCAAGTCTTGTTGAAACTGTGAGCCTGAACTGGCTTTGGGGGAAATCTTTAATTTCTGGGGAGCTACTGGAGATCCACTGGTGTTTGATATGAAATCATCACAGCAAGGACCCTGGTGGCAGAAAAATCGTGTCATTCGATTCTCATCACCACAGGGCCTCAGGGAAAAGCTCAAAGTCCTGTCTCTGGAGGGGATGGTAGGAAGGCCCGAGGCCCGCTCATGGTAGTCGCCCTGTAATTTTCAGGGTCACAGGGTGGTTGATGGATGACACAACTCTCATCGGCCACAATATGGGCGTGGGGGATTAATTCGAGCTGGGTCCTGAAGTTACCCAAAGTTGCTATCTGGAGTGGAGACTGGTGTTAACTGGGTGGGATGGAAACGGGGGGACAGAGACCATGCTGCTCCGGCGTGGCAGAGGCGACTGTTCTGTGGGGTTTGTACGGAGTTGGCAACAGGGATTTTCTATCCAAGTGGATGACGAGTGGGAATCCCTCTGACTGTGGCGATTACAGGCAACACCTGGGAAACGCATTCCTGGGCAAAGTTCAAGCCTGAACTCAACTCCTGGCCCTGACCTAGGCATCTGATCTGCAGAAACGTCTGGATTCCTTAAATCCAGTCCAAAGCCACTGCTTGCAGTGAGCTTCCTGTGTCAGACACTACGTAAGACACGTCCCACGCACACACATCGCCCTGGGCATGCTCTCGTTAGGTCCCCGGCAGGGCGTGGAGATGCGGTGACTCGGGCCGTGGAAGGTGGAGGCCCAGGTGAGTGCACGGTGAGTCTTCCTGGGTCCGGCTTCGGGTCAGTGTGCCTCGGCCACTTCCTCCGGGGCCTTCAGCTCTGCTGCGGGCGTGTCCAGGGCTGCTTTCTTAGAGTAATCTCGCTCTCCAAAAATGGTGCTTCCGATGCGGACGTTTGTAGATCCCACTTCAATCTGCGGGGAAGGAGGGGCTGAGTTTAAAACAATAACAATGATGCAGCAGATGCTGAAGCTGTGTCTCTTATGACAATGCAGCTGAAGGACTGAGGGGCAGTGGTCCACCCAAAGGGGTGTTCATGACAGAGAGCCGCCCTGCAGACCACACGCCCTTCTCGCATGCTGGGGAGGCAGAGATGAGCAAGCCTCCCTGTGAGTGAGAGAGCAGAGGAGCGAATTCCATCTTACGTAGAAACACCAAGCATTTTGGCATCATGTTAACATACTCTATCTTCCACTTGTGTGACTACTGTAAATCCAGAGGAAGGTTTTACAGTGTGGTTCTTGGAACCTGATCAAGTTAGCCTCCGCTCTGGAAGATCGTGTATGTGAGCACAGCTATCAGTCTGCGCTCAGAGCCGCTGCATCCTGGGGGGATCTATGCGTACGATCAGACATCAGACAGTTCGTCAGGACTCGGTGTCATGTGACCACACCCAAGCATGAACACAGGGAAACGCCTTTTTAAAACGCTGCAGTTTAATTTCTTTTGATTTTCCTTTCGATTCCACTTAGGGAATTAAACTGAATTCTTTTTTCTTTTTTTTTTTTAAAATGAGGTGTCAAGCTGTAATTTCTGTACACTTCATTTCAAAAAACAAGAAGGGGCTGGGGACGTCAGCATAGGTGAGACTGCTGCGTGGTGATGCAACGGCGAGGCGTTGCCTTTGGACCCGTCCTGGAGGCGCCCGAGACACTCACCGCGTGCTGGAAGTCCACGGACATGCCCATGCTCAGCTCCACCTGGTCGGGAGGGACGCCCAGCTTCCTGCACAGCTCCTCCCGGAGGGACAGCAACACCTGGCAGAGAGAAGCGTGACGCCATTTGACCCCTGCCTTCTCCTTGGATGGCTGAACGGGGCTGAGCCTCAACACCCCTGACAGAGACTTCTTTATTCCTCGTGGCTTCGAGGCCTGTCAACACCACCACGAGTCACTGAAAGGGTTTGTAGCCAACTCTCCTATTTTCAAGAAAACTGTCACTCGTCGGAGAGGAAGCCGGAGCTCCTCTTCTCTGAAGGCCGTGTGTCAGGCAGGTTCAGGCCGAGTGGAGAAGGGTCTGTGGGGGTTCGGGGACCTGTTCCCGTTTTCCGTGTGAGGAGAGTTTAAGAAGCGGGTGATCAAGTAACACGACAAGAGACGTCCGGAAAAGTGTGTGGAGCTGACGGCAGCAGCCAGCCCTGTACCCTCGCTGGAGGTGAGCAGCGCCCCCACCCCGGGCCCCGGGTACCTGGAAGTCCGGGTTCGGCCCTTGACTAAGATCGTGCCCAAAGCTCCCGATGGTCATCAGCCCCACGAACTCCAGGCTGGGGCACCTGGCGTTGATGTGTTCCACCAGGGCCGCCGTCTCTGCAGGGGGCAGGCCGTGTTTGCCTTCACAAAAGAGACAGAAGACCGAGAGGTTCTAGGAAGCCGGAGGAACACCCTTCCCTAGGTCAGAGGAGGCGACTCTCAGGCAAGAGGACTTCTTGGGAGAACTTGTCCTCGAGACTGAAATGGTGACTTTACACTGAGCTGTCTGCGTGTGTTGCTCCCCTTCTGACCCGGTCCTGAGTGTCTCAAGGGAAGAGCTATAAACTGGATTCTCTTTATTCTGCCTCAGCATGTGAGGATAGCTAGAATTGAGGGAAAAGGGAAAAAACAAACAAACACTGCTTTTCTTAAAATAGAAGGAAAAAAGTTAATGTAAAAAAAAAATTATCTGGAACTTTCCTGGCGGTTCAGTGGTTAAGATTATGTGCTTCCAGTGTGAGGGTCGGGGGGGGGAAGCCATCGGGTTTGATATCCCTGGTCAGGGAACTAAGATCCTGCGTGTTGGGTGTGCGGTGGAGCCAAAACATTTTAAATTTAACATTTTAAAGAAAAAAAAAAAAAACCACCAAGAAGACTCACATTGCCCAAATGCCAGATTAACCACAGAATTATTTTTCCAAATCTGGTACTTCTACAGTTTCATTAATTATTAGTGGAATTATAAAATCAAATAAAAATGAAGTATATATCATACAGTTTTGACTAGAACTTTGTGAAATTTACCTGATCTTGCTCATTAAAAACCAGAGAAGGAATCTGTGGCAAAACATTACTTGTTATGCAGTTATGAGGACAGATTCTGCCCCTCCCTCATTTAACAAAGGGAGCTGCTAGTAACACTCCAATCTTTAATTAGGGCAAATGATAGCCATTGTTCAATAAATGCTGTAGTGGACTCGATCTGAAATCAGGATAATGTATAATCTAGGTGCATGTACATATAATGCTAATTGTTAAAATTTAGTGAACGCTTCTGTATCAGGCACACATGCCAAGTCAATACAGTTTTTTATTTAATGCAGTAGCTCTGTGGAGTAACTGCTCTCACTTTCTCCATTCTAAAACAAGAGGAGACTGAAGTTCTGGGAGGCTAAGAGTCTTTTCCAAGGTCACAGGGCAAGGAAGTGTGGAACTGGGACGTGGATCCCGGCAGCCTGACTCCAGGCCCCAGGCTTGTTCCTTCAGCCTAAGCTCTAAAAGCAAACAACTGGTCTGTAAACACGTATTCTTAGCAAACAGCTAATAAGCAAGATGCACAGGGTCCTATACCAACAGCTTCACCTCCATCTCCACATTCAAGCCTCGAAGCAGCCTTGGAACGATTGCTCTGCTATCACTGGCAGGTAAGGAAAGTGAAGGGTAGAAAGGTCAGGTACGTCGCTCAAGGTTCCAGCGCTGGAGTGTGGTGGAGCTCAAACCCCAGGTCTGCCTGGTTTCAGGCCCAGGCTCTGATTTCTGTGCTACACTGCTAACCCAAGCCTTGTCAAGATATTCCCTGACTGGTGCCCACAGTGAGTTTTGTCAGATTTTCTCCCAATAATGGAAACATGATTTTTGAAGGTATAAGAAGCATTCATTACACATGTACATTTGCAATCTCTTTCGGGAGGGAGGGTGATCTCCGGGAATTTTCAGGATCAAACACAAGCCCGTTCTTGAGTCTCCTTGCTGGCCTCTTCAGAAACTAAGAACGCAGTAAAGAATTACACGTGGACTGGCTTGGAGGTCCTTGTGCCACCGAGACCCTACTTAATGAGATAGCTTACTTAATGGCCCCTCGAGCTCCTTCTGTGACCCACTGCCTTGGGTGTTCAGGCCTGCCATCCGTCCTGCGCTCCACCATATCCTAAGGGGAAAACCTCTGCCATCCCCGTCTGCTCACTTACTCTCCTCTCCGCTGGTGTTTATCTGGACCATAACCTTTAACCTTTCGGGGGAACCTTTTCTCTGCCACGCACTGTTCACTTTGTCGGCCAGCTTCACAGAATCGACCGTCTCCAACATGGAGAGGTTGGGGACAGCTGTAAACGAGAGGGAGGTGAGGTTATAGTAGCCACAACTACTGAGCCTGTACTCTAGAACCTAAGAGCCACAACTACTGAAACCCATGCTCCACTCCAAGAGAAGCCATTGCAGTGAGAAGCTCGTACAATAGAAAAGTAGCTCCTGCCTGCAGCAACAAAGGCCCAGCACAGCCAAAAATAAATAGATAAAAAGACAATTATGTTCATTACACAATAAAGTGAAACTCAAACAAAAAAAAAAAAAGGAAAAGGACAAAAGCGTTTTCTTTGCTAGCCAAAAAAATTTATTAAAAAAAAAATTTTTTTTTTAGCCAAAAAATTTTATGGGCTTCAATTCCTTCTAGTTTATTTGAAAGACTGCCAAAAAAATACATGTGTGGTAGGGTAGGTTTCCAACTATAACACCCAGCCAACTGTGAGCTCATTTTGTTCTTATTATGATGTTTTTCTTCCCTTTAATCAAGAACTAAGATTTCTTTCCCAAAAGAAGCCCCAAAGCGCAAATGGTGACTTAGGGATAGTCTAAAATATTCCCTCTTCCACAGAAGGGACTGTAGATGATAAAATGATGAAAAAAACTGTGTCCTCATATTTAGAGTTTTATCTTACCCATCAATTTGTTGACATTTTGTTTCTGTAGATGGCCAATGAAGTGCCATTTGATCTCAGGACACGAAGACAGAATCTAAAGAGAAAGAGGTGGTCGTGTTTAATTCAGAGTCTGTGGAGGGCTTGCCAGCTCACACACTTCACACGTTCCCTTCTCACCTTTCTAGTCTAAGCGATAAACCACTATTACATCTTCAGGCAGGCCCTTAAAGACACTTAGAGAAAAACTGAAGCCTTCTGTTTCTCTTCCTTGTTCCTGTCAACTCTCCCCTTCTTTCAGATACTGCCCATTGAGAAGAAACTGGTTAAAGCTTTCAAATCTCAAAAGGATCCAAGGTTACAGCAAGCTTCTAAAATCACCATTTTCAAAAAGCCGCAAAGGAGAAAACGATGGTCTTAAGAAAGACAGAAAATCTAGATGAGAAATATTTGGGGCTCATGGCGAACGCAGGCGTTTCTACCATCAGCCTGACCTCCTGCTCTGAAACTCAGCTACCAAGGTGGGTCTAATTTCCAACTGAACAGTTAAGATTTAGATAAGAAGAATTCAGATTCCACTTACTTGAGGATTTGATGCTTTTTCAAGCAGTTCCTGAACCTACAGGGTGAAAAATAGAGTAAGTCAGAAGCCTGGCACACCTGACTCTTCCGAGGGCAGTTTTCGGGCAGGAAAAGGGCCCTCACATACATAGTTCTCCCCGAAAGTGCGTTGCCCGTGACTGTAGGCCTCTATCACCATGTCTGCAGGTTTGGTTTTGCTGACCGCTACTAGCCGGGGTTGGATGGCTGGGAGATCCTGAAAGAGGAAAAGAGTCAGATGAGTCAATGTTTGGACTTATTATCCAGATAACTCCTCTAGGGCACCCTATAGGATGAATCGGCAGAGATCTTTACTTGGCATTCGATAAGATCCACTTTTCCAATACAGCACGGCTATCAATATCAAATAATGCTGATGAAATGTCTTTTGTATGCATGGCATCTAAATCTAATATGTTAGCCACCTTAATGTCTAGCAGAGCAGAAGGGACTACCCTGGTGGTCCACGGGTTAAGGCTCTGTGCTTTCAGGGGGCGTGGGTTTGATCCCTGGTCGGGGAACTTAGATCTCACATGCTGCACTGGATGGCCAAAAAATCAATACATGTAAAAACTAAATTTAACAAAAATCTAGCAGAACACCTCTCTTTCTCAGGAGAGCTGGGCAGGTAAGTAAAAGCTTTATTTCCTAAGACTGTGGTCTTTGACCAATATTATCAGTATCATCTGGGTCCCCTCCCAACCCACTGGATCCGAATCTCAGGCTGCAGTCTAAGAATCCCCTTTAAAACAAACTCTTCAGCTGAGTCTCTTGCATGGCAAGGTTTAAGAATCACTTAGTTAGGAGGAGGTGTCGCTCTCTGACTATAAGGGAGGCCACTTCTGGCTCCTAAAACCCCAAGGTCAACAGTTTTGGAAACTCATCAGGATCCTGGTGTAATTATCAGTACTGCCTACAATATTGCCTCTCAGAAGCAGCCTTAGGGTAACTCTGCAATTTATGTGGCAGAACCAGTGGCAGAGGGGCTTCCCTGGCAATCCAGTGGTTAAGAATCCGCCTTCCAATGGAGGTTCCATCTCTGATCAGGGAACTAAGATCCCACATGCCTTGGGGCAATTAAGCCCACGTCACAACTAGAGAGAAAGGGGGTGTGCCACAAGGAAGATCCTGGGTGGTGTAACTAAGACTGGAGTAGTCAAATAAATAAAATACTGGAAAAAAAAAAGAACCAGTGGGAAAACTGAAGCTTCCCTCGTAGTTCAGTTGGTAAAGAATCCGCCTACAATGAAGGAGACCTGGGTTCGATTTCTGGGTTGGGAAGATCCCCTGGAGAAGGAAATGGCAACCCACTCCAGAATTCTTGCTTGGAAAATCCCATGGACAGAGGAGCGTGGGGGGCTACAGTCTACGAGGTCGCAAGAGTTGGACACGACTTAGTGATTAAACCATCACCAGTGGCAGAACTGAGGCAGGGACACAGAAGGCTCTGGACTCAGGATTAGGTTCATCTGACTCCCGATCTCATGGTCATGGCATAAAGGAGGGCTTCCCTGGATTCTGCAGCAACCAAATCCACACAGAGAAGAGATTCGCCTATCGTCATATGGTTCAGTTTTCATGTACCCCATCAACCTCTGGAATTATTACAGAATCACAGGCTTCTCAAGGCCACAAAAAGCTAAATCAAAGCACCAAGAGTTTCCCCCTGTCTTTTGAGGGCTGCACTGCCAATGTCTCATGAGACCACACCGTAACTCCGAGGATTAATTATGCTGATGAATTGAGTTTCTAGAAAAAAAGAAAAGTGGAATAGGTGGCCCATCTGCCTGAGAGTTAAGCTGAGAGAAACCCCTAGTTTGATATTTTTTAGGGGGATCTCTAGTTTTTTTCTTGGCGAATCATAAAACATTAATGCCTGAAGCAAGTTTTGAGCTTTCCATGTCTGCATAGATGAGGAAATTTACCATCCAGGTAGTCAGTACTTCACTTGGCTCAAACGGTAAGGTCTGCCTGCAATGCGGGAGACCCGGGTTCGATTCCTGGGTCGGGAAGATCCCCTGGAGAAGGAAATGGCTACCCACTCCAGTATTCTTGCCTGGAGAATACCCATGGACAGAGGGGCCCGGCTGGCTACAGTCCGTGGGGCCGCAAAGAGTCAGACACGACTGAGCGACTTCATTTTCTTTCAAGGTAACATCTACTTAACAGCCAAGCAAAGGTGATACTAACACAGGTCTTCTGTCTCCGGGCCAGCACTCTGAGCTGACACCATAAATGCTTGAACAAAGAATGTTGACCTCTCCATTCAAGTCTGGCTCATTCCACATCATTCAACTTAAAACTTGCACTGAGGGAGGAAGGTACTGACCTTTAGTCTAAATAAATTCCAAGAGAAGACTAAATATAAATAAGGGAGGAAAAAAACTCCCCGTAAACTGCTTGGGATTGGATGTCAGTTCCCTGCTGCCTCAAACGTGCAAGAGCAGCTCTGGGTGCTTCTCAAGTCGGGTCAATTCACCCTTTCCTTGGCTGGCGGGGGCACTTGACATTTACTTTATGAGCAATCTACCGGCTGAGACGCTGCCACACACGTGATCCCCGGCAGACCTGGCCTCCTTTGGGTGCTCCTGTAGTGGGCGTCTTCTCCTGCAGTCTCTGGGTACAGGCCTGGCCTCTCTCCCTTCCGCCAAGGCTGCTGACCCCTACCACGAAGCGGGATGGACAGTGGTCGCGCTGCCTAGAGACTGGTCATTTTCCCGGGATCGCTAACCTGCAGAAAACCTGACAGGCGCTGGGGAACCCCCTTCGCCTTCGCTAGCCTTCTGCGGGGGCTCTGCAGCTTGCGCCAATGCCAAGGCAGCGGGCAGGTCCCGCCCCTCCAGGCGACCCCTCTGCGTCACCGTGACGACCCGTTCCCACGCAGGTGTCCCCCTTCCTCGGCGCGGCCGCCCACCGTCCCCGCTTGGTCCCCTTCCTCACCCGCGGCCGCCGCGCCACCGCCTGCTGCACGCGCTCGTTCACTGCTCGCAGAGCGAGGCCGATCCCCAGCTCCGCCGACATGCTGCCAGCTTTCCACATCCCCCAGGGACCAACGTGGAGCCCCGGGCCCGAGCACCCCAGGGCAGAGACCCCTTCCGGTCCCGCCCAGCGCGGCTCTCCGTGAGGCCCAATCACCACTAAGCACCGAGTTGTCTTAGCCAATCGCCAGCGCGGGGTGGGACGGAGGTGGTGTGGCGGACAGCCCCGCCCCCTCGGCGGCGCCATCTTGGGGAGGTCGCCGCGGAAGCCCTGCGAGGCTCTTGGGTGCAGCTGCGGTCCTTCCGGTTCCCGCCGCCCTCGCCAACCCCGCTGTTGCCGCGGAACCCAAGGGGTGCAGAAAACCTGGCGTGCTACCGAGGTCTTATTCCTCTAGAAAGGAGACGTGACTTTTATCTCAGCTGATTCTGGGGAGGAACCATTGAGAGAGAGAGAACTGTTACTAAAGAACTTGGCAGGGTTTAACAGGCATGGTTGTTTCCTCGGGTCATCCTTTAACTCAGGGCTGCCCATTGTAAGCCACATAATGTAAATTTATTTTATTTTTGTTCCACATATGTAATTTAAATTTTTCGAATAGGCACACGAAAAATACATTTGTCCTCTAAAGATGTACAACTTGAGAGTTTCAAGTTTATTTGGGCGAGATGAAGTGCCCAGGAGGCAGCAGCTGAGATAGTTGAGGGACTGCTCCAAAGAGGCAGTGGGGGAAGGTCAATATATAAGATTTTGGTGCAGGAGAAATTCAGTGCAAACAGTTGCTTATTTTATAAGAGTTTTACCCCCTAGTTAGGAGGATCTGATGCCACCATGAAGGGATTTTGTGCTTTTCTAGATAAGAGGAGATGCAAGAATCAGGATCATAAAATCTGTTCCTGAAAATATCCACCTATCTAAAGACCTGTGCCATCAGATTTGGAGCTCAGAGTACCTCCCTCCACCCTGAACTCCCTCAGGGGGTGCTGGTGGTCAACAGCTGCTTGCATCTTATCATATCTAGAAAGACACTAAATCCCTTCCTGATGACAACAGATACTGGCTGAATAACTTCTGTAAAATGAGTGCTTAATTGTATTGAACTCCACCTTCGACAAAATCTTATATATTGAGCTTCCCCCACTGCCTCTTGGGAGCAGTCTCTCAGAGCTGTCGGAGGTACTGCCTCCCAGGCTGCAGTCCTCATTTTGCCCCAGATAAAGCTCAACTTGTAGCTCTAAAGTTGTGCATCTTTTTTAGTTGACAGTCACAACCCTTAGAAAGTCCAGCTACCCTAATCTGGAGCGACTGTATTAGACAGACATTCCTAAAGCATAATTATTCTTAATAAAGTTTGTCTAACAGCTCATTGTTGTTGCTGTTCAGTGTAAGTCGTTAAGTATTCAGCTCTTTGCCACCCTATGGACTGCAGCACACTAGGCTTCCCTGTCCATCACCAACTCCTGGAGCTTGTTCAGATTCCTGTCCGTCGAGTCGGTGATGCCATCCAACCATCTCATCCTCTGTTATCCCCTTCTCCTCCTGCCTTCAATCTTTCTTAGCATCAGGGTCTTTTCCAATGAGTCAGTTCTTCTCATCAGGTGGCCAATGTATTGGAGTTTCAGCTTCATCATCAGTCCTTCCAATGAATATTCAGTACTGGTTGGATCTCCTTGAAGTCCAAGGGATTCTCAAAAGTCTTCTCCAACACCACAGTTCAAAAGCATCAATTCTTTGGTACTCAGCTTTCTTTATGGCCCAACTCTCACATCCACACATGACTACTGGAAAAACCATAACTTTGACTAGACAGACCATTGTCGGCAAAGAGATACAAATAGATTCGAAAGATATTTCACAGCTTTGTTTTCCAAACTTAGATATGAATCAGATATCACAATATAATACTAGTTGTGACAGTTGGAATAAAAAAATTTTAAAAAGACTCCTTCCCTTTTTTTGTCTTTTGGTTTCAGGAATTAGATGGTCTAGATAAGTGATCCAGAGAGCTCTGGTCTTAAGGTGTAGGAGGAGTTGTTTCCTCAGAGCAAGAGATAATTTCTTCACGCTTTCTCTGGAGTCTAAAAAATATTGTGACCACACTGTCAAAAATCATCTTTTTTTGGCCACCTGATTCGAAGAGTCACCTGATGACTCATTGGAAAAGACCCTGATGCTGGAAAAGATTGAAGGCAGGAGGAGAAGTGGATGACAGAGGATGAGATGGTTGGATGGCATCACTGACTCAATGGACATGAGTTTGAGCAAGCTCCCCAATCTGTGGTCATAGTTTTATAGCCAAAATTTAGACCAGAGAGTGCTCAGATTGGCTCTGATAACAAGGGCAGATTGGTCCCAGCAGGGATTGTCCTTCTCGGGAAGTGGGGTTCTTAGTTTGATTAGCCCCAGGCTGTTGATTATAGGAGAAAACCCTGGAGATAAGGGAACCTGGGTTCATTTTCCTATCCTGTGTCAATAAAGAGCTAATATTTTTAGGCCATTTTTCTTGTCATTGAGTCATAGCTAGGGTGACCACTCATTAAAATTTTTTTTTTTTCCCAGGAGGTCCCAGGCGGCGTGTGGAACCTTAGAGGAAGTGCTTCCCACATTAGCTTGAGAAGTTTGTACCAGATGTTTGCACGCTCAGACCAAACCAAATCAGATCCTCACCTGCCAGGAGTCACACTCTAAATAAAACAGAAGGCAAAGAGATGCCCAGAAATCAAAAGCCAAGTGGCAAGAGTGTTCCCAAAAGATGGTAAAGTGATGCCCAGAAATCAAAAGTCAAATGGCATAAATGCCAAACGGGACTTTCTAGTCTCACTAGACCTGTGACCTGGCAGAGTCAGTGCTAGCAGCCCCTTTTTAGTTCTGATATAGTTTCCAGCAATTTCTTGTGATTCGTGCGTGCTCAGTCGCTTTCAGTCACATCTGACTCTTTGTGACCCCATGGACTGTAGCCCACCAGGCTCCTCTTGTCCATGGAATTCTCCAGGCAAGAATACTGGAGTGGGTTGCCATGCCCTTGTCAACTACAAACTGGCACTTGCCAAGAGCATTGCCAGCGAGTGAACAACAAAGCCATATGCCATCTGCCTCTATGGAGATTGAACCCAATGCTGCTATAGCTGTTGACGTTCAACAACCCTGGAGGGAGTTCAGGGTGGAGTGAGGCCCTCTGTGCTCCAGGGAATCTGGTGGAACAGGGCTTTAGATAGTTGGCTGTTTTTTGTAACAGATTTTATGATCTCAATCCTTTCCTCTTCTCATATCTAGAGAAGCACTGAATTCCTTCATGGTGACATCAGATCCTCCTGACTTAAAAAAAAAAACAAAACAAAACTAAAACTAAAAAAAAGTTTTGTAAAATGAGTGCTTCATGGTATTAAACTCTCCCTTCACCAAAACCTTATATATTGACTTTCCCCCACTCTCAGAGTTATCTGAGATGCTGCCTCCTGGGCTGCAGTCCTCATTTTGCCCCAAATAAACTTGCAACTCTCAAGTTGTACATCTTTTTTTTGTCGATAACCTCCTCCAGGGGATCTTCTTGATGCGGGGATCGAAACCATGACTCCTGGATCTCCTGCATGGCAGGCTGATCCTTTACTGCTGAGCTATAGGGGAAGTTGGTTTCCTTCAAAAATGTTACTCTATCATTTCCTCTTTTAGCAACTTCTAGATATCAATCAACGGAGAAGGCAATGGCAACCCACTCCAGTACTCTTGCCTGGAAAATCCCATGGGTGGAGGAGCCTGGTAGGCTGCAGTCCATGGGGTCGCTAAGAGTCAGATACGACTGAGCGACTTCACTTTCACTTTTCACTTTCATGCATTGGAGAAGGAAATGGCAACCCACTCTAGTGTTCTTGCCTGGAGAATCCCAGGGACGGGGGAGCCTGGTGGGTTGCCATCTATGGGGTCACACAGAGTCGGACACAACTGAAGCGACTTAGCAGCAGCAGCAGCTGCAGATATCAATCGAAGTAAGCAGGGACAGTCTTTTCTAATTGTGTGTGCAAAAGTATCAATTTTGAAATATCAAAAGAGCCCCAATTTAGCCATTTTAGGTTGAGCTCTCTTTTAGGTATAATTTCCCCAGTTAACTAGGTACTTGCAAGTATGCACACCATAGGTATTGTACATGAATCTGGTTGGAGTGTTACTCAGAGGTTGGTTTTCTGATGCCCCTCGTTTCTGTTTTTGAGAGATCCTGTTTCCCACTTGAAGTTGATCAGGGATAAAAGTCACTAGTGAAATTGTGTAGTGGGCCCGTGTGCTTCTTGTGAACTTAACTCCCCCAGGAGTCACCCCAGAGTCGTTTCTGCCTGTCTTACGTGTCTCGGATTCTGCCTCCAGCAATCTAAGACCACTGTGGCTGCTCAGGTGGCTGAAGGGTCAGTTCTTATGTGTCACCCTGGATGAGCAAGTAGTTTAATTAGTGAGTGGGTTTCCTTATGGGACCACTGCACGATATGAGGACTAGGCCTCCACCACCCCCATAAATTTCTCGGCCCCCTGAGAAAAGTGCAACCAGCCGCGAGGAGCCTTGTTCCTTTTCTTCGCAGCAAAGCTCTTGTACATTCTCATTTTTATGCCAACAGATTCTATAAAGGCAGTTGAATTGAGGTAAAGTGTCAGATCAGCCTCTTAGCTCACCACTCAGCCAAGACCACTCAGTCCCCTACAACGGAGTGACCTTGGCATCTTTCAGCTGAGCTCTCGATTTTTTTTTTTCAGTCAAGCAACACCCTCCCCCATACACACACCCAGTATTTTTCCACTGGGTGGGTAATTCTCCTGGCATCTTCCAGCCAACCTCCCACCCAGTACCTTTCCACTGGGTGGGGATTTCTTGGTATCTTTCAGCTGAGCCCCACTCAGTGTCTAGACCATGAGTGGGGAAGCCCCAGATGTTTCACAGGCTCCCTGCTCCCCCAGTATCTTTCCAACTGGGAGGGGGCAGGTAACCTGCTGGTCTGCCAAATGAAACTCAGCATCTCAACCAATACGTGAGATTTGAGAACCAGGAGAGACTTTCCCAAATTTGTTTGGATTCCCCGAGGAGGCCGATGGGCGCAAGGGGCCACTGCTGGAACCAAAACTCCAGTTCCTCGTGGAGTCCAGGCCAAGGAAGGAAGTCCACTCTGGGTCGCTTAAGGAAGGAAGTCCACTCTGGGTCGCTTTGTCGGACACCCTGTTGACTTAAAAAAAGATGCACAACGTGAGAGTTTCGAGTTAAGTTTTATTTGCGACAAACTGTGGACTGCAGCCCGGGAGGCACCACTTCAGATACCTCTCTGGAGCAGTCTCAGACCTGTCTGAGATGATGCCTCCGGGACTGCAGTCTGCATTTTGCCCCCAAATAAAACGTAACTGGCAACTCTCACACTGTGTGTCTTTTTCAGTCGATACACTTTACATAGTCCAGTAAATCCAAAATAAGGTTTCAATATGTAACCAATAGAAAATGAGATATTTGGATTCTTTCTTATTGCATTTGATTTGCAAATCTCAGGGTGTAGTTAGGACTTAAGGCTCAGATCTGATGATCCACACTGCAATCTCCTCAGTGGCAGGAGCCGACTTCTGGGAGGAGGGCCCAGACAGCTTGGGACAGTCCAGCCTGGGCTCTGCACACTTTTAGCCTATTCCTTAGGTCTGTGTGTCCACATCTGGGCTATATGAAGGTCACAGACAGGATGAGGCGCCATGTGACACAGAAGTTGACACCATAAAATACTAAAGTTTAGTAGTCGGATGGTGAAATGCTAGGTGCTTTGGGCAAGTAGAAAGATGGATTTTGCTAAGGAAAATACTCTTGGCTGTATGGCTGGACTGTTGAAAGATTCTCAAACATTAATTCAGCTTAATGAATGAGATGCTATTTTGTTGGAGAAGGGTCTAAAATTTGCTCTCCAGGTAGTCTTGTGAGTGGGCTTACTTTGAGTCTTCTTGAAAGAAAGGGCAACATTTATTCTTCTCTCACTGCCTTCCTGGACCCTGGGAGACTAAGATAGTTTCATGTCTGCTCTGGGAAAATTACTTTGAACAAAACCTAGGGTTCTTGTCATCAAGGACTTTTGGGGGAGTTTCCATTTACCAGGTACACAAAACTGGGTTTTCTGTAAACTGGGGTTGCAGTAATTGTGTTCAAGTAAAATGTCTCTGGATTTAATAATTTCTCCTCCTGCCAGAGTGATAAAAATTAAAACATGACTAGACCAGCCCTTCATGGTGTGAATATACTCATAGACGCTTGTTGTAGAGACGCAAAGTTGATAGGTCATTATGACAATAAGTAGGAGTATCTTTATTTAATAGGTCAGGTCTTTGAACTGCAAGGTCAGCCTCTCCACCTCAGTGGTGTATGTGAGTGTGGCTCCCCCAAAAGTGTCAGAAGAGTGATTTAAACTTTTGAGTTAATGAGGAGAGTGGTGGCAAGATTGGGTGGCGGCGGCACAAGACTGACCCAAGTTGAATCTTGGTTTCATCACTAAACTGTGATCTTGGGCAAGCAACTGAACTCCTCAGTTTTTCATGTATAAAACAGTCTCTTCTTCAGAGTTGCCGTCAGGATCAATCAAGGTAAACCTGTAACACAAGCTTAGCCGAGTGCTCCCCCAAGCGAGTGCTCAATGAACACGTGTCTCGTCCCTACACCTTATCCATTAGACAACCTTTATTGAGGCGTCTTCTCCGTAGAGGAACCAGAGGAGACCAAGGTGAGTAGGACAGGATTTCTTGTGGATTCATTTCTAAGGGACTTCTCATCTCTACCATTTTGTGACCTTATAAAAACAGAAGTAAAGATAATAAAAAAGGATTGTAAAGACAAATGAGGATTCCAGTCTCATTATCATTTTAATTTCTTTCTTTCTTTTTTTTTTTTTAACACAGCTGTACTTTTGAGTGAATTTTATCCCACCTTTTCCTCCTCCTTTTTTTCATTTCTTCTCTTCCTCTTTCTGGGACATCGACCATCTAATTTAACCTTTCATTTCCCCCATGTGGTCCTTGAAAGTCACCTCATCACCAGTAACTGTCCTTAAATCACTCCAGTGGTTTGCAAGGACAAAGAGGAAAAGAGATTAGAAAGTCGAATACCCAGAGAAACAGGTTTTATAAACAACTTTCTAAAAATCTAGTATATGTTCTTACCATAAATGCCATCAAACTTTTAAAACATTCACCTCTGTAGTCTAAGGCCCTGAATTGTGGGGGAAAAAATTATGGATTTTAAGATTGTTTTCCTTTGAGTTCATTGTGATTCTTTGGGGAGGATTAAAAAAAAAAATAACATAATAAAAAAATTTGTTGCCTGGTTACTTGACACTGAAGAGAAACGGACAAATAATGCCCGTGTTCCAGTTTAAATGAATTCAGGGAGAGAAGCCGTGACAGCAACCCCTCAGCAAACACGCTGTCACATTTGGCTTTTGAAAACGGCAATACAGACTCTAGAACCTGAGGCTGGGGAGGACCTTTAGAGACCATCTGGTCTTTCCCATGGAGAAGTGGACATTTAAACCATCCCAAACAGCATAGAATGGCCCCAATTTCTCAGACCATCAGAGAAGACAATGTTGTCTGTGTTAATCTCTGGATTCATTTTCTATGTGCAGATAACCACTTCTCCCTGTTTCAAATTCTGTTGTTATTCAGTCGTTATGTGTCCAACTTTCCAATGGTAGCCAGTCTTAAGTAAAATCTTTTAAAATGCTCTATTCTGTGAGCCAATTTCCTCTTCTTTGGTCTCTGAGGAGCTAGATAACAGCTAGCTGACCATGATGCCACTTTGTTTTCTTGGACTTTCAGCACGTCAGGTGGGATCTTAGTTCCCTAACCAGGCCCCCTGCAGTGGAAACTCGGAGTTTACCCACTGGACCACCAGGGAAGTTACCACTGCAACTCGTAGTTGTTGGACAATATTATTTGTTACAGGTGTATGGTATAAGTGATTCACAATTTTAAAAGGCTATGCTCCATTCATATTCATTTTAAAATATTGGTTATATCCCCTGTGTTGTACAATGATGCCATTTTTATAAATTAGCTGTGTTTATTCTACATTGATACTGGGAATAGATATTCATCAGAATATATTTTGGGGTCGTGACTTAACTCACTGGGCAGAGATGCTTTACCTCTTTGTATCTCCTAACCTAATACCTGCTACTGCTAAATTTCACTGTAATAAAAGAAAAATAAATACAAAGACTCATTTTATTTAGCAAGACTGAAAATAAAACAAACACATAAAATCACACCTTCAGGGTTGTCCAAAACAGTTCCTCCATCTATCGACCCAGGGCAAATGAATCCAGCATATTGTTTGAAGAATGATTAATATAACAAGAGTCATTTCTCAGTTACAAAGGGGGTCATTCAGTCCTGGGGCTCTCTGCCAGTAGAGTTAGTTTTGACCATTCAATTATCAGCTTGCACAAAAGCAGAAATAGAGAGGAATGAAAATACAAAGTGATCGGCTATCACTTCTTTTAAAAGCCAACAACAGAAACAGTGACTAGAACCTACCGGACAGACTAAAGCGGCAGTGGCCCTGGACAGAGTAGCCACTAGTCAGGATTCACGTATCCTCAATCAAACTGGGTAAGTCAGTCAATATGTCCATCTCACTTCCACCATTTACTCTATAAATGGTGAAGTTATGTGTTGAAAGATACAGAGACCCACAGACACTACAACAGATCATTTAAAAAAATCCACTTTTTTTTTTTTTTTGGATCAATATAGTCAGCCCTCTGTAGCTGTGGATACACGGGTACGGAGGGTGGTTTTAAAGACACCACTTTATATAAGGGATTTGAGCACCCACAGATTTTGGTATCCAAGGGGCTCCCAGTCCCCTATGGATACAGAGGGATGACTATACTGCTAAAGTTCTTCCAGTAATTTCTGCCCCCCTCCTTAATTTATTATGATCACAGATCCCTCCAGATTTAGTCAGATAAAGATGAACAAAGTGTGGCTTCCTTTCAGACATTCTGTCCTGATATTTAAAAAGTGATTAAAAACAGGTACCGAATATAGATCACTTCTGCAAAGTTTAATGAGTGAGAAACATTCAACCAAGGTGACTTTTCCTTGGAAAATCCTACAAAAGCTGAATTTTAGAAACAGTTCCTTATTTTGATAGAGGTTCCATTTATCAATAGCAGCCATGAGTTTACTGCCTGCCATATGGCAGGCTGTCATATTTAACATGTTTAGAATTCAAATGTTTCCATATCAGGTTCTCTAGTAAGCATTACCGAAACGAAGTCACAAAGACAGACTGGTTAGTTGTCCCAAGCCAAGGAAACAGCCCATTCCTATGATTTTCCTATTCAGGCAGGTACAGACAACCATTGGAATTAAACGAATGGGAACTACAATACTTGTATTTTTTGCTTACAGAAGAAGGGACGTTGACATTGTGGGGGGCAGGTGTAGCAGGACTTCACTGAGGCTCTCCTGTGATCTAGTGCAAGAGACAGGCCATCATGGGACGCTAGTGTTAGAGGAGTGTTCCGGTTAACCACCTGAGCAAGCGTGTTATTCGGACAGGCTGAGATGTCCATGCTGCGCATCCCATTGGAGAGAAGTATTCTCTGAGCTTAGGTAGCCAGTCTCAGAACAGAAGAGCAGACAAACATGTAAGTCAGGGATGCTGGATGTGACAGGGTGCTCCTGACAAGTGATTCATGGCATTGAAGTGAGAGGAGGGTGAGTATATCTTAATGATGGATGCTTTGTGTTGGTCTTAGGAGACTAACTGCCTTCTGCAAAGACGCCTGAACACATTAACATCCATCAATCCTTGGACATTTTGGATCCCTGCACAAAGTGTGACCAGGACTGGTGGTTTGAGAATTCAAAGTTCCAGAAATCAGAACAGAGAAGGGCAACATTTAAATGAAGACAAGCCAACCTTTTGTGTCTTCTTAGGCCAGCTGAATGCTCCTCCAATTCCCGGCTTTTGGGACCATCCGATAAATCAGCAGTCTAGGTGTGGGTTCATCAATGACATGGAAATCTGTCCCAGATATTATCACCATGTTCCACCAAGAAGAGGGGGGTACAGTGGGAGTTTTTCTTGGTGTGGGGGCAGGGGCAGCTAGTAACAAATCTTAAGCCAGGGCTTGTCGTGGACGAAATCAACAGGCTTGCAAGTTCACCCCAGACAGCTGCCCTCCACTTGGTGATCTGGTACAGAACCCCGCCCCGACTCCAACTCCAGGACATAAGGAAACCTCGGTTTCTGGTTTGTGCTCCCTTAACCAAATCCCCAAATGAGTAATGAAAAAACATTTGCGTGGATTCTGGTGTGGCCCCTCTGACACAGGGATGCGGGCAGGAACTTGACTCGAACCCAACAGCTGTCTCTCTGGGACCCCGAACCCTGGATCTAAAGACGCGAGTTGCTCAGAGAACAGGCTCCCTCTTATCACTGTATCAGATGAGCTCTCAGCCCAAGTCCCAGGCGCTGAGACTGGGGCAGCTTTAGGACAGCCCATCCTTCTCACCCAGAGGAGCTCTCCAATGCAGAATCTCCACAACAATAAAAAAAGACACTTGACCTCAAGGAACAGACACCATTTGCCAAGCAGGGACCACAGAGGTGAACGGGTACTGTGGTCCCACTTCAGCAGCTTTTAAGACACTGGAGAGGTCTTTGTTCCTGTCTTCTCGATGCTGAGTGGAACCAATGAACAGGTGGAGGGAAGACAAAACAAAACAAAACCAAATCACAGAATAGGTGAAAAGTTTGAAAAAGAACTGGGGGTGGTGGCCAAATCGTGACTCAGAAATGAGGTCAGAAGCCACCATGCTCTGAGCCCTGGGGCAGGGAGGGTGGTGTGTAGAAAAGCTTGCAAAGCTAGCACCAGATCACCCTCACCTGGGCCTGAGGAGGCGTGTGTGGGTGGTGACTCACGGACACTTGGCCATAAACGCCAGGAGAGCCAACATCTTCCAAGGCCGCTTCTCTATGCTCTGCTGGCAAACTCACAAGCGTGCGTTTGCTGAGGAGCTGGGCCTCACCCACGGGCATCTCTCACTGTAGAGGCAGCTCGAGATGGCTAGACTGCCTTTCCCCACTCCAGGGCAGTCAGATCACCTGGAGGCGACCTTCTGCACTTCTCCCACTTCTTGTTGATAGCATCCCTAATTAGGCCAGCCTCAGAAGGGCAAAAATCAGTGCCTGGAGGTCAGAGCTCTAACCCATCTTTTCCAAAGCTTAACCTACATCACGTAACCTACTTACCTGAATAAAACCCCAGTTCATCAGTCCCTGTCCTACCCTTCCCAGGAAGGAAAATAGATTTAGGTCCATTTCTTCTTTTTTTCACCACAGTATGTGGAAGAGAGTCAAAGAAGGTAGTGTGGAAAGGAGGGGACATCCTGGTTCCTCATTAAAAAATAAAAGATCTGTCTCGGAGAGTCATCGGAGGTTGTGGACGGAAACATTCAGTTCTCGGAGTCTGCCTCCATGGGCTCATCTTCCAAGCCAAAGCTCAGCTTGTCAGTGAGTCCCTCAAACTGCTTGCCCATGCTGCCCGCGGAGTCCATGAACATGTTAGGGATGTCTTTGCCAAAGTAAATCTTGCTGTTGGAAGCAATGGCCTTGTACTTCATCAGCTGCAGATACTCAGGGGTCAGCTTTAGCTGGAAGCAAAAACAGAAAAGAGGATGGTGGTGAGGCCAGATCAGGGAAAAGCCTGGGGGGCCACCCCTTGACTTTTCACAGGGAGAGGGTCTCTGTGAGAACCACACCCCACCTCCTCTCCCTAGTCTCGCTGTTATATTAGTGACCACGTGAAGACCCTGATGCTGGGAAAGATGGAGGGCAGGAGGAGAAGGGGGCAACAGAGGATGAGATGGCTGGATGGCATCACTGACTCAATGGACATGAGTCTGAACAAACTCCGGGAGATAGTGGAGGACGGGAAAGCCTGGCCTGCTGGAGTCCTTGGGGTTGCAGAGCCGGCTGTGACCAAGTGACTGAGCACCAACCGCTGCACGGCCACGTCTCTGCGAGAGCGCTCAGCTCAGGTCCTCAAGGTGAGAGCTGTGAGGGTTAGGAGTGTCTGTGTTTATCAGCAACGTGAAGGGGTTCCCTGATGGTCCAGTGGTTGAGAACCTGCCTTCCAATGCGGATGAGGGGGTATGGGGTTCGATCCCTGGTCAGGGAACTCAGATCCCACACCCCGCAGGGCAACAAAGCCCACGCATGGCGACTGCCGAGCCTGCGTGCTCCGGGGCTGGCGCGCTGCAGCTAAGACCTGATGCAGTCAAACAAATAAATAAATAAATATTTTAACAAATCAGCACAATTAAACTTCTATCAGGGTCCGAGGGAAAGGGAAGGCCCTGGCCCACAGTGGGCAGGAGTCCTCGGTTACGGCTGGGCCGGCGGGAGGCAGTGGTTGCAAAGAGTGTAACACACGTTCTCTTCGCCAAGCAGCACTGGCCCTTTACCTTATTTGCTTCAGCTATTTTCATGGCAGTGTAGCACTCGGCATCCGCCTTGGCCTTCTCCCGGGCCAGAAATGCAGCATCTTAAGGAAAGAATGCAGAGAATCAAAGCACAGAGGCCATCAGAAAGCAGGTCCCTGCAACTTTTCCCGACTGGCCCCATGATCCTGGGCACACTGCTCTGGTTACTCTGGGCTCTGATCCTCTTATTTACGAAACTGGGAAAAAGGCATTTTCTCCTGTTTCACAAGTTGTGAAAATTGACCAGGATGCAAAAGTGCTGTGCCAGCATCTCCCGGTGGCGGGGACAAGCTGACCACGTGCAAGCCTGTCGCTGTGCCTGACAGCGGCTTCTCCGATGGTGTCATGGAAACACATATCCTCTTTCCACCCACCGACCCCTCCTGGGGCGGGTAGGAGAGGGCTGGGACCCCGCCTCAGCCTCCCGTCTCTGAGCTCTCTGCCCTGGCCCTGGCCCTCTCCCCCTGTGCCACACAGCAAGAGCCAGGGAAGCCCGAAGAAGGTTCTGGATGCGGCCCGAGGTGGAGCTGCCCTGAAACCAACTGCCGTAAACAAAATAGTACAGCCCCTTTGCCAACTTCATTTATTTCCATCGGTCGTTTCAGAAAGGCTCTCGTTAGCAGTGGTTAAGCTGGCCAGATTCAAAGAGAATTACAGGCCATGGTCCAGACTAACACCTATTTGAACTATGACCGATTTAAACTTCTACTAGGTAAACAATCCCCTTCCTTAATCTGCTGAGACCAGCTTTCCGTCAAGAACTGATACAAAGTTGTTGATATTTCCTCCCTGTCCTTGGGAATGAGGCCAACCTCATGTGAGCAACACCTGCACCAAAGCCTGGGAAGCAAGGTGGGTTCTCACTGTGCAGCCTCAGCAGGGCCCCGGCTGGCGGGAGCCTGCAGGTCGGCCGGGGAGCCAGCAGCCAACTCGGCTGGCCTTAGCACCTGGTGACTCGTGTTTACAAGAAACAGAAATGTGCCGCCCGGCTCAGAGCTCCCCGTGAGGAACCACTGATCCATGAAATCCTCACTGGCTCCTCCACGGCCGCTAAGCCCGACAGGCCAGGTCAGGAGTGTAAGTGGACAGGGCGCCGTGGAGCCTGGGGCTGGGCCCTGAGGGCGTTCTCAGCCTGCAGTCTGCTCGAGGAGGAGGTGGGCGGGGGGATGAGGGCAGGGGCCGGAAGGTGAGTGACACCAGAAAAGCCAGCAAGGAAACACCTTTTTCCAGCTCGTGATACCAGTGCTGACAGGTGTCTTCTTCACACCCGGTTTAACATCCACAGGGACCCCGAGAGGCCAAAGCGACAGGACTCACAGGCCCCTGTGACAGGGGGCGGGGCAGGCAGAGGGGAGCAGGCTGCTGCTCCGACCTGGCTTCCTGGTTTACTTCCGGGGTCAAACTGCGGGTCCAAGACAGCCGGGACCATGTGCTTCCCCTTTTCCCAAAGCCCAGCTCAGCAGGAGAGTCCTGAAGGCACCCAACTCAAATCTGATGAATGACTTAAGTGGAAAATTAATCCCAGGCTGGCTCGCATCTCCCCACAACCTGAGTCAGAGGACAGAGAACGAGGCATGTTCCAAAGAACCCGTGATGTCTGAGAAGGGAGAAGGCAGAGCGAAGGAAAGGATGCTGGGGCCCCTGGCCGCAGGGCAGGGTCTGAGGAAAGGGGAGGCAGGGATTTCAGGCCCGCTCACCTTCGATCTCTGAGATCCTCTTCTCCGTCTCCTTCTCCATCACCTTCTGCCCAAAGGTGATTTCGGCCACCTGCGCCACCTTCTCTGCCTCTGTGTTAGTGGAGAAAAGCCTCAGGGCTCTGATATTTCAAAACTGTTCCCCTTTCACCCCATCTGAGGCCCTGAGGCAGAGCAGTGGGTGGGCCCAGGTGAAGGGCCACTGGCCCAGAGAGCAGTCACGCAGGTCCCCCGGGCAGGGGTGGGACACCCCAGGGAGCACAGTATCAGTGCAAGACAGTGAGTGGGGGCGCCCAGCCCCAGGGGGAGTCACTCCTCTGATGAAGGTGAGGAGCCGGCCCCGACCTCTCTCCTAAGTCACAGGGTGTTCCTTCCAAAGGAATATTTTATGGGTTAAGGTACGAGTTCCCTCCCGCACTTTCGGAAGTGGCCAGGGCCGTGGCTGGCAGTCTGGAGCAGTGGTGGAGAACCTGGGGCCGGGAGGCGAGTCCCTGGATTTGAACCCTGTTCTCCTCGCTCCCCTGCCATGTGACCCTGGGCAGTGATTCAACCTCTCTGAGCTTTGGCTCAGTGAGAGTAGGTTATGGATGGTGGCTTCCTCACCAGGGAGCGGGGAGGGGGTGTGAGGAGTCAGATGAATTGCACACAAGTGTTTAGAAAAGCCTGAGGCTCACTGTAAGGGCTCCTCAGTGTTACCATCTTTGTGCATGAGGGGTTAGCAGGAAGGGCTCCTTTCATTTAGGAGGCGTGGGGAAACAGAGCTCATGACCCTCGGCCACGATCTGACAAGTTCAGCTCTGCTCCCGGGGAACGAAGGCCGCTCCTGCGTGGGGAAGGCTTCGGAGGGCCGTGTCCCAGGCTTCCTGAATTGCCCCCCACCCGTCAGCCCCTCGGTCGCCCGGACCCCAGAAGCACAGTCAGACCGATGAGGGCCTTCTTCCGCTCTGTCTCGGCTTCCTTCTCCACCACCTTCTGCTTCTGGGCTGCGATCAGCAGTTTCGTCTTCTCGCTCTCCCTGGAGGGGAGGAAAGCGTGCAGCTCTGAGGCCACTGGGGACGAGCTTCCTCGGAACTTCACTGGGCCCCAGGGAGCCAGCCCCCTGCCCTGTTGTGAGGCAAGCTGTCATTCCTTTCACCCTCGGGAGGTCTGGTCTTGTTTGTAAATCTACCTGTGCCGAACAGCATATGGAATCTTAGTTCCCTGACCAGGGATTGAACCCACGGACCCTGCACTGGAAGTGCTCTCTGGGCCAGTGGCCCTTCACCTGGGCCCAACCACTGACCACCAGAGAAGGCCCTGGAAGGCTCCGTAAGGTCCCAGGTGAAGGTGAATATACTGCAGACAGTAACACGGCTGGCCTTCTCCTTCAAAGCCCACATGTGAGAGATAAAGCGTAACTGACTTGTATGAAAGGCACCCGACTGCCCACTCAGTTGCCTCCCCATCTTCTCCGGCTTGAGCCGTGAAGGGAGCGCAGGGTTCCCTGCCTCTCTGAAGAGCGTCTGTGCCCTCTGATCATGGAGCCCAGGTGAGCGGCCTGACACGCCTGCCCCGTCTCCCAGGGCAACGGCTGTACAGACACTCCAGGGGGGACCACACGCGTGGCACGGCTCGGTCAGCCCTGGGATGGGATGAGTGGGAGGAGGGCAGGGCGGTGGTTCCGTTCAGGCACGGGGCCCACTCACATCAGCTCGTAGTTCCTGCGGATGGCTTCCGGGATGTTGGGCTTCGTCACCCGCACAGCCTGCAGAGAGAGAAACACAGCACCTGATGGGGAGGTGGGGGTGCAGAGGGACCAGCTCCCACCGGTCCTTGGTCTTCCTGCACAGACAGGACATGCTCTGGAAGATGGGCTGTGCCTTCCTGGGGGTGGGGGCGGGGTGGGGGGGTGTCCCGCCGGGGTGGTGCTCACTTGGATGACGAGCCCGGGGGCCATGGAGGTCAGGTCTTGCTGCAGAGCCAGTTTGAGATTTTCATCAATCTGATCTGGAATCAAGACAGACAGAACACAGAGCTGAGATGCTTTCTAGGCGGGGTGGAGGGAAGCATGGGGTAGAGAGCCAGGCAAGACACCAGCTCGGGAATGTACCCAACGGGCCAAAGCTTGTCCCGAGGCAGAGCGCTCATCATAGCTCAAACGTCTGAAGACTCCCTGGAAGACTCTCACCGCGGACACCCACTGGGCCCGCTATGTGGCCAGATGGGAGTGTCCTTTCCCTGGGGCCTCAAAAAACAGCAACCTCCCCCGGAAGGGAGCCGAGCTTTAAAAGAACAAACAATTCCAGCACATTTCTTGAGTCAGGAAGCAGCCCTTCCCTACAGACAGCAGTCAGAGAGGTGGCCGCCCATCTTTCACAAAGAAGGAAGGTGGGACAGCCACGTCAGGTATTTTGAAAGGGGTCAAGCACACTAAATCTATTAACAAATTTCCAAAACAAAAACAGACTCTGATGTCAAGAGAGGCCCCAAGGAAGACTAATCCATCAGGAACTCAAAAATGATTTTTTTTGGCTGAGCCACTCAGCTTGTGGGATCTTAGTTCCCTGACCAGGGATTGAACCCATGCCCTCTGCCCTGAAAGTGCAGCCTTAACCACTGGACTGCCAGGGAGGTCCCGAGCCTGAGTCTTTTGATGTGTTGTTTGCCTTGGTCCTGACTCTTCTGTCTGTGAGTCATTTTATGGTTAAGTGTTGGAAGAGCTGTAACTGATCGCAGCTCTAGCTGTGACCCCAGAGCAAGCTGTCAGCTTGCTTCCCTGCCCCCACCCATGAGATCCCAAAAGATCCTGGAAGGGCCCTGAGGAACGGACACCATGAAACCAGCCTCGGACACCTACATGGAACCACCTCCTTTACTGTCAGCGGCCAGCTGCTTTATGTGGCCATTCTTGGTCCAGGAGCCTTTGAGGAACAGCAAGTCTAACTCCCTGCCTGTTATAAATGCTCCAACTGAGGCCCACAGAGGTTCAGAGATGTGTTCAAGCTAATCAGTAGTCAAGATAAAGAACATGTTTAATCATTACACTTTGATCGTTAGTGTTAGAACAGTACTTTCTTCAACAGTCATATCACTAAGCAAGGGGTTTTACTGTTTCTACATATGCATATGCTCCAGAAATGCCCATAACGGCAGCACCTCACACCTGACATGGGTGTTAACAATTTGATGGCTCAAGATGAACATCACATTCCATTTTTTTTATTTTAAATAAGAGACAGGCCAAACTTTAAGGGAGATAGCTCGTACCCCCTATAAGCTAATAACATGGTTGTTTTCCATATTAAATTCTATCTGAGTCAAGGAAGATACCCATGGCTCTGGGCTAGTAACTTTCTAGGAAAATCTTGAAGAAATATTTTACAAGATACTTTACTAACAAATTTACACCAGGACCAAGTTGTTTATGGGTGATGGTTATGCTGACACATGCTGATTAAGTTAAGAGCTGATTAAATCAAGCAAACAACTGACTCATTGGAAAAGACCCTGATGCTGGGAAAGATTGAAGGTAGGAGGAGAAGGGGATGACAGGGGATGAAATGGTTGGATGGCATCACTGACTTGATGGACCTGAGTTTGAATAACCTCCGGGAGTTGGTGATGGACAGGGAAGCCTGGAGTGCTACAGTCCATGCGGTCGCAAAGAGTTGAACACAACTGAGTGACTGAACTGAACTAAGTAAACACAAAGTACTGGATAACATTTTCCTCAAACGGGAAACATGGATGCCTCGGAGTAAGCGGTGATAAAAACTGCATCAAGCTGAAAGTTAGGGCTACGAGTACTGGGAGGAGGGGACCAGAGAAAACCTTTCCATTATCAGGACACAGGATTAGAGACGCAAGTTTCTCCTTTGCAGATGCAAATGGATGCTAAGCAAAACAGTGCTTGCTGGCAAGAATGAACTTTAAAAAGGAAAATATTCCAACACAAACATAAATCCCCAGCTCCTCCATAGAGGAAGCTTTACTTTACTGAGCTGCCGAGTTCATCTGAAGACAAGACAGTGAGAAGTTTTCTAATGGAGAACAATTTCACATTTAATTCTCTCTTCATAGAAATCAGAGAACTTTCGTTGTTGCAAATGCTTTGTAATGTTCATTTACTGGCACTAGTTCTTTTTTCTTTTTCTGGCACTAGTTCTAAAATAATGGCTAGAGAGAAAACTAATGATATTTTATGAAATTCTATCAGTTTGAGGTAAAAAAAAGCAAATGTGCTGAATTTTTCTAAACATTAGCACACCAAATCCAAACGCAGGAAGAAACTTCAAAGTCTATAAAGTGAATTTAGACCTGTTTTCATCTGCAGAAAAGTTAAAATGGCTTCTGATGATTTCCCAAATTTGAAACACAGGGCAAAAGGCTGTTTGCCTAGTTAAGATCATTGGTGTCGCCAACGACTCCACATCTGTCTACGGGATGTTCTCACTCCAGGTCCTTTGAAGTCCTTTAAATTAAGATTCCTGGGAAAAACCACTGGCTGGTCCTGGCATTAAGAATAGTTATACCACTGGCTGCAAAGTTAATCTGCTTTTAGCCCTGGCTTCTAGAACACTCCTAGCAGTGAATTTAATAGAACGCTTTACCCCAAATGAGCTATAACAATCACTGAAATGCTTCTTTGCATTGTTGCTGAAGTCAGGCTATGTTTTTGTTGATCAGGAAAAAAGTTCAGAAAGTGTCAACTTAAGACAAAAGTGGGTCCTTTCTGTTTTAAGCATTTTCCTATTCTTCTCTATGGGTATAGGGTAAAAAACCATCACTAACAACAAGCAAAAGCCACAAAGGTTCTGGGAACTCTAAGTAGTTACAGTCCTTGTCCCACTTCTAGAATTAAATGTGACCCCTTGGGACTTCCCTGGAGGCCAGCAGTTGAGACTTCACGCTTCCAGTGCAGGAGGTGTGCCTTGGATCCCTGGTTGGGGAACTAAGATCCCACATGCCTCGTGGTGCGGTCGGAAAAAAAAAAACAAACCAAAAACCACACTAAAGCAAACAACAACAAAGACGTAAGCTGGCAGTTCTCATCACTGCCCTTGTGCTCTTCATCCAGGGTGGGGTGGATGGAGCCAGAAGCCGAGGGAGGGAGGTCTGGACTTCACCTCTGCTCCCAGCCAGCTCTGGGACTTTCCCCCTCGGGACCTTGGTATCCTTATCTTGAAAGGAGGATGCTGGGCTGGGTAATCTCTAAGGTTCTTCTAGAACTGACCCCTCTTCATTACAGAAGGAAGTTCAGGGACACGGGAACATACTTCCATCCCAGGTCTGATGCAGGGCAGGAGCGAGTCCTCTTGTTCACTGTGACTCCCGTGTCCAACACTCAACCACTCTCACCATCTTCTTCCATCGGCACCCGTGTTTCCTGGGAGTGCCCCGTGTGACTGCCTGCTTCCCGGGCACTGGCTCTTCACCACTTCCAGTCCCTCGGTACCCACCCTGCCCTGTGGGCAGCTGAATCAGGCAGCAGGTGATCATCCGAAGAGATTTTCTTACCAAAGAGCTCGATGTAGACCTCCTGAAGCGTGTGGACACTGCAGAACTGGTTCAGCTCGTGGTGGATCTTGTTGAAGATGAGTGCCTTGTCGTAGTCGGCTGTATAGTTCTTCACTATGTCATACACTGCGGGGAAGGAGATGTTCAGAGTGAGGAGGGCGGGACCTGTCACGTTCTCAGACACATGGGCTGTCCCTTCCGAGATGCTACGACAGACATGGGGGTTTGGTGGGGGGAGACTCGGGGATGATGCCAGGGAGAGTGGGCTGCAGGAGAGGGGTGAGGTGGGGCAGGGGAGGTGCACTGCAAGCAGGTACCTGCATGTGGGACCAGGAAGTTCACCACCTCGATTCTGTCGAAGTAGATCATCACACCACCGCTGTTGGAGGAAGCGCAGTGTGGTCACTGCTGAGCTTGGGGATATTGGCCCTCTCCCAGGGTGGTGGTGGTAGGTATGTGTGTGCGCGTGCGTGGGACTCGGCAGGAAAGGAGGAAGGTTCATGGGGGTCACAGGAGTGTGGATCTCATGGCAGGAGACCTTCTGAGCTTCTATCATAAAATCTCCCGAGAAATCATATCTCCTAAAAACATCTCCACTAGGACAAAAGTTAAACTTTTGGGATAAAAGAAGAGTAGTTCACATCTTTTGGCTCTGCAAAGCCTTTTGAATAAAGCTACCAATCACAGGGAAAAGACTAAAGAAGGTCACAGGGTTCTCAGAACTTAAAAATGTGGAATGTTTTGGTCAGTGTTTCTCACTGTTTTCACCATCACTTTAATTCAGCCCCCTCCCCCCTTGCCCTCAATATTCATTAGAAAACACTTTCAAACATACAGAAAAGAACAGCACACCTCCAACTAATAAAAATAAATGGAAAAAAAAAGAAAAGAACAGTACAACGAACACTCTTATACCAACACCTAAATTTAACAATCATGAACATTTTATTACCTATTGATTGATCTACTTTTTCTTTTTTTTTTTGGCTGAACATTTCAAAGCAAGGTGCAGTCAGGATCCTTTACCCCCTAACACTTGGCAGGCACCAACCACCTAAGTGATGACAGTCCCCTACAGAGTCACAATATCACTCCTAAAGCTAGGGAAATGAGTGATAATTCCTCTTTATCTAACGAGTCCTTTTCTAATTTTCCCCACAAGTCCCCATCATGGACTGAATTGTGTGCTCCCCAAAATCCACATGCTGAAACTGGAGCCCCCAAAGTGAGTGCATTTGGAGACAGGGCCTTCACAAAGGTGATTAAGGTTGAATGAGGTTGTAATGGTGGGGCCCTAAACTGACCGGACTGGTAAAGCAAAGAAGACAGAGGCCCCAGAGATCTTTCTCTCTCCACACATGCACAGCGGAAAGGCCATGTGAGGACACAGGAAAACAGCCACTTGCAGGCCAGGAACCAACCTTGCTGGCACCCTGATCTTGAACTTTGAGCTTCTGCAACCATGAGAAAAATAAATGTCTATTGTTTCAGCCACCCAGGCCATGGTATTCTGCTGTGGTAGTCCAAGATGACTAACAGTTTCCATAACATCTTTTAGAGCTGTTCTGTTGGAACCAGGCTCTAATCAAGGTTCACTACTGCATTGCTTATGTCTTTATGTCTCTTTTTCAACCGAAGGGCCCTCCAAATTCAAAGCCTTTGTGATGAGATGAGGCCAGTTATCCTGTGGGAAGTTCCGATTCCGTATTTGTCCAAGCGTGTGTTTCCTTGGTTGCTCTGTCCCTGGTGCTCAGAATGACCACCTAGACTTCTCAATCGTACCACTGCAGTGCGGTTCTCTTTCAATTCCCTGCCCCTGTGGTCTTCTCCTACCACCTTTCCAACGTTCTCCATATTTAGTTCTGTTAAAGTTACCCTCCTCTAATCAAGTCATTTATCTGCTAAAAGCCTTCACCAAGGCCTTCAAGGCCCTTCCAAACCTGACTCCACCACCTACTCAACTCAGAACATAGGGAGCTTAGGGGCAGATGGAACTCGGTGAAACCAGCCGGGGGGCGTCCCTTTCCACTGTCTCTTACTGCAGCTGGTCAGATGGCCCTGCCTCTTATTTGGGCTTCACAGCTTTATTCTGGGCACCTTACCTTGTCCCACAAGGTACATTCTTCACCTCATCTGTCTGGAGTGTGGTCTGGAGATAGGAGAGACAGAAGATGCTGTAAGGTGAGACGTGACCAAGAAGGTGACTTCTTTTGGGAATCCCTCGGCCTTGGTCTTGAATACTTATTTGGGTTAAGCTTTGCCTCTGTTAAATGTGAATACCCCCACTGAATCCTCCTCGTTTGCAGTGAGACTAAACCGGCAAAAGGACCACCCCAGCTTCGCGGTAAACGAACCACCGTGTGAACAAGGTGAGTGACAATGGTTTAGTGGAGAAGCCTCTGCACTAGGAGTCTCACGACCTGTGTTTACTTTCAGCTCTTCCATTTACCAGTCTGGACCTCTCAGCCTGTAAAACCTGTTCAGCCCATTCTCAGGATTACTGGGAGACTCAAATGAGATAATATGCACGAATGCACTTTGAAAACCATAAAGCATAGCAAATAGCAGAAGAAACCTACAGGGCAAATGCTGATGAGGTAACCCAGGATACTTTCCTGGGTTAGTTTAAAAGTCATTCTCTAAATCTTCTTATTCCTCTTGTTGGACATACTTCAAAGATGACTAGTCTAATTCAGCCTGGCTTAAGATCTGTCATAGCTAATCCTATCCCTATTTTAGATGTCATTTCCCTTCATTAAGTTCAACAACCTGCAACCCCCACAAGTTATGTTCACATCTCTCATGTTAAAATAAGAACCAACAAAATTACCATGTTTTATTTCCATGTATCTTGGGAGCCTGTGGTTTATCACACACACACATACACGCACACATATCCTACTTTTCCTTCTGTGCATTCAGAACAGATTCTTCTCTGGCTCTGTCTTGAAGTAGAGACATAATTCCCACCTGGGACCTATGGGCCAAGGCAATGACCCCATTCAGCTATTTCAACAATTAAGTAAAACTCCACAGTAAATGGTTCATGGAGCCTCATACCTTTTACCTGTATTATATGTATGATCTATTCTTAAATGATTCCTTGAAAAGGCATCACACTCATCCACTCATCCAAGGGCTAAATCATTCTAAATCATGCATTAATCACCACCCCAAATCTGCAGTCATCCACCCCTGCCCCCCAAGCCCAGTATACCTGCACAGACTTGTATGATGTGATGAAAGGAAGCATGAGATGGAAGCCAGGGCCACTGGTGGAAGTCAGCAGGGCACCACCTCTGCAGTGGAGGGAGAGACAGGCAGGCTCAGTTAGCAAAGACGTGTCTGTTACATCGATACGGTTTGGGCCCACTTTCTCTGCAGCCCCATAAGCATTTAAGACAGATGGACAAGTGCCAGAGCCATGTCCACGGATCCGTTTTTTCCACTCAGCTCGACCCTGTTAGTCTAAGAAGCCTGATGGTAAAACCTAAAACCATTATTCATGCTTTTGCAGAGAGAAAAATGGCACACAGACAAAGTGGAATAAAGACAGTAGAATCCCTGGCTATCCTTGAGATAAGAGAGGTGTGTGTGCTCAGTTGCTTTAGTCGAGCCTGATTCTTTGCGACCCCACGGGCTGTAGCCCACCAGGGTCCTCTGTCCATGGAATTTTCCAGGCAAGAATACTGGAGTGGGGTGCTATTTCCTTCTCCAGGGTATCTTCCTGACCCGGGGATCAAACCCCTGTCTCTTACAACTCCTGCTTTGGCAGGCAGATTCTTAGCTAAGAGAAGAGGTGTGTTTTATTTTTGTCACATCTGTTGAGCTTGTGAGAATCCACAAGGTCAGTTAAGTTCACTAATACAGTGACCGATTAATGATACTAATGTTGGAGTTCAGTGACACAAACAACCAAAAGAATAATTTTAAGGAAACTTTATAAACCATCTAAATATTTTTGAGGGGCCGTAGAGTTACCTTTGTAGTCATGCTATATGTGAATGGTAACAGAATTAAAAGTCATTTTTGGAGACATATGCTTCCCTGGTGGCTTAGCTGGTAAAGAATCCGCCTGCAATGTGGGAGACCTGGGTTCGATCCCTGGGTTGGGAAGATCCCCTGGAGAAGGGAAAGGCTACCCACACCGGTATTCTGGCCTGGAGAATTCCATGAACTGTATAGTCCATGGGGGTCTCAAAAAGTCGGATATAACTGAGTGACTTTCACTTTGGAAGACGCAGAAGCAGACAGTGGGATAACACAATTAAAGGGGAGAGTGGAAGCCAATCAGACTTCTAGAACTTGCTATTGGCAGCCAGAGAAAAAGCATCAAAGGGCTTTAAGAAGGAGTTCATAAAGGCATATAAGAAGTTCACAAAGATTTAAAGCAAAAACTTGGTTATGGAGATTACTCAAAGGAAAGCAACCCAAGATTTACAAGTGCTTCTTTGCTTCATGTTATGTAAGTCACAGATACATTTTTTTTTCTTTTAAAGAGCAATCAAAATAAAGTGATGGAATAGGTTATTTAAGTATCACTATCCTAGAGGTTGCCTCAATGGGTACAAATCAACCTGCAGGCTCTTTCATTTTCCCTGAAATGTTAATTTTAAAGGATAGGTCCAAATTATATCTCAAGTTGCCATGAAGAACTGGCACTCCCCAGAGGTGAGCTTGTGGTACCAAGATGCCCAGAGGGAAGTAGGAGAAAACAGTGTTTCAGAGATGATCTTCAAGGAGCACGGTTGCCTTTCCATTTCTCTCTAAACCTAACACATGTATCAGTTACGATCCATGGCATCAGACTAGTAAGTTTCATATTTACATTTCTCTATATATTTACGTGCGTGTGTGTATTCCCCTTCCATAGTCACTGTCACAAAGCTCAGTCTGAAGACTTTCCTATTCAACACAATGTAAATGCAACCTGCCGGCAGAATCTGTTACCCATTGACTAGGAGAGTCATGGGACAAGAAGTGGCCAGCTTCTCCCCGTCGCTGCCTTACCTGTAATACACCCCAATATGTCCCTCTTCTATCTTGTGCACCGCTGAGAAGAGAGACGCACAAAAGAAACTGGCAGCCACAGCCAGAACCGCTCCCAACTGAGCCATCAGCGAACGTCTACCCTGGGGGAAAAAGATACAGGAGAACGTGTGCCCTGACTTGTGGGAGGAGAGCTCTGGAAGCCAGAGTAGCTCCCCAAGCTGAGCTCCTGCAAGTGGCTCATGGCCAACCTGTAGTAGTGTGAACACCAGGCTAGATCTACACCTCTTCCTCCTTGCTCTCAGTCGACAACCCCCCGAGCCTCAGCTGCGGAATTACACTCTCCACCTTCTGCAAGAGGCAGTGGCTCCAGACAGCCCGCGGGCCCAGGGGAGAACCCGCGCCAGGTGGGCAGCGTTCAGAACACAGCCCTCTCTTCCTGTGAACACCAACGGGCTGTCACCGGAGCCACGCATGTCAGCAGCAGGGAAGAGGCAGCTGCAGTTATGTTGGCCCCAAATTACAGAGGATGTCAAGTGACAGGCGGTTGCGGCTGTGTAATTCTGGTCAGAGCCTCCCAGTCCTAATTGCCTGCCATTTCAAAGGAAACCATTATTGACTCCTTTCGGGTGCTGGAGCCACAGAGACAGCCTGCAAGCAGAGTTCAGAAGGGCGGGATTCTCTGGCCTTTCCTCCACCTTCTCCGTTCTTCCTTTGGCCCTAGCCAGATACAGGGCTCTGGGCAAGGATGAAGCCACACTCCCGCCCATATGCTTGACTGGCACTTTGCACTTGACAGGTTCTCCCAGCCCACAGTTAGAGCGGGGGGAAACGGGGTCCCCCAGGCTGGGAAGACAGAGGCTCCTGGGTCGACAGCATTCAGGCACCGGGACGCGAAAGAACGAGCACCCAGAGGCTCATTTCCTGAACCCCGAATGATCTGGAAGAAACGACAGTAACTGAGAACGCGCTGCGTGCTCAGTCGCTTCAGTCGTGTCTGACTCTCTGCGACCCCACGGACCGTGGCCAGCCGGGCTCCTCTGTCCATGGGATTTCTCCAGGCCAGAAGGCAGGAGTGGGGGTGCCGTCTCCTTCTCCACACTGACAGCGAGGCTCCCGACTTTGCGCGCCCCGGGCTCGCAGGCGCGACGTGTGGACTCTGCCCCCCGGGTCTGACTGAACTCGGGCGCGGACGTCGGTCTGCGAGGCTCTTCGACGTTCCCCGCGCAGCCTCCGGCTACCGATCGGCAGCGGCGGAAAACATCCTTTCCCTCCCCCCTCCGCCCCACCGCGCGCCCCTTCCCCGCCCTCTTCCGAGAGAGGGTCGCGCGGCCCCTCAGGAGCCGCGGGGTCGGAGCCCTCCCTGAGCCCCCGCTCGGCCCCGCCGAGAGGCTACAGTGGGGCAGGAACGAGACGGGAAGGGCTTGCTCGCCCTCTCCCGAGGGACACAGGATGCTGTGCAGGCGACCCGGGAGGGCCGCTAGTCAGTCAGCTCCGGCCCGGGGGCCTCACCGAGGCCCAGCGCGCGCGCGAAGGGGCGCGGGCCGCGTACCAGGCTGTCTGTCCCTCCAGGCGCTCCGTACTCTGCCGAACCCCCCAGTGCGACCGCAGAAACCGCCACACCCCTCCGCACGCTACTTCCTTCCGGGCCCGTCGCTTCGATGACGCCATTTGTTCACGCGAGAAGACCACACCCCCGTCCCTCCTCCCACCCACCCCGCGAGGTCCGGCCCCGCGTCCGCGCCCCAGAGGGCGGTGTCCGAGGATGGACGCCAGGGGGCGCTCGCGGCTAGATCCGGGAGCTCGGGACCCCGATCTGGGATTTTCGGGTTGTCGGGGTGTTGCGGGCTCCCGGAGAGTGACCCCCGGGAACCAGCGGAGTGGCCAGACAGAGACGTCGGTTTCCCAGGATTTGAGTTTGGAGTCTGCTCCGGATTCCGCTCCACATTAGATGAAGCCTGTGTTTTTTTTTTTTTTTTTTTAACGCTGGAGCAGGTTACCAGCGTATTGCAACCGTTCTAGCTCTCCGCTCCACTTAACCTGTAGCACCGCTGAATGAAACATCCTTTAAGTGTGCAGATTAGCACCATTACGTCGCTAATCAACAGTCCCTACTGTGAACTGCCCTTTATGCTTTTCGAGGAGCTTTCACCTCTGAGGTCCCCAGAGCACCGTAAAGTAGATTAAGCAGGAATTATCTCAATTTTTAGTGAACAAAATCTAGGTTGAATGAAGTGCGAGGGTAACTGGATCATAGTCGGTTTTCAGTTCAGTTCAGTTCTGTTCAGTCGCTCAGTCGTGTCCAACTCTTTGCGACCCCATGGACTGCAGCACCCCAGGCCTCCCTGTCCATCGCCAACTCCCAGAGTTTACTCAAACCCGTGTCCATTGAGTCGGTGATGCCATCCAGGCATCTCATCCTCTGTCGTCCCCTTCTCCTCCTGCCTTCAATCTTTCCCAACATCAGGGTCTTTTCAAATGAGTCAGTTCTTCGCATCAGGTGGCCAAAGTATTGGAGTTTCAGCTTCAGCATCAGTCCTTCCAAAGAATATTCAGGACTAATTTCATTTAGGATCCAATGAATATTCAGAACTGATCTCCTTTAGGATGGACTGGTTGGATCTCCTTGCAGTCCAAGGGACTTGCAAGAGTCTTCTCCAACACCACAGTTCAAAAGCATCACTTCTTTGGTGCTCAGCTTTCTTTATGGCCCAACTCTCACATCCATGCGTGACTACTGGAAAAACCACAGCCTTGACTAGACGGACCTTTGCTGGCACAGGGTTGTCTTGTAACTCTTCTTTACCTCCTTGTAACTCGTGTGGCTCCTCACAGGGTCTTGCGCTTGTCTGTATCTTGCAGTTAGATTGTAAGTTCTCTGAGGGTGGAGACAGGGTCTTCCTTCAGCATCCCAGGAGCTTAGGTGCTCGGTAAAAACAGACTGCAGCACACTGGACCCAGAGCCAACATCCAGACCTCGTGCCTCCCAGCCTGCAGCCTTCCCGGGCTGACAACATCACACCCGGACCTTTCTCATTCAGCCTCTGAAGTTATTGTGTTTGTGGAAGAGACAGTCCACTTAATTACAGTCTTCTGTACTTGGAAAGCAGTTTACACAGGGAAGATGGCAAGCTGGGGGTGTTGGACAGATTTAGGACGCAGGAAAAGGAAAGTGTAGGTTTTCCAGACAGGGCTGCTGGGGACTGGCCCATTTCCAATCTCCTCTCTCACCACCTCCTGGGGGATTGCGCTAGCTGAGTTTGTGTTGAGAGGTTTCATTGTATGTTAAGGCCACAAGTGGGCTGCAAGGCGCTGCCTGAATCTGTGCGCCCACCTCCACAAGTGAGGGTCTCCTGTCCACCCTGTCACTGCAGCCGCACCTCTAACACACACAGGCTTGGCCAGTTTCCCGGTTGATCCTATCAGAACTTAAGAGCATTTCCGCTCCAAGGTCAGTGACAGAACTGGGCCCCACATACTTAATAAAAGTTTTGTTATATAGTTCACACTTAACAAATGTTTCCTTAACAGTTGAGTGAATCAATAAGAGAAATGGAAATGTTGGGGTTTATCAACCGGAGGAATGGGACTTAGCTTGCAGATAAGAGAGTTAAATTAGTTGTCATTTAAGAATTTCCTGACTATTAAACTTTGGAATGATCTATGAACGGAAGTAGTGGGGTTTCTTTCTCAGGAGACTTTCTTTTACCAGGTCTGGGTTATTTACTTATGGCCCTGCCTACAACCGTAACTAAATGATGATCTAATATTTCTGAGAAGGGCATGGCAACTCACTCTGGTACTCTTGTCTGGAGAATTCCACAGACAAAGGAGCCTGGTGGGCTACAGTCCATGGGGTCGCAAAGAGCCAGTCACGACTGAGAGCAACACAATATTTCTGAAAACTCCTTAAGAAGCCCGTGATTTTTATGACTCAATACCCAACATTACCAAAGAGGTAGGTCTGTGTTTAAAAATCCATTTAAAAAAACACTTGCAGTAGAGAGAGTGGCAAAGTGCAAATACTCCAAGGTGAAATTGTGTGTATTTAAATCCTGCGGACCTGCCCCTGGCCTCCTATTAGCTGTGGGACCTTGGGATAATGATTTTATCTGTGCCTCAGTTTCTTCATCTGTAAAATGGGGGTCAACTTTACAGGACTATTGTGAAGATTAAATGACAAACCGAGAAAAGCACGTACAACAACCCTTGGCCCGTTTTAAGTGTCCAATAAGCATTAGCTATTGCTGTTCTAAATAGGAAATTTCCTTAATGTGTTCTTGTGTGTGAATTCAGATTATTATTATAATTAAGATTTTGTTTTAATTCGCCTGCATGGGGTCTTAGTTGCAGCCACACGTGGGATCTTCATTTCGGCTTGCAGCTCAGTAGTTTCGGAGTGAGGGCTCAGGTATCCTGAAGCACGTGGGATCTTAGTTCCCTCAACAGGGATTGAACTAGCATCCCCTGCACTGGAAGCATGGATTCTTAACCACTGGACCACCAGAGAAGTCCTGGATTCAGATTATTAATGTGATGGAAAGTGAGAGAAGGATGAGCTCTAAGGTCTATGGTTTTGAATTGTAACTAGGTGAATGCTTATCAGAGGAAGTGATAAGGGATTCCAAAATGATACCTCCATAAATGTTTACAATGCAGGTTTAATAAAGTATGACTGAATGTTTTCCACATACCAGGCCCTGTGCCTTTCCCATTTTATAGAATCTTCGGCTTAGCCCTTTGAGTTCAACTCCATTTTAGAGGAGGACGTTGAAGCTTGGAGAAGTTAAAGGAGTGTCCAAATCACAAAGCTTTTAAGTTGCCAAGGCCAGATTCAAATGAAGTGAAAGTGTTAGTCACTCAGTTGTGTCCCCATGGACTGTAGCCCTGCAGGCTCCTCTGTCCATGGAATTCTCCAGGCAAGAATACTGGAGTGAGTTGCCATTCCCTTCTCCATGAGATCTTAGTAACCCAGGGATCCAACCTGGGTCTACTGCATTACAGGTGGATTCTTTACCCTCAGAGCCACCAGTGAAGCCCATAAATTCAAACGACCACAAGTCTATTTCTTCATTATAGTAAATGAGTTAGAAAATAATGATGCAACTTAAAACACATACACACACACTTACCACATTTATCTCAGATGTAACTTTGCAGGAATGTAGATCAGCGGTCAGAAATCGTGGAACTTTAAGTTGGGCTGGTTCATTTTGGAAGTTGAAGCAGGATTTTGAAAAAAACATGCTCACCTCAACCATCCATGTCCCCCAATCTCTGGATGGCTGTTTAGTCCTCCAACAAGTTAATTGTTGGTAGGGGTGCCGCTCCAACAATGGAAGAGATGCCTTCTTTCCTTATTAGAACCCTTTTCATCAATAACTGGGTCAGCCCTGGAGCAACCAGGCAGCTTTTAAAATCTTTGGCTTCAGTTTATTTATATCATAAGAGTGGAAGTTGCTGGAAAAAGTTTTTCTTTATTTTGATTTTTCTTCTTTAGCTAATGCCCTAAACAGAGAATAAAGGTCATCTTTTAGGACATTTGATCCAGTAAGATTTTGGTTGGGGAAGAGGAGTGAAGAACTTCAACCTTAATTATTGTGAGGGCTACTCAGAACTTTTCCAGCTGGCAAACCTAGGGCTGGTGCCTTGTGACAACAAAAGGATATTTGCTTGGGGCTAATGACATTTCTTCAAGGGAGTTCTGTAAAAGGATCAAAGAGAAATCATGAAAACAAAATTGAGTTGGAAGTCCTCTAGAGATCATTTTGTGACTATATGTTTTTACAACGTTATTGAGGTATAATTGACATACAATAAAATGCACATAAAACATATAGTTTGATGTTCTGACATCCATACATACCCTTGAAACCATGACGACAGTTAAGATAATGAATGCATGCATCACACCCTAAATTTCCTCATGCCCCGTGTAATCTTTCTCTCCCAGCCCTCTCCATGACCCCTAATTCCCAAGCAAACTCATCTCCTTGTTATTCTAGCTTAGTTTGTAGAATTATGTATGTATGGAATTATGCCATATGTACTCCTTTTGGAGGGAGGGGGATGTCTAGCTTTTTTTTTTTAAAACCCAGAATAATTACTTGGAGAGTCATCTATGTTGTTAACTAGATCAAGAGATCATTCCCTTTTCATTGCTGTGTAATACTCCATGGCACAGCTGTACAACGGTTTGTTTTAGCGACTCAGCTGTTGATGGACATATACACTTTGCCTGTGATTTTAATCCAACCTTTTAATTTCACTCCCGGAAAAACAAAGGGCAAAGGGAAGGATGTCTTCAGAGAGGTGGCTTGATCAATGTCCACAGTGCTTTGGGGAGTGATGGAGTGAGGAGAAAAGAGTCAGCTACCCTGGGAAGCTATGCTGGAGGCCTGATGGCATGAAGTGTGGCTTGGCTTAGTTTGCCTGGGGTGCACCCTCATTTGAATCTTTGAATCCATAATAATGTTAAGAATTTTTAAAAAGATGGTTTGGCATTTGTTCTGCATGTATTTATCCATGTGCTCAGTCATGAAGTCATGTCTGACTCTTGTGACCAATGGACTGTAGCCCACCAGGCTCCTCTGTCCATGGGATTTCCCAGACAAGAATACTGGAGTGGGTTGCCATTTCCTTCTCTAGGGGATCTTCCCCACTCAGGAATCGAACCCACGTCTCCTGCATTGGCAGGCGGATTCTTTACTACTGAGCCACCAGGGAAGCCGATGGGGTGGGAAAAGCAGAACTATTGGAGTACATGCTTGGGATGTAGATATCAACTCATCTTACTGAAATGAATTCCAAAGAGGGAAATCACTTGTTCTTCAGAAGATGAGACGTGGGGAGAGGCCGGGCTGTAAATCTTGGAGGGGAGGACTTTAATGCCACTTAGAAATCAGGCCTGAAACACCCATAATGTTTGTCAGTTCACATTTTAGTGTTCTTGAGTAAGTGTGCAGGGTGTGGGGGATGAAATATGGCAGGTATTTGATTTAAAAAGCCTGCCCAGATTTAATGTCCTGATAAAATGTATTAAATCTTTTAAGGTTTTAATGAATCTAGTATGTGTTTCATAAATCAAGAACTCTGCTAAGCCGTCTCCTGGTTTAATAAGAGTAAACTCGGAAATTGCTCTGAGCAGAAGCAAAATACATTTATATCACATTGAAAAGTAATAGATTTTTAAGCTGAGGGGGTCTTTCTGGGCCTTTTAAGCTGTTTGCTTATTACATTGCTCCAACTCCTTCAAATATTAAACCCCAGGCAAACACGTGCTTAACCGTATCAAGATGTGAACCAGCACAAAGGTAAAGATTATTTGAAGGAGAGCAGAAAACAAAGCCAGTATTTCCTGACCTGCAGACCTCAGACCAAGTTGCTTTCTGCACCGAAACCAGGCTTTGTGTATCTAGGCTTATGGTGGTTGGCTAAAAATCATTAGTAACTGTTATTAAACTTCCTTTCCTAAATTCTCTAACTCCTCCATCCTCACTCCAACACATTTGCTGGACTCACCCAACACATTTGCTGGACTCAAGTGGTAAGTATGTAACACTCTTTCTGGGTTTTGCAGCTGTCCAGGAAATGGCTTGTGAAGGTCGCTGGTCAGACTGTCTATACAGCCGGCGTATAGGAGACTCTTCTTGTCTTCCACCCAAGGGCCCTACTGTTCTGTTCGCGACCCTGTGGACTGCAGCCCGCCAGGCTCCTCTGTCCATGGATTCTTCAGGCAAGAATAGTGGAGTGGGTTGCCATGCCCTCCTCCAGGGGATCTCCCCGACCCAGGTAAACGTTTGCTTTTGTTCCTTTTCCTTCCTTTCTGAGTTCCCCCAGCACCCAGGACTGCGGCTCCAGCAGGGGTGGGGAGAGGGATACTGGGGGAGTGGGTGTAACAGCTGGGTCTCCCTGAGCAGGCTGGGATGGGCCTCCCCCCTGGTCCCCATTTTGCGGCTGGGGCAGATTCTGGGTGAGATGGTGGTTCAGGACACTTGCAGGGGGGAGGTGGTGTTGGAAGAATGAAGTGGGGGTGGTGGGCCTGGAACATTCCAGCGCACAAAAGCTGGCAGGGCTTGTGAGCTCCGCAGGGGAGGGAGCCGGGGCCCCATAAAGCTCAGTGTGGAGAAGCCTGTCCAACCTCATTAGCTGTCACGGGCAACAATACTGATCTGGCAATAAAGGCGATTCCAAACCTGTTGGTCATTAATCACCCGCCTGACAGTTGCGAATGGAAGTGGAAAAACCTCATCCCGCCCCCCCTCCATCCTCCTCCCCCCATGGCCCAGCTCTGGGGTTTCAGGTTACCTCTCGGTATATATGGGGTTCGCTGCTGGGGGCCGGTCCATCCCCCTCCGCTTTTGCTGGGGCCGGGTTCCGAGTGGACAGGCCACAGGTAGGCCAGAGCAGATTCCTGCTCCGGGACCGGGAAGCGAGGAGGTGCAGGGAGGCGCCACCCCCCAACCCCTCCCAGGTCGGCCCCCTGGGATCCAGGCTGAAACTTGGCCAGCAGGAGCGTGGGGTTGGGGAAAGCTTGTCAGCAGCGCTCCAGCCTCGTCTTTCCACACCCCCTCGCTCTCCCTGGCACCCCCTCTTTCTCTCCCTCCCGCAGCCGCCAGGTGCCAACATTATTTTCCCTTCTCTTCCTTTTCTAGTCTTCCCACCCCTTACCCTCCGATCCCCCCGCCCGGCAGATCTCCGCTCGGGAAAAGCTTTCATCTCAACCCTTTACGCCCTGCTCTAAATGTTAGACCCGTGTCCTTTCCCAGAGGCACTTGTATGGTCAAGCCTCGTCCTGAACCGTGGCATTTGGCGACAGGCAACTTGGTTGGCAGTGATGGTTTGTGCGTGGGAGGACCGGGCGGGTCTGTCCCGGCGCCCCCTGAAGGCAGCTTGCGGGAAGTGCAGCTGAGGCTACTGGTCCGCGGAGTGGACCGGCAGTGATCAGCTCGGGATGGGTGATGGGCCAGGCCAGGCTGCAGCGCCAGCTCTGCAAAGTTCTGGCCTGCTCCTCAATGCGCTTGAGTCACGTGACGTTTTAGAGCCAGGCGGTGCAACTTTTGCTCCATTTCTGCCTCCTTCCAGAGGAAGAGGAGGGCTTCCCTGCTAGCTCAGTGGTAATGACTCCCCCTGCCAAGCAGGAAACGCAGGTTCGATCCCTGGGTGGGGAAGATCCTCTGGAGCAGGAAATGGCCACCCACGCTGATATTCTTGCTTGGGAAGTCCTATGGGCAGAGGAGCCTGGTGGGCTGTAGTCCATGGGGTGGCAAAGAGTTCCCCGTGACTTAGCTGACTTAGCAAGGGAACAACAACAGAGGGAGAAGGGTGCAAAGAATTAGGCAAGACTTTCTGAAATGGTAGCCTGACTCTAATGTGCATACTTCTTTTGGCTGTTAGGAGGGGCGGTAAGAGAGAGGAAACTGAATGCTAAAACCTAGGATGGGGAGAAATTATAAAACTCCAAGTGATCTGAACTGATCCTCTAGTTTCCTCACGCTTTTCGGAATCCCATGGGCAAAGATTGACTTGGCCTGGCCCACGTTAGCTGGTACCGTCTGTTCTCCCCACAGCAGAGAACACAGCGTCTGTCCCCAGCTGATCCGCCCAGACCACTGTGACAGAGATGAATTCCCATGGCCTACTACCAAATGGAACAAAGTGGAAAAGAGCAGTGTTTAAGGTCTGTTTCATAATTTTCTTTACATTCCTCTTTCTTTTATTTCCTTCTGTTTTTTTCCTAATACTGTGATTGTTCTTCATTCTACCTACACATTAGAGTCACTGGGGGACCCTTTAAAAAGTAGTGATGCCTAAGCCGCATTCCCTGATACTCTTTTTTTTCCCTGAACAAGTGACATTAAAATCTTTTTTCTTTGTTTATTTTTGGCTGCCCTGGATCCTCTTTGTTGCTGCTTGCAGGCTTTCTCTCGTGGTGGCGAGTGGGGCTACTCTTTGCTGTGGTGTGAGGGCTTCTCATTGCGGAGGCTTCTCTTGCTGCAGATCAGAGGCTGTAGGTGCTAGACTTAGTAGCTGTGGCGTGTGGGCTCAGTCATTGCAGCGCATACAAGCTTAGTTGCCTCGAGGCACGTGGGATCTTCCCAGACCAGGGATCAAACCCGTGTCCCCTGCATTGGCAGCTGGGTTCTTAACCACTGGACCCCCAGGGAAGTCCTCTCTGATAGTCTTATTGATAACATTGGTCTGGGATGGGGTCCCCCCATGGAAATACCTTCAGGTGATTAAAGTCTCCGGTGGGGCTGAGAACTGTGGGTGTAACATCTTTACACTCATTACATCGGTTCCCACCATGATGTCTTTGCTTTTGAGTTTCCTCCGCCTGGAATGCCCTCCTCTTTTTTTGTCTGCTTGTTGACTGATCGGCTGAGCCACTCAAGTCAGCCGCTTCTCCTGTGAAGTACAGTCTTATTCGAGAGAGGAAAGAAGCAAAAGATGCGGTCTTGAGCTGGGGAAATACTACACGTTAGTCTCACATAATGTTTCTATGTGACGACTAAATGGTCTAATACCCAAAGTAGGTGTAATCAGAGCTCAGAGGAGGGAGAAGTCAGGGAGGACTGGCACAGTCACGGGAATTCGTGTTGAGGAAAGGGCTGGGCTGAGCGCCCATGGGTGTTGGGGTTTGGAGATGGAGGCAAGGAGGATAGAGGACTTCAGGCAGAGGGATGACATGAGCGAATGAGTAAAGGCTGAAATGATCCGGGCATGTGCTGGGGACAAGGAGAAGGTTTGCTTGACTAGACCGAAAGTTCAGCCCGTCCGCCTCCTTCAGCCTTGCCCTCATCCACACCAGGCTTCCTGGAGCTTTACCCTGGAGTCCACCTCATCAGGAGTTTTTTTGTACTGTTTGGTCATTTTCTCTTTCTTCCTTTCTTGTCTTTCAGGTTTTTCTTTAAGGACACTGATCCACGATGAATTTTAGATCTTGTTGGACGCAGCCACGTCCATAGACGGCCTGTAGTTGTCAAAAGCAGTGATCTGCTCCCCTAGCATATCTCTTTCAAATTTGTCGTCTTCCGCTGCCCACTGTATTTGAAGTTTTTAAAATTCCATACCCCACCAGAACTAGTTTAGAAGAGCCCCATACCAGGCCATCTGCCGCGTGCTTCTGACACACTCCTCTAGTTTCGCTGATCTGTGTCATCACTCCAAGGTCTCACGTCTAGTAAGAGGGAAGACTTGGCAACAAGGGCTGGGTTCTTGGCTTTCTTTGACTCTTGCTGTGCAAGGCATTCTTCTCTTAGCCTTTGGCTTCTTCACTTTCCCCTCCCTCATCAGACCTAAAGAGATCACTGTCATTACTATCTTTACTATCTGGAGCTCCACTTTGTCTTCCACACCAGCAGGGCCACACTTGCCCAAAGATTTCTTCACTCCTGGCAGGCTGACCTTTTCCTTTTCATAAGATTTGATGTGATTGTACCACCATAGATCATGGCACAAGCTGGCAGGTGGTGGGCCCAAGACAGCTTCAAATACTGCCGTGTTGGCTTGTGATGGTATATATTTCTTGATGTAGATTTTGTCTGCTGAGTAAGTCATTGAGCACCTAGAGGCCGATGGGGCGTCTTAGGTTTCCAAAATCCAAGGCATGGGCTGACAGGGACCTGGGCAGCAGTGGAGGAAAAGAGGAGCTCAGGTGGTCGGCGCCAAGTGCTAAGAAGAAAAAGGATGTTTGGTCAGTGTCACGTGTGTGTCTCCAGAGCCCGCCAACAGATCTGTAAGCAACAGGAAACTGGGACTGTATGTAAGTTGGGGCTTCAATTCAGTTCAACATGTTACTTATTGATTGCCACTTCTGTGCCAGTTCTAGGCTTTTGGGATTCAACTAATCCCAAACAGAGGATCTAACTCATTTGAGCCGAGATTCTAAGCAGGGGTGATACAGACAACAATAAACACTATGGAGATGGATGAAACTGGAGCCCATTATACAGAGTGAAGTAAGCCAGAAAGATAAAGAACATTACAGCATACTAACACATATATATGGAATTTAGAAAGATGGTAACGATAACCCTATATGCAAAAAAGAAAAAGAGACCCAGAAGTACAGAACAGACTTTTGAACTCTGTGGGAGAAGGTGAGGGTGGGATGTTTTGAAAGAGCAGCATGTATATTATCTATGGTGAAACAGATCACCAGCCCAGGGGGGATGCATGAGACGAGTGCTCGGGCCTGGTGCACTGGGAGGGCCCAGAGGAATCGGGTGGAGAGGGAGGTGGGAGGGGGGATCGGGATGGGGAATACGTGTAACTCTATGGCTGATTCGTGTCAATGTATGACAAAACCCACTGAAATGTTGTGAAGTAATTAGCCTCCAACTAATAAAAAAAATTAAAAAAAAAACAGTAAACACTACGAATAATATATATAGGTAAATTACATAGTCTAGTGAAAAGTATAAGTACCAGGGAAAAAAGAAAAAGGACAGGGCAAGAGGAATCAGGATTGAGTAGGTGAGTGTGCATGTGTGTGTTTGTGTGTAAAGTTATTAAATGGAAGGTGTTAAATGCAAGGTCTGACAAAGTCTCATTTAGAAGGTAAACAGTGACCAAAGACTTGAAGGAAATGGGGGGGTGGGGTGTACCCAAGTGGATCTCTGGAAGGAAAAAGAGCTCTAGACAGCAAAAAGGTTTCTGGGTTGCAGCAGGCCTGGCCTCTTGAGGAGAAGCACAGAGGCCATGTGGATGAGGCCCAGTGATGGAGGAGACAGTGATGGGAGAGGAGGCCAGAGAGACAGCAGGGATCTGAACCATGCTGGCCCTCAGAAGCCACCCTGTGGGCTTGGGCCCTTGCAAGGTTTCAGGCAGATGAGTGACATGGTCTGAGTGATGTTTTTAAAAGATGTCTTGGGTTGCTGGATTGAAATAGACATTAGGGTTTGGGGAGAGAGCGTCGGCAAAAGTATGGCCAGGAAGTCCATCATGAGATCAGTGTTTCCAGACACAGCCAGGTCCACGCAAGTCAGTGAAGGAGGACCTTCAAAGCATTCACATGGGAAGGCAGGGCATTATCGTATGTGTGATCAAGAGCATCATTAGAAGATGCCCATTATTTCGATTGGGCTTCCCGGGTAGCTCAGATGGTAAAGAATCTGCCTGCAGCGCAGGAGACCTGGGCTCGATCCCTGGGTCGGGAAGATCCCCTGGAGAAGGGCATGGCAACCCACTCCAGTATTCTTGCCTGGAGAATCCCGTGGACAGAAGAGCCTGGCGGGCTCCAGTCCACGGGGTCGCAAAGAGTTGGACAGGACTGAGCAACTAACACAACAACATTATTTAGATTCTTGACCGGACTGAATAAGCCTGACCATCCAGCTTAGCTTCAAGAGACAATTCTCTCCTTTGGAATTGCCTGGCGGTCCAGTGGTTAAGACTCCGAGCTTCCCCTGCAGGGGGCACAGGGGTTCGATCCCTGGTTGGGCAACTAAGATCCCACATGTGGCACGGTGCAGCGCCTCTAACCCCGAAAGGGACAATTATCTCCCCGAATCAACACCCACAACTTTGTCATTGCCAGTAAGGTAGGTGATGGGCTTTGAAGGTGATTTTAAAAGAGGTTCATGGCATTTGGAGCAAGGTAAGAGAATAGAATAAAGTGTATGTCATTCCAAAGTATCCATTTTGAGTGGGACAGTATTTTGATGTCTAAGCCCTGTTAAGTCTGTTAAAAAAAACTCTGCTACTTTATAGTATTTCTTCCTCTGTACTCCCCCCTTCTGCTGAGCAGGGGCTTGGCACTCAGCACGCAGTACACTCAGTAAGCACTTGGGGATGGAATTAAGCCTTGGGCATGCTGGTATGTACTCATTTGCAAGGCAGTATTAAAAATTCCATTTGAATTTCCAAATCCAGCTAGTTTCAACTGGGCAATGTATTTTTTTTTCCCCCTTAAAGAGAAGTGAGACCTGCATATTTAAAAGAAGTTCTTTACCTCCACCCCGCCTTCCCTGCCCTCCCCTCCTACCACCAACGAGAGGCCAAGGTGACCACTTTCTGTTCAGTTTCTTACAAGTCCATTTAAACGAACATGCAGTCAGGGGGCTAATCAGTCTGTCACCCGGTCAGCAACATTGCTGAGCGGTTTCTCTGAGTATTAGTCACCAAGAAAGGATACCAAAGAAATAGAAACCGTCAACTTTGTCCTCGTGTTGCTCCCAATCTGCCTAGGAAACCAGGAACCATGAAGGCAATAAGGACATTTACAAAGAGACGCTTGTGGGCGATTCCAGGAAGGAGACTCCTTATTGCCAAATGTGCGTGTATCATTGTAAATCCCTCAATAACACGATGTTCGTTATCCCCGTAACGATCCTCTGAAACAAGATCACAGTGTCCCAGCTGGAAAGAACCCATCTTATCCGGACCATTCCCTCTGCGAGTGGGAAACCCGAGGCCCAGGTATGTGAAGTGCGTCACCCTGGGTCACCCCGGGAGCAGGAGGGGCTGAAACCAGGTCTCTGGGCTCCCAGTTCTTTCCTAAGGTTCAGAGTGAGAGGAAGCTTGATGAAGCTGGGAGAAAAGCTTGATTTGGCAGGAGGAGAAAGAACAGGCAGCTAGGGGGAAAAGTGCATAACGGGGGAGATGTACTGGTTCATCTGAGGGGTGTGGAAGGGGAGAGGGGTCACAGCAGGGGGACCCCTAGGTCCAGAGTCACAAGAATGTTAGCTTTTGATTATTATTTTCTGAGGCTGACCCTTCTGCAGCTGAAGGGGGTTGGCGCATTCAGGAGTCCAGACTGAACAAAGGCCAGCTGGGCAGTGATGACATAGCGCAGGCCTCAGTGATAAATGGGGTTTTTCACATGGGGTGTTTCGGTCCCAACCACTGGGCTGGAACAAAGACCCCCGACCAGGGACACCCAAGGGAGAGATTCACCTGGTCCCGTGACCCACATGCTTCAGCTCATAGCAGGGATCAACTGGAGGTGAGCCTTGCAAAGCCACCAGCAGGGGCCTTCCCATTGGAGCAAAGCCTGAAGACTGAGTCTGTCCAGCTGTCTGGTCAGGTCCCTGCTCCAAATGGAAAAAAAGCAGCAGGACCTATGCTGGTGATTCTGTGCAGTGTTTTGGCCGAGGTTCACTGGGCCGTGGGGAGTGAGACAGGGGTGAGGTGGGAACCCGGGTCTTTTACAATGAGCAGCCCTGTCAACAGCCCTGCCAGGGGACTTGTTGCTGCCTTGAAAATAGTTTAATCAATACCGTCTTTCTAGATTCCATATATAAACATTAATGTATAATTAATACTTATTAGCTAATAAATAATGTATTATTAATATACAAAAAATATTTATTATCCTCTTTTGGACTTACTCCACCCTCTATAATAGGCTCTAGGTTTGTCCACCTCGTTAGAACTGACTCAAATGCATTCCTTTTTATGAATGAGTAATATTCCACTGTACACACGTACCATAGCTTCTTTATCCACTCATCTGTCACGATGGACATCTAGGTTGCTTCCTTGTCCTTGCTATTGTAAATAGTCCTGCAATGAACGTTGGGTTGCACGTGTCTTCAATTCCACTACTGGGCACATACTCTGGATTTTCTGGCCCCGAGGTGTGTGGGGCCTTAGGTCCCCGACCAGGAATCACACCTGCACCCCCTGCATGGAAGGTGAAATCTTAACCACTGGACCACTAGGGCAGTCCCAGGGCCCACATTCTGAGGAGCAAGGCTTTCAAAAGGAATTCATGTGAGTCCAACTTTCTAAAACCCTCGCCTGGAGAACAGCCTTTCCAGCTCTCTCTACCTGAGGGCTGCCAGCTTTCGGGGTACTCGGCACATTCTCCTTTTCTAGACATTTCCACCCCTTCCTCTGAACCGACCTCTCCTCTGAAGGCTGGTGGCCCTGAGCATCTGTGCTGCTCCTTTGGCTTCAGCATCCACGGTCCACAGTTCTCCTATACTTGTTGTTTCCCCAACTCGACTGCAGCTACCTGGGTTTCCCCTCCCCGCTGCCTCCCTCTGCCTCGGTAGAGCCAGGATTCCATGAGTCCAGAAGCCCTGACTTGATCCGCACTCTTGGAGCCTGGACCTTCTCTCCCGTGCCCTTTGTCACCTTGCTCAATTGGCCCCAAGAATCCTTGGTGGGCGCCATCTCTCTGCCCCTGTTGCCCAGGACTCTGTTTCTGGAACAATAGGATGGAGTGTGTTCCTCTCCTAAGAGAGGGCTGAGTTCCGGAATGGGGGTAAGAGTTCCCTCTTGGCAGAGCTGGGCCAGCCCAGTCAGGCGGCCAAGGGTCCATTGATCTGAGTCCAGTGAAAAAGTGGCTTCTCGGGAGCCCTGGATCCAGGCCCGCTTCCAGACAACTTCTTCTTTCAGCGCGCTTTCGTGTGTTTTAACTGCACAAACACGCCCGTTCCCAGCTGTCCCTGAGAGACGGTGGTGGCGGCGGTGACCACAGCAGGGGTCAGAAGGAGGGGCCGGTGCGGAGGGCGGGATGGGCTGCGTTCGAGACCTTTCCGTGGTCAGGGCTGAGGTGATACTGTGGGTCTGCAGATACAGTCGTTCGGACACTCTCTGACTCCTGCAGAAACTGGGGGAGGCCTGTGAAAACACAGACGTGAGTGTAGGGCGAAATCACACAGACATCTCACCTCTTTCTTCTGCCTTTTATACCTCCCTCTCATTTTCACACACACACACTCACTCACAAACACTTAACCAATTAAGTCCGTCGAGCGCTATTTGCGGATGATGGTGTGGAATTGTGCCGGAGTCGTGTCCGGCATCATTAAATGTCAGCATTAACAATACGGCACTTGGCAATCAAGGCCGCTCTGTGGCTCTTAGTCATTAATCACCATCTGACAGTCCTGAATTGGAAACGAGGAGCCTTCACATGTGCTCCATGGACCCAGTTACCGTCTCGGGAATCAGTCTCGGAAAACTTTTCTTTGCCTCTCGCCTGCGTGTGTGCCTCCTGGCGAGGGGGCGGGGGTCCTTAGGCTGAGCCCCTCTCCTCCCCTTCTTCCCCTTCCCCTTCTCCTCCTCCTCCAGCTGCAGAAAGGAGCCCAGGTCCTAAAAAAACAGGGGAGAGAGGAGCATATTGTTTTTGGCCTACCCTTTCCCTCTTAGGCCTGTTTTATGTAGCCTTCTTTTTCTAATTTGGCCCCACGGCCAGGAAAATTCTTTTTCTCCCTGAAGAAATTCTGAAAGACAGCAGGGAGCTCGGTTCTGTTCTGAAAGCTGGTGGGGTCAGTTCGTCAAGTGCGTCCTCAGGTGTGGACCCGTGTCTGGTAGATGGGAGGGGGGGCCACTTGACGAATTTGGGGGATCGCTTCCAGCCACGTGGGCCTGAATTTGCATGGGTCTTCTGGGTCCCTTGGCAGAATTGAGACGGAGGACTGTTTCTCCTTGGGGTCCAATCTCAGCACCTCTCTGCAGCCTTATTCATTCATTTGTTTGTTCCGGAGATATCCACTGAGGGCCTGTGATGAGTCAGGCAGGGACTGGACCCTGGGGCGGCCGCGATGAACACGGACCCGGGTCCCCCCCTCGGGGTGGCGGCTCTGAGTGGGTGAGATGGGGCTCAGAGACAGAGTCTGTGTGGCCCCAGGCTTGTTCTCTGTCGGGGAGTCTCTACCTCTGCATTCTTGGAGCGCATGCTGCAAGCCTGCCGGCTCCTCCTCGGACACGAGCATCTGGGGAAATGGTCATATTCCAGAACTTTCCCATCTGACGTCTCGTTCTCAGCAGCCCCTGCTCTCTGCCAGGTGGGGGCTGCTCCCCAACAGGTGAGCACTGATGCCTTCAGACATGTCGCCTTCCCTCTGGCCCCTGTCACAAACACATCTAATGATGGCTTTTCAGGATTTTGTTCCTTAATTCCAAGGAATGAGTTGAGTGGGGGGAATTTCCGCCACCGTGGTGAGCTGGTAGAAGAAGCAGGTCAATGACGGCCTCGTCCCCATGTGGGTCTCCTCTGCCTGCCCTGAGGGTTCGCCACTCCAACCAGGATCCCCAGGGCGACCGCCTTGTCGCCAGGACCACCCCTCCTGCTCTGTGCTGACGAGAAGGAAAGACTTCATGTATCAGGGTGGGCTGTGCCTTCTTTCTCTCTTCCCTGCTGGCTCTGTCTGTGGTCCCTCCTCCGGGTTTCACCCCTGGGTCTCCTCTCTCACCCAACTGAGGATTTCAGTTCATAGACGCTGACCAACACTTAAACCCTTTTGCTGTTTTCCAATTAAATAGAATTTAGCAATTCTAGAATTAAATAGAATTTCACTGACTGTCTGCCACATACCTGGAGCTGTCCCAGGCACTCAGGGAACACAAAAATGAAGGAAAGATCCTTCTTGCCTTTAAGGAGTTTATGGGCTGGTGGAGGGCTTCCCAGGTGGCGCTAATGGTAAAGAAAGTGAAAGTGAAGTCGCTCAGTCGTGTCTGACTCTTTGCGACCCAGTGGACTGTAGCCTACCAGGCTCCTCTGTCCATGGGATTTTCCAGGCGAGAGTACTAGAGTAGGTTGCCATTTCCTTCTCCAGGGGAATCTTCCCAACCCAGGAGTCGACCCCGGGTCTCCCGCATTGCAAGCAGATGCTTTACCGTCTGAACCACCAGGAAAGTAACCACCTGCCAATTCAGGAGACCTAAGAGACGCAGGTTGGATCTCTGGGTCAGGAAGAGCCCCTGGAGGAGGGCGAGGCAACCCACTGCAGTATTCTTGCCTGGAGAATCCCGCAGACAGAGGAGCCTGGTGGGAGTTGCAAAGAGTTGGACGTGACTGCAGCAAGTTAGCATGACTTAGCACGTGTGGAGGGTGATGAGGGGTCCTTCTATAGAGAAGAGCTAGAAAGAGGATAACATTAAGGGGCTCAAGGGATTCAGAGCGAGGGAAACCTACAAGTGGCTGGGGTCAAAGGACTGTCAAACTCGTGGGGAAGGGAAGAAGGAACATCTGGTTGGACTGGTCTGTGTGGGCCGTTTTGTGGCAGACTTGAAAGCCAGATTAAAGGTTTGGCCTTAGGTAGATAAGACCCATGGGTTTCCAAGAGTAAGAAACACACCGCTACCTATTTCATCAAAAATATATCTTTCAGAAAGAGAGAAGGCTGAGTTAGTTCCCCCTCGAGCTTTACATTCCAGGCAAGAACCATGTAATTATAGGTTGACTTGAGTGATCACCAGTTGAATTTTTGTCTCTATCAGCAGCTGTCCATGCCACAGCTCTGGGAGCTCGAAAAACCTTGAAGACCTGTCCCGGGGTGTCCCCGTGACTCTGGGAGGTCTTGGCAGCGCCAGCTCTACCTCCGTCTCCCTCTGACTTGCGCGGGTTTGCAGCCCTGCCTCGCTCCTGCCTCGGGCCCTGGGCGTGGGGTGACTGAGTGGTCTGGTCTCTTACCCCCAGCATCCCTCCTTCTCCCAATTCATCCCCTCCTGGTTCTTCCAGGGCCCGGGCTGCATTTTTATCCTTCCGTGGGGGCCCGGCTACAGGGGATGGTGTCTGCATGGCAGGGGAAGACCAGCTGCTGATCGGGTGTGGACACTCTCCCTGCCTCCCTGCCTGACTGCTCAGCCTTCACGGCTCAGCTGCAAGGTCACGTTCCCAGAGACTCTCCCCAACCACCTTAGTTCTAAACGAGGATTCCTTGTTACCCGCTCTTTGTACGCACCATGAAACGGTGTCATTGCTGCTGCCGCAGTTTATAATTATTTTTTCAGAGGTTTATCTGTTCGACTGTAGTGGGCCTTTGTTGCTGCACTTGGACTTTCTTTAGTTGTGGAGAGCGGGGGCTACTCGCTAGGTGCGGTGCTCAGGCTTCTGCCTGCAGGGGCTTCTCGTTGCAGACTTTCGAGTGTGCAGGCTTCGGGAGTCATGGTGCGTGGGCTCTAGAGCCACTGGCATGTGGGATCTTCCTGGACCAGGGATTGGACCGGTATCCCTTGCATTGCAAGGTGGCTTCTTAACCACTGGACCACTAAGGAAGCCCCTCAGTTTATAATTACATGCTGATTTTGTTTAGTTTTTTCCTGCATTAGTTTGTAAGCATCATGAAGGCAGTCGCTGAGTGTCGTTTTGCTCACAGTTGTACACCCGGAGTCCAGCCCCATGCCAGGTATGTCTCAGGTGCTCAGGAGGTGGTGTGGAAAGAATGCCTTGGGTCCGTCCCATGCCTGGATGATCTCAGAGCTGGTTGGGCATTTACCCAGTGGCCTGGTACTGCTGCTGTTAAGTCACATCATTTGTGTCCGACTCTTTGTGACCCTGTGGACTGTAGCCTACCAGGCTTCTCTGTCCATGGGATTCTCCAGGCAAGAATACTGGAGTGGGTTGCCATTTCCTTCACCACCCAGTGGCTGAGGGGTAGGGAAACTATGGTATTTCTCTCTCTTTTTCAGAAGGAAAGGGAGAGCAGAACATGGGAAGTGAGCAGCCGTGAAAATGAGTGAAATAGTACCATTTGCAGCGACATGGGTGGACCTGGACATGATCAGCTGAGTGAAGTTAGTCAGAGAGAGACAGATATCATACGACATCACCTATGTGCAATCTAAAAAAAAAATACAAGGCAACTTATTTACAAAATAGAAATGACTCTTGCAGACATAGACAAGGAACTTAAGGGGAAGTGGAAGAAGGATAAGTTAGAAATCTGGGATTAACATATACACACCACTGTATATAAAATAGCTAAACAACGAGGTCCTACTGTATAGCATGGGGAACTATATTTAGTATCTTGGAAGGACTGATGTTGAAGCTGAAACTCCAATACTCTGGCCACCTGATGTGAAGACATGACTCATTGGAAAAGACCCTGATGCTGGGAAAGATTGAGGGCAGGAGGAGAAGGGGACGACAGAGGATGAGATGGTTGGATGGCATCACTGACTCAATGGACATGAGTTTGGGTAAACTCCAGGAGTTGGCGATGGATAGGGAGGCCTGGTGTGCTGCAGTTCATGGGGTTGCAAAGAGTTGGACATGACTGAGTGACTGGACTGAACTGAACTGAATAACCTATGATGAAAAAGAATCTGAAAAGGAGTATGTGTATGTAACTGAGGCACTTTGCTCAATACCTGAAACCAACACCACATTGTAAATCAACTATATTTTAATAAAGAAATGAGGCGTGAGGAGGATAGGCATGACTTGGCATTCTTGGGGAGCCCCCCCCCCCCACCCCCGCTCATGATCTGGCCCCATGGAAGTTGCTTAGCTTGTCCAATAAGAGACGCTGGGAGATGGCCCTGGTTTCAGAGACTAGCTTCTCCTTAGATGGAGTCCCCGGACCTGGGAGCGTGGCTTGAAAAAGATAGCTTTGGAAGTTCCAGAAAGAACCAAGCAGCCTGTTCCTGATCCCAACTGCCCCCCACCAGCCTGTTCTTAAAGGCTTCTGAGCTTGGAAACCCCAAAGAAGTTTTGGGGACCATTCTTTTGCCGTACCTGTGGACGAGTCACGGTGTGCTGGGGAGATGGGAGAGAAGAGGAGGGAAGAAAACAGTTCAGAGCAGGGCTGGCCTGAGGGGAGCAGCAGGTGGGGTGTTAGTGTCGGGGTGGGTGGGGGCACACCCACTTCCTCTCTCCCCACTTTCAAGGGGTCTCCCTGCTGTGCCGGCTTGAGGGTATCAGAGCTGAGGAAGGCAGGGCAGTGGGCGAAGCCCCCAATGCATGCGGGATGGAGAGGAGACCCTTGACCCCAAAGGTGGTCTTCAGCCAGGGCTGGTACCAGCCCAGGGGCGCTGGGATTGTCTTATGTCTCCACGATTGGTGGACGTGGGGTGGGGGATGCCAGCAAGTAGTGTCGATTTTTTAAATTTGTTTTTAATTGGAGTGTAGTTGCTTTACGACGTTGTGTTGGTTTCTACTGCACTGCAGCATGAATCAGCTATAAGGACACATAAATCCCTTCTCTCTTGAGCCTCCTTCCCACAGCCCCCACCCCGCTAGGTCATCACAGAGCACTGGGCTGAGCGCCCCACGCTCTGCAACAGCTTTCTGCTGTTGTTACTGAGTGACTAAGTCGTGTCCGACGCTTTTGCGACCCGGTGGACTGTAGCCCGCCAGGCTCCTCTGTCCATGGGATTTCCCAGGCAAGAATGCTGGAGTGGGTTGCCGTTTCCTCTTCCATACTGCAGCTTCTCACCGGCTTCCCACCAGCTATCTATTTTGCATGTGGCAGTATTAACATGTGTGTATATAGAAATGCTATTTTCTCAATCCAGCAGGTAGTGTCTTGAGACCGAGGATGCTAACCTTTCTGCCCTACATGGGAGACGCCTTCCCAGTCGGCAATTGTCTTGTTCCCAGGCTCCCATCTGAGAAACAGTGAGATGAGAGGAAGATAAGGACTTTGATGCTTCATTCTCGGGGGTGTAGGATGCCCCGTGGTTTCCATCCGCAGAGCTCCTGAGATCCACGGGGAGGGGGAGAGTGGACAGGCCCACCTGACCATGGGGGCGTGTGACGTGGTGCTCAAGGACAGCCTGGGTCGCCGCCTCCTCATCCCCCCTCTTCAGCCCATCTGCGCCCCCCGCAGCCCGCAGGGCTCCGCAGCAGGCCCTGCGCACCCCGCCTGGGGCCTCACCAGCTGTGACGTCTAACTTTGTCCATATGCGGGGCTGCTCCGGTATCAGAGAAAGGGGAGACTGCGGAGAGCTAGAGGTGGGTGTGGGCGGAGGTGAAGGGTAGCCGTGGTGGTTGGAGGTGTGTGTCTGATGGTTTGGGGAGAGGCTTTTTTTTGGGGGGGGGGCGTGTTGCTGGGAAGGGGGCGGTGCTGGGGGAAGTGGATGGCCACAGGCTCTGGCCTGTTGGGAGGACGCCGTTGGCACCCGGAGAAATCCATCCAGCGGAGCCAACCCTCATTAATCATCCGGGCGGCTGAACTGCCAGCTCCTTTCAAGATCTTTCAAGAAGGGTTTTCACCCAAAATAGAGTTGAAAATGTGCTGGGCCCTACTCAGGATCCCATCAGTCTGGGCATTATGGAAAGTGTCGGGCGGCCTGTGACGGACAAGGCCTACTCTGTTGCAGGGGTCCTGACTCCCACAGCCTGTCATATCAAGCGTCTGATCAAATTTGACAGCTTCATTTGTACCTACAGAATAGATAAAAGGGGCTGTTCATTGAAACAAATGGAGGGGAAGGGGTGGGGGAGGGACGGGAGGTGGGGGGGAGGGGGGCGAGTGCGTGCGGTGCTGGGGGGATGGATGGCACCGAGGAGGGGGCGGGGGAGGGCCACGGTTATAGGGGCCAGGGGGTGCCAAGGAGGATGCTGCCAAGAGCGATCTCTCCTGCAGCACCGCCAGAGAAGGGGGAGACAGGTGGGTCTCAAGAAAGGGGGCTGGCAATGGAGACCCCCACCTGTGAGGGTCACACTGAGGGGCTCCCCAGCCCCTTTTGGGGGGCTCCAGGCCCCGAGGCTGTAATTGGAGCCAGGAAGCTGGGCCTGGAGCAGGAGAGTCCGGGGTGACTGGCTGTGATGCCGGGATGTGGGCCAGCACGTGGGAGGCGTGTCTCAGCTCCGAGCCCCGAGCTGAGGTTTGCGGGTGGCCCCCAGCACTGACTTCCTGAGGGTTACATCCGTAGGTGCCTCTGTGTTCCTTGCAGATGGCAGCTGGTTGGCGTGGGCTGGAGGACGTCCCCGTACCCCTGGCACAGTCCGGCTTTGGCTCTGTTGAGGCTGCCCCACTGGCCTGGAAAGACCCCTTCTTCCTCCTTCCGGGGGGTTTAGTGAACAAGGGAGTCCTCCCGGACCCCCCAGAGTGCTCCAAATGCTTCTCAGTCTTCACGGCTCCCCTTCATTTGTTAATGTCAGACTTGATGTCCTGTCGTTAGCGTGTGTTTATTTTCAGTTAATTTTAATTTAATTTTTAAATTTTGGCTGTACAGGCTCTTCAACTGGGGGCTTCCCCAGTGACCCTAGTGGCAAAGAAACCACCTGTCCACGCAGGAGATGCAGGAGACGCGGGTTCGATCCCTGGGTCAGGAAGATCCCCTGGAGGAGGGCATAGCAACCCACTGCAGTATTCTTGCCTGGAGGATCCCATGGACAGAGGAGCCTGGAGGGCTGCAATCCATAGAGCATGCAGAGAGTCAGACAAGACTGAACGACCCAGCACCCAGGCACAGGCTCTTGGTTGTGGTGTGTGGGGGCTTCTCTCTAGTTGTGGCCCACTGGGCTTAGCTGCCCCGAGGCTCGTGGGATCTCCGTTCCCTGACCAGGGATTGCATGCACTGGAAGGCAGATTCTTAACCACTGGGCCACGCAGGAAGCCCTACTAGTATGGGTTTGTCCTGGTTCTCCTACCAGATCGCAAGCAGTTTGGTGCGAGGGTGGGGCGTGTGTGTCTGACCCGTCTTCTGTCCTCTGACAACATTTAGCATCCATAGCGGGTTTTCAAAGAGTGTTCCCACAGGAGACTCCACAAGGCTCAGTGGTGACATCGGGAAGCCAGCCTGGGGCCAGGGGGTTCACGGTTCCTGTCTGACCGCTGGTCTTCAGAGGAGAGGGTCAGAGGCCAGCAAGGCTCTCCCTATCCTGACCCCGCCCACCTGGCGCCTTTGGAGGACTTAGTTGCTCCCTTCCAGGCTGATGCAGCCCAGGCCGGCGGTCACGGGTGGCCCCTGGAGACCCCTCAGGCTCCTGTGGCCAGACAGCTCTGGTGGCAGGAACATAGGTGTCTGGAATCAGATAGACTTGGTAGGGGGTCTTGCCTTTTCTGCTTACTGACTTGGTGACGTTGGGCAAATGTGTTTAAGAGTAAATTTACTGCAGAGAGGAGGTGCTAGGATTAAGTAAAACCTTCTATGGAAACTACTTAGCACTTTTAGTGCCTGGCATACAGCAAGCACTCAATTAATGTTCAAGAAGGAGGAAGGCCGGGTCTGGCCCTGTTGTCCAGACCTTTTTCCTTTGAACTTAAAGGACATCCGGTTGATGGCATGTGTTCGTTAGTGACCGTCGATTCTTATCACTTTGAATTGATCCTGAGTTTTTTGTAAGTTTCCCAGATGGAAGCTTTGCCCGAGTGCAGTACACAGAAGTGCAGCGCACGTCTACCCCTCTTGTCAGGAGCGGATGTTAAGATGCTGCCTCAGGGTACTTCCCCGGTGGCCCGGTGGTTAAGAATCTGCCTTTCAATGCAGGGGACGTGGGTTCGATCCCTGCTCAGGGAACTGAGATCTCACATGCCTTGGAGCAACTAAGCCAGCGTACCACAACTAGAGACCCTGTGCCACAATGAAGATTCCATATGCTGCAGCTGAGACCTGATGCAGCCAGATAAATAAATACATAAATATTAAAAGTAAAGATGCTGCTTCAAGATTACAAGGTATGTGGAAGGTCACGAACCTCTTTGAACTTCAGGATCTCCTAGCCCTGGGATGTCTGTCCTACCGGAGTGAGGTCAGCCATGTCCGGCTAAAGCATTCCATCCCAGTGTCTTTCCTGTAAACTTTCTCCAGGTGAACAGGGCTGTGTGAGCTTGGAAGGGCTTCTGTCGGGGAAGGTCTGGGAAAGCAGGTGGAGGTGAGGGAGTGAGGGGGAGGTGAGTTCTGTCCTGGATTCCCCCCGACACACTTTGTGGCCCGTGGCAGTCTCTGCATGCCCTCATCTCGCCAGAGAGTTAGTTTTGCCCTGATTATGGGAAGGGCAGGGTGAAAGCCGGTCAGAACGCTCAGAAAGCACCTGGGGGGGGGGGCTTCCCCTCCAGGTCCCCCCTCCTTATGGGCACAAGAGAGTGTCGGTGACTTGCCTTTGCAGTTAGGAGGGGCCAGAGGATCATGAGCAGAGGTTATATGTGTCATTTTTGGCCTGAGCTGTGTGACTGTTCATGCCAGGTCTCCGCCTGCTGAGACTGGCGGGGACGTCAGGGGGCCTGGTTAATTATGTGCAACATTGTGATGCTTTCCGAGGTTCACCTTGATTAGACTGAACTGGAGTCCTACTTATTTAATCAAACTCTGCCTCCAAAGGAATTCTGTGGATGTGATTGAAGTCCCTAATCATATGACTTTAAGTAGCTCAAAAGGGAGATGACCCAGGGTGAGCCTGACCTAATCAGTTGAGCCCTTTAAAAGACGCATTCCTGAGCTCAGAGATTCTGTAGGGCTCATGCTGGTAGAGTTTCAGCCTACTTGTGATCTTGACTTCCTGCCTGCCTTAAGAATTTCCAATTTGCTACCATGATTGTGTTAAGTCAACACCTTACAATAAATGCCTTGCTATTAATATATTATTGGTTGTGCTTCTCTGGTCAAATTCTAATTTATATGAGATCCTTGTCAACCCATGATGGAGATGTAGTATAATTGAAAAATAAGCTTTTGTTGTGTTAAGCCTCCAAAATTTCTGTGTTAATTTGTTACTGCAGCATAATCTAGCCTATACCAACTTTTGCAATAGCATTAATAAATCCTGAGTCCATCATATCTTAATTAGCTTATCTGTCTATCTCCTGCTAGACTGAAGCTCCTTGAGGCTAGGGTCTTGCTCATCTTTTTAGTGCCCAGAGGAGACCACAGTACCTAATGCGCAGTGGGCACGCTGTAATGTTGAGCAAGTGAGCCAAACTACTGCACTCAGCAGTGTCTCAGCTCTTGGAAGAAGGACCCATGTACCTTCAATAGCATGGTGTCCAGCAGGGTCCCAACCCACGTAGACACACTGGCCAAGACATTCTGATGGGACAGCTCCGCTTAGTCTGTCCATCCGCAGCATCTAAACCCACCTGGGTACAAAGTCTGAAGCTGCTGGCTCAGTGCAAAGAGTTTCAGAGTCAGGACTGCAGTTGTATCCTGATTCCACAGCCCTCTCACTGTGAAATCCTCAGCAATGTCCTTAACCTCTCCAAATTCATTTTTTCATGAGAGTGAACTGCAGGTTTGTTGTAAATATTAAATATTTAACTGAGCCATGGCATACACAAAATGATGCTTATCGAGATGCCACAAGGCAGCGGTCCCCAACCTTTCTGGCAGTAGGGACTGTTTTTGTGGAAGACAATTTTTCCGTGGACCAGGTCGGAGGGATGGTTTCGGGATGATTCAAGTGCATTACATTTATTGTGCACTTTATTTTTATTACTATTTCTATTACTATTCCATCAGCTTTGCCTCAGATCATCAGGTATTGGATCCCGGAGGTTGGGTACCCCTGCTCTAGGGTATGCCTGGCTTATTGTGTATTTGTTTGGTTCTGCCTGTATTTGAAGGTGTCAAAAGTGAGAAGGATAAGTGTGACTGTTAGTCATACTATTCCTTTTATGGACTGGGTACAAGCCTGTATATAACTCACACCACACACACATACACACATTCACACGTCCACCTACCCAGGAGAGCAAACAGGACATGGGGAACGTGCAGCGACATCTTCCAAATGACTGTTTCCATTCTAAAATCTGGCCTCTGATTTAAACTCCAGGAGGATCATTTTATTTTATGTTCCAAAGAGTGGTGGAGATCCCCACCGCCCACTCAGAGCAAAGGTCCCCCACTGTGGTTTGATTTTCCTCTGCCTTTCATTTCTTCCCTCGCCAGTTCCATTTTCCAAAAGCAATTGGCTGTAGGCTGTGAAAAACAAGATTCTTTATGTAGACCTTGGTTTAACCTCACAGGATTCTCAACACTATTTAAAATAATAATGTTTGACCCACTTAAGCATCCAAGCAGCCTCTGAAATACCGGCATCCCTGTATCCTCAGCATTTTGTCAAATGAACAAAGTATTTTAATGCTTCCTTCTTTCCCTGGATGGCAAGTTCACATTACAGTATTCTTCTTGTGGACCCTCCACCCGCCCTCCATCACGGAGGTGAAGTCACACGGTTTCTTTTTCTGGATCTTCCACATTTACCGTCCTGATGGGAACTTCAGTATTGCATTAGACTGAGGACCACTGTCAGAGCCAACTCCGACCAGCATAGTGCATCACCCCTGAAACATTTAAAAAACTCACAGACGATTTCGGTTAGAAAGAGCTTAAATGTGGAGGAAAGGGAACTCTTGTGCACCCTTGGTGGGAATTAAATTGGTGCAGCCACCATGGAAAAGAGTATGGCGGCTCCTTAAAAACCTAAAAATAGAACTACCATATCATCCAGCAATTCCACTCCTGGGTATATATCCAAAGAAAATGAAAACACTAATTCAAAAAGATAAATGCATCCCAATGTTTGTGGCAGCTCTATTTACTATAGTCAAGATATGGAAACAACTCAAGTGTCCATCCACAGATGAAGAGTGGATAAAGGTGTGGTGTACACACACACAGACACACACAGACACACAGACACACACACACAGACACACACACAGACACACAGAGACACACATAGACACAGATAGAGACACACACAGACACAGACACACAAACACACACACAGACACACACACAGACACACAGAGACACACACACAGACACACACATAGACACACACACTGGAATACTACTTAACCATAAAAAAGAATAAAATCCTGTCGCTTGCAACAATGTGAATGAACCCGGAGAGTATTAATGCTTAGTGAAATAAGTCCAAGAAAGACAAATCCTCTCTATTACTGCTTATATGTGGAGTCTAAAAAAATTAATGAATGTATAACAAAAGAGACACACAGAGAACAAATTAATGGTTACCAGTGGGGAGAGAGAAGGGAGGGCAAGATGGGGGTCATGGAGTCAGAGGTACAAACTGCTATGCATAAAACAGATAAGGTATGATGATATATTTTACAGCACAGGGAAATACAGCTATATTCAGTTCAGTTCAGTCGCTCAGTTGTGTCCGACTCTTTGCAACCCCATGAACCTGCAGCACACCAGGCCTCTATTATTTTACAATAACTTTAAATGGAGTACAACCTATAAAAACATTGAATCGCTATGTTGTATACGCAAAACTAATATAATATTGTACATCAACTATACTTCAACTAAAAATAAATAAAATAAAATGCTTCATGATTAAAAAATTGCTTAAAGATGATAAGGACCAACAGTTGCACTTCAGAAATGGGAAAAAAGAGACTCAGAGAGATTAAGTAACTTCCCCAAGGTCATACAGCAATAAGTTTCAGAACCAGAGCAAAATCCAGGTTTTCCGGCTCCTGCTTCAGTGCTCTTTCTAACTATATGTATGATGACTACACTTTCTGGACTTACCAGGGGCCAGGGTGCGCCTCCGCTGACCTTGGATCTGGGGACGACCGAGGGGAGGCAGTTTCCTTCTCTCTCTGGACTGCAGGTTTTGAGTGTCTTCTTTGCTGGTTTGGGGCCCTGGAGACTGCGCTGAGGGGAGAGTCTTTTGTCTGCCCCCTCAAGCTACCAGAGGACACTCACACCCTGGGTCTCCGTTTTGAATCACATAGTCACTTCATTTCCACTCAGCTGGCAGGTTCCGTTTCTTTTCTCTTAAGAGCTTTCCCAGCGCCTCTGTGATCCAAACCCACCGACAGCTTTTCCTGTCTTGGGAAGTGTTAATAAAGCTGGCGACAGGCCACTGCCCCTGGGAAAACTTATAAAGGCACTTCATCTAGGAAGAAGCATAAACCATTTCCAGGTCTGGAGGGTGCAAGCTGGTTAAGGGAAGCCTGTTCCTTGTATTCCAAGGGGGTGGTTCCTGGACCAGGGATCGAATCCAGGCCTCTGCAGAGAAAGCACCTAATCCTAACCACTAGGCCCCCAGGGAACTCCAGGGAGCCTGTCCTTTGATCTGCTGGCTTGGAGCTCTGGCTCAGCCTGCTCATCACCATGGAATGAAGGCCTCATCCATCTTCCAGCTTTCAGAAGAGAACAGGACTGAGGGGAACTGGGGAGCCTCCCAACAGGTCAGGGCTCCCGTGGGAAGGGAGCCCCAGCAAGCTCTCCCTCCAGCTGCTGCAGCCCAACCGCTGATCTGCACAACTAGCCCCTTATTATAAATGGTCAAGTTCCCCACTGTCTGCACTGCACAACTGAACGCTTACCAGATCAGCATAAATGCAGTGGTATAGAATACTATCTCATTCCCCATCTCGTGGCTGTGTCTTGTCTCCCCCAACTAAACTGGGCAGAAATCTGGTCTGAGTCTTCTTCTGTGTCTCCTGACATCCGGCGTTGCACTGGTCACATAACAGGAATCCCGTAACCTCTGTTTGCCTTGGTGATCCACCTCCTGGAAGTCTGACTCTCCAACACCAGGTCTGTATTTTCATTTCTGTGCTGGTCATTAGGTACATTTGTCAAAGCAAACTGTGCAAGTGGAATGAAGTCAATAGCACTCCTGTGTCCGCCGCCTACTTTTTAAAAGTTGAAATCAACCATGTTGTGGTGGTTTGGTTACTAAGTCGTGTCCGACTCTTTTGTGACCCCATGGACTGTAGCCTGCCAGGCTCCTCTGTCCATGGGATTTCCCAGGCAGGAATCCTGGAGTGGGTTGCCATTCCCTTCTCCAGGGGATCCTCCCGTCCCAGGGATTGAACCTGGGTCTCCTGCATTGGCAGGCGAATTCTTTACCACTGAGCCACCAGGGAAGCCCCCAAATGAACCATGGGGCTCCATCAATTTCCCGCAACCCCCCTGACATTGTTCCCACCCCTGGACGGCAGGGCGGCTTCGATTCTGTTTTTAGCTTGGCCGAGCCCATCGGCCCCCTCCCCGGCCTCCCCCCTCTGCTGGGTGCCTTTCCTGTCCTTGGACTCCGTGGCTGACAGCTGGTTTGGGGGGACCGGAGGAGAGGATGCGGGCATGCTGAGTCTGACAATAGGGCGGGCTTTGTCCAGGGGCCAGGGTGCGCCTCCGCTGACCTTGGAACTGGGGACGACCGAGGGGAGGCAGTTTCCTTCTCTCTCTGGGCTGCAGGTTTTTAATGTCTTCTTTGTTGGTTTGGGGGCCTGGAGACTGTGCTTTAGGGAGAGACTTTCGGCTGCTCGCTCCCTCCCGGACAAAAACGGTGCATGCTTTTCCTGTTTAAACAGGGCACAGTTGTGAAGTGCCCTGACTGCACACACCGAGGCCCGGCAACGGCTGCAATAAATCAATAGGAAAATAGAAGCTGCCAGTTAGACTAAACAAGTGCATTTGCAAAGACGGCTAGCTCTCATTAATCACTCTGACAGTCCTAAAAACACATTTCCCCTTTAATGACTGTATTTGGATAATCAGTGCTTTTTCCTCCTCAGTCAGAGTTTGAGTAACAGACAGCTGGTGTTATTACGGGCCATCGGGGAGGGGGTGTGGGGTTTAGGGTCGAGGGGGAGCCGACCACTGGAGGTCTCCTCGAAGGGGCCGGGCTGCCATGCGATAATGAGGGGGAGCTTTTGTGCTGCTATTGATGGCTCCTGGGCAGCCATGTGCAAGTTCCTCCCCAGACTTTGACACCCACCTGCATTCTGTGGACACAAAAGCCTCAGGGGGCGGGGGTGGGGTTTTGGCAGGGAGGGGTTGGCAGGTTTCACCTGGCTTGGGGAGGAGGCAGCCAGGCGAGGAGCTGGGTCCATGTGATCTGGCTTTGTTTCCGTGAGGTGACTTTGGCTTTCAGGAGGAAAGTTTGAAACCTGGGACATTCCTCTTTATAAATGATGTAACACATTAATGCACAGCGCATTATGAAAATGGTAATTCAAACCCATAGTGCTCCAAATTAAACCATACATTATCGGATGCACTCAACCATCTATTTCGCAAAAAGACAGGATGAATGAAATCAAGTCAAACAGAAAAACTGGAGTGTAGCTTCCCCTGCAGAATGATTAATACAGGACAGAGTCGCGGCATTATTGGAAGACGGATTCCACGGCAACGCAGACATCCATCAGGAACGGGTTAGTTCATGTACTGAGAGACACATCCCAAGATGCTGGAGAGGCCAGGGCAGCTAGGGCTGCAGAGGATGGAGGCCCCTGCACCCCATACCTTCCCTGCGGGCTGCAGATTCTCTGAGGATGGGTTTGAGGGCTGACTGGGAAGTTAAAAAACACCCCCCCGCAATTCTGTTTAGCAATATCTGAGGGTGAGTGAGGCCTCCCCCCTTCTCTTCCTCTCCCTGCTGTCCATGAGGTCACAAAAATAACCAGGCAGGAGGTGTGAAATTATGACCCCGAGCCAGGAACGTCCAGTGTCTAAAGGTCCAGCTGTGTGGCTGTCACCCTTCCCGGTGCCTTGGGAACACAGGCCCCCAGTTCTGGCGCCTGGAAGAGATTAGGAGGAGGGGCGGGAGGAGGGCTAGGGAGAGGAGGAGGTGGAGCGATGGAAGGTGGAGGTGATGCTGGAGCACAGAGTTGCCCGATGAATTAATTATGCAAATGAGCAGCTGGTGGGCAGCATTATCGCTATGAAAACAGCAACTTTGTTTCCTGAGAATGCAGCTCCTGCAAGTAACACCCCCCTCCCCATGCCACCCCCAGCCCCAGTGAATGAAAACAGCCACATGTCTTGGGACCCTCACCCTTTTATGGTGGGGAGAGCTGACGTCGGAGGGCGAAACCTGGGCCACTCCAGGCTACAATGCCTGCCTGCCCTTCGAGTCACGAGGGCAGCTCGCACCAGCTTCTTCCAATCAGGCCAAAGACATCCTCCCTGGTCTGCAAAGGCCGATGATACATTTTCTGGGGGAAACCCCCTCCTCTGAGGAGTTCTAACGTGCATACTCACACCTTTTGTGTAAGCCAAGCACCTGGAGAGAACTTTCTTTCACTATATGGAGAGATACCAAGTCGCTTCCTTTCTCCTGTCCCAACAAGGGGAGCCTGTGGTCCTTAGTAAGGTCTGAAGACCATAGTGTCAGTTGCTCGGTTGTGTCCGACTCTTTGCGACCCTATGGACTGTAGCCCACCAGGTTCCTCTGCCCATGGAATTCTCCAGGCAAGAACACTGGAGTGGATTTCCTACTCCAGGGGAATCTTCTCGACCCAAGGATCGAACCCAGGTCTCTTGCATTGTAGGCAGATTCTTGACTGATCCACCAGGGAAGCCCCTGAGGATAGTTTAAGAGAAAAGTTTAACTCCCCCTGCAGAGGGAGTAATGTCCAGCAGTTTTAGCAGGCATTAGAAACAAACAAACAAATAAATGTATCTGAAAGAAAGAGGGAGATTTGGGAGGAAGGGAAGATGGGAAAGAAATTAACCAAGAGCAAACAAAACAACAGAGATAAAGAAAAAATAAAGCAAGTCGCTACAGTTCAGTTCTTTTGAAGCTTGGGGCCAATTTGAACTCTGAGAAGTCGGGTAAGGATGGTCCCCCAGGAAGACTCTGAGCTGCCCTCAGGGGCAACTTCTTCAGCACCTCCAGCCTCTCCCGGACCCTGTTTATCACTGTGGGCAAGGATGCCAGCAGACCAGGTTCCTTCCCTGGGGACATGTATAGGATCTTACTCCAGGAGTACTGTTTTCTGCAGAAGATGACTGAGGTTCTCTTGACTAGGGAAGTAATTTTGCCCAGAAACAAAGCTATAGGAGCAACCCCTTAAGTCCCAAACCCCATGAAACATCTTATGCTGAAGTTCTGTCAAATCTGGAGGGGATGATGCCGAATGAGGCCAAGACCCACCCTGTGATTCTCTAAAGGAGTTTGGGGCCATTTGTGGGCTGAATCAGCGCAGAGAGAGCACCCCCTTCCACACTTGACCTCTGGGTCTCTGGACGTTTCCAAAGCACACAGTTTGCGGAGCAAGAATTGCCCTAAAGTTGCATTCCTCACCGAGAACGTCAAGCAGAACAATAGGAATGGCAACAACAGCAACTCCCAAAGCTGCCAGGCGCCTGACGCAGAGGAGCGCGGCTCGGAGGGGGCGAGGGGGTCATTTTTCAGCGCGCCCAACAGGTGGCTTCGCGCGCCCTAGGCGCAGGAGGCCGAGCATCCGAGCGCCTTGGCGCGCTGCACCCCTAGAGTTTGGCACCGGGAGTCCTGCATCGGGAACTTGAGAGGGGCCAGCCTCAAGGGGCGCCCCCTGCCCCGAGGAGGGTGGGGTGGGAAAGAGAAAGCCCCAAGGAAGACGCGCAGGCCCCGGGGGCCCCCAGGGTCCCCTCCTCCGGACCCCGGAGACTCCCAGCGCAGTAGAGGGGTGCTCCGGCCCTTTCCCCATCATCCTGAAAAACAGCACCCCCGCTGTCCTCTGCTCAAGGATACAGAAGCCAGTGTGGATCGTGTCAGCTCAAGAAAACGGGGAAACCGAGGGCGGCTTCCACGTGCCGAGTCATCGCCGCGCCTTCTCCGCAAAACCCAAACTGGGGGCGCAGACGGCTGGGGTCCACAATCCAGCGCTAGGCTTAGGGAGTCCCCAGGCCGTGAGACGTGCCCTTCGCGGCAGGTGCTTGCACCCTTGGACTTCAACGTGCTTGAAAGGCACTGCCAGGGAAAGGCAATCCTCTTTTTGAGTGCGAAGCGCAGAAGGCGAGTTTGCGGCGGGTGCCGGTCTCTCGCCTCTCTGCCACCAGGTGGCGCCAGAGGCACGTCGTCTTCGCCGGCCTGCAGGGCCCGGGGACGGTGCTGCCGAGTCTCCGAGCCCCATGTCCTGGGTCCCTTCTCCGCCCCTTGCGCCTCGAATCCACGCCCTCGTCTAGAGGAAAAGTCCTCATGCACACACTCCCTCCGCCCCGTCCCCAGATGATACCAAGGCCTTTGAAGTGAGAGCTAAATAACCGAGTTGGAGGAAAAAGGGTGGGGGGGGGCTTTTTATTATTTGTAACGCGCTGGCAGTTTTGTTTTCTCTCCCCCCACCCCCGCCCCGCATTCCCCTTCCTCTCCCCCTTTCTTGAGAAAACGCATTAAACTCGTCCTTGAACGGAAATCCAAGAAGGAAACCATAAGGTGTTTTCAACGAGAATAAAAGAAGGGCATCTGCTTAGGTGTCTGGAAGTGGGCCGGTGGGTGAGGCAAGACAGAAACACACCACGGTGTGAATATAGCCAAGTACTCCATTTATTAACAAAATAAGTCTTACCAAGGGAGAGCTCTATTCATCTCAAACGGCCCCGCAGCCCCCTGCATCAGGCCCAGAGGGTGAGAGGGAGGGGGTCGGGAGAAGACCCTGCGCCGAGTCTTCGATCCCAGTAACTGAGGGAGCCCACGGCCAGCTCTGGGGACTCTTGGGTCAGGCCTGGGAAGGGGTGACGGGGTTCTGCTGTGATCCGTGCGCTCCCCGACTCCCGTCCCACACCCCCCAACGGTGCTAACAGGGCTGTACTGCCAGCTGATACTGCCACTGGTCTGCTTTGGAAGGATCTATCAAGAATCACCGACCCAGCCCCCATCGCCAGGAGAGGGACGCCTGCCCCAATTATCAGAGAAAAACAATGACTATAAAAACACTTCGCAAACTATAAAGAGCAAAGTTTCACGCCAGCAGGGCCTTCTAGGACTTTCACTTGAATGAGATGAGCCCTGCCGGCCCCCTCTCTCCAGCAGGCAGTGCGACCACCCCCGGGTGTTTGGGGCCCTTCAGAGTTTGGAAAGGGGAAAGGCTACTGGAAGACTCTCCAGCCTCTGACTCGTGCTCAGAGCAAGATAGGGGAGCAAGGCTCTAATTTGGGGGACCAGGTGCAGACCAAGGAGCCCAGGGGGGAGAGAGTGACAGGGGAGGGGTCACAGGGCAGAGTCCCGGGTCCACAGAGCTCAAGACCTCCGGCCCCCAAGATCGCTCCCAACAACCCCGAAAGCGTTACAAAAAAATACCTCCTCTCTGTTACTTGTACAAAGGAAAAAAAAAAAAAAAAAAAATCCAACGACAAACCAGAACCTCGAATGGACGGAAACAAGAAGGAATGAAGGGCAGAGGGGCGGGGCGGGGAGGAGGAAACGTAGTTTGAACCTTAGGAAGCATGCAAGCAAGTCCCCCCGGAGGGAAAACAAAAAGAAGCTCCCATGCTCCCCCCTCCTCCGGGTAAAACCAAACCAATCCAAAAAAAAAAAAAAAAAAAAAAAGGCAAACTTACATCTAAGAAAAAATAAAACAGAAAAGAAAGGCAGAGGGGGGCGGGGGGGCATGTAGTTACTGGTGTGATTAATATTATTATTCGGGGGAGGGGAGGGGCGAACAGACTCTTTGCATACCATTGACTCGTGTGGGTCGTTAATGCACTTATATTCCCAGCTTGTAAGCTAACATTATAGTAAATAAATACACAGTCCGGTGGGGAGGGGAGGGATCTGGGCGGTGGGAGGCGGGTTCCGGCGGCGGGGGCAGGCGGCGGGGGCTGCAGCGGCGGCGGGTGGGGCGGGAGGGCGCGGGGAGGAGGCAGGGCTGTGGTTACTGGTACCCGAGCGCCGAGGCGGAGGCCAGTCTCTGTCCGTACAGCGCGTACGGTGAGTAGTAGGGTCCGGCTGTGGGCAGCGACGGCACGGCCAGGCCCCCGGCTGTGGACAAGTGGCTCTTGCCGTACGGGTGGTACCGGCTTAGCCCCAAAGTGTGTGGACTCCTCAAGGACAGCGACCCCGGGCTGCCGGGGGCGGCGGGCGGGGGCAGGTGCAGGTGGCAGGAGGCGGCGGCCGCGGCGGCGCTGCCCAGGCCCGAGGCCCCCGGGTAGGCGGCCAGAAGTTTCTCGGCGCCGGGCAGGGCCGTGTGAGTCCGCAGGTGGCTGAGCAGCTCCTCCGAGGTGGCGAAGCGCTTGTCGCAGGGCCCGCTGGCCGCCACCCAGTTGCAGCTGTGGGGCAGCGGTTCGTTCTGCAGCATGAAGCCGTAGGTGTAGAGCGGGTGGCCGGGGAGGGCCGCCTGGGCGGCGCTGGACGAGAGCGCGGCCGGCTGCAGCGGGTGCCCCGGGTACACCAGCGGGTAGCCCCCCGCCTTCAGGCCGGGCCCGGCCGGGTCGTGCGCGCTGCACGTGGAGCAGCCCGAGCCGCCGAGGTGCGAGGCGCCGTGGTAACCTCCCAGGCAGTAGGGGTCTCGGCATAATCCCTGCAGGAAGGACGGCGGGGAGGCCCCGGTGAGCGGGCTGGAGCTGGGGGGCTTGCCCGGCGGCAGGCCCAGGCCCCCCGACAGCTGGCCTCCCACGAGGCCAGACTTGCTGGGATCCAGGCCAGGCACGAACTGAGACGGGTAGCCGGCGTAGGCACCCACGATGGAGCCATGGTAGCCGATGCCCGAGGCAGGCAGAGGGAACACCGAGTGGCCCGGCTTGTAGGGCGACACCGGCGCCACGTGGCCGGCCCCCACCAGCGCGGAGGGCGGCTCGGACTTGCGCCCGGAGGCCCCGGGCTCACCGCCGCCGCCACCACCGCCGTGCGCGCCGGGGTCTCCGCTGCTGCCGCGGCTCACGGCCGCCGGCTCCGGGCTGGGCTTGGACTCCTGGTCTTTCTTGTCCAGCTCCCCGCTGGCCCCGGTCTTGCAGTCAGGGTGGTGCGGGGAGCCGCCCCGGGAACCGCCAGGAGAGGACGAGGACGACGAAGCCGAGACCGGCGCTCCATGCGGGGGGTAGGGCGTGCAGGCAGCGCTGGGCACTCTGAAGCCCGCCTTGTCTCCCGGGGACAAGGAGGAGGAGCTGGAGGAGCTGGAGGACACGGAGGAGGAGCCGCTGTCCTTGCGGGAGTCGCCGCCCCCGGAGCCCTTGGAGTAGGGCTTGAAGCTGGACTTGTCCTCGGCCGGGGAGTCCCCCAGCTGCTTGAGCGCCGCAGAGGCCGAGGCGGCGCCCGAGGCCGAGCGGCCCGGGTCCTTCTCCGCTCCCAGCCCGTTGGCCGCCGCTACCGAGTTGAGCTTGGACGAGGGCGGCGGGTCCGGCTTGCCGATCTGCGAGCAAGTCTGGGCCAGCAACGCCAAAGGACTCTTCTTGGCGTCCAGCTGTGGGAGACAGCGGCAAGGGGAGGGAGAAGGGGGTGAGACCAGGGACCCACGGAACGGCCGCGGAAGGGGGAGTCTGGTGGGTGGGGTGGGTGCGATGGGAAAGGAGGGCCTCAGGGAGAGGGGCTGCGAGCGCGGGGGCTGGGCGCAACTGCGCTCACACTGCGCGTCGCTGGTGGTGGGATCCCTCGCTCCCCCGGTCTCGGAGGGCGCCGCAGGCCCTGGGGAACGGGCCGTGGAAGGCGTCCACCGAAGGCCACCCCGGGGGAAGGTGACTTCTCTGGACTCGGGGCTGGGGGAGGGGCCGTGACTCGCCCCCTGCTCTCTCATCTCCTCCTCTCTAGGCCCGGGTTAAAAACTTATGCCTTCAGTTTGGGGAACTTCGCTTGGGACGGGTTTCTGGCGGCGGCGCGGCGGGGTAGGAGCGGGGAGAAGCTGGTTCTTGAGCCTGGGCCGCCGCGGGCGCTCTCTTCGGAGCCCCCCTCCCTCCCGGGGAGGCCTCCAAGGGAGCGGGAGGAAGAAGGAGCCGGGGTCGGGAGTGCCCGGGCGTCGTGCGCTCCAACCGGATAGGGCAAAAGCGGAGTGGGACGGGGGAGGGGGAGGCGATCGGGCTTCAAAGAGAACAAACCCGGGTGGAGAGGTGGGGGGGGGGGGGGGCGATAAAAGCCCAGGAGACAGACTCTCTGGCCTGGGGACTGGGTGCCGAGGGAAAGTAAAGGGCCCAGTGGACACTCCGAGAGCAAATCCAATCCGAGAGAGGAAACGCGAAGCTCCGAAGGGCGAGCGTGGAAGGGGAACCTTCTCCCCCGGGGAGAAGCCCGGGGGGGAGAACCCAGTGGGCTCCGATCCCTCTGAATCTCCGTCCCTCCTCTCACTCCGTCCGCCAGTGGGGCCGGACCCGAGCGTCGCACCGAGCCGCGGGGCGCAGGGAGCCGGGCAGTGGTGGGCGGAATGGGGCGGGCGCTCGGCGGGCAGCGACCAGGGGACTGACCTCGATGGGGCTCACGGGCGTGGAGGACAGCGGCTGCAGGTACTCCGGGTGCAGGAGGTGGCCGGTGTGAGCGCTCAGCATCTTCAGGACCCGGATGGGAAGCCGGTTCGCCTGGCGCAGGGGGTCCGCCGGGGGCAAGAGGGACACCGCCGCCGGCCTCTTCCCGCCGCCGCCGCTGCCGCTGCCGCTGCTCTCGGGTGTCCTTGGGTTAGATCCAGCGGGCGAATCGCTCATTTGGAGGAGGCAGCGCCGCTGGGGGGGCGGGGAGGGCGGGGGCGCACCGGAGAGGCGAGCTCCCGGGGCGGGTGGGCTCGCTCCGCAGCGCCGAGCGCGGTGCAGCGGTCGCCGCGTCTCCACCCCTCCTCCTCCTCCTCCGCCGCCGCCGCCGCCGCCGCCGCCACCGCTGGCCCCGGCGAGCAACACAAAAACCTTCGCCTTCCGCGAGCCGCACGTCAAATAGCCGCGATCGGCAGCCACACTTCAAAGGGATCGCCGCGCCCGCCCAATCGCCGATCTCGCCGGGACCCCGGGGCGGGGAGAGCGCCCGGCGCCGCCGGTGGGCGGGGAGAGCCTTAAAGGGGCCGCGCCCGCCAGCCGCCGCGCCGCGGCCTGGCCCCACCGCCGGCCTCCTCCCCTGCTCCCAACCGGGCCGGCCCGGGCCCCGGGGTCCCGGCGAGATCGCGGCTTCCCCGGGGACCCTGGGCTCTGCGCCCTGCCCTCCACGGGCTTTCCTGTCGTTCCTCGCTCTCTGCCTTCGCACGGCTGGGCTGGGGTGGGGTGGTGCTGGCCGGGGAGTGGGGGCAGGTCACCCGCAGTCCGTGTGTCTCTGGGGTGGGGTGAATTGGGTGGGTTGGGAGATGGGGGTAGGAGCCCCCGGCGGCCGGCTCCGGGACTGCCAAGTCCCAGCCGCTCCCGGAGGCCGCCTGAGGGCGGGCCGCGCCTCCCGAACCCCAGCTCGGCTCGGGTCCTGCTCGGGTTTTCAGCTCTTTTCCCCCTGAATTGGCTTCCTCCCAGGTCTGCTCACTAGGAAGCGCCCGAACCTCGGAGGCAGCCACGGTTCTCGCGACGCGGCGAAAACCGCTCCAGCAACTTTGAGCCAGCCCTGTCCGCAGCCTGCAAGTTTGAGGACTTCCCTTCCGGGGTGAGATGGTCTCGATAAGGCGCGGTCCCCGCTTGTGGTGCGCGCCGCCGGGACGCGCCTGGCGCGCGGTGCCTGCGCACCGATTTATAGGTTCGATGCTTGGGTGTGTTCGGGTTTCTTAACGGCGTGCGGCTTGGGGGCACACAATTCTCTCACGGCACCGCGCCTGCTGCTGTTTCAGGGGTAGCGGGTGGGTAGGGACGTGGACGGGTTTGGATCCTAGGAGAGGCGGGGTCTCTGTAGCGCCGCACGTCGATGTAAGCTCCAAAGATGCGGCCCCTCCACGCCCCGCCCACGCCTTTTCTTCTCCAGGGGGAAGATGCCCGAGGTTTTCCCAGGGGAATTTCGTAACTAAAAACTTTTAAATGAAAGTAACAATATCCCCCTCCACCCTGTCTCTTTCCTCCCGTGCCTTTCGGATAAAGTATGCATTGCTAGCTTCGCACCCGGCAGAGATTTCACATCGTCACTGTCCTGGCGTTAAAGTTCCCCGTTCGCCGATCAGAGGGTGAAGTTGGCCCTTTGTGCGCAGGCCTTTGGGGAGACCCCGTTCCCCGTTCTCTCGGCGGCCAGTGGAGGCGCGCTGGTGTCACTGCCCCGCTCTGAGCACCCCCTCCCAGCCTGCATCTGTCACTCGGAGTGTCGGCCTGTCACTCGGGGCATATTGTTCTGGGACTGCCGGTCCCTGACTCTGCTGCTCATTGATCAACGCCTGGAGATCCCAGGAAGGGCAGAGACGATTTCAAAGGCGTTCTTCCAACAGAAACGAGTATCACAAAAATAACAAATGGCAGTCCTTACGATGCTCAGTAGAGAAGGCACCAGGCACCACTCCCAGGCCGCGTCAATCAAACACTAAACTGAATGTACTCCTTGGATCGGTCTGGTTTTTGGATAGTATGCCTAGACCTCTAAGAAATTACACAGGCGTTCCCTACCCCGATTTTAATCCTTATAAAATTAGGTAACAATGAATGCCAAGGGATATCCTGACTGGGTGATGTATTCCATACCGCAGCAAGGGAGGTACAAGAAGGAGGGGGGAGACCCCATTTATTGTGGTGGTCCCTATCCCCTGCCCACCCTTCCTTCTGCCAGCCTCTGAGCACTCTGACATCTTTGCCACTGCCAGCGTCAAGTTTAAATGACCACTGCAAGGCTGCTTCAGTCCACCAGGTGATTTGGCCTTTGGGAGACTTCTCTGCAGAGAGAGAGAGCAGAACCTTCCAGAATGAAGACAGTGGGCCTTGGTAGGCCACCTTGGAGGAGGAGGAGGATCTGGAAAGAGGGGAGCCCTAGGAGACAGGAAAAGATGAAAGACCCCTTCTTGATGATCACAATCAGCCCAGCTGTGAACACCAGCCAAGGACTCTTGCTCGGACCCACGCAGATGTGTGTTCTGGATGATTAATGGGGAATCAGTTAGGAGCAAAGGGGAGGGGAGAGAGAGACAAAGGCATGTAGGAATTTGGAAGGAATGGAGGGGCAGGAGGCAACAGAAAGAGGGGAGGAGAATGCAGGGTGATAAAATATTTACTGTCTTTTTGGGGAGGAAAGGCAAAGAAGAAGGTAAATAATGAATGAAAGTGGGGGTGGGGATGGGAGGTGGGGGGCGGGGGCGGGAGAGGAGGAGGTGAGAACAAGGTGACCAGACTTGGGGTGAAGGGTGGGGAGTTTGCCCAGGGAATCACATATTGTCATCAAAAAACCCTGCTCCCTTAGCTCACAGCTCATCACTGGGAACTGGGGATGCCTGACAGCACTTTGGTGGAGACCAGCCCTGTTTCCCTTCTCCTGGAAATTGCTAGCAAGGGAATAGGGCCATACTTCCCTTTGGGGTGCTGATGAGCAAAGTGGGGCCCCTTTGGCTGGATCCATCCAATCACCTTAGTTGGGAAAATGGAAAATCATACTCAGCCAGGCCAAAGGCCTGATTAAAAGATAGTTGTTTAGTTACTAAGTCGTGTCTGACTCTTTGTGACCCCATGGACTGTAGCCCACCAGGCTCCTCCGTCCATGGAATTCTCCAGGCAAGAATTCTTGAGTGGGTTGCCATGCCCTTCTCCAGGGGAGCATTCCCAACCCAGGAATCGAACTCTTATTTCCTGCATTGCTGGTGGATTCTTTACCACTGAGCCACCGGGGAAGTCCTAATTAAAAGATGCTAGAGGATTATTACAATCAGTAATTGATATTCACTTAGCTGAAATGGTAACCTCTACAGAGTCCTAAGTGGGGTCCTAATAGCCTGTTGCAAGGGCCATTTTCAAAGGAATGACTTGTCACCTGGGAGAGAATAAGGTTAAAAGAAGTTTTCAGTTGGGCTGCGTTTATTGCGGTTGATGGGGTGTGGCTGAAAAGGCCATGTGAGACACTGTCTTGTTCAGGGCCCAAGTGCTTTCCTTGCAGAAAAGTGACTCTTGTGTGCCCAAGAGGCCCTTCCCAGATTGCCCTTCGAGGGAGGGTACCAAGACAGTCGGACAAGGTGGGGCTGCTTGAGCATCCCCCCTGCCAATGTGGTGAAGAGTTACATTCTGTGTTTCAGGTTCTCCATAAGCTTCACGTAGCTTTGTCATTCCCATGTATGTCATGGAGAGGTTAGTCACTTACCTAAAGGTCACTGACCAGTGGGTGACAAGTCCTCTCATGGAGTTAGGTCTCTAGGACCTAGGCCTCCGCCTCACATTTCTGCCGTGGTCCCGGTTAAGGTAATCACGCTGAGCTTTGATTTCCTCAGTTATAAAACCCAAGAGTATGGGACTTTCCTGGTGATCCAGTGGCTGAGACTCCATGCTTCTAATGTAGGGGACCCAGGTTCAATCCCGGGTCAGGGAACTAGAACCCGCATGCCACAACTTAATAAAAAAAAGATCACCCATTACGCTGCTAAAGATCCTACGTGCCACAACTAAGACTGGATGCAACCAAATAAAGAAATAGAAATAAATATTTAAAACTAAGCAAAAAACAAAAAACCTAGCAGTGACCACCTCGGGGTCGGGAGGCCAAACCAGACGATGCATATCGCACGTCTAGTGCTTGGCACCAAGGAAGTCCCGAGTCAGTGATAGCTGTGACCAATAGCGTCGTCAGCATCTGTGGGGCGATTGCTCAGGAGAACAGTCGCCCCAGGCCTGGAGCATCTGAGGCTCCTGCCCAGCCCCCGACTCAATTGAAGGCACTCCTCCCCCGGTCTCCACTCAAACAAGTCTTTGGAAAAAAACAAAACAAAATAAAAACCAACCTCTCAGAAGCCATCACGAAAATCCTTTAGGAAATTTGAATATTTATAGATTTTTTTTTACGATTTCAATTTACATAAAACTCGCCACCCAGGAAAAAAAAACTGCCTGAGTCAGGCTGGGAGGAAAGGTGGGAGGTGCGTTGTGTGGCGTTAATGCGGAGTTTTCCATCGTCGCGGAGGCCGAATTGCCTGAATGATGGGTTCTCTCTACATGACACTCAAGCCCTAATGGCGACAACAGGAAATAATATCTCACTGGGTAACTATTTACTTTTTTTTTTTTTTTTTTTTTTTTACAAGCTGTAAGAACTCTGAAAAGTCTGCCTCATAGAGGACTTGGTTTTCCTCCCTGGCGCTTAATATCTTTCAGCGGCTGGCAATTACTGCCTTGGCCAGGAGCCCTGATTCAGCACTCCCTGCGTCTGCCTAGCTTCAGACACAGCCCCGGGCACCGGGAGACCAGAGGAGCCCGGGGCACCGTGAGAGCAAGCGGGCCAAGCTAGAAGGACCGGCCTTGCTGGGGAGCTCGCTCTCGTGGCCCTTTCTTCTCTGTTCTCACAGCTCCAGTTCTGTTCTGTTCTTACACTCATCACGGGGCACCTGCCAGTATTTATTGACTTGTCCATCCTCCTGCTGGACCGCAGATGCTCCTGGATAGCTCTCATCATCCTCTTTGTATTCTGTTGCCTAGAGGGATGTCTAACCATCGTGGTCACTGCATCTTACAGGACAGCCAGGCACGTGTAAGAGCTTTGCATGATTTCTCTCCTTCAGTCCCCGCGGGAGCCCTAGGAGGTAGGTCCTATGGTTACCCCATTTCACCCAGGAGGACGTGGAGGCACAGAGAAGTTAAGTACCCGCCGCTGCCAATTCCAGCTGGTAGGAGGTGGGGGCTTGGATCCACGCAGTCTGAATGCCATCCATGCTAGTTTGTTGATGAATGAAGAAGAATTTTACGTCGGAGGGTTATTTAGCTCTGTTTCTCCTCTCCGTGTAAACAAAAAGGTGGATGACTTAGTATTTTTCAAAATGTCAACTGTATAAGCCCATTAAAGGATCTTTCCCCAAATATGTGTTTGTGTTCATCGTCTCGCAGCAATTTTCTGAGTTATTTTGGGCAGGTGTCCTCCCCCCCACCCCACCAACTTTGACAGATAAAGTCGGGGCCCCCCAGAACTGCTGGAGGAGGCTGAAGTCGGGTGGTAGTCCTGGCAGGAGAAGGCCTCCTGGATCTCCTCTCACAGCCCCATCACCTCGGAGATGGCGAGGTAACTCCCTTTGAAGGAAAAAAGGAAGAATTTCCTCCTTTCCCTCCCCCCCACCTTGAGTTTCCTTTGGAGAAGTGGTGGGAAGGAAGGGACAAAGGAAATGTAGACTGAAGCTTATCTTCCAGCCCCTGTTTGATCATGGTCCTTGAGCTGGGTGCTTTGAAGAAGTGGTTTCGTTTATCTCCTATCAGCCCTCAGGGAGATAGGCAGGGCGGCTGGGGGTTGGTTGGGGGGAGGCGAAGGAGGGGAGTGCCAGGAGGTGTGCTTTTGAAGTTCCCCTCTCTGCACCAGCCCCGCCCCAGACATCAACCTTAGCCCTGGGCAGTCACCCCTGACGACTTTGTTCCTTTGGGCCTTCAGGTTTCTTCCAGATTTCCCTTTTAAGTTGCAGATACTGCTGGGAGGAATCATCCTTTAGTAATCTGCCAACACCTTGGCTGTGATTAGCAGAGAGTGTTTGACCCTGGGTAATAATAACATTTATGGAGCCTTACGGTATGCCAGCCTGTCTGAGCTCCTTACCTGTAAGAACTCATTCACCTCTCACTACAAACTGATGAGGTAGGGCGTATGCTTGTTTTTATAGGTGAGGCCCTGAGGCTCAGAGAGGTTAAGTAACTTGCCCAAGTTACACAGCTCAAAAGTGGTAGAACCAGGATTCGAATGCAAGTATCTGTTTCTGAGCTAATCTGAGTATAGGTCTGAGGGAGAGAGCAGCAGGAAAGCTAATGACATCAAGGACTTCCCTGAGGGTCCAGTGGTTAAGACTCAGTGCTCCCCGAGCAGGGGCGTGGGTTTGAACCCTGCTTGGGGGACTCAGATCCCACCTGCTGCATGGCACAGCCTCATTATCAATATCAGCTCAGTCGCTCAGTTGTGTCCATCTCTTTGTGACCCCATGGACTGCAGCACGCCAGGCCTCCCTGTCCATCACCAACTCCCGGAGCTTACTCAAACTCATGTCCATTGAGACAGTGATGCCATCCAACCATCTCATCCTCTGTCGTCCCCTTCTCCTCCCACCTTCAATCTTTCCCAGCATCAGGGTCTTTTCCAGTGAGTCAGTTCTTCACATCAGGTGGCCAAAGTATTGGAGTTTCAGCTTCAACATCAGTCCTTCCAACGAATAGTCAGGACTGATTTCCTTTAGGATGGACTGGTTGGATCTCCTTGCAGTCCAAGGGACTCTCAAGAGCCTTTTCCAACACCACAGTTCAAAAGCATCAATTCTTCGGCATTCCGTTTTCTTTAGAGTCCAGCTCTCACATCCACACATGACTACTGGAAAAACCATAGCTTTGACTAGACGGACCTTTGTTGGCAAAGGTTTGTAAAATGCTGTCTATAAAATAGCAAATGACTTCAACCATTTTCCAGAATACTGGTCTTCGAAACCAGGTTTTTATTTTCATCTCCAGCTAGTGGTAAAGAACCTGCCTTGCAGTGCTGGAGATTAAGAGACACAGGTTTGACCCCCCGAGTTGGGAAGATCCCCTGGAGAAGAGCATGACAATCCGCTCCAGTATTCTTGCCTGGAGAATCCCATGGACAGAGGAGCCTGGTGGGCTATGGTCCATGGGGTCACAAAGAGTCAGACACGACTGAAGAGACCCACACCAGGACTGAGAATATGGCAGAAAGGAAACTGACGCAGAGAAGGAAGTAAGGTGAACTTTCATTTCATTAGTTGAACTGGACTGAAGGAATTCATTCAACTACTGTCTATTGGTTACTTGGTAGGTGCAGGCCTGAGGTGATCCCAGGGGAGGTAAGGACCAGGGCAGGCTGGCCAGTCCTTGTCACCTCCAAGACACACACATTCCCGGCTCCTAAAAGGCAGGGCGATCTTCTCCTTTGGGCACCTGTGGGCTTCTTTTGCAGATTAAAAGAAAAAGTCAGGAGGCGCTAACTGAAATTGTGCTCATTACCTTGTACTTTCAGTTCAGTTTAGTCGCATAGTTGTGTCCGACTCTTTGCAACCTCATGAATTGCAGCCTGCCAGGCCTCCAAGTCTATCACCAACTTCTGGAGTTTACTCAAGCTCATGCCATCGAGTTGGTGATGCCATCAAGCCATCTCATCCTCTGTTGTCCCCTTCGCCTCCTGCCCCCAATCCCTCCCAGCATGAGGATATTTTCCAATGAGTCAACTCTTTCGCAAGAGGTGGCCAAAGTATTGGAGTTTCAGCTTCAACATCAGCCCTTCCAATGAACACCCAGGACCCCAGGACTGATCTCCTTTAGGATGGACTGGTTGGATCTCCTTGAAGTCCAAGGGACTCTCAAGAGTCTTCTCCAACACCACAGTTCAAAAAAAAAAAAAAAAGAAAAACACACCTTGTACTTTAGTTGCCCACTATTCTTTTTTTTTTTTTAATTTATTTATATATTATTTTTTAAATTGAGGTACAGTTGACTTACAAGATTATATTAGTTTCAGGTGTGCAACAGTGATTCACAATTTTTTATAGATTATACTCCATTCAAAGTTGTGATGAAATGTTGGCTCTATTGCCTGTGCTGTACCCATATATCCTTGTGGCTGATGTATTTTAGACATAGGAGTTGGTTCCAGTTGCCCACTGATCTAAAAAGCATTTGCTTCATGTTCAGTTCAGATTCTACCACATTTACTGAGCACCTCTGGGTGCTAGTATGCATCATTTTAGGTGTGTTGATACACCATCTCTCATTTGGGTATAAGGGGGTCCAAGAGCAGGACGGGCCCCCAGAAAGGGAAGCGGGGGCCAGGGTTCCTCAGATGTCCTGCCCCCATGCTCTGAGCACACCCTTCCGGCCAGAACCACTGGGCCTCCAGAGATCCTGGTAGCAAACCGACTATTTCAGTTACACAGGACAGATGCCACACCTGCTTCTGACACCCGTGGGCTTCAGCCATGAAGGTGATGATAGTTCTCTGATGCCCACCCCCCCTTCCGGTGGATAAGCCTCTAAACTTGCCCAAAGAAGGCCCTTTGCTAGGCTGGCCTCCCAATTAGCAGGGATGTGCAGCTTCAGATTCATTTCAACAAACACGATTAGAGAAAAGCGAAGAGCCGCTCAGGCAGTGGCTCAATTACCGCTGCTTGTATTTGATAAAACCAAATTCCAAGATGTCAGAACAATTTCGAGGAGTGTTTATTTCCATGGCCCTCTGCCAGCCTCTGCTGGGAGATGGAAACCCAAGAGGCGGGGTCCCAACCAAGCCGCTGGCTGCGAGTATCCAAGTATATAGTAGTCTATTCAGAGTGGAGATTTACATAATAAGCCCCCTTTAAAAATGATTTAAACTATTACTTTTTTTGGAAACATGCACTTATTTATTTATGATTAAGTGCATTCCCATGGCGCCAAATTCCCAAACTATGAGAATGCGCATTGAAAAAGACCTCCCTCTCGCAATCCGGTTTTTCTCCCCCATGCATCAATGCTATGAGTGTATTATCCATCCTTCCAAAGGTATTCTGTACATATATTAGCAAATACATATGTATTCTTTTTCCCTTTTATACACAAACGGCAACATACTACACACAAAGTTCTGCAGTTGCTTTTTTTTTTTTTTAAATTAATATAGTTTGGAGATTGCATCATGGGCTTCTGCATTTCATTTATTTACTTTTTTAGTTTCACTGCACTGTTACATGGATGTGTGATGAGTTTATCTGAGCATTCCCCTGCTGGTGGACATTTAGATGATTTCCAGTGTTTGTTCCTGAGGTGAATAACCATATATAACCAACATATATATGTTTATGTGTGTATTTATGTAAACAGTAAGTACCCTACATATGAACCTTCAAGTTTCAAACTTTCAAAGATGCGAACGTATGTTCCATCAACATCAGGCGGGAGTGAAACTGCAGCTCGCCCTCCGTCTCCTACTGCTGGTGGCGATCCTTCAGTTCTACCTCCTCCCACCTCCTCTCCTTCCTCCGGTCAGTAACTCTTCTCTCCTGTTCACTCGATGCCAGCCCCTGGCTGCCAGTCATTGTACTATACTACTGTACTTTTCAAGGTACTGTACTATAAGGTTAAAAATCTTTTTGTGTGTGAAGACTATCACAAACCTATTCCAGTACAGTATTACAGTATTAATGCTGTTACAGTGTTATAAACCTATACAGCTGATTGTATTGGCTGGGGACCTAGGCTAACTTTGTTGGACTTATGAATGAGTTGGACTTACGAAAGTGCTCTTAGAACTTGTTCGTATGTAGGAGTCTTACTGTGTATATGTATGTACATATATATATATATATATATATATAATTCTCCATGTCTGCTAGTAAAACTATAGGGTAAGTTCCTAGGAATAGAAATGCAGGGCTGAAAGCTATATGCGTTCAAAATAAGCCCCTTTCAAGAAAGTAGGTAGGACCCAACACACTCTTGGAGTGAATTAGAAGTCCAGCCGAGGGACTCGGGGAAGGAAGCCAGGGCAATGCCTCCAGGAATTTCTGGTCACGTTCATCTGGAGAAGGCTCAGTAAGAAGGGTTCCATTTCCATCTCTGGATTTAAGAAAATGTGCGTGCTTCTCTTGCTTTCCTCCTCCTTCTCATCCCACCTTCTCCCTCATTTAGCAGAAGAAAGAGGAGAGGAAAAATTAGGTCCAGCCTCAAGGAAAACATGATTTTGATAAATACACATTTTAATATTGCCAACTTTCCAATCAGTGAACCCTAACAGGAATGCTGGATTGTCTGCACCTTTTTTCGTTCACGCTCACAAGAAGGCAGAAGTTTGTGCCAAAGATAATACGTAAACTGCTGTTGTATCCATGGAGGTTTGTATCTGGTTCTCACTGCGAATTTCCAGCACGAGGCTTGTGATGTGTCTGAAGACATCAAATCATGACATCAGTAATTACTATTAGCAGAGTGCTTGCCAAAGTGGCTGAGCAGTCTTCACTTGGTTCTTATTTTAATATTGTATTTTTGGATAGGTATTGCCTGCAGAATTCAAAGGTACCAAGGGCATGGGTATGTAACTTCTCAACAAGGATTCAGATGATAAGAGTTTTCTGCTTTATCAACCATTTGCCAAGGAAAAAAAAACAAAAAAAAGAGCAGCAGGTGATGCTGCTCTGCAGGTGTTTGGACACCTTAGTTTCTTGCTGCAAAGATGCACAGGAAAGCCTCTGTCTCCTCTAGTTCAGGCCCAGGGCTGGGTCTCCTTGGTCCGCTGAGTCCAAGCTCACTTTTTGTTGAGTGACCTTTGACCCTGTGATACTGGGAGGAGTCAGGACTGCGCAGAGTATGGATGGGCCATGGAATCAGGATAAACGTTCATTCCAGACCGTCTAAAGCAGAATTTTAGGGGTGTCTCTGGTGGTCCAGTGGCTAAGACTCCATGCTCCCAACGCAGGGGACCCGGCTCAGTCCCCGGTCAGGGAACTAGATCCCACGAACTGCGACTAAAGATCCCATGTGCGGCACAGCCAAAATACTTATTAAAAAAAAAAAAGAATTGTACCATCTTAAAGACCTTTCTCAGGCATCCTGAGGGTACCCCTTCCACGTTTCCCAAGGTCCATCTTGATACATCGAACACAGCCACTTTCTGCCAGGCTGTCTTTATTTTTCTCATTCATTTCCTTAAATAATTAATAAATCAATGCACAAATGATAAAAACAACAGCAACAACCAAAAAAAAAAAAAAAAAAAGAAAAAAAACCCCCAACCCAAACAATCCAAACCAGAACAGTTCCAGTAGCTGAAAATGCCGAGGAGACTGTGTCCTTTTCCTTGTGATGTTTATGCCTGTTCCACATCAGGCCCCGGGTGAAATTTTTCCCCCACTGCAGTCGACATGCATAATGACAATCTTATTTATGACAGGGGACATGTTTTTGTTTTAAAACAACTGACAGAGCTGCGAGATGGGGAATGACAAGAAAGTGCGATTGGGTGGGTGGGGGGGTGGGGCTGGGGGAGGCGGGTAGGAGGCTGGCGAAGGAGAACGGCATTTTCTTGATTAAAAAGCTGGAATCCATCCTTTACGTGTGGAGCAAGTGAGGAAAGGCGTCCAGGAAGAACGCTGGGTTGGGGACGTGACGTAATGACAATCCTCTGAGGTCTGGACAAAGGGGCTTGGGTGGCCTTTGAGCTGCTTCTGATTGAGGGGTGTCAGAAGGGACCATGTGTATGAAGGTGCAGAGACAGTGTGAACAGAGGAGAAAGATGAATTCTGCTCTCCAGCCCACCTCTCCCTGGGGGTCTCCGGTCAGCTCAGCAAGCATTCAGGAGCCCCTAGAGGTCTGCCCTTGATGTATTGACTCCCAGTCCAGGCAGAGAAGTGAACCCAGATGCCCTGGGAATCGCGGGAGAACAGGGAAGTTTGTACAGATGGCTCTTTCCCCTCGGGTTTAGGGAAGAGAAATACAATGTTCTCACCTGTGTGTGAGGAGCTGGCGCTTTCCTCTGGCCAGCCACTGGGAGTTGTAATCTTCTCCTTAGAGCTGTTCCTCCCTAAAAGTCTGGAGGGGAAATGGTAAAAGATGAAGCCTGACCAGGAGAGGAGAAACAGCAAAAATCAAGAATGATCTAGAAAGTGGAAAGAAAGGAAGAACTTGGATGAGAAAGAAGCTAATGACTCCATGGTAAGAGTAACTTTTAAAAAAATCTCCCACAGGAAACAGTTTTATGGCTACCAAAGGGGAAAGGGGTGGGGGAGGAGCAAATTAGGAGGTTGGGATTAGCAGATACAAACTACTCTTGTGAAATAAGCAAGCAACAAGATCCTACTGTATAGCACAGGAAACAACAGTCAATGTCTTGTAATAAACCATAATGGAAAAGAAAAAACAAAGTCTCTGGAGATAGTGATCAGATCCAGGGCTTGTGGAAAGGAATTAGAGTACTCCTGGCATATTTTATTAGAATCTGTGTGTGTGTGTGTGTGTGTGTGTGTGTGTGTGGTTGGGGGGTTCTGTGTGTGAAGGGAAGTGTTGGCCAGAAGCAGCTAATTCCACTGAAGGATTGTTAGCCGTTTCTCTCCTTGATTTCTGGACATGCTTAAGTTGATATGGACATGATGTGGACATGAGTTTGAGCAAACTCTGGGAGACAGTGAAGGACAGGGAAGTCTGGCGTGCTGTAGTCCATAGGGTTGCAAAGAGTCAGACATGACTTACAGCGATTGAACAACAGTGTTGATATGGGATCCATCGGACCACTGGGTTGATTCAACCAGCTTTTCCTTTCTGAGACTGGCAGTGATACAGCCCTGGGCAACAGAGGCAGGCAGCCCAGGTCTCCAGGGCCCTGCACCCAGGAGCCTGCCCATGCCCAGTCGTGGGGCCGGGCCGCTCCCATTTCTTTAGCTCAGACTTGCATAGGATAGATGGTTAAAGCATCGCGTCAGCTCCTTCTTTACGGACATAAATTCAGACCTTCTTAAAACACCACCCCCAAACCACCCTGCAAACAAAGCTGAACACTGGTTTCTTAAACCCCAATATATTTTGCCAAATAAGAGAGTGTTAATACGCCTCCCTCCCCCTCTCCGAATGAATTGGATTACTTAAAGCATCTTTTCGGAGACGTCAGCAGTTTAATAGAGGCAATAAGTCAGGGCTGCCCTTGTGTTTTATTTTTCTGCCAGTATTTAGTTAATTAAAGAATGCAAATTAAAACACCTTAATTTATATAATATCAATATCAACGCCTTAAAACATTTGGCATAACTGCTCTGGCACGTCCCTTACATAAACTCTTCAGAACAGTGCTAATAAAAATGAAAAACGTTGTAAATCACATTTAATTTATTCATCTTCTGTTTGGTACCAAAGTGTATGCCAAAATCAAGTTATTTATGAGCACGTCATAACAATAGGCACTTTTGTTGGTTGCAAATGACACAAAAGGTTTCTCTGAGCGATGTGTGTTTTAATTTGGAAATGTCTCCAGGTGCCTCTATTTTCTGGGCTCTGATTTCTCAAATTGCTAAAATTTTTGCACCCAGAAAAAATAGATTTAGATATTGGAAAACATATAGAGCCTAAAAATATGGTGACATCTGCTCAGAAAGACACCTGCACCATCTGTGTGTAGATAGATGTATACACCAGACGTCCTATGGCACTTGAGTCTTCTGGTAAGATAAAAGATTGGTGATTTATATCTGATTTCTTAAATATTCCATTAAGAGGATTATCTTACAGGAGGCTTGGATACAGATGACATTGGAAGGGATTTGGTGCAAGCCTGCTTTTTGAGAAGCGACCCCATGGACGGTAGCCCTCCAGGCTCCTCTGTTCATGAAATTCTCTAGGCAAGAATACTGGAGTGGGTTGCCACGCCCTTCTCCAGGGGATCTTCCTGATCCAGGGATTGAACCTGAGTCTCCTGGACTACAGGCAGATTCTTTACCCTCTGAGCCGCCAGGGAAGCCCTAAACAGAGATGAACTGCATATATTTGAATAAATAGCCAAACACCCATCTTCCTCTTTCCCCTCCTTTGCTGATATACCTTTCTTTCTCTAGTGGCTTGGAGCCTAGAGTACATTTTTTTCCAACCTGGAGGAAGAATAGGAGGCGGCACTCAGGAGTCCCAAGGGATGGTGTGCTCTCTCTGCGGCTCATGGCGAAGCTCCCTAATGCAATTAACCTTTTTAAACTCACTACTTTACCCAGCTTTCACCTCCCCTCTTTACTCAGTGCTCTGTGGTCTCAGGGCATGTGGGACAGTGAACAGAAGTTCTAGAAAAATCCTCTCCATCCTGAAAGCCCCAAGCAAATTCAAGAATGCAATGCTCTAGCCAACTGGTGGCTTCTCTACATGGGCGCGAAGAGTCCAGTACAATCCTGTGCCCAGTTTTATTCATTATCTTTTTTTCTTTATCTGTTAACCATCTTGAGATACCAGTTAGCTTCCCTTGCACCAAGGTGCCCAGAACTCACAGGAGCTCCGCCAGATATTCTAAAATTTAAAGGAAATGCATTTCTTGGATATCACACTAACTAGTCGCTCAAGGTAGTTAACAATTTCAACATTAAACTGAGTTACATTCAGTTTGATTATGTCAGTCCTTGGGAATCTGGGTATTCATTACCTTTAAATAATTTTCATTTGCTTTATTTATGCCTGTGCTGGGTGTTTGTTGCTATGCACGGACTTTCTCTGGTTGTGTGTGAGCTTCTCATTGGGGTGGCCTTTCTTGTGGAGCACTGGCTGTGGGGTGAGAGGGCTTCAGTAGTCATGGCTCACGGGCTCTAGAGCTCAGGCTCAGTGGTTGCGGCAAAGAGGCTCAGTTGCCCTATGGCATGTGGAATTTTCCTGGACCAGGGATCAAACTCATGTCCCCTGCATTGGCAGGCAGATTCTTTACCACTCACCACCAGAAGTCAGTGAACATGAACATTACAAGCTTGGTAGAAGAGGTAGAATATTGGGATTCCTCACTTGGGGTGATGACGCAGAAGTGGCAAGTGGCATCTGTCTGTGATCTTAAGAGTCATGGGTCCTGGGCTGCCACTGGGGTTGTGGGGAGGCCCTGCAAAACTCCAAAGGAAATGGGTCCTGAAGTCTCTCTTTCTGATCTTAAAAACACCGAGAGACCTCCTTGAAAACACCGATAGACACTGGCTCCATCTGGAGCTCGTGGGATGCTCTGGTTGCTTCAATGGTTACCTAGAAACTCACACTCTTTCAGGTCTATGTTTCTTTATTTGAGGGTGGGGGAGGGGGTGTACCAAGCAGAGCCAGAGAAGGTCTTAAAGTTAGCTGCCCTCCCATTCCCTCTCAAAATTCTCCTCCCCCTCCTCGACCCCCTAGTGTCTCACTGGGTCATGGGAAAGAAGGGTCTGTTGTGGCAGACAGCCTAGCTCGAGGGGGTGAGCTGAGCTCTGAGGATGTGTGGCATCGCAGTCCCTCGGTGGGAGGATTGGTGGGTGGCCTGTAAGCACTTTCTTGACATGTTGGTGCTGAGCCTATGTATCCTTGTGTGTGATCCTGGACATGTTTCTCTCTCCTTTTTTCTTGCTACATGTCATCCTTAAAAGCGAAGTTTTACCTTTTATACTTATTTGTGTCTCTCTTGCCTCCATAAAAGATTTGAGGTCCCTTACTATTCAAAACACAGATACAGTACAACCGGAAGCCATAAACACAAAAGTAACATCAGGGCGAAGGACAAAGGAGGAAGGGGGAGGAAGAAGCAGAGTAATTGCACCAGAGAGGGAAAGCTTCAATTTAGGAAAGCAAATGCAATGGAGAACAAAACTCAGCTCCCAACTCCCTGGCACCTTGGTGGGCAGTGGTCAGCTATTGTAATAACCGGATGAGTGCCCCTTAGGGGCAGGTTGAAATGCCTGCTGGGGGCTCAGTGCTTTGTGAGCTGGTCAAGCTATGGCATCTCTTGAAATCTCTGCTTCCTCACCTATAAAATTAAGATTCACTTGCCCATGATAGGGGTCTTAAAGGAAAGGGAAGTGAAGTCGCTTCAGTTGTATCTGACTCTTTGCGACCTCATGGACTGTAGCCTGCCAGGCCCCTCCATCCATGGGATTTCCCAGGCAAGAGTACTGGAGTGGGGTGCCCTTTTGCTTCTCCAGATAGCAGTCTTGGGAGAATGCAATTCAGTGATGAGGACAGTAGCTCACTTAGCGTGGACTATGCAGTCTCTCTTCTAAGTGTTTGGCACAGACAAATTTAATCAATTCTAAGGTTTTTTCGTTGTTGTTGCATTTTTAATATCTCTGACGTTGATTTCTTAAAAAAGCATTGTATCACAGATTATTTTGCAGCATTTTTCTTTCATTGCTGAACCTGAAATAATGGTGTAATGTAGATGATTAGATGAAATGTGTTATTAACTCATTCAGTCCTTACAATAACTTTATGGGGTAGGTGGTGTTTTTGTCCCATTTTATAGATGAGGAAGCTGAGGCAATGTAAGACTTAAATGATTTGTCCGAGGGCAAGCAGTGGAACTAGGAGTATATTCTGGGCTGTTTGACTACTGCCACACCATACTGTGGCCTTTCATCAAATAGTTCAGCTATAATCATTTCAACAAAAATTTCACAGTTATGTACCAGAATGTACTTACCTGGTCCCTCTTAATGGCTGTGTTTTCCGAATGTTCTATTGTTATATGAAGTAATGCTGATACTATTATTACACATGTATTTGTACAAATGTTCTTCACACACCTGTTTATTGTCATCTGACTTTGCTTGTAAAATATGTAAAGATAAATTACATAGACAAATTTATCCATCGTTTCCTATTATGACTTCTGGGCCCTGATTTTTATGCTTTAGAAAGGTCTCCACTGTGCAGTTATAGAGTACAATGACTCATTTGTGAAAATATATATATATTTTTTTGAAAACATTTTTTTTTTACTGTTAATAGAATTACAGTATGATCCAGCAATTCCATTCCTGGGTGTATATCTGAATGAAATGAAAGCACTAACGTGAAAATATACACCCACCACAATGCTTCCAGAAGCATTATTCACAACAGTCACGAAATGGAAGCAAGTTAAATATTCATCAACAGATGAATGGATAAAGGATGACATGTGGTACATACGTACAATGGACTATTACTGAGACATAAAAAAGAATGAAATGTTTCCATTTGTAACACCATGGATGGACCTAGAGGGTATTATCCTTAGTGAAGTGAGTCAGACAAAGATAAATACTGTATATTGTCATATATATGTGAAATCTAAAAAATAAAATGAATGTATATAACAAAACAGAAACAGACTCACATATATAGTAAACAAACTAATGGTTACCAGTGGGGAGAGGGCAGGAAGGAGGGGCAAGACAGGGGTAGAGACCCACAGGTACAAACTACTATGTATAAAATAAACAAGCTACAAGGATATATTGTACAGCAGGAAGAGGGCTATAGCTAATATTTTATAATAACTTAAAGTGGCATATAATTATAAAAATACTGAATCACTATGTTTAACATCTGAAAGTAGTATAATATTGTGAATCAGCTATGATAAAACATTTTTTTTCAGGGACCTCCTGGTGGTCCAGGGGCTAAGACTATGCTCCCAATGCAGGGGGCCTGGGTTTGATCCCAGGTCGGGGAACTAGATCCCACATGCCGCAACTAAGACAGAAAATCCTGCATGCCACAACTAAGACCTGGTGCAGCCCAATAAATAAATATTTTAAAATTTCACTTTGCACACTGGGACTATAAGATGCAAAGACATGTACTTGCCCATGGACTCCAGTGAGGGGACCAAAATATAAACAGATCATTATATTGTGGGACACTAAGCATGACCAGGAAACATATCCAAAGCAGAGAGGCAGAGAAGGAAGAGACAGTTAGTTGCTTGAAAGCCTCTGCCCTGGGGCTTAGCCCTGTAGAAAAAGCTGCCCCTTCAGCAGGTCAGGAAGGGACATGTGTTTTCTTGCCTCTGAAAGGAGCCTGTAGGTGACTTCAAATGATAGGTGACGAGCTTCAATACCAGAGAACCAAATGCAGCAGCTCTTAAGGGAACACCATGTTCTCAGGCAAGACTTGGAAGCAGGGAAGACTCTGGGGGCAGAGACAGAGGGAGAGGTTCAGCCCCTCAGTGCTAGGGCCAGAGGCTGTGTCCCTGGACACCCAGACCAGGAAGGTGGGGAGCTGGGACAGGGCTTGGAAAGGGGGAAAATGAAAAAAGAAAAATAGGAAGGAACCACCTGTTAGGCGTAAGAAAATGCAGCTTCCAAAGGAATGGGACAGGGACTCCCCTGGTGGTCCAGTGGCTAAGACTTATAGATCCCAATGCAGGAGGCTGGGGTTTGATCCCTGATCAGGGAACTAGATGCCACATGCCACAACTAAGAGTTTGCACGCCACAACTAAAGACCCTGAATGCCACAAGAAAGACTGAAGATCTGGAGTGCTGAAACTAAGACCTGGCATAGCCAAATAAATAAATAACAATAATTAAAAAACAACAAAGGAACAGTTTAATAGTCTCTAGGCTACAGTGGGGGTGGCAAAAGAAGGAGCAGACTTGGAGGGCGATACCTGAGTTTGAGAGCCAATTCTGCCTCTTGGGAACATGTTATCCTTTGAGTCTCAATTTTAGCACCTTCTAATGGGCATAACAGCATCCCACTTACTACCTCACACGGTGGTTAAAGGACCAATTAAGATAATATATGTGAAATTACTTTCCAAACTCCGCAAAGATATGCAAATGTGAGTTATTACGATGCCTTTCTAGCCAGGGTATCTACTCTTTCACTTCCTGGCCCAATGATCTTGTTTCAGTTACTACAGAGGAAGAAGAGAAACACAAGGAACACGGCTTCCCACAGTCACTAAAGCAGCTTGAAGCTGGCTGGGGTGGGGGGTGGGGAGTCCTCACTGACCCCTGACCTAGTGAGGAAGACTGAGGAAACCCTTTTGGAATCCAGGGGCTCTGCCCCATGGGTGGGGATGAAGTGCCAGCCTTCAATACTCAAAATCTCTAACACAATGAAACCTCTGTGATTAAAGCCTCTTCTGGCCCAAAGAGGAATGGGATGGAAACCCCACTGGACCTTAGTCCCTGCTTTTAGGCCTCTGTGGCCCTGGTCCCTGCATGGCCACTACACCAGTGCAGCGAGGAGGGGTCCCAGGGTGCTCCCAGCTGAGGCCTCGCCGCCTGCAGCCTGAGAAGGCACGGGGCGGCTGTCCCGAGGACTGGTGTCAACAGGCCAGGCCGGGGTCAGCAAACGCCAACTTCACCTCGTGGGGCCTTTCCCAGCAGAAGGAAGTGCCAGGGCAAAGAGGAGGAGTAGGCAGAGGCCACGAGCTAGGGAGTCAAGCGAAGAGAGGAGAGTTGGAACAGAGAGAGGAAGTGAGGAGGACAAGGAGGAAGAGGTGAGCGGAAGCCAGCGGGCCCAGCAACAATCGGAAGAACAAAGAAGCGGTTCCGGTTCGCAGGTCCCGGCGCGCTCCACCTCCCGCCCCCCCCACCGTACTGTGGACCAGTTCTCAGCATCGCAGGCTCCCCTCCACGCCTCATCCTCCTGGGAGACCGGCCGGCCCTTCCGAGCAGGGCCTGCCTTCCTTGGCAGCAGACAAAAGGCCATTTCTGAGTTGCACAGAAAGACGTGTTACTCTGCCAGCGGGGCCGGGTCAGGGCTGCCGGGCCCAATCCTCGGGCGAGGGGAGCGCGGGCAGGAGGGGGGCTGTCAATCACCGGGAGCCCTCCGTGAAAGGGGCCCCTTGTCAACTTCCCCCGCCTTTGAAGTGCCTGGGATGGAGGTGCTCAATTAAAAGCCCATCAGTCTGTAAGTAAATCAACGCCTATCAGGCTTGTCACATCAAACAAACGATTATTACCCCAGCCCGCCCACCCCATTAATCTGGCTGTTCCTTCTTGACGGCTCAGGGTCAGGGCACTGTAAATCCTGTCCTGGATTGTAGCCACCTGGATCGGGATGAAAGCGCTGGCGCCACGAGCTCCGTTCCCAGGGTCTCCTGGTGGATGGAGGCTAGAGGAGAACCCGGGGACAGAAAAGGAGGCAGGGACACGGGGCAACGTGCAGAGGCCTGGAGCCGGACAGAGGGAGACACACGGAGAGAGGCAAAAAGAAATTGAAGGAGCTAAAAAAAGAGATGGAGAGAGCGCCCGGGAGAACAGACCCAGGTAGACATCCTTGGAAGACACCCAGAGGGGTTGAAATAGGTGCCATAAAAACTCACCCAGAACGTTAAGAATAACAGATGCTTTTAGAAGACACGGAGGTGTGTGGAGGAAACTTCTCGGTCACTGGGTTGTGAGCCTCAGTGTCAGAGAGCGATCAGGGTTAGGCTCCTCCCATCCCCAGGACAGCCCCCGCCAATGTGGCTCAGCCTAGGGAAGGGGGGTGCTTTGCTGACGGATGGATGCCCTGTAGGGGACATCTCAGTATGCAGTGACCAGAAGTGGAACTTTCTGCAGTGAAAGGATCTGAACAGACAAGCTGGATTGAGTGTCGAGTTCTGATGCTCTGATGAGCGAGGCCCCCAAGAACCAGTTTCATTCCAGGGCATTTCTTCCATGCTCCGTGGGCTGTGTTGTAGGTTCTCTCTGCTCCTGACATCAGCCTCTGGCTTTCCCCCGGGCAAACCTGAAGGAGGAGGCGGGGAGGAAGAAGAGAGGACAGGACATCTGTGTTTTGAGCTTGAAGGAGCTGCCGGGTAGGAGGTGAAGGACTGGGGAGGAGAGAGGAAGGGGGTTGGTGTCCACAGTGGAGGAACAAGGCCTGCTATTTAAGGGCTGGCAAGAACAGTCTTTCCCCAGACGTCTGTTCCAGAAGGTGCCTCGAGGCGTAGCTCACCCTGGCTCGTGATGTTGCCTATCTGGAAAGGGCCATCAGTGCCTTCCCCACTGCTAGAGGAATAATTCCCCAAGGAAAACCAGAGGTGGACATGAAGCAGGGGAGACTGAGGAAGGGAACGGCCTTCCCTCTCCCCACCACAAAGCTGGATGTTGGTGGTGACTTCTTTTAAAAAATTTTTAAACCTATTTTTAATTGGAGGATAATTGCTTTATGGTGATGACTTCTTACAAGACAAAGTTAGAAAATCCTGAAAAAGCAAACTGGACCTCTATCTTACCCCCTACACAAAAATCAACTCAAACTGGACTAAGGATTTGAACTTGGTACAAACTACTAGGCATAAAATAAGCTACAAGGAGATATTGTACAGCACAGAGAATATAGCTAATATTTTATAATAACTTTAAATGGAGTGTAAGCTCTAAAAATATTGAATAACCACGTTGTTCACCTGAAACTAATATAATTTGCAAGTCAGCTATACTTTAATTATTAAAAAAAATTTTGAACTTAAGACTGAAACTGTAAAACTCCTAGCAAAAAGCCTAGGTGATAAGCTCCTTGACATCAGTCTTGGTGATGATTTTCTGGGTTTGACATGGAAAGCAAAGGCAGAAAAGGCAAAAATAAGCAAACAGGAACTACAAACTAAAAAGCTTCTGCATCCCAAAGGCAACCATCAACAGAACAAAAAGGCAACCTACAGAATGGGAGAAAAGACTTACAAATCATATATCTGATAAGGAGTTAATATTCAAAGCATAAAAGAATTCATACAATTCAATAGCAAAAACTCAAACAATCTGATTAAAAAAATGGTCAGAGAAATTGAGTAGACATTTTTTCCAAAGAAAACAAACAAATATTCAACAGGTACATGAAAAGGTGCTTGATATCACTAATCATCAGGGAAGTACAAATCAAAGCCACAAGGAAAAATCATCTTTTAGAGTGGCTGTCATCAAAAAGACAAGAGGTAAGTGCTGGCAAGGATGTGGAGAAAAGAGAACCCTTGTGCACGCTTACTGGGGATTAAATTGGTGCAGCTACAATGGAAACAGTATGGAAGTTCCTCAAAAGTTAAAAACAGAACTAACATGTGATACAGCAATTCTACTTCTGGGTGTATATTCAAAGGAAATGAAAACAGGATCTTCAGCAGGTGCCTGAACTCCCATGTTCACTGCAGCCTTATTCTCCATAGCCGAGACAGGGGAACCACCCAAGGGTCCGTCAGTGGATGATTGGATAAAGCAGATATGATATTTATATCTATATATTTATATCTATAAAATATATAGGTATATTAGCTATAAGATATATAGGTATATATAGAAGATATATGGGCTTTCCCGGTGGCTCAGTGGTAAAGAATCCACCTGCAATGTAGAAGCCACAGGAGACGCGGGTTCAATCCCTGAGTTGGAAAGATCCCCTGGAGGAGGGCATGGCAACTCACTCCAGTATTCTTGCCTGGAGAATCCCCATGGACAGAGGAGCCTGGTAGGTTACAGTCCATAGGGTCACAAAGAGTCGGACACGATTGAAGTGACTTATCATGCACGCATACATCAGTTACATCTCAATAAAGCTGGATGGGGGGAAAGAAAATTCTCGAAGATACTAAAAACATTTACAATCAACCCTATCCTCCCCCAGATTGCGTGATAGGAAATGCTCACTGCGAATCCCAAAAGCAGGCTACCACCACTGCAGCCACAGGCTTGGGCCAGTGGGAAGGGTTTTCTCTCAAGCTAGCTGCCCATCACTCTGCTGTAAACTCTTCCTTCTGTCATCAAGACCCAGCAGTACAGCAGCAAATTCCTTATTCCTTTGAGTTGATAGACATATTGACCCATTGTAGGTGTCAGTCAGACCGTTTACACAGTTGAGAAATTGGATATAGATACTTTACAGTGTGGGAGAGTTGTCTGTCCTTTATATTTTCATTCATTCAACCAAAATGTGGTATTTACCAACTTACAAGTCTTTTTCTAAGTCCCAGGAATATAGCAGTGAGTTTGATGGGCAAGTTCAAGAGATATGTGCATGCTTTTTTAAAGCACTGGAGTGTTTGACGTCATGTTTATTTATATTGTCTACCTGATGCAAAGAACTGACTCATTGAAAAAGACCCTGATGCTGGGAAAGATTGAAGGCAGGAGGACAAAGGGATGACAGAGGATGAGATGGTTGGCATCACTGACTCGATGGACATGAGTCTGAGCAAGCTCCAGGAGCTGGCGATGGACAGGGAAGCGTGGCATGCTACAGTCCATGGGGTTGCAGAGAGTTGGACACGACTGAGTGACTGAACTGACTGATGCCCTCATCACATAGGTATTTGCTGAGCATCTACTATGTCTATGTAATGTGGACCACAAGGAAGGCAAGGAAAAATCAGAAACTAATTCTGTCCTCCCAGAGGAGAGGTAAGATACACCTCACAATTAAATCGAGTGCATAGTTTAAGGTGGTAGGTGCCATAAGCCAAGAAAGGACAGGAAAAACTTCAGAGAGAAAAGATAATTTATTCAGGTTCCTCCTTTCTTAGTGAAGGTCTGGGATGAAGGCACATGTTAACTGTCCCATCATGGCAACTTTCAAATCCACTCCGTAATATGGTACAGTGTGGGCTTTATTTATTTTTTATTGCTGGTATTATTGAAGGTAATGACAACATGGTTGATTGTCATTGTTACTGAGGATACATCATTATACCCTTCTCTAGGAGGCAGGTGTTAAAACCCTGAAATTCCATTTCAGGCCTTGTTGGGAGTTGGGTATGGTTGAAAACTCCCAGAAATTGGAGATGTGCCTCTCACAGGAGGCAGAGTGCTGTAGAGGTTAAGTGAGTGCGCTCTGAAACCAGACTGCAATTCAAAACCTGCCTTCCGAGGCTTGCTCTCAGGCTTGCCTGCTGTGAGGCCACAGGCAAATCAGTTGAACTCCCTGTGTGTGTTTCTCCATCTGTTAAATTGGGGTGATCACAGTACCGGCCTCATAGGGTTATATGACAATTAAATGCATGTAAAGCATTCACAACAGTGCTCGACAGACAGTGTCGTGTGTACTCAATAATGCCTGTCATTATTATTGCTCAGCCTCATACAAAGTGGATTCTTGAAGGGACAATCAGCGTGATGCTCGGAGGACACTTATTCAATTAATGCAACTATCTTCCTGTATTTAAATATCTCTGAAGATCATTTATATGAATTTAGTTTACAAATTCTTCCTGAGTGCAGCACATGCATTCTAAATATTTGAGTAGTTTTTTTACTAAAATAATTTTTGTTCACATTTAATGTAATATCTGATACATACAAAAGGGTATAGGTTTGCATCCGGTATGTAAATTTAAAGCATCTGTGTGCTTTCCTATCCTATTTCCTGATCTGTTCTCCAGAAGTGACCACTATCCTGAATCCTGAATGCTTTGAAAAAAAAAAACTAAAAAAAAAAAATCAAAGTATAACGTACATCACAGTAAACCCCACAAACGTTCAGTGTGGAGCTTGATTACTTTTAGAAAGTACGCACTTCTGTAACTATACCTAGATCAAGATATGACCTATTACTGATACTCTACCAGCTTCTCTGACATTCCTTCTCACCCTTTTTCACCACAACGTAACCACTGTGCTGAATCATGTCACCAGAAATTAATTTTGGAATTATTATGTATTTACCCTTATGTCTGGGCTTCCCCTGTGGCTCAGACGGTAAAGAATCTGCCTGCAATGTGGGAGACCCAGATTTGATCCCTGGGTGGGGAAAATCCCCTGGAGAAGGGAATGGTAACCCACTCCAGTATTCCTGGCTGGAGAATCCTGTGGATGGAGGAGCCTGGCGGGCTACAGTCCATGGGGTGGCAAAGAGCTGGACACGACTGAGCGACAAACAGTTTCACTTTATCCTTGTGTCTACCTCCTTTCAGTCAGCATTGTATCTGCAAGATTCATCCATGTTCATCTATCCGTGTGTATTAGTTTTTCATTCTTCACTGGTTGAGTGACAGTCCATTGTGTGAATAAACCACTCCGTTGATTCATTCATTCTACTGTTAATAGACATTTGTGTTGTGTCCATTTTTTGGTGGTTATAAATAAGGCTGAAAAAAAAAAAAAAAATAAGGCTGCCGTGAACTTTCCTGCATATGTCTTTTGGCACATGTGTGTACTCATTTCTGTTAGGTATAAGAGGAGTGTAATTATTGTGTCATAAAGTATGAACATATTATAATAGATACTTCCAAACGATTTTCCCAAGTGGTTGTACCAATTTACGTACCATACCACCAGCACTGTTTGACGTCTAGTTGCTGTACATCCTTGATAGTACTTGGTATTGTTGTTTAAGCAAGAATTTTTTAGTCATTTTGGTGAGTGTAGTGGGTTATTTTTCTTGATCTGTATTTCAGTTGCATCTATTAATTTTGGTGTTTCACTGCCATTCAGTTTAAAATATTTTCTAATCTCCATATGTATGGCAAATATCTCCCATTCTGTGTTTGCCTTTTGTTTTTATTGATGTAATTTTTGTTGTTTGTTACACACGATATTTTAATGTAAATTTTTTTTTACTTTGATCAATGGGTAATTTAGGAAAGTATATTTCTTAATTTCTGGACATCTGGGGGTTTCCTGTTTAAGTTTCTGTTCTGAGTCTCTTGCTCAATTTAACTGTCATCAGAGAATGTATATGAATGACATTGATCCTTTAAAGTACACTCACAGAAGTATATGAAAAATCTCTAAATTGTAGATTGTTTTTCTCCCTTGATTCTGTCAGTTTTTGCTTTATATATTTTGAAGCTATCTTATTATGTATATATAAATTTGGAATTGCTGTATTTTTCTGTTTTACCAACCCCTTTTTCATTAGGAAATATTATTCAGTAAAACTCCTTGCCTTAAACTCTACTTTGTCTGATACTTGTCTAGATACACCACCTTTCTTCAATTAATCTTTGCTTTGAGTATCTTTTTCCATCCATCCTTTTAGTTTCAATCTTTTCCAGTTATCTAATTGCTCTGTAACAAAGCACCTCAAAACTTGGTGGACAAACCAACACTTCTTTTGTCTCTTTTGTCATAGGTTTTGTGGGTCGGGAGTTTGGATAGAGCGTAGCAGGGATGTCTCATATCTGCTCTACGATGTCTGGAGTTGTGGCTGGGAACACCTGAATGATTGTGGGCTGGAGTTATCTGATGACCTTTTCACTTACTGACTGGTACTCAGACCAGGATAACTGGAGACTGGACTCAGTGAGGACTTTCTATGTAACTGGGCTATCCTGGAAGCCTCTGGGCAGTCAGACTGCTTATTCAGGGCTCAGTGCTCGAGAGTGAGCATTTCACTGAATAAAGCCAAATTTGCATAGACTTTTATTACCTAGCCTTGAAAAAATCACAGTGTTATTGCTGCCATTATTTATTGATTGAAGGAGTCACAAGCCTGTCCAGACTAGGCAGGGAGTTAAACCCCCACTTCTTAATGAGAGGAGTGCAAAAGGATTTGTGACTAGGTTTTAAAACTGTCACACAACTTTTCTTCCTGTATTTCTACATTTTAAGATGTGTTACTTGTGTGTTGCATATGGCTGGATTTTATATATTTTTATCCAGTCTCACGATCTTTGTTTTCTAATTGGAGACTTTGGTCCATGTGTATTTAAAGTAAATATTGATACTAAGGTTTAAACTGATCTTACTGTTTACTTCCTATTTGCTCCATGTGTCTCTTATTAAATTTGTTCTCGTTTCTTTCCTCCTTTGGTTTAATCATGCATTAAAAAATTATTCAATTTCCCTGTTCCATTAGCTTGTTATTGGTACATTATTTTTATCATTCTCTAATGATTACCCTAGAGATTGCAACATGTACCATTATTTTATTATAACCTACCTTAAATGAGTATTTGTGTCACATCCTGGACAATAAAAGAATCTTACAACACTTTAACTCCGTTACCTCCTTTCTGTCTTTTGTTCTATTGTTAACATATATTTAATTCTGTTTATATATTTTGAACCCTCCAAAACACTAGTATTATTGTTTTATATGGTAAATAAATATTAATTTTGATTTGCCCTTCCATCTTACATTTTTGGTGTTGTTTATTCCTTTGTGCATTATTACATTTCCATCTGGAATTATTTACTTTCTGCCTGAACAACCCTTTTAGTGTTCCACATACTAATAATAAATTCTCCCAGTTTTTCATTGCTTGACTATATCTGTAGTATGTCTACTGAAGATTATTTTCACTGAGTATAGAATTTTAGGTTAGCAATTACTTTCTTTGACCACTTTAAAAATTTCCTTTAACTATCTTCTAGTTCCTGTTTTTTTCTACTGCTTTTAGCTGTCAGCTTTGTTGTTGCTCTTTTGAAAAAAAAATGTGGATTTTCCCCTCCCTCTGGCTACTTTTAAGATCTTTCTCTTTGTCTTTGGTTTTCAGTAGTTTTTCTGTGATTATCTCGGAATAGTCTCTGTATTTATCTTGCTTGGAGTTTGTAGAAAATCATCCCCCTGCCTTTTTTTTTCAGATTAAAACATTAGAAAAGTTTTCTTATTTTATATTGGGATATAGCTGATTAAGATGGCAGATTAAAACATTTTTAAATTAAATTTTAAAAATTGAGGTAGTGTTGGTTTGTAATATTATAGAAGACTCATGTGTGCAGTGTTAGATGTGTAATTCTGTATATGTTACAGTGTGCTCACCACCAAAAATTCAGCTTCCACCTGTCACCGTTCAGGTGATCCACTTCACTCATTTCACCTTCCCTCCCCCTGCCGCTCTGGTCACCGATACTCTGTTCTCTGTTTATATGTGTTTCTTTATGCTTGGTTTGTTCATCTTGAATAATTTTTGTTTTTTTAATATTCAAGTGAAATCACACGGCACCTGTCTTTTTCAGTTTGACTTACCAGTATCTCAATTAGCATAATACCCTCTTCGTGCTAAGTCGCTTCAGTCGTATCTGACTCTGTGCGACCCCATGGACTGTAGCCAGCCAGGCTCCTCTGTCCATGGGATTCTCCAGGCAAGAGTACTGGAGTGGATTTTGCCGTGGCCTCCAGGGGATCTTCCTGACCCAGGTATTGAAAGCGTCTCTTACGTCTCCCGCATTGGCAGGCAAGTTCATTCCCAGTAGCTCACTTTTCACTTTCATGCATTGGAGAAGGAAATGGCAGCCCACTCCAGTGATCTTGCCTGGAGAATCCCAGGGACGGCGGAGCCTGGTGGGCTGCCGTCTATGGGGTCGCACAGAGTCGGACACGACTGAAGCGACTTAGCAGCAGCAGCAGCACCTGGAAAGCCTAAGACATGTGGGGTCTTAGTTCCCCGACCAGGGATTGAACCAGGGTCCCGGCACTGAAAGTGTGGAGTCCTAACCACTAGACCACCAGGGAATTCCCTCTATTCAATTCTTTTCTTTCTTGTTTGTTTTTTGGCCCAGTTTGTTGCAATATTGCTTCTGTTTTATGTTGTTATTTTCTCTCTCTGTCTATTTTTTGGCCATGAGGCATGTGAAATCTTAGCTCCTCAGCCAGGGATCGAACTTGTGCTCCCTGCAATGGAAGGCAAAATTTTAACCACTGGACCGCCAGGGAAGTCCCCATTCAGTTCTTAATTTAAATAATTTTCCTGTTTTCATTTCAAATGTGTTTCCATTTGACTCTTTCCTGAACAGATTCCAGTTCTTGGGTAATATTCTCTATCCTTTCTCTTCATTTTTTTGTGTGTGGAATGCATAAATAATAACTATTTAAAATTTCCCATTAGATAACTAATATCTGCACCATTGTTTTTTCTGTTTATCTATTTATTTATGTATTTATTTTTCTTCTTGGTTTTGAGTCATTTGATCCTATGCCTGGTTATTATGTTTCTAAGATTCATCTGTATTGTTGCAAGTAGCTGTAATAGAATTCATCTGTTTTTACTAATTTCTAATAGTTCACAGTGTGACTGGATCACAGTGTGTTTCTTCTGTTGGCTCATTGAAGGTCATGTGGTTTGTAGAATCATTAAAAAAATCATTCACTTTAAGTATCTTGAAGCCCTTTAGAATAATTAATTCTGCAGTTATTTTGAGCCAGAGAGCCAGCCAGTGCAGTGTATTTTGACCATGCTGGCAATGGACCCTTTCAGTGATGTAAGTACCAGAATGCGCTATGAATACTATTTCTCCATTATGGTCTTACTCTGTATCCCCAAATAAGCCCAGTAAAATTTTAGAACTGTTTATTTGCAGTTGCATTGGCCACGTGGCTGGGTAGTTGGCTTCAAACTGAGGGCGCAGAAATCAGGAGCTGAGCAGGATCAGCTCGTTCTCTGCAGGGTGAGATGGAGGCCGCTTGATGGAACCACATTTATTTAGTCAGTCTCTTCAAGAGGCCATGAACGAAACTGGAATAAAAACTCAGGAGGCTGGTGTCTGAGCATGCTTCTAATCTCCTGGGAAGCAATTCTAGCTCCAAAATTCATGTACATCATCTAAAGTCCTCGAGACAGTTTTTCAAAGTGTTTGAGGGAGACTCTGGGTGTTTTGTTGGAACCTGGCGTGTGGAGGCCGTGTGGGGGGATGGAAAGAACACAGAGTACTTTCAGGCTGATCCGGGTTTGAATCCTGACTTTGACACCTACTAGATTTTTACAAAGGATGACTTATTTAACTCCCTTCTTTGATTCTCTCATCTCTAAAATGGGCATGCTAGTACCCTTTAAACTGGATTCCAGTGAGAATTTTATGCCAAATTATGTTAAAGATAGGGGCTTCCCAGGTGGTGCTAGTGGTAAAGATGCCACCTGTCATTGCAGGAGACTTGGGTTTGATCCCTGGGTTGGGAAGATCCCCTGGAGAAGGGAATGGCAAACCAGTCCAGTGTTCTTGCCTGGGGAATTCTATGGACAGACGAGCTTGGTGGGGTACAATCCATGGGCTCACAAAGACACGACTGAAGTGACTTAGCATGCAGGCATATTAAAGATGATTGGCGTAATGCCTGGAAATAATTTTAAAAAATATTTATTTATTTATTGGCTGTGCTGGGTCTTAGGTGTGGCATATGGGGTCCTCCGTCTTTGTTGCACCATATGAAATGTTTTAGTTGTGGCATGCAAGCTCTTAGTTTCAGCAAGTGGGATCTAGTTCTCTGACCAGGGATTGAACCTGGGCCCCCTTCACTGGGAGCATGAAGTCTTAGCCACTGGACCACCAGAGAAGTCCTATGCCTGGCAATATTAGGTGTTCACTATAAGGTAGCTCTGCGTCGTTGCAGTCACTCATCATTATTGTCACCATTATTATGCAGGAAAGCTTTGACCATGAGCAAGGCTCTAGGACCTCTCAGGGGGCAGGCAATCTTCGCTGCCCTGCTATTCTGTCTGGTAAGTTTGTGGTCCTGTGCAATTTCTTAAGTCACCGCCCTTTGCCAAGGCTTGGTCCCTTACAAAGGGGGAAGGAGAAGGGCTCTATGATTAGGAATGGGAAGAATCAGATTTAGGGCAAAGCCTACTATAACAGAGTCAAATGTCTACAAACTGACAATCAAATTGAAGAGGAAGACAGGTTATGCCACCATTCGTACAGGGGAAATCCACACGTGGCGGAAGATTTTCATCAATGTGACAGGGCTTAAGCCTGTCACTGAATCCAGCTGGTTTTTAAATACATTGACAGCTGATATCCGCATAGAAGAGAACCAGTTTAGGGAACCTTCCTGGTACTAGGGAGATGAACTAATGATGTGCCAATTCAAGTTTGGTTTTGTGCTTCGGTTCATGGCAGGGGTCCATGGAGCAAGGTTCTGATCAATCATTTTCTAACGTGCTGCTTGTTCGTGTGTTGGATCGTTTATTCATGACAACATTTTTATGGAACTTCTCCCATGTGGCCAGCACACTATCTTAGGTGCTGTGGGGAATACAGAAAGACATATGTGAATATATGTAAGAGTGAGGCTTGAGTTTGGCAAATTCCTTTCTATGGCTTATATATGGGAAAGTAACTATAAAACATGGAATAAAGTGGTGAGGTCATAAAGTCCTAAAAGAAGTGTAGATGAGCTTTTCCTGGTGGCCCAGTGATAAAGAATCCACCTGCCAGTGTAGGGACACAGGTTCGATCCTTGGTCTGGGAAGATCTCACATGCCACGGAGCAGCTAGGCCTATGTGCTACAACTATTAAGCCTGTGCTCTAGAGCCTGGGAGCTGCAACTACTGAGCATGCGTGCACTAAAGCCCATTCTCCACAAGAGAAGCCACTGCAATGAGAAGCCTGCACGCGGCAACTGGAGAGTAGCCCCTGCTAGCTGCAGGTAGAGAAAGGCCTGTGCAGCAATGAAGACCCAGCACAGCCATGAATAAATAAAAATAAATTCATGAAATTATAACGAAATGATTAAAAATGTGCAGTTAAATTTTAGGAATGTTCAGAAGAAAGAGGGGACATTACCTGTAGATAGTGTGAGGTCTACTCTTATTGCTTCCAATCTCACCCCTCTCCCTTTAATTCTGTTTGTCATCGCCACCCTAATCTTTCTAAAATACTCCTTTCGGCAAGCCCAGCTTTTTGTTAAAACCCTGAAATGATTTTCTGTTTCCCATTGAACCAATTTCAAAGTCGCTTTCAGATTGTCTTATTATCTCTAGCTCTACAGGTATGATTTATTCCTTCTCCTTGGATGAGGGTTGGAGGGATGGGGTAATGTCAGTTACCTGCCATATTTTTGGCCTTCCTCATATAGCCCGTGATTTTGGCCTCAGTGTATCTTCCCTTGGGGATGTTGTCTGTGGGAATTTTTTTCCGGTTGATGTCTGGAGTGCCCACGCTTTCCTCCTATGTGTTTGTGTACTGTAATGAATTAGCATTTTCAGCTTCAAGAGGCGAAGGACTTCCACACCTGGCCTTTGAGCTGTAGCCTGAGCTGAAGAATGGACAGTCTGTTGGTGGATAGATAGCCCAGGTTCTACCAGTTCCTAGTCTCAGCTAGGGAGCCTGGCTCCTGCTTGTGGGGCCATGGGGTTTCTGACTTTGACTTGGCATTTGAGCCTTAGCCTCTGTAGCTTATGTTTTACTGAAGACCTGGAGGCTTTAGGTGGCTCACTCTCTATATCTGTATCTCTACCCCCAATCTGACGTCTGGCCAAATCCGAGTGGTGGGCTCTTGTATTCAGTTGCCCATTGTCACCTCTATTTGGTTGTCGGGCTTCTTTGGTGGCTCAGCTGGTAAAGAATCCACCTGCAATGCGGAAGACCTGGGTTCAATCCTTGGGTTGGGAAGATACCCTGGAGAAGGGAATTGGCTACCCACTCCAGTATTCTGGCCTGGAGAATTCCATGGACTGTATAGGGGTCGAAAAGATCGGACACGACTGAGTAACTTTCACTTTCACTCTCACGGCCATCTCAGATTTAATGTGTTCAGAACTGGACTCCTGATGTGTTAATACGTGTTAATACAGAAGGAGAGGAGGGCAAAAGAGGATGAGATGGTTGGATGGCATCACCAAAATGGACATGAACTTGGGCAAACTCCGGGAGATGGTGAGGGAGAGGGAAGCCTGGCTTGCTGCAGTTCATGGGGTCTCAAAGAGTTGAACATGACTTGGCGACATCAGCGTTAAACATCCCTATGCTGCCGCTGCTGCTAAGTCGCTTCAGTCATGTCCGACTCTATGCGACCCTATGGACAGCAGCCCTCCAGGCTCCTCTGGCCACAGGATTCTCTAGGCAAGAAACTGGAGTGGGTTGCCATTTCCTTCTCCAAGACATCCCTCTGAATAAAGGCTTATTGAGTGCCTGTTTCTTCATGTCGCTTTAACAGCTGTGATCTTATTTATGCTGTTAACTATATATACATTAGAGCTATATGGGGCCATCCGCGACACAGCATGTGTGTGTACGTAGACCATAGTTATCTGGGTTGACTCAGATGTGGTTTGCTTTACATACTCTGACACCCTCAAGATTTATAAGAAATTGCTTTTTGGATAATAGCAGTCCTGATGCCAGGAGATCCTTGTTGCATGGTTTGGCCTTACTTATTATGAGAGGGGAAGTAATTCTCACACCTTCCCGTCTGCTCCAGACCCTTGAAAACTGTGCTCCACCTTCTATGTGCATCAGAATCCCTTGGGGTTCTTGTTAAAAAGACTGCTTTTTGGACACCCCCAAGCTAAACTTTCTAGACTGGGGCTAGGGAATAGGACTGACAAACGCGTATTTTTTTTCAATTGTTATTAAGTAACTTTTACTTTCATTAGAAGAGGGTAGCAAAGACTCCCAGCAGATTACAGAATATAGAAGAAAGTTTTTTCTTGCTGCTTTACAATTCTCTGAAGCAGCATAATCCAGCTGGAACCAGAATCTGTGTTTCTTGTTTCATAGCAGGACTGAAAAGAACTGAAATTGAATGTCACAGAATGTGAGGTAATCCACCCTAAAATGGCATCCCTCAAATTGTCCAATGTCAAGCAATCAGTATCTTATTTCTCATTTTTTCAGGCTTACTAACTTGAATACCTTTGTCTTCTACCATTCTTTCACATTGTATGTGATTTTTGAACTTGGTATATAACACGGATAATTTTCCTTTCTCATTTTCATATTAAAACAGTCTGAGCTTTCATTCTTTCATGTTTGGATTTTTTTTTTTTTCATTCTTTTTACTAGCCAGAAAGGCATATTTTTAACGTGTTCTTCAGGTTATTATTATTTTTAAAAAAATTTTTGGCCCCATTATGTGGCAGTTCCCCAACCAGGGATCAAACCCATGTCCCCCGCAGTGGAAGCGTGGAGTCTTAACCACTGGATCACCAGTGAAGTCCCTTCAGGTTATTCTTAAGTGCACTGTGATTCGAGAACCACTGCCTGAATCCCTTTTCCCCTCTGGCAAATTGTTTGAAACATTTATGGGAGAGACTATTCCAAGGAGCTCAGAAAAGAGGGGGCTGACTTGCAGCCTTCCCTTTCCACACTGAGGTTGCCATGAAAGCCACGGGGACCTGGTTTGGCCACATTCAATGCCTGTGTCCATCTTGCCGAGTGTGGCTTTGGACCCTACTAGAACTTTCCAGAATTACCATGGCTACTTAAGCATTCTTTTCCGTGCTTTTCATCTTGTTGGTCTAACCACGTAAATGTCAGCAGAGGATGATGAACCTTATCATTAAACACTGACCAACTGTCCTGGTTTGCCCCAAATTGAGAGGTTTTGTGGGATACATGGGTGTCAGTGTCCAAGCCACAGGGGTCCCGGGCCAACTAGGATGAGTTGGTCAGCCTAACAAATGGGTCCTACAGACCTTATGTGTTGAAACGAATGCTTTAGGAAATAACAGATTTGGAATCCACGCGGGTTATAAAATAAAGGAGCCCAGTGTGGGATGAAATGTATCCTGGGATTAGTCAGATTTGTGGTGGAGGACTGGGCAGTTCACAACGTTCAAGAGCAGGCAGATCCTCCCACGTAGCCACCCTGTGGGAGGGGGTGGCCCCTCTTCTTCCAAGTCGTGCTGGGCTGACCACAGTGGTGGGAACACAACATCTGGAGTGAGGAAGTGCTGTTACTGAGCTCTGAGAGGAAGCTGCCGGTCGAACTCGACAATGAGTTGTCTAGAGCCTTGTTCCACGTTCCTGAGTTGTGGTGAGGGTGATGAGAGCGTGTGAGGAGGTCAGGGTAAAAAGAAGATGGCTGCCGGGGTCAATCTCCTTACGGGGCTTGAACACGCAGCCTTGACCTTGTAAGGTCAAGGTCCGGGTCAAAAAGAAGATGGCTGCCGGGGTCAATCTCCATACAGGGCTTGAACACACCTCGTAAGGTCAGCCGGTCCATCCAGCTCTGCCTTTCACCCGGAACATTCCCAGCCAGGTTTGGGCGCTCTGGCGTCCTCTTATCCTATTCCTGTCAGGTATAGGAGAAGGCAGGGGATAGGTGTGTCTTCGCTGTTTCCAGGCAGAAGTCCTTCCGTGGGAGCAGGAATTTCCTTCACAATCTTTATCTTGTGTGCTATTTGAGTTTTTCTTCTTGAAAATGGTTTTCTATTCTGTTTTTCCATGGGAAATGTCAACAAGACTTCTCAGAGTAAACTTGCTGTGTGTGTGTGTGTGTGTGTGTGTGTGTGTGTGTGTGTGTGTGTGTGCTTGGGCAGGGTTGTGAATGGGATGGAAAAAGACCCACCACTGATTGGGTGGGCTCTTGATAGCTATTGCTTTACCAGCCATTGCATCACTCAATTCTCAAGACAATCCTGAGGGTAGTAAGGATCCTTAAACATGCTTAAGCTGGCACACATGTAAGTGGACAGCTTGTAAGTGGCAGAGTCAAATGCAGTTACTACCTTTGACCTCAATGAACTTCTCCACACAAACGAGTCATATTGTTTGTTATGTCTGTAAAGCAGAATGGGAAAGTAGAAATTCAACAAATATTTGGCTAATCTGATTACAGAACCAGCCACTCTGGAAATTCAAGCAAAAGAATGATCTCTGGAGATCTGTGTTATTTAGGTTTTTTCCCCTCTATCCAGAGTTACCTTCTGCCTTCGTAGTTTTCCTCACCTTCTTATACACTAGAGACCATGACAATGACAGTAATAACCACATGGCTGGCTCTGGTGATGATAAAGGACATTGTCTCCCAACCTAATGAAGCTAGCAAAGGTTTTCGTTTGAACCCAAAGCAACTGTTTTTGTTTGCTTGTTTTTTAGTCCATTCTTTCAAGAACAGTGTGCATTTTGAAATTAACATTGTAGACTGATTTTATCTGGGAATTCCCTAGTAGTCCAAGTAGTCCTTGGTTAGGACTCCAAGCTTACATTACAGGGGCCAAGCGTTCAATCCCTGGCCAGGGGACTAAGCCCCCACACGCTATGCAAGGTGTGGCCAAAAAACCCCACAGAACTCCCTAGACTGCTTTTATCCTTTAAAATCTTGTTTAGAAGTAATTTCACTACACAAAAGCTTGAATTAAACATTTACCTTTCCAGATAGAGACTCTCTCTTTGCAAATTCTGCCTGCCAATTTGTATGAGGACCAGCCTGTGTAAAAAAAGATTTTTTTTAAAAGCTTTTTTCATTTCCTACTTAAAAATGGGCAACCAACCACGAGTAGCATTTGAGTGTACTGCCTTCTTATAATTTCCCTATAATCAAAAGTGTGTAATATAATTGTGATATGATTCTGATGATGAAACTTTGTATTTTATGTTGTACATACAAGTGAGTCTGTTTCTGTGTAGGGGTTTAACTGTGTACCAGTGCGTGGGTGTACACACACACACACACACACACACACACACACACACACACACACAGATCCAGCCCTGCTCCTTTTCTCCAAACACCTGATGGTAATAACTCTTCCCTCCTTTCTTCTCCACATTGGGAGACTGGGGAGAAACACGGACCCTCTTTCCAGGGTTCTGATGTTCCCATGGGACGTTGGGACCCACTCCTGTCAGTTTCACAGGGCGTTGTTGCCTGTGATTTTCCCTTGCAGGAAGAGGAACTCTGGTCCCACCCAGGCTCTCTGCCTCCTTTGACTGTGACCAAGCAGCTCGTGAAGACTGCTCGTCTTTCTCTAGGTGTCAGAAAGTACTTAGGCGGACAGTTTCATTATTTTCATTTTGCTGGTGTCACCTGTTCACTTTCAGGATTTCAGAACAAAGCTCTTTGGGTAATACAGTAAGTGTGGGGAGGAGTAATGACACCAGTTTTTCTTTTTTATAAATATATAAAATTGATTTATTGAGGTATAATTTACCTACCATAAAATTCACCGATTGTTAAGTGTACAGTTTGGTGAGTTTAGTAAATTTATTGTGCAACTTTCACTATAATCCAGTTCTAGGACATTTCTATCACCCCAGCATCACATTGTGTGATACACCCCAGAGTCTCTCGGCACCCATTTAAAGCCCATCTCCACGCCCGGCTGTAGTCCTAGGCAACCACTCAACTACTTTCTGTTTCCAGAGATTTACCCTCTTTAGAACTGTCTTACAAATGGGATCATATAATATTTATTCTTTCTTGTTGGCTTCTTTAACATATTTTTTTTGAGATTCATTCATTTTGTTGCAGGTAACAATATTTCATTCCTTTTTATTGCAGAATTTATAGATAGGATTTTATTATATGGCTATATCACATTTTGTTTATCTGTTCATCTATTGATAGACAGTTGGGTCATTTCCACCTTTTAGCTGTAGTGAATAATGCCGCTGTGAACATGGGTGCACAAATATCTCTTTGGGTCCCTGCCTTCACTTCTTTTGTGTGTATCTCTAGAAGTGGAATTACTATATCACATTGTAATTCTGTTTAATTTTTTGAGGAATTGCCAAATTGCCACCTTTTTTTTTCTTATAGCAGCTGCACCATTTTACATTCCCATCAGCAATGACAAAGGTTCCAATTTCTCTATGTCCTTGCCAACACTTTTTTATTTTCTGCTTTTAAAAATTTATTTTATACAGGCCATCCTAATGAGTGTGAAGTGGTTTCTCATTGTGGTTTTGATTTGCATTTCTCTAATGATATTGAGCATCTTTACAAATGCTTATTGGTCGTTTGTATGTCTTCTTTGGAGAAGTGTCTATTCAAGTCCTTTGCCAATTTTTTAATTGGAGTGTTGGTTTCTTTGTTGTTGACTTGTAGAAATTCTTCATATATTCTGAATATCAATCCTTTATCAGATGTATGACTTGCAAATATTTCCTCTTGTTCCATAGGTTTTCTTTTCAGTCTGTTGATAGTGTTCTTGGATTCACAAAAATTTAATTTTGATAAAGTCCAATTTTTCAATTTTTTCTTTTGTTGCCTGTGTTTCTGATGTTATAGCCAAGAAATCATTGCCAAATCCAGTGTCATGAAGTTTCCCCTCTGTGTTTTCTTCTAAGAGTTTTATATTTTTAGTTCTTTCATGTAGGTCTTTCATCTATTTGAGTTAATTTTGCTATATGGTGTAATGTAAGGGTCCAACTTTATTCTCTTGGATATGGCTATGTTCCCAGCAACATTTACTGAAAACTGTTGAATGGTCTTGGCATCTTTGTTGAAAATCATTTTCCCATATGCTAGGGTTTATTTCTGGGCTCTCTGTTCTATTCCACTGGTCTATTTGTCTGTCTTTATGTTATTGCCGCACTGTTTTGATTATCATACCTTTGTAGTATATGTTGAAATCAGGATGTGTGAGACCTCCTCCAACTTTGTTATTCTTTTACAAGATTGTTTTGGCTTTTCATGTTCCCCTAAGATTCTACATGACTGTAAGATGAATTTTTCCATTTCTGCAGAAACTTTGTTGGGATTTTAATAGATTATCCTAAATCTGTAGATGGCTCTGAGTAGTATTGACATCTAACCAATATTGTCTTCTAATCCACAAACAGGCATATCTGCCCAATTCTGTGTCTTCTTTAATTTTTTTTAGTAATGTTTTGTAGCTTTTAGTGTACAAGCATTTTGCCTTCTTGGTTAAGCTTATTCCTAAGTATTTTATTATTTTTAATGTTATTGTAAATGGAATTGTTTTCATTTCTTTTTTAGATTATTTATTGATAGTGTATGGTAATACAATGGATTTTTGTATTTCCTTCGTAACTTTTAAGATGTTGATCCACTATCATTTGACATCTAGGATTTCTTTTGAGAAATTCAACCCATTTTGATTCCCATTGTTTTATATGCACCTGCTCCCTCCAACCCCACCTCAACCCATGGACTTTTTATGGATTATCTCTTTATTGTTAATGTGTGAAATTTCACAGTGATGTTCTTAGATGTGAATTTTTTTTTCCATTCACTATGCTAGTCACTTGGAGAATCCTCATTTTCTCTACTTCTAGGAAATTTTATTTAATTTTTCCATTCTAGTCTATGACATTCTTATTATTTGGATTCTTATTCTTTGGATTTACAAGTATTTGTATCTTTTTTACTTCTATTTTCTATTTTATTGCCATTTAGTTATAATTTATGGGAGACTTCTTTACTTTATAATGTTAATCCTTTTGAATAATTTTATTTTGATGATCAGTTTTAATTTTAAGAGCTCTTTCTTGCTTTCAAGTTGTGCATTAATAGTACTAATACCTTTTTAATAACATCTTGCTTCTGCTTTATGGATGAAAAATAATCTTTTCTTTCTGAGAATATTATTGCCTTGTCTATTTTCCTTCCAAATTCTTTTCCTTTATGTTGTATCTTCTGCTGAAAGGATTTCCTTAGGGGTCTGATGATCCTTAGCTCTCTCTCCCTGTTTAATTGGAGTTGTTTGTGATGAGGGGGAGGAGGATCGGGTTGCCAGTGACCTTTTCTACAACATTCTTTTATTGTCAGTATGTGGAAGTCTTCTTTTTTTTTTTCTTTTTTCTCCCTACCAGAGAAGTACCATCCAGTCTCCTGCCTCAGAATTCTGTTGATGTGTGTGAGGTTGTACTTGGCTGCTTGCACTTTTGAAATACAGCAGGAATGGCTGGATGGTCCTTCATATGTAAAGAGTAGACTTTCATGGAAATCTCTTATTTTCACCATTTGCTTAGCTCTTGTCCTTTGATGAATTCATCTCCCTGAATTTGTAATCTCCTTGGTTTAATTTTTTTCAGAGAAAGACTTCTAGCTTCAGTCAATAGTAGGGAAGGATACTTGACTAGTCACATTGGTGAGGAGTCTGGGGAAGTCCGTGTGTTTCCAGTATAGACTTTCAGTCATTTCCCTTCTTTTCATCCTGACTCTCACATCCTCAGGTTTGTTGGCTGGAAGTTTGTGTGAAAGCTTGGCAATACCACACCACTTTGAATATGTTGATTTTGTATTTATATATCTAGTGAGATGAGTCCCTCCTAACTCTTTTGAATTTTCTTGGCCATTCTCAGACACTTATTTATATGAATTTAAAAACTCATGAAAGAGAATCTAAAAAAGAATATATATTTATTATGTATAACCAAATCATTTTGCTGTACACCTAAAACTATTAACTGTATTTCAACAAAATTTAAAACAAACAAAATTGCAAAGTATTTCTATAAACTTGTACAGATCTTTATGTAATCTGTAATAATTTGTTGTTGTTGTTTAGTTGCTAAGTCATGTCATGTCCAACTCTTGCCATGCCATGGACTGTAGCCCACCAGACTCCTCTCTCCATGGGATTTCCCAGGCAAGAATACGGGAGTGGGTTGCCATTTCCTTCTCCAGGGGATCTTCCTGACTTAGGGATGGAAACTGCATCTCTTGCATCTCTTCTATTGGCAGGCAGATTCTTTAACACTGAGCCACCAGGGAAGCCTGGATAATTTAATTTAGCTTCCCAAATAATTTTGTTGGGATTCTAATTGAATCTTATTCATTTTTCTATTTCTAGTGACTTGCACAGGGCCTGGATCACACGAGGCTTTCAAAAAAAATCTGTTAAGTGGAAATAAACCTTTGATTCACATGCCTGGACTCTTTCTGTTACACCATCCTGTCTGATTTGTGCTCAGATCACAGAGCCAGCCAGAAGCAGAACTAGAAGCGCTCATATATCATAACTTACCATCTAGGACTTTTTATACAACACTTGTACCTGTAAAACACTCCTGAGAAGTTACACACAGCCCAGCACAAAGGCCATGCCAGTGTGAATGGAAGGTCATAAGGCCATGGGAGTCAAACTGCTTTAAAATCCCAAAGAAATATCTCTGCCTGGTCAACCTGTCCCACTGGCATCACATGCTTTGGAGTGGAGGAGCAGGACAGACAGGTGATGCCTCCAACTGATGGGTACGTTTACAGTGGGGCAGAAGGAATGTTATCAAGCTTATTTATGGTTTCCCATAGGAGGAGCCATATTTCAGTGGCATGAACGTGAGTGCAAAAGTAGGATGGTTTATCTGCCACGTCTGATCCATGTGGAGTTTAAGTCATAAAGTTTATTAGTGCCCCTGATTTAATATGACACATTTCCAGTGCAAATTACTCTGAGATCATCGTGTTCATAAAATATGACAGAAATCTTTTAAGTGTGAGCATAAGTTCTGAATTAATTTAATAACCCAGTCTGGAAAAAGGCATGTGGTTTAAAACACACCATTATGCACTGGACTCCTGCATTTCTCTTCCACCCACCCTCACTTCTCGTGGCATTTTCAGAAAGCCCTTCTTCCTGTCTTGAGTCAGCCAGTCCTCTTCTCAGAACTCAGGGTTTTGCCTTCTCAAGGAGGTTTGGAAGAAGATGTGTTAGCAGGGCCAAGGCAAGGGGGTCTATTCTTCTGTACCCAGGGGCTCTTGAGTACAGCTACTTTTTGTTTTTAATGGTATCCACCCCAAGGGAATGATTTATTGCCCTCAGTGGGCTGGGAGGTGCGTGAGAGAGTAAGTGGCCAAACCACAACATTGGGAAGGCCACGGTCGCAGGGAGAGTGAACACCCGCCTCTCCATCTTTCCAGATGGGAAAAAAATTACAGCAGAAGGACACATGCCTTGACTCTCAAATGCACATGATATTACCGTGAAAACTGTGAAACATAAGTTGTTCTCTTTATCTCATGGCAGTGTAAAACAAAACAAAAAAAACCCCTGCATTGTCACTAAGATAAAAACCATGGGCCCTCCAGTATAACTCAACCAACAGGATGTTCAGCCTTCCATCTCATGAACAGGCCAGTGACATCCCATCAGAGAAATCTGTGACCCACACTCACCACTCTTGCTCAGATACTGCAGGGCCGGAGCTTACTCCACGCCAACTGACTCACTCACTTCCTGGGCATTCCTTTCTTTTTCCTGGACCTTGTGCTCCCCTCTTCGTGCTGCTTAAAGAGGCTGGGGCTGGACTGAGAGGACCCTGAGCCCCCTCTGGTGCAGCCGTCTGGTCTGCCCTTAATTCAGCCTCCAAACAGAGCCTGAAAGGCCACCTGAGTGCCCAGCGATCATATCTCTTTCCTGGTTGTGGTGTTCCCAGGTTGAAAACAGGGCCAAGTGATCCAAGTGGATCAACTCCTCCCAGATGGTTGCCAGCGGCTCAGAAGGGATGCTCTGCCAAGGTCTGAATTGTGCCCTAAGGGGCACCCTGAGATGACAGTGTGGTCCGTGTGACAGTGGACCAGAGTGTAGACAGTAAAGGTAGTCCAGAGGAAGGGTAGATGGCTCTTTTTGGAATAAGTAGGGATGCGCTGATCAGAGAAGACCTCACCAAGAGAGTGACAACTGACCAGATTCTGAAGAAGCGTCCAGGTTCACCAGGGGGATGACCAGGTGGGCTGGAGAAAGGTATTCCAGGGAGGAGCATTCACACAGCACACATGGGAAGTAGCATGGTCTTGAAGGGATCTCACACAGGGTTTTGAGTTGGTGTGGGGAGAGGCAGTGAGTGGTGGGGAGATGAATCTGGAGGGGCTGTCAGGGCCTAACTCCCAAGACATCTTTCAGGCCAAGGAGCTCGGATTCTATAGTTGTAGGAAATAGGGAGGGCTGAGAGCACTTTTCTCCCAGATGACATGATCTTTTTTTTTTTTTAAGTTTTTATAAGAGTGCAGTTGCTTTACAATGTTCTGCTAGTTTCTGCTGCAAAGTGAATCAGCTAAACGTATACATATACTCCCTCTTTTTGGATTTCCTCTCCATTTAGGTCACCACAGAGAACTGAGTAGGGTTCCCTGTGCTGTACAGTGGGTTCTCATCGGTTATCTATTTTTGAGGGCTCTGAGGAGAATTATATGCCAGAAATGTTGGTGGAAACCATAAGGAAATGGTGACACTCAAGAGGGAGGAGAATTTCAGGAAGGAGTGATGCATCAACTTTGTGTGTGAACATTGGAAGGAAGTTGGGAGGAAGGAGGGCTTCCCAGGTGGTACTAGTGGTCAAGAACCTGCCTGAAATGCAGGATGGCGTTCAATCCTAAGAGATGTGGGTTCAGTCCCTGGGTTGGGAAGATCCCCTGGAGAAGGGCATGGCAACCCACTCCAGTATTCTTGCCTGGAGAATCCCATGGGCAGAGAAGCCTGGTGGGAGACCATCCAGAGGGCTGCAAAGAGTCAGACACGACCGAAGTGACTTAGCACACTTGCAAGCACGCATGGGAGGAATGAGCCCCATCCTTGGGTGGATAGTGAGGAAACTTCTAGTGTCCTCAGTAGAAGAAGTTTCCATGGAGAGGTGGGGCCAGAGGTGGCCTGCAGTGGACGAAGGGGTGATTGGAAGGTGAGGAAGGGAAAGTACGAGGTAAAACCAACCTGACAGGAAAGGCAGGAGAGCTCTGGGGTGGGAACTGGAGGTGGTGGCCTGGGGAAGATTTTGTTGGCTTGATCTACATCTGCTGGAGATCACCCATTGCCCCAAGTACTCATCACAGCGTCAGATGTGTCGTAGGGACCCAGTAATGGTGTGAAGGATGAATGCATCATGCACATTTCCTGGAAAAGGCTAAGCAACATCACGGATTTGCTCACTAAGGGTTCTTCGCTGTCCAGGGGTGTTCTGGGAACCAGCTGAAGTCATGAGCTCTGTTCCCAATCACGAGCTTTCCCGAAACTCGAAAGGCACCCAGCCAGGGTGTCAACACCTCAGGTCACACCACATCACGCAGAGCCTAATTTGACTTTCAGACTGATGTCAACGTTTTGTTACCTTGCTGAGAAACTCAACTTGAAGACGACATTAATTTACATTTGCCCACGTTCAAATAATGCTTTCCAGATCAGAGCCGGCAACGACGATCCCGAGGGAAATCCTGGCATTTCCTGGATGGAAATAAAAAACAACAAACCCTTCCCTGTATGCAGTAGACTGTGGTGTTTTCTGGGCATTCCTTGGGAAACGTTCACCAGTTTATTGGGGAGGGTCATCCCGTTAAACTGGGCAGTCATGCAGGAGAAGAGACTCGTCCTTTGTCACCAAGAGGTTATGGATTTGTGATGAAGATGGCATGGATATGCGCTTCCCAGTTTCAGAACTGCCTCTTCTCAAGGTTAAAACAATATCCCACATAGAGCTGTATAGTAAAAAAGCTATGGTCTTTCCAGTAGTCATGTATGGATGTGAGAGTTGGACCATAAAGAAGACTGAGTGCCGAAGAACTGATGCTTTCAAACGATGGTGCTGGAGAAGACTCTTGAGAGTCCCTTGGACTGCAAGGAGATCAAACCAGTCCATCCTAAAGGACATCAACCCTGACTATTCACTGGAAGGACTGATGCTGAAGCTGAAACTCCCAATACTTTGGCCACCTGATGTGAAGAGCCAATTTATTGAAAAAGACCCTGATGCTGGGAAGGATTGAAGGCAGGAGCAGAAGAAGGCGACAGCGAACAAGATAGTTAGATGGCATCACCGACTCAATGGACATGCGTTTGAGCAAGCACTGGGAGATGGTGAAGAACAGGGAAGCTTGGTGTGCTGCAGCTATGGGGTTGCAAAGAGTCAGACATGACTGAGGAACTGAACAACATAGAGCTAGGCAGGTATCCCAGCTGACTTATGGGGAAACAGGATTCCTGCAGAGCTGGACGTTGAGGCTCAAGACCTTGGTCACAGGGAGAGCGTGATGACTCAGTTGCTGGGATACCCATCCAGGTCTAGGTGTAGGATAAGCCCTCCTGAGAAGGTGGGCATGTTCCAAGTACCCTGGCTTTCCACGTGTGAGCTTTGTGTGCATGTGGGTGATGGGGGAGGATGCGGCGTCCCTTGATGTCCACGAGAGTGTTGTTTTCCAAGCCCACCTCTCTCCCCTGAATCCCAGCCTTGGTTCCGATCACTGCCTTCTCTCTCTACGCCCCTCTAAGACTATCCTCGTGGTCCTGCACCTTCTCCTGACTTCTCTTCCTGCCCTCCAGCATCAGAAGAATGAACAGCTTCTTCCTTTATGCTCGTGTTTCAGCTCTGTTATTCTGTCCCCACCAGCTTTTGGCATGTCTTCCTCTATCCCTAAGCTGCAAGGCTCTGGATCCCAACTAACTCAGGATCTTCAGTGTCAGCACAGCCCTCTGGACCTGGCACATTCACTGTACAGATGAATGAAATTAAAGATAGTTCATGGCCAAAGACAGTCCCCTCCGGTATTCTTGCCTGGGAAATCCCAAGAACAGAGGATCCTGGAGGGCTACAGTCCATGGAGTTGCAAAAGAGTCAGAAACGACATAGCAACTGAAACACAACAACCCATCCTTCAAGGCCCTCAACCTCACTTTCTATTGCCCCTTGGTCAGTTTCTTTCAGGATGATGAGCTCCCAATTCTTGGCTTTGTTTCAACCAACATCTCCTGAACACCTATTATGGTATTTGGTGCTGGGAATAAATTTGACTAGATTCCTGTCCTCAAGACATTTTATGAATAGTTGAGAATTTAGGTAGGCTAATCAACCACTGAGTGAGACAGATGTTGTTGTAGAGAAACAGTTGCAAAATAATAAAGGCCATTTTTAATAACTTTCGAAATTTTATTTTAGTGAAGGTTTTATCACTTTGGTGCTGGAATGAAATTTTAATGGAGCTGAATGTAAAACCCTGAATTTGCTGTTCTGCTGCATCATAGATTATACATATTTTTTCTAAATTAGAAAATAATGTGCTCATTATAGAAATTCAGAAAAACATAAAAGAATAAAAGAGAAATAAAATTATTAACCTATACTCAGAGATAACTACTGTTAACTTTTGAATGCATATTGTGTCTTTTTTTCTGGACAAACAAGACAGAAAACTGGAATTCTTTTTCATTCTTTTTTCATTCTTTTTCCTCTTTTATTACAAACACTTTATCATTGAATATTATGAAAAATGGATTATCAATGACTATATAATATGATTGTGCCATGGTAAAGATAAAAACTATTCTACTTTGCTTTGGATTTGGACTATTTCTAATTTTTCTTTATTGTAATTAGTAGTGAAGTTTTTGTACAAAACCCTGTGTTGTTTACCTACTTTTTCCCTTTGGGATATTCATCTTTTTCCTATTGAATTTTAAAGTCGCTTTACATGTTAAGAACATCCATCTTCTAACATATCTGAGACAAATAATTTTCCTGATTTGTCTTTTAATTTTGCATAGTATCAGATTTTTAAAGGCAGGAAGCATCTCTGAGGAACTTAAAGCGAACTCTTTCCTCTTAGAAGTCAGAAAACTAGGGACTTCCCTGGCAGTCCAGTGGTTAAGACTCTGGGCTTCCATTGCTAGGGACGTGGGTTTCATCCCTGGTTGGGGAAATAAGATCCCAGAAGTTGAGTTGTGTGGCCAAGAAAAGAAAAGCAAGAAAACTAAAGTCAAAGTATTAAAATAAATATTTCAGTGACTTCCAAATGGCTCATAGACTTGGCCACAGATCATGCCTAGAACCTGGGACCCTAGGCTGCCGGAGTCAGGAAGTCACAGTGTTTCCTCCAGCATCACATCAGTACTGACTGTCCAAGGCTGCTCTTTGCTCTCCACTGGCTTCATTTGTGTTCCTTTCTAACCTAGAGCGCAGGGATGGTCTCTTATGCCTGCTCTCCGTCTGATTCCTTTTCCTTGCTTCCTGCACACTGCTTAGCGCGCACAGTTAGGAATGGAGCAGTTGCTAAATAAATACTTGTTGGTTAATACACTTCATTTTTTTAATTGAGGTATAGCTGATTTACGATATTGTATTAGTTTCAAGTGTATACCATAGTGACTCAATATTTATAGGTTATACCCACAGTAAAGTTATTATAAAATATTAGCTGTATTTTCCTGTGCTATTACAATATATCCTTGTAGCTTATTTATTTTATACATAGTGGTTTGTACCTCTTAACCTCATACCCCTATCGTGCCCCTCCCCTCAATCTTCTCTCCACTGGTAACCACTAGTTTGTTCTCTGTATCTGTGAGTCTGTTTCTATTTTGTTATATTCATTCATTTGTTTTATTTTTTTAGATTTCATATGTATGTGATAACATACAGTATTTGTCTTTCTCTGCCTGACTTATTTCACTAAGCAATACATTCCAGGTCCATCTACATTGCAGATGCAAAATCTCATTCATTTTTATGGCTGAGTAATATTCCATTGTGTGTGTACACACACACACACATACGCTATATCTTTGTTTTTTTGGCCTCACAGCTTGAAGGATCTTAGTTTCCTGACCAAGGATCAAAGCTGGGCCCCAGCAGTGAAAGCACTGAATCCTAACCACTGGATATCCAGGGAATTCCCAATACCATATCTTCTTTATCATTCATTCATTGGTGGACACAAGTTGCTTCCATATCATGACTAGTGTAAATAATGCTGCTACGAACACTGGGTGCATATATCTTTCCAAATGGGAATTTTCTTTTCTTCAAATATATACCCAGAAGTGGGATTGCTGGATCATATGGTAGTTCTATTTTTCATTTTTTGAGGAAACTCCATACTGTTTTTCATAGTGACTGCACCAATTTACATTCCTAACATCAGGGTACAAGGGTTTCTTTTTCTTGAGATCCTTACCAACATTTGTTATTTGCGTTCTTTTTAATGATAGCCATTCTGACAGGTGTGAAGTGATATTTCATTGTGGTTTTGACTTGCATTTCTGTTGACTAGTGATGTTGAGCGTAATACACTAGTTTTTAAAGTTCAGTTCAGTTGCTCAGTCATGTCCAACTCTTTGTGACCCCATGGACTGCAGCATGCCAGACTTCCCTGTCCATCACCAACTCCTGGAGCTTGCTCAAACTCATGTCCATCGAGTCGGTGAGTTTTTAAAGAGGTACCAATAATAAAAACACAAAGTGTGAGCTTTGAGGCTTATAACAAATCTGCGAAGAAGGCAAGGCTGATGTGGCCATCCCTGTGTGACAGATGAGGAAACTGAGGATCTGAGAATTTAAGGGATTCCATCTAAGATCTCACAGCTAGACCATGGCAGAACCAGGACAGCAGTAAAGTTCTCCTGACTTCAAAGGCTTAGTTATCTCTGCTTGACTGAGCTGTCCATACCACAGGCTCTCTTGTTCTGGCCCACAGCCCTCAACAGGGGCAAAAGGTGGGCAGTTGTTTTTGATACTTGGGTTGGTTGAAGAAGAGGCTGGAGGCCTATCGTCACCCCTTGTCATACAGGAACCAGGAATGTGGGTTAGGGCTTGACCAAGTGCCCAGATCAAAGAGTCAAAAGCTCTTGAAGAGGAGCCGGTTGGATGAGTGTGAAGTTAAAATCGGCCTCACTGAGGAAAAACACATATAAATATAGGGATTCCCAGGTGGGTCAGGGGTAAAGAAGCTGCCTGCCAATGCAGGAAACTCGAGTTCAATCCCTGGGTTGGGAAGAGCCCCTGGAGCAGGCAATGGCGCCCCACTCCAGTCTTCTTGCCTGGAGAATCCCATGGACAGAGGAGCCTGGTGGGCTACAGCCCATGGGGTTGCGAAGAGTCGAACTTGACTGAGCACACACACACACATACATATAAAGTGAACGATTCCACAGCATTTAATAATTCACAATATTGTGTGACTACCACTCCCATCTACTCCTGTACGTTTCTATCACCCCAAAGAAAACCTGCCTTAGTAAGCAGCCACCTCCCACCTTCCCCTTCCCCAGGCCCTGCTCACCCATCTACTTTCTGTCTCTCTGAATTTACCTAGTCTGGATATGTCATAGAAATGGAGTCCAACCATAAGTGACCTTTGTGCCTGGTTTCCTTCACTCAGCATAATATGTTCAAGGATTATCCACGTTGTAGCAGGTGTCAGAGCTTTATTTTATTTTCTGTGCCCGAATGATATTCCTTTGTATAAACATGCCAACGCTTGTTTGTCCATTTTCCCATTGATGGACACCTGGGTTTTTTCCACTCCGCCTGAGGTTTGAGGGGCAGGGGCTCCGAGAGCCAGAATTCTTCAGATTATGGGACGACTAACCCTGTGCTGACTCTGCCCCGATCTGTGTTTGAAACCACTTTTCTCCATGGGGAGACTTGGGGACCTCTTGTGGCTTTTAAAGTGACTCCAGATGCAGGTTCCAGGAGCTCAGCTGAGCTGCAGAACTGTGGATACAGGGAGCGAGTTCGCTCAGGGGGCTTCCGGGGGTGGGGGCCCGGCGCGGTGGCCGCTGAGATGGGGTGGAGATGCGGACCGTGTTTCGGCTCCGGGCCGCCCCTCTGCACCCCGCGGGCAGGACGGGGGCGCGAGCGATCACCTCGCCTCTGCTTCGTTAACAGCTTCAATTAGCCCAGGAGCCGCCGATGCTTCATCAGCTGCCTGGATCGGCAGCAAAATTAAGCCGTCACGTTTATGAACTGCCCGGAGAGTTCTGGGAGGAACTCCTCATATTTTACATTTAATAACTTGCCTCTCGCTTTTTATTTACAATGTTAATAATGATTTGGGGGAGGTGCTCTGGGAGAGAGCAGGAGGAGAGAGAGAGAGAGAGAGAGAGAGAGAGAGAGAGAGAGAGAGAGAGAGAGACTTGGACACAGAGGGATGGCCAGGCATGTGACAAAGAGGTGACCCCTCTCATCCCTGTTATCCCCCGCCCTGCTTCACCCTACTTCCATAGAAGGGCAGCCTGGGCTTTTCCAGCCTTGGGGATGAGCTCTGTCCAAAGCCAGGGCGGAGTCCTGTGTGTGCGGGCAGCCTCTCCGGGCCCACTCTTACTGTCTCCATCCTCTGATGTGGCCTGTGGGGTCCAGGGGCCCCTGTGGGTTTTAGGGTGGCCAGTCCACAGGGGGGGTGCTTCTCCTTCCCCTCCTTCCCACACTCGGGTCTGCCTCACTAGCTTCTCCAGTGGCCTGCCCCCAGGTGGTTCAGACTGGGCCAAGGAAGTGGGTCCCCCCTCCAAATGCTTTGGAGGGCACTTGCATCATGGAAGAGCCCTTTGTGCTGTCACTTCAGTCATGTCCGACTCTTTGCAACCCCCTGGGCTGTAGCCCGCCAGGCCCCTCTGCCCATGGGATTCTCCAGGCAGGAATACTGGAGTGGGTTGCCATGTCCTTCTCCAGGGGAAAAGCCCCTTAGCATTCTTCAACGTGAGTATTTTAGTGACTTCATTTTGGATGCAAGGAAACTAAGATCCAGAGCAGCCAAGTGACATCCCAGGTCGCCAGCTGTTGGCCGGGGCCCCAGAGGGGCGGGGGAGGGGCACACAGGGGGCATGGGGTTTCCTGTGTTGGGTGGGGTGGTGGAGAGGCTGGGTTTCTTAGGACACCCTGTCTGCATTCAGGACTTAGCTCCGCCTTGGACTAGCTGGGGAGCAAGTGCTTGGACTCTGGGTGTCAGGGTAGGTCTCTGTAACACAGAAATAATCAGAATCTCCATCTCCTTGCTGGGAGGTTCACTTTCAATCACGTTCTTGAGAGTGCTTTGTAAACTATAAATCACCGCACACATATTTATGGACCACCTGCTGCCGGGATGCCCCTCTGGCTTGTGGTACAGTTGGGTGGACTTCAGAGCAGGGGTTTGCAACTTTTTTGGGGAAAGAGCTAGCAGCTGTTTTATTTTGTAAAAGTTCTTTTTTTTTGGCCTTGCCACGAGGCATGCGGGATCCCAGTTCCCCAACCAGAAATGGAACCCAAACCCCCTGCAATGGAAGCCTGGACTCTTAACTGCTGGACCACCAGGCAAGTTCCCCTGGTAACTGTTGTAGATTTGGCATGTCTTCTGGTTTCCGTCGAAACTACAGTTGGCCCTCCTTATCCATTGGGCTCAGCTTCTTTGGAGATGGAAAATACTTGGAAAAAAGATTCCAGAGAGTTCTAAAAAGCAAAACTCGAATTTGCCACACACAGGCATCTATTTACATAGCATTTACATCACATCAAGTATTATAAGTAACCTAGAGATGATTTAAAGTCTCTGAGAGGATGTGTGTAGGTTCCATGCAAATGCTACATCACTTTATATAAGGGACCTGAGTGGGGACCCTGGAGCCAATGGCCGTTGGACACTGAGGGACTACTATATTCACGTCTGCAGTGTAGCTGATGGCAGGCTTTGACAATACATAATCGCCTGGGCATGACTGTGTTCTAATGGAATTTATTTACAGACACAGGCCGTGGCCGGATTTGTCCTGCAGGTCATTTGTCCACTTCTGCGCCTAAGCAGTGTGTTCCTGGAGCTGAAAACATTGCTTGTGAGAACGCAGGGCTGTCTGGAAAGAGGGTCCCCTGAGACACATCCACTGTACCACAGTCCGGTTGCTTCACAAGGACTTTTTCCCCCCCAGCAAATGTCCCCTACCAAGATTATAGTGTGAAAAGCTTCATTACCCTTGGCCTCCTGCGGGTCCCTCTAGAGGGAACTGACCAGGCGTGTTCTCGGAGCTCCAGGAGCCTGGCTCCACTTGTGTTCAGGAGAGGAAAGTAATTGTTTTCACCTCCGTCGCTTTCGTCGTTGACAATTAAGGTAACGCCTCTGCACCACAGATTTTGCAGTTGAAAAGGGCATCCAACTTTCTCCCTTAGCTGGCTCTTTCGGGAGGGTTTCCACTGCCGTTGTCCTGGAGAATAAGGTGGGGAGAAGAGGGCGGGAGGAAAACCATGAAAATCCTGGTGATGGGAGGAGGGCTGAACAGGGCAGGACAGAGTCAGTCACTTTCATTGTTCCCTTGTCAATTACAGGCTTTGAGCTCAGTGTTGCCCAGACATCAGATCCAATCTTTCCCACCACCTTTAGGTGGATTGCGTTGCCATCTTGCAGGAGGCGTAGCAGAGACCTAGACAGGCTGGTGGCTGCCCATGGGAGTGAGAGGCGGGGTCCGGATTCAGTTCGGTTCTGTCTGATTCCCAAGCTCGTCGTCTTTGCGCTCCACCTCACTGTCAGGCAGATTTATTGGCTCTGCAGAGCTCAACAGAAATGCATTCACCTGTTCCAGGCACACCCTCTTCCCTGGGGGCAAACTGGAGACCACCAGAGGATGGAAGATTTGGGGAAAGGGTGGACCGAAAACCAGGAATCCATCTGGAGCTCTACTCCTCCATCTCCACGTGACCTTGGACGCGTCACGACTGCTTGGCTGGCCTCCGTTTCCTCATCTGGGCCCTGAGCTAGCCTTGATGACCCCTTCCAGCCCTGCAATTCTCAGAGCTTTCCTGCAAATAGCCAGTGGTGGCCAAGGCATTCTGCTTCTCCCCGTCTGGCTGCTCAGCTGGAGGGAGGGAGGGGAGGGAGAAAAAAGCAAGGTCAATCAATTCTAGCCAAGACCGAAGCCTAAGAGATAGGGCGTGGTGTGCTGAAAGATGATGGCTGGCAAAAATCATTAGAAGCATCTTTCAACAATCTATATGCCTTTATTGATCTGGTTATAGATCATCTTCCTCCATTCCTCCCACTCCCTTCCCCCCCCCCACCCAAGATCTTTTGGATCAATACAGCAAGTGCATTGAGACTGTAGCAACACATTTAAAACCTTATAAAAGGTTATTTAGTTGCTAACAGTGCAGTGGTTTCTGCAAAGCCTGCCAAAAGGTTACAGCTTTTTGGGGATCATAAATTACAGACGACAGGAAAAAAGTAAGTGCGGTTTTCTTTATTGTCTCGATGATGGATGGACTCCTGAACAGGGCAGAAAATACATCATATCACCTTTAATGGGCGTGCATTTCTGCAGCCATAACTCACAATTTTAAAATAGAAAATGGTGAAATATGGCGTTGTATATTCCACTTGTGACATATTTATGGGTCCTCGCCTTCTTATAAATACAGTGATTGCTATTTCAAAGCACCATGTCAGGTATGAGCTGAGCACAAACAGCTGGCGCGGCTGAAAAATTATAGCCAGAGTGGACGTTTTCAAAAACTCTCTCTCGCAGCAGTAAATTTACAGTGTTTGCACTAACTGTTATTAAAACCAAATCCATATCTTGGCAACAGGAATCCATTGCTCAGTAACAGCTGGAGTGACAGTGTGTCCCGACAGCTGGGGTGAACTCTGAACTTGGCCGCAGTGCACGTCCAGGAGGGAAGGTGGTGAGGCTCAGACCCAGACTGAGGGGCTCCACGGAGCTGGTGTCTGGAGCCCAGGCGGGGTGGGGGGAGCCCCCACCGCGCCTGCCTCTGTCTCCTGTCTGACCACCGCATCTAGGCTGCTTCCAGCTCTTCTCCTGGCCCAGCCACGATCCTCTCCTGACAGTTTTCTGTCTGCATCTTTGATCCCTACTCAGCCCCACTTCTTCCCAGCTCCCTTCTCTCCACCCCAGTGAGTCATTTTAGCATCTGGAGAGGGAATAACAGAGTTGAAAACAGGGACAGAGCCTGAATATGGCCCAGAGAAGAAAGCCAAAGAGCACGGTCCACCCGGGCAGGCTGGTGTTGCGGAGATGGGGGTAGAGGGGTAATGAGGCTGTAGAGGGGAAAAAAAAGACAGGGCATAAAACGCCAGATGGTCTATGCAATATAATAATTTTCAATTCAACCAAAAATTGTCAAGCCCCAATTATGAGCTAGGCTTAATTTTTTTAAAAGAACTTTATTTTGTATTGGGATATAGTCGATTAACAATGCTGTTTCAGGTGAATAGTGAAGGGACTCAGCCATGCATATACATGTATCCATTCTCCCCCAAGCTAGGCATACTTTTAAGGGTTGAAAATAGCAAAAAATGAGTGAGACATCGTATTTACTGTCAGGGAGCTTACAGTCTACAGACTGCCCAAGACACAGCTAATAATACTACACATGTTTCCTAAATTCTTTTCATCGCTGGTATTTTATTTGGCTGTTTTAAAAACTAAAGAAAGCGCAGTAGCATGGGTGAGACTTTGGATGTGAGGTTAAATGAAAGGGGACAAACACAGAAGGCCACATATCCTAGGATTCAACTTGTATGAAGTTTAAAAGCAGGCAAAACTGGACCCACAAGGACATGACTTCCGAAATATACAGACAGCTCATACAACTCAACAAAGACAAAAGCAATCCAATAAAGAAAAATGGGCAGAAGATCTAAATAGACTTTTCTCCAAAGAAGACATACAGATGGCTAACAAGTCCATGAAAAGATGCTGAGCATAACTCACTATTGGAGAAATGCAAATCAAAGCCACAATGAGGTTCCACCTCACACTGGTCAGAATGGCCATAATAAAAAGTATACAAATGATAAATCCTGGAGAGGGTTTGTGGAGAAAAGGGAACCTGCCTACACTTTTGGTGGGAGTAAACTGGTCCACCCATTAGGGAGAACAGTATGGAGATTCCTCAAAAAACTAAAAATAGAGTTACCATTTGACCCAGTAATCCCACTTCTGGGCATATATCTGGAAAAGAAGAAGATTTTAATTGGAAAAGATACATGAACCGCAATGTTCATAGCAGCACTGTTTACAATAGACAAGACATGGAATAAACCTAAATGCCCATTGAAAGATGAATGAATAAAGAAAACATGATATACATATCATATAATAGAATATTACTCAGTCACAAAACAAGATGAATTAATGTCATTTATAGTAACATTGGCTTCACTGATAGCTCAGTTGGTAAAGAATCTGCCTGCAATGCAGGAGATCCCGGTTCAATTCCTGGATTGGGAAGATCCGCTGCAGAAGGGATAGGCTACCCACTCCAGTATTCTTGGGCTTCTCTTGTGGCTCAGCTGGTAAAGAATCTGCTTGCAGTGAGGGAGATTTGGGTTCAATCCCTGAGTTGGGAAGATCCCCTGGAGAAGGAAAAGGCTACCCACTCCAGTACTCCAGCCTGGAAAATTCCATGAACTGTATAGTCCATGGGGTTGCAAAGAGTTGGACACCACTGAGTGACTCTCACTTTCACTTTTCACATAGAACATGGATGGATCCAGGGATTACCATACTAAGTGAAGTAAGTCAGAGAAAGACAAATGTCATATGATATCACTTATATGTGGAATCTAAACAATGATATGAATGAACTTGTTTACAAAACAGAAACAGACTCACATACCTAGGAAACAAACGATGGTTACCGAAGGGGATAAAGGAAAGGGGGGAGGATAAATTAGGAGTTTGGGATGAGCAGATGCACACTACTATAGATATATAAGGTAGATAACCTGCAAGGACCTACTGTATAGCACAGAGAACTATATCCAGTATCTTGTAATAACCTATAATGGAAAATAATTTGAAAGAGAATACTACATATATGTCTGCCTTGGGATCCTGCCTATGAGGACCAGTGAGGGTCTGAGCTGTACCAACTGACGGAGTGGCGTCAACTGATAAAGGCTGCTTCTCCTGGACCTCAGAGCTGCCCTCAGTCTCTGCTGTGAACGTGGGGTCTCCAGAGAATGGGGCTTGAAATCCAACGGTCCAGTGGTTACTTCTTTTGGTTTTGCAATCTATGCAGAACATTCCCTCGAATATCAAGGAGTGGGCTTAAAATACACACAAAATATTGGGACTACTTATCTATATTCATCCATTCATTCTTTCTTTCACCATTTGCTAAGGTCCTTCTGGTTGCTGGAAGGATGTGTTTGCTATGTGCATGGGACTTGGGGTGACAATGATGTGGTAACTATTTTCAGGAATTTGCTGATTGGGGCGGGGACTTTTCGGTCTGCATTGACAGCATGACAAACAAATTCTGCTGGGGATGTGGGGGAAGAGGACCTCATGGAGGGGGTGATGTTGACCCTGGACCTTGAAGGGCAAGTTCAAGTTCACCAGGAAGGGAACTTGAGGTGAAGGGAAGAGAGGGGCAGCGTCCAGGTTGCCAGGAGCATGGTTTGCAGGGGAAGGATGGGGTGAAGAGGTAGGGGACATTCTTCGGAAGATGCTAAATGTCACCCCAAGGATTAGGCTTTATCCTGTCAGTGAAAGAAGTCCTAGCAAGCTGTGCATGGGGACTGGAGGTAGATTTGTGTTTGAGCCACTGCCTCTGCCAGGCTTTAGAGTGTGGGGTTCAGGGAGGGGAGTCTGATGCTGGGAAAGAGCCAGCTCTGTCAGAAACTCTTGAATGAGAGGCATGGTGGGTCACAGTGATCCCTGAGGGCAGTGGTGACTGGAGACTGATGACTCTACCATCAGATAACAATCAAATAACAACTGCTATTCAAAAAGCTCGGGAACCTCTTAGAGGGTCAATGCAATATTCCCACCTGTCTAATTTTTTTTTTTTTGAGGATGGGATGCTAAGTTTGTGTGTGTGTGTGATTTTAATAAAAATAGTTGTTCGAGCATGAAAGAAATACATGCTGCTCATTAAAAAAAACAATCAAACAACGTAGAGAAGAGTAAGTTCAAGATGGACTGAAGGCCAACTCTGGCCTCAGCATTCTGCCGAAATCTGATATTTAGCTCAGTTTTGGGCTTGGCCTTTGGAGGGACAGGTAGTTGAGACTGACTTCAACACTGTTTCTATATCACTGAAACTATGTGTGATCAACAGTTGTGTGATTGCTTCATAGCTAATCATAATGACAGCAGTGATAGGAACAAGGCGTGGCATTCAGACTTATTAATAGCTGTTTTGAAATAGAGGCAAGCCTTCTAGATGTAACTTGGCGTGGGAATCTCCTTTGAGCTTTATATGTTGGAATCTTATCAATCAGTGGAAGTGAAAGTGTGCATTTATTATTGTGAGAGGGAAGTGCTGCACTACTGTGTGTGAAAGTCATTAATTTTATGCACAAAATTATGAATGTTCAAACAGTTAAATGATGGAATAGCTCATAGTGAAATGAGAGACTTAATATGAATGATAGGTGGGAATCTGCTAGCTAGGCAGCTTTGGGAAAGCCGTGATATTGTCAGTTCCTTTTGAGGAACCAAAAATATTATGAAAACCTAAAAAATTATAAGATGAAAAAGTAGATGAATGCTATAGACTCAGTGTGTTCCCCACCAATTCGTATTCTGAAGCCGAATCCCCAGTGTGATGGTATTTGGAGGTAGGGTCTTTGGGAGGCAAGGAGGTTTAGATGAGGTCATGAGGGTGGTGTCCTCATAATGGGATTAGCACTCTGGTAAGAGGAAAACCAGAGAGCCAGCTCTATTTCTGCCGTATGTGTACACAGCAAGAGAATGACTGTCAGTGTGTGTCCTCAAATAGTCTTGGGGAGGGGACACTCATGCCTCATGGGAGCATCTTTAGGTCACCTAGCCAGATGCCCACAGTACCTGATCCAGCATGTGAGTGAATGTTCTAGGAAAATGCATGTTCTAAGTTTGTACTTGAGGACACCTTTCCCCCTGCTACAGTGATTCAGGGGTTCCCTTCACTTCTGCCAGCAGCCACTCCCATCATGATCAGCAGGAGGATTACAGGTGCTTCAGAGCATGTGTGGAGGCTCTTGAAGTCAGGGATGAGGGGTTGAACCTGGCTGATGAGAAGAGGATCTGGGTGGGTAAAACGGCTGCATACAAGGTGGAAGGTCTCAGGGAGTGGGGGACGAGGGTTAGTGGGATCAGCTTCCCTCTAACCCCAGGGAATTTCCCTTTCAGCCCCAGGGGCTCCCAGGGGCTGGCATCTTGCTTTCTCTGCCGCTGCCACCAGGCTGTCCTCCATAGTTTCCCTGCCCTCTGGCCTACTGACAATGGGGATGGTCTCACCACTCTCTGGACTCTTTGGCTCCAAAAACAAGCACGTGGCCTTTCTGACATTTTCTAAAGAGTTCTTGCTGCAAGTAGCAAAAGGTCAGCAGTTTATAGTTCTCTCCTAAGAAATGCCTGTGTTATACTGTTCAGTGAAAAGTCAGAGTGCACTAAATTGTTGAATCTCCTTTATCCATTATAAACAAACAGGCAAGGCTGGAAGGGATTGTCTCTGAGTTATAAGTAATGCTATTTCCCTCACTTTTCTTTATTCCCCAAGCTTTTTTTTTTTTTTTTTTTACAATATGCATCTATTATTTTTATAACTAAAAAGAATAAATCTAAAGATTTTTTAAAACAAAACAAAATAAAAACTGTTGCCTTCAAAGCAGGAAGAGGATTCTGACCAGATGTCTAACCTGCTGGCACCTTGATCTTGGACTTCCAGCCTCTGGAACCATGCGAAATAAATGCTTGTTGTTTAAGTCTGCAGTAATTTGTCACAGCAGCCTGAATCAACTATGACAATTAGCTTGCGTCATTAAGTCTCATTTTAGAGAATTATTGGTTGTAATAACATTCATGACATTAAACAAAACAAGCTTTCAGAACTAATTTTGAATTTTTTAACGTTTAATTCTATTCAGGCCACGAGCCTTTCAAGGAAAAAGCCTCATCCGAGAGTTCTTCACATCAGGCTAAGATGAATGAAAGATAGGATGTCAACTTCACCATGTCCGCGTTTCAAAAAGAGGAAGTCCTCCAAAATCACATGCAACGTTTATGATAAATGATCCTTGATTCAGATGTAATGGAAAATATAAAAAGAATAAACTGTTGGAGAAAAATGAGACTCCCCTCAAAATGTGTTGCTTCTGCCCTACCTTGCTTGAATGTGACGCACACTGGTAGTGCAAGGTTTGAGGACCACCCATTTAAGCTGATGGTCCAGAAAAACTATGTCTGCACTTTATTACAGCCCTCAAGATCTCGCTATAGTTTTAACACAAAATCATAATAATAAAGCTTTAACATAAAATGATGTATAGGCTTTGGCTTTCTCTGTGGCTGAATTTATGCAATTGATCACTTGGCATTCAGGTGGAATGTATTTTCTGAATATAATGCACCTCTGGATGTAAACAGAATTTTTTTTTCTCTCCTTCAGCTGTAATCTCTTCCTCAGAGGTAACCGAGTCTAGAGTGTTTTCTTTTAAACTTTTGAAATGTAGCTATAAAATATTTGTATGTTTTTATTTGCAACAGTGGGATTGTATCATGGTTGTTGCTGTTTAGTCAGTTGTATCTGACTCTTTTTGTGACCCCATGGACAGGAGCCTGCTCCTCAGTCCATGGGATTTTCCAGGCAAGAATGTGAGTGGGTAGCCATTTCCTTTTCCAGGGGATCTTCCTGACTCAGGGATTGAACCTATGTCTCCTGCATTGGCAGGCGGATTCTTTATCGCTGAGCCACAGGGGAAGCCCTCTACTGTCCAATAATTTGCTGTTCGCCATTCAATAATTTAATACAAACTTCTTTCTATGAGACTAAATAGAACTGTATCTTATGCTTTGTAATGACTGCTTGTATTTCAATATATGGGTGTGGTTTTATTTATCTAACCAATCTCCAGTGAAAGAACATTTAGGCTACTTCCAATTTTTATCTATTGTGAGGAATGTGGCAGTAAACATTTTTTTTTACAGCTTTTTGGTAAGTACTATTTCCTTTATATATATGTCTATATGTATATATATATTTTTGGTAGGTCTCGCCATATTGTCTTTTAGAAATATTGTATCAATTAATATTTCCACCCACAATGTTTATATATGAGAAGGCTGTTTCCCTTGCCAACACTGAGCGTCATCTGCCTTCTGAATCTTTGCCAACGTGCTCTCTGAAAAATGGTCTCTTGATATTTTAATATGCGTCTTTTATTATTAGTGAGGTTGAATATCTTTCTATGTGTCATTGCATTGATTACTTTTAATCACAGAGGAAATGATATCATCTTAAGTGAAGGAGAAAATACCAGCATATGGATAGATATTTTAACTTTAGATGGTTCTGTGTGGATGGTGATTTAGTCACTAAATCGTGTCTGACTCTTGCGACCCCATGGACTGTAGCCTGCCAGGCTCCTCTGTTCATGGGATTCTCCAGGTGAGAATATTGGAGTGGGTTGCCTTTTCCTTCTCCATCTATGTGGATGGAACACGTTATATTTGTGCCTCTCTGTCCAGTGGTCAAATCATTTTCACTTCCTAATATCTGTTAATCTTCACAATCAGTCAGTGAACAAAATACCATAATGTCTTTAGCTGTGAAAGGATGGGGCTTTGAGAGCTCAGCTGATTGGCCTATGACCTCCTGGACAAAAGTAGGTTTGGAGTATGAAGCTCCATTTCTACATCCCAATTGGTCTTTTTTTTGAACTTTTTTTTTTTTTTAGGTGAACCTATTTTAAAGTCTTTAGTGAATTTGTTACAATACTGTTTCTGTTTTATGTTTTGGTTTTTTGACCACAAGGCATGTGGAATCTTGGTTCCTGACCTGGGATCGAACCCACACCTCCCACACTGGAAGGCAAAGTCTTGACCACTGAACCACCCTGAATATGCCCCCTAGTCGGTCTTCATACTATGCTATCCCACTATGTCAGCCACTGAACAACTGAGATCCAGATTCCTGGGCTGACAGTTTCTAAATAGTAGAAATCACAAGGGCTTCCTGGGTGACTCAGCTGGTAAAGAATCTGCCTGCAATGTAGGAGACAAAAGAGACTCAGGTTTGATCCCTGGGTCGGGAAGATTCCCTGGAGGAGGGCATGGCAACCCACTCCAGTATTCTTGCCAGGAGAATCCCATGGACAGAGGAGCCTGGAGGGCATGGTCCATAGGGTCACAAAGAGTCAGACACGACTGAGTGACTCAGCACAGCACACAGAGAACAGCTCTACACGTATATGATCTCACTGAATTCTTGTAACCACACACACAGACGGGGAACCGACAATGGACATACAGTCAGGATTTCACCCTGGAATCCTCACTTGAGCCCATACTTGTGACAAGATCCACCCGTCTTCCTGTGCCAACCAGCACCCCACCTGAGGAAACAGCCTCCCCGTGGATGCTCCTGAGTCCCCATGCATGGCGCCACGTGAGACTGAAACTTACCCAAGGGAGACAAGACTCAGGCTGAGAATTAAGGGGAGGGGCGGTAGGCGTTGTGTTTCCTCAGCAAGGATGCTATTGGTATTCTGAGCAAGATGGTTCTCAGTGCCGGATCACCTCCTGCATTGCTGGAGGCTTAGCATTCCCAGCCTTACTCTTTAAGGGCCTTTAGCATCCTCCCAGGCACCATGACAGCCTGAGAATTTCCAAATAGCCCCAGAGAGGGGGTCCTGTTGGGAATCCCTGGACCAAGGGACTCTTGATCGTGATACATGCTTGTCTCGGCTGAGGGAACCGTGTTGTGTCTGGTATGGTTTAGGCCAACCCTCTGCACAGGGCTGGGGTTTGGGGCGTATTCTGCACAGGCAATGTGGTATTTCTGGGTTTTCCTCCGAGGCTGATCCTCTGTAACCCCCAAAGCGCCTGACGCCGCCTCCATTTGCAGATGGTCAATAACTGGCCACACTCGCTCTGGACAGATGTCTGGGCTCCGGCCCTGAGCAGCTCCTCTTCCAGGCCTAGATTTTTCTTCCCCTGATGGCAGAGGCGGCAGCAGGCCGGGAAATGACCAGCTCATGGTTGTCTTGCTCCAGGGAGGGACTTTCAGGGTGGGAACCCAAGCTGTCTTGGCTGGTTTCTTGGAAAGCCAGCTTGGCCCAGTCCTCTGACCATGGAAGTGGGCTCACTGGTTCAGTGCTGCCCTTTGTGCCAAGCCCGTGGTGTGTCCATGGCCACTGCGTGGGCTCATGGTGCTTTCAGGAAGAGCTGGAGCCTCCCTGGTGTGATCAGCAGAAATTTGGGAAACGTGAGGAGCGTGAGAGGCCGTGCGTGCTACCAGGGGTTTGGCTCCTGGCCTGCAGCTGCCCCCAGCCAACCGGCCGTGCCCCGAAGGGGTTCCTCGGGCGTGCTTTTTTTTTTTTTTTTTTTTCGGGCGTGCTTTTTAAAGTAGGAGAGGCAGCTCTGCTGTAGCAGTGTTGAAACCATCGCGGGCCTTGCGCGAATTCGCCCAGCCAAGAGGGTTTGTTCCAGGGCAGTCAGAACACGTGTGCAAAGAGAGGTGATGCTGAGAACAGGAAGTGGTTTAGAGCAGCCAGATTTCTAACACAGAGATGGGTCCTTTCTGAGTCCTGCTTCCTCATTTGTGTAAACACCAGCCTCCTTCACTCTGGTTGTTGTCGAGGACCAGACTATGAACAAGAAAGCTCACTGTTCAAAAGCAATTGTGTTTTTTTCTTTTTTTTTAAGACTTTTTTTTGGGAAAAAAAAAATTTTTTTTTGGATGTGGATTATTTTTTAAAAAGTTAATGATTATTTGTTTATTTTTGGCTGTACTAGGTCTGGGTTGCTGTGACCAGCTTCTTCTAGTTGTGGTGAGTGGGCACTGCTCTTGCTTGTGGCATGCGGGCTTCTCGTCGCGGTGGCTTCTCTTGTTGTGGAGCCCAGGCTCAAGACCACGGGCTTGGTAGTTTAGGCACACGAACTTTGTTGCCCAGAGGAATGTGGAATCTTCCCGGACCAGTGATCGAACCCCTGTCCCCAGCATAGGCAGGCACTGGATCACCAGGGAAATCCAAGCAATTGATTTTTAAATTGGACCTTGTATCGTTTGGCTTCCCAGGTGGTGTGAGTGGTAAAGAACCCATCTGCCAATGCAGGAGACATAAGAGATGCAGGTTTGATCCATGGGTCAGGAAGATCCCCTGGAGGAGGGCATGACAACCCACTTCAGTACTGGTGCCTGGAGAATCCCATGGACAGAGGAGCCTGGTGGGCTACAGCCCATAGGGTCACAAAGAGTCAGACACGATGGAAGTAACCTAGCAAGCACATACACACATGCACAGTACGCTATAAATACCGGGTGGTCCCCTCGTCCTGTGGCTCCTGCCTCAGGTGGGTGGATGATGCTAGGAGGTGAGGGGCCTCTTGATGGGCTCCTATGGCTTAACTTCTGCTTCTGGGAAAAATATGGGCAGAGAATCTTCTAATCTGAGGCTCTTACTGGTGGGCCCTTTGCTGGGAAGCTGGTGGCTGGGCTCTGAGGTGCTCTGAGGAGACACAGGGGATTTGTGGGACCTTCCTGTTGCTTTTTTGGACTTGCTGTGTGTGTGTGGCTCACTGTCCATTCCCTGAGACATGCCATCCAGCTAATATGTTCCGTGGCTTTGAGGAGGTCAGTCTGGGAGCAAGTGGGTCCTCTGTTGACTGCAGATATTGTCACAACAAGGGTGGCCTTTCATCTCTGGAGGGAAATAACTGAGGATGTTTTGGTTGTATCCTTTATGCTGATTCCAAATGTGCTCCATTAACTAGACAGCATATTAAAAAGTAGAGACATTACTTTGTCAACAAAGGTCCGTCTAGTCAAGGCTATGGTTTTTCCAGTGGTCATGTATGGATGTGAGAGTTGGACTATAAAGAAAGCTGAGTGCCGAAGAATTGGTGCTTTTGAACTGTGGTGTTGGAGGAGACTCTTGAGAGTCCCTTGGACTGCAAGGAGATCCAGCCAGTCAATCCTAAAGGAAATCAGTCCTGAGTATTCATTGGAAGGACTGATGCTGAAACTCTAAAACTTTGGCTACCTGATGCAAAGAACTGACTCATTGGAAAAGCCCCTGATGCTGGAAAAGATTGAAGGCAGGAGAAGAGGGTGACGACAGAGGATGAGATGGATGGCATCACTGACTTGATGGACATGAGTTTGAGCAAGCTTCGGGAGTTGGTGATGGATATGGAAACCTGGTGTGCTGCAGTCCATGGGGTTGCAAAGAGTTGGACACGACTGAGCGACTGAAATGAACTGAACTGAACCCTGTCATGTTCTTAATGCAGACCTGGGCAGCAACCAAGCTGGATAAGGCTTCTGAAGTGGTTCAACCTTGCAGACTTAGAGGACTGGCTGGGGGCTATTCTATACAGATACAGTTTGTTATGGGTATATGGGTGTGTCTGTGAAAATCCACAGACATTCAGCCTAGAACCAACCAGGGTCTTGGGCTAACACATCTTTTAGTTGAGTTTCTTGGAACCCTGCTGGTCTCTGCTTCCAGGGCTTCTTGAGAGGTAGTGAGGACAAATTTCAGGTGTCCCCTTGGAGTGGGATGTGGTTTATCGTGTGGGAGGGTGGAATGAGCTTGGAGTTTGGACGCCACCAACCTGAAGACCAATCACAGGAGACCACCACTTAATAACTCTGCAGAGGTGTTGATTTCTTTGTCTCTGCAAGGAGATAATACTGTCTCATCTGAAATGATTGCCTGGAAATCAACCAGGAAATATGAAAAGACTTTGGAACCTGTAAAATGCTCTCCAAGTGTTGTCTGTATTATTTTCTGCTCTCAAAAACTGAACTTCAAAGTCGCTTTCAACTGTGATGAATTCTGTGATGTTTATCTCTTCCTGGGACAGAGCTCTGTTTTCTTCCCACAAGACACCCACAATCCCAAGAGGTGCCCCAGGTCATGGTGCAATCCAGCGAGCTGACACTCTGTCTTCTCTTAATTTAGTCCAATTTTACATTTCCTCTCCCTTTTCCCTTTATTTTTGTTTGAATTTGAACCTAATAGATCCTTAAAGCCACAACGGTCCGGTGAAGATCAGCGTAGCATTCTTGCCAGAGCTGCAATATCAGACATTACGTCATAGCGCAGCTGCTGTCTGGGGGTGCTGGTGGAAGTGGGGGCCACTTTGGTTTGCTGCCTCCTTGATGAGGTGCTCCTGCAGGAATGACTTTTATAGGCAGAAAAATGGAGCACTGAGAGTTTGGCTAATGCCCACTAGATGGATGTCATAACATCGGAGTTAGTTCATGGCTCCTCAAAGTCTTGAATATCAATTGCTTTTCCTTTCTGTGACGTGGAGGCCTATTTGCCCGGAGTGGGGATTATGGTTGAGGCATCAGTATATAGATAGAAGTCTCGGACTAAGAAAGAGTACTGGCCTTGGAGTGTTACAACCTAAGCTGAGTTGACCCACCACCAGCTACATGTGAGACTTTGAAGGAAAAATCGCTTAACCCTCAGGAGTCATATGTGTAATGGAATATAGCAATATTTGGGGATAGTTGCATATATCACATTGTATACTAATGACCTTTGTAGAACATGAATATTTCAAAATCTGTGTTTAATGTGCATTCAGCAAGCTGCCCGTATCATGAGGACAGCTTGATGAACTACCCCGAAGTAAATGCACTCATGTAAGCACCAGCCAGATGAAGGACTGTAATGTTACCAGAACCTTGGAATCCCTTCTGCTCTCTCCTTTCCACAGTCCACCTTCCTCCCCGCAAATGACCACAGTCCTATCTCCGAACACCATAGACCTGTGTTGTCTTGTTTTTTTTTTTTTAATTTAAGTATATTTGATATACAATGTTGTGTTAACTTCTGCCACAACAGCAAAATGATTCAGTTATACACATATATATTCTTTTCCCTTATGGTGCTTCATAGTAGGATAATGAATATAGTTCTCCATGCTGTACAGTAGGACCTTGTTGTTCATCTATTCTGTATATGATAGTTTGCATCCACTAACCCCAAACTCCCAACCCATTCCTTCCCCACCTCCTCTCTTCCTCGGCAACCACAGGCCTGTGTTCTCTGTGAGCCTATTTCTGTTTGGTAGCTAAGTGGACAGTTTCATTTGTGTCCTATTTTAGATTCCACATGGAAGTGATGTCATCTGGTACTTATATTTCTCTTTCTGTCTTCACTTAGTGTGATAATCTCTAGGTCCATCTACGTTGCTGCAAATGGCATTATTTCATTCTTTTCTTTGCTGCATAGTATTCCATTGTATAGGGTTCCCCCGGTGGCTCAGGGGTAAAGAATCTGCCTGCCAAACAGGAGACTCGAGTTTGATCGCTGGGTTGGGAAGATCCCCTGGAGAAGGAAATGGCAACCCATTCCAGTATTCTTGCCTGAGAAGTCCCATGGACAGAGAAGCCTGGCGGGCTAAGTCCATGGGTTTGCAAAAGAATCCGAATTGACTTAGCGACTCAACAGCAGCATTCCATTGCATATATACCACATATTCTTTTTCCATTCCTCTTTCGATGGGCATTTAGCTTGTTTCCATGTCTTGGCTGTTGTGAATAGTGCTGTTGTAAATATAGGGGTGCCTGTATCTTTTTGAATCATAGTTTTGTCCAGATAAATGCCCAGGAGTGGGTTTGCTGGATCATATGGCATGGTGTTGCCTGTTTTTGAACTTCACGTCAGTGAAATCATGGAGTATGTACACTGGCTTTTTTGCTTGTGAGATTCACCCATGTTGTTGCAGATTGTGGTAGTTTATTTATTTATTTGCACCATTATATAATTTCTAAAGTGTGACTACACCCCAGCATTTCCATTCTACTGTTGATGAAGATTCGGGCGGCTTCTAGTTCTTCACACTCCTACCTAATGTTATGGTTGCCTGCATTTCTGTTTGGTGTATGCCTAGGCGTGGAATTTCTGCATTTGCTACAGTATGTCTGGAGCTCGATTTGAGCAGATACCTGCAAACAGGTTTACAAAACAGACATGTCAATTTCCACTCCCAGACAGGAGCGTGTGGCTTTCTGTTTCTCCCCATCTTCTCTAACACTTGGTATTGGCATTGTTTTTCATTTTGTTATTCTGATGTGGTAAAACAACATCTCATTTTGCTTTTTCATTTACATTTCCCTAGTAGTGACTGAGGTTCAGCACTTTTTTGAAAATTTAGAAACCATTTCAATACCCTCTTTTGTGAAGCTCTTGTTCAAATCTTTTGGTCATTTTTCTATTGCATCAAAAAATTGTAGAAGCTTTTACTCTATTTCAGTTACACTCTATTATTGGATATTTTATTGCACATATCTTCTCCTCCTTTGTGGCTTGCCTTTTCACTCTCCTCATCTTATTATGAACTGAAGCTTCTAATTTTAATGTAGCTTAATATATCAGCGTTTCCCTTATTGCCAGTGCCTTTTTATTTTAGCCTTGCACTTGGGAAACCTTTGTTTGGAGTGTGATGTCTGGTGTCCTTTGGTTACACCCTCTTCTTCCTGCAGGTCAGACAACCCAGGGGCAGGTGACCTGGGGAAGCCTCCAAAGTAGCTGCCCATCTGCCAGAACAGCCTCAGCCCAATCCCACAGTGCCAGGGAGCAGCCCTGAGCTGGCGGGTTTACCTCCACATCCCGGCTGCTCTGAAGAACCTGCTGGAGGCTCTAGGCTCCGGACTGGAGTCAGGGGCTCCACCAAGGGTGCACAGGGCTCCCAGCTCCCAGGACCCATGTCGTTTATTCCCCTGGTTATGAAGAGCTAGCATTAGTTGGCACTTTCCTAAGACTGTGCTTCTAGAACCTCTGTGGAAAGAAAACCTCTGACTGGGTTTATAGTCCTCAGTCTAGGAATTAGACACAGGGACTCCTTGTTGGCCCCAACTCCCTTTCCAGGGAAATGTCTGTCCTCCCATGGCCTTGCTGGGTGAGGGGGCTCTGTGAGACCCTGCTTCCTCATCACAGGTGCTTGAGCCAGGGGTGGACATGGGAGCCAGGAGTAGCCTGACTGTGCGCTGGCCAGAGAGCTATCAATGGCTCACGTGTCCTCCTAAGCCAATCAGATTCCCTCTTTGGGGGAATCTGAACCAGGAGTCAGAAGGATTTTTTTCTGGCTGATTCTGGGCACATGTGCTGGACATTCCCTGTTGAGTTGGGGTCAAAGGGAGCCTTTTTGGGGTCTATGTATTTGCTGAACATGTAAGGAATGGAGACTCAGAGAAGCCAGTCGGGAGGGAGAAGGGGAAGGAGTAAAGCAGAGCAATCACGTGTGCTCGGAGACAAAGAGAGCAAATCCCCGTTTTCTGCTCCCTTCAGGCCCGATTTAACACTTCCTGGTTTCCCTCAGGATCTCCGTGTTTCCTTGCAATAACCCTAAACCCTCACTCAAGGTCCTTGGAGTGGGTTTCTGATTCTTGCAATTAAAAGCGTTTGGACTAAGATAGACCAGATCAAAGTTAAGGGAAAAAGAAAAGAAAAAAGATTTATGGGTTGTATTTCGTTCAATAAACCTTATGGAATTCTAGTAAAAATTGATTTCCCTACAATTTAGATCACGTATCTTATTGACTAGAATTATGTCTGTGAGGATAACCGCACTGCTCTTTAGCCACTAAAATGTGAATTCTGGATGCATGAGCAGAGGCGGCTTTCTGGTCTTTATCCTATAATTAAAGCAGGACCCTAACATGGATCTAGGTGGATGGGGAGGGTGGGGGCAGAGGCACCTGTGACCCATGGGTGAAGATTCCTCACCTCTAGTCTGGAGGTGTGAACCTCAGCGTGTTTCAAAGGTTGTTAGGATTAAAAGGTGGTTACAACCTCAATCGCCAAGGGTCAGAGAATGGTTAAATAAATTAGTGGTCTCCACATGAGGGTGTGTTTATGGAGTCATTAAAGATGATGTCATTAAAGAGGTTTTTAATGCTATGGGAAATTAATTGTATATGTAACATTAACCTGTAAACAGATATAAAATGTTTTATACAGGTTAATCTCAAGGATGCTGAAATAAACATGAGAAAGCTGGTAACAGTAGTTATATATATTATGTAACTTGTATATATATATACATATTTGCCTTCCTGTGTTTTCTATGATTATGTAAAGTTTTTTTTTTTTCTTGGAGTATAGCTGATTTACAACATTGTGTTAGTTTCTGCTGCTCAGCACAGTGAATCAGTTACACATGTACATACATCCACTCTGTTTTAGATTCTTTTCCCATATACATCATTACAGAGTATTGAGTAGAGTTCCCTGTGCTATACAGTAATTTCTTATTAGTTATCTACTTTATTTATAGTAGTGTGTATATGCTGATCCCCATCTCCCAAGGTATCTCTTCCACTTTTACCCCCTGGTAACCGTTAAGTTTATCTTCTACATTTACGATTACTTTTATAATCAGAAAAAGAGTTTGAAACTAAAATCAAATGAATGAATGGTTTACGCAGGCTTTCCAAGTGTGACATGAGTCCACTGTGGACTTTTCTTCAAACATTCATTATTATTATTTTTCTAATTTGCTTTATTGAAGTATAGTTGGTTTGCATGTTGTGTTGATTTCTATTGTGCAGCAAAGTGATTCAATTATACACATACATACATTCTTTCCCATATTCTTTTCCGTCATGGTTTGTCACAGGATAATGAGTATAGTTTTATAGTTCCCTGTGCTATACACTAGAACCTTGCTGTTCATCTATTCTATAGATAATAATTTGCATCGGCTAATCCCAAACTCCCACCCCATCCCTTCTTCACCTTCCCTCCCCTTGGCAACCACAAGTCTGCTCTCTATGTCTGTGAGTCCGAACATTAATCTTTGGTCCTAAATCCCCAAATGCCTGCTCTCCAAGGACAAAGGGATTTGGACCATTTGCGATGATACACTTCTTGGAAGACCCTTCCCTGCCTGGCCTATGGTTGGACACAGCCTTCAGGGCATTTGAAGAGTATAGTGGCTCCATTTCTCCAGGGTGTGAGAGAGGATGAGACTCTGGCTCAACAATCAGAGAACTAAGCTGGGATATGGTTTATGAAAAACATGGGAGAAGCGAGCGGCAAAGAGCTTTCAAGTGCTTTAAGATCTTAGAGTGAAAGCTTGTCCCTAGCAACCTTGACCAGGGAGGGCATTCTTGAGGATTTTTTTTTTTTTGTCCTCGAAGAGTCTGGCTTGGTGGGATGTGGGGCAGGGAAGGGCTGGCCAACAGGGACAAGGTGGCAAGAGCTGGTGGGGACTTCAGAAGCCACTTAAGTGGACACCACAGCCTTACAGATAATGACAATGACCACTTGAGTCGAGGGCTTCCTACCTGCCGGGGGTGCACACAGGTGAAGGATGCTGCTTGGTTGGAATTTCACTTAACTTTCACAATAGCCCAGTAAACAGGTTTAATCATCTTTGTTTTGCCAAAAAGAAAACTAACCAACCCCAAACAAAAGGAAAACGGCCTTAGAACTGTAAAGTAATATTCACAGGTGAGTGAAGGCAGGTCCAGGACAGGAAACTACTCTTCCTTTTAATTTTTAACCCTGATGATAATAATCAGAATAATCACATGATGGGCTTTACTATGTGCCAGACCTTGTGCCAAATGCTTTTCTTGCTTTATCTCCTTCAATGCTCACAGCAGCTTAATGGAACAGATTCCATTATTATTTTCACTTTACGCTGAAGAAACGAGCCTGGGAAGAACTTGCTGATGGTCACAAGGAGTAAGTGATGGAGCCAGTCTTGGCGCCCAGGTCCATCTGAAGCCAGGCCAGAATTCTGACTGGGGCTTCCAGGGACACCCCTACTCCTACCCTGGGGATGGGGGAGCTGAGGCCAGGGTGGAGTGTCCAGTGGCAGGGCCCTGCATCCAAGTCCTTCACCAGAATGTCAAGGACAGGGGAGCATCCATGGCATGATGCTGGAGTGCATACAGTGTGGTTGTGATCCTGCCGATTAACGCATCAATCACTCAGTGCGTGTGAGTGTGAGTGTGTGCATGCGTATGTGTGCATGCGTGCGTGCTTCCATCCATCAATGGGTCTAGTTTGGAGTGGGAAACTTTGAGTTTGGTGATCTCCAGGATCTCTCTCAGTTCAGTGCTTCTGAATGTTTACTGAGCTCTAATTACTCACGCTTCTGCCTTATCCTGGTGCAGTTTTGAGGCAGAGTTAGGGTTGTTATGTGTGATCAACAAAAACAAAACGATGAGACAATAATGAAGGGTAGAAAGTGTGGTGCAGGGTTTAGATTCTGAGACCAGCGCGGATGGAGAGGTTGGGGAAGGATTCTCTGCGTGTGTGTTGCTGTACTTAGTTGATAAGTTGTGTCCGACTCTTTGCAACCCCACGGACTGTAGCCCGCCAGGCTCCTCTCTCCACGGGGATTCTCCAGGCCAGAATACTGGAGTGGGCATGCCCTCCTCCAGGGGATCTTTCCAACCCAGGGATTGAACCCAGGTCTCCTGCATAGTAGGCGGATTCTTTACCATCTGAGCCACCGGGAAGCTGTGTGATTACATGTGATTATGTGTGAACAAGTGTGTGTGAGTGTGTGAAAGTACATCTGTGAGTGAGCTGTGAGCATGTGTGAGTGTTAATATGTGAATGGGAGTGTGTGTTTATGAGTGTGTGTGTGTGTGTGTGTGTGTGTGTGTGTGTGTGTGAGTGGGTGTGTCTGTATGAATGTATGTGTTACTCTGTGGCTGAGTGTAGAGGGACCTGGGTTGAGGTGCCCCCTGGTCTCCTGGGAAGTGAAGGAAGGAAGAGGGATGAGGAGTCCTGGCGGGAGGGGAGGCACGGAAGCCAAAGCTCAGGGTGGCCAAGGGGCTGGAAAATGGTCACCCCCCTGCCCCCGGCTGAGATCAAAGCTGAGGGAGGTCACTCTGGAGAAAACACAGAAGGAATGGACCTGAGTGTTTGCAGGTCTGGAGGGTGTCTTTGTTACAGTCCCTTCTGACCTTGGGTCCAGGAAGACACATACCCAGTTGGCCATCAAGGAACTGGACCTTTGGGCTTGAGGGCTAAATGCCTGTCAAACAAGTCAGAGCCTGGAGGAGGAGGGGGTTCCACCTCTGACCTGGAGGCCACCTGGGGGAGGGGGCGATGCCACCAGCGGATGGGGCCGAGGTGAGGCCTGTTAGCCCTGATTGGAGGGACCACAGTTTCTGACCCCCTCCTAAAGGGCCCTTCCTTTGATGAGAGTTTTTTTTCCTAATTTACTCCAGACATACATATACATCACATAGAGCTGTACATCCCATTAGTTGTAAAACCAGAGACAACTGATAGACTTTCTGTTCACATGGTCATGGAGCCAAGGACATCTTCACCGGGTCCTTTGAGCTGAAGCCTTTCTGCAGTCTGGGGGGCTCTGAGGAAGGTCCAGGGTAGGTGATACTAGCAAGTGACCCTCAAAAGGCCTATTCCCAGGAAGCCTCTTCAAACAGCAGAATAGAATTCCAAACTATGAGAGAGTAGACCGACCTCCCAGCCAAAGTTTCCTTGACTTCAGGGGCTGACTTTGGATCTGTGCTGGGTTGACCGTAGAAGCCATTGGGCCAGGAGATATGGTCTCACACTTACTTTGTTTTAAATTGAAAGACACTTGACTTACGATGCTGTGTTAATTTCTGCGAAACAGCAAACTGACTTACTTATACATATATCTACACTCTTTTTCCATATTCTTTTCCATTATGGCTTTATTGAATATAGTTCCCCGTGCTGTATGGTAGGACCTGTGGTCCATCCATTCCAAATGTAATCACTTACCTCTGCTAACCCCATACTCCTACCAAAGCCCTCTCTCTTCCCTTCTCCCCTTTGACAACCACACGTCTGCTCTCCATGTCTGGGTCTTAGATCGTCTTTTTGCCGCGTCCCACCCACCCACTGGAGCTGTGTCTGTAACATCGGCAAAGATTCTCAAAATACGAGTTCCTGGGCCTTGTGTTGGCCCTGTTTTCTGTCCTGCACACGCAAAGACCTTTGAGTCGGCAGCTCTCTTTTATAAGGTTGCTACTTCCTGCCCTCACTTTATTACATCTGTTCTTTGGGGCATGGTGTTATAAATTGGGTATGTGATGATGTGTAATCACTAACTGAAAAGCCAATACATTTTCACAGTACCGGCAGCAAGACAAATAAAAGGCAAAATGAAAGGCTTGTGCTCTTTGGACAAAGGGAAAAGCACACAACACTCATATTAAAAAAAAAAAAAATCAGACTGAATTGAAAATGTTGTCATCTTGGGGGCTGGTTTTCTTGGGGTTAGTCTGGCTTGTGTTGTTTGCCTCCTGGGAGTGGGGTACCTCTGGCTGGGAGGTGGGGAGTGTGGAGGATGGGACCTACATTATTATTAGGCTTTGTAAATCTCAGGCTATTGCCTTGGGTGCTTATGAGTTATGATTTTCGGTAGCCTTTGATTGAGGACAGCTGGTCCTGTGGTCAGAGGATACAGGGCAGACAGAGACAGTTAAAGAGAGAGTGATGCAGAAAAAAAGAAGCATATAAGTCTGTGTTTAGGTGGGTGAACACTGTAGAATGATTTCCCCCAGTAGAAATTCAGTAAACACCTGGGGTGATATTAATGTCTCAAGGACAGAGCGATCCATACAATCCCGGCTTTGTAAGTGATGATGCTTTTTTCTTCTGATTCTGTCCTCTCACACTGGAGAGAGTGGATAGGATGAGAGTGTTTGTACAATTTGGAGCTCTTAAGAAAGAACTCTACACCCCCACCCCACTCACCCCCGTGCTCCTATCCAGCAAATCCGAATATTCATTCGTATTCTTCTCCACCACCCTGCAGAAATACAGTCTGCAGGCCAGAGAATTTTATTTTGCTTTGCTTTTTTTCTTCTCCAAGGTCTGGAGGAAAATGCAATAGAAATGGGGCTTGGGAGGTAGTTTTTTGAAACTGATTAAAGTAAAAGATAATAGGAATAATATATATTGTCAGTCTAGAACAGGTTTCACCAGGAAAAGTAAAAGAGGAAAAAAAAATCTTTAGGCTTGCTAGCTAATTATGTTCATGAAGTTAAGATGAAGGTGAGTAGAGATAAGGGTCCCTCCATTGTAATGAGGATTTAACCTTGTGAGCATTCTAGAAACGCGGACTTTAGCAGTTCTTTCAACACATTGATATCCTAATAATAATAATAGGAATAACCTAGCTATACTGCATTTATAAATCACCTGTACACAGGGCTGAACAAAAGGAAGGACCCAGTGTACATAAGAGGGCCCAGGAGGCTGGAGGGGCTGGGGCCATGTCACTTATCAATACAAATCTCCCCTCTCCAGGGCCCTCCAATTTTTCTTCTGGGGTCAGCCAGCTCTCAGCAGATTAATATTCAGAATTCTTTCATAGTTTATCTCATTCGGTTTCCTTAAGAACTGTGAGGGAGGCAGAAAAGACACTTTCGTCATTTCAGAATGACAGACGAGGAGACCGAGTCTCACACGTGGGGGCTGACTTGTCCACGGCCGCCAGTGGCAGAGCCAAGACCTGGCCCAGGCCTTTCACAGTCCGCTTCTGTCATCTCCAGGCCATCTGTGAGGGGCTGCAAAGGGGATGAGACCACCTAACCAACAACGCCAGCACAGGCAAGGTCACCTGTAAGTCCCCAGCAGTGCCTACCCCTGGTTTCAGTTCTGAAGGCTGTGTGCTCCTGACGGGCTGGCAGGCACAGCCTGGGTCCCGTTAGGATGACCTGCCCTAGCGCAAAACAAAGCAATCCTCTGTCTGCCATCGCTGAATTCTCATAGCGGGGAAACTCAGAACATTACGATGCTTTCATAATTGGGGGTCACTTTCTGAGATGAAGCTGCTGGCCTCTTTAGTTACGCAACACAGACCTTCACTTCATTCAGACAGCACCATTGATAAATTAATAGACTAATTAAACAATTTACTTATGTATTTTATTTTTGTCTGGGCCGGGTCTTCATTGCTGCGTGGCCTTTCTCTGGTTGCAGTGAGCGGGGGCTCCTGCAGAGTTTGGTGCGTGCCTCTCACTAGAGTGACTTCTCTTGTTGCGGAGCACTATCTCTGCCACGTGTAGATTTCAGTAGCTATGGCACGTGGCTCAGTGGTTGGGCTCCCCGACTCTAGAACACGGGCTTCATTGTGGCGAACAAACAGGCTTAGCTGCTCCATGGCACTTGGGATCTTCCCAGACCAGGGATCGAACCCAGGTCTCCTGCATTGGCAGGTGGATTCTTCGAGGCACCAGGGAAGGCCTCGACTAATTTTTGTTGTAGGCTGCTCACACCCCAGGCTGAATCACACCCCAGTAAGATCTGTGAAGGCTGGGTTCTTGTGTATCTGTTTTTCCCACTTAAGATCTCAAGTGCTCCTCCAACTAATAAAAAAAAAAAAAAAAAGATCTCAAGTGCTTAGAACGGTGCCTGACATTTTTAATTGCTCAGTGACTGTTTTTTTTTTTTTTTTTTGTTGTTGTTGTTTGTTTGTTTGAAAGGCCAGATAATGAAATGAGGAGAAAGCAGCAGAGACTGACAATCTTATTGATATGTTCATGTCCAGGGTTTCCCTGGTAGCTCAGTTGGTCAAGAATCCGCCCGCAATGCAGGAGACCCTGGTTTGATTCCTGGGTCCGGAAGATCACTGGAGAAGGGATAGGTTACCCACTCCAGTATTCTTGGGCTTCTCTTGTGACTCAGCTGGTAAAGAATCTGCCTATAATTCGGGAGACTTGGGTTTGATCCCTGGGTTGGGAAGATCCCCCGGAGAAAGGAAAGGCTACTCACTCCAGTATTCTGGCCTGGAGAATTCCATGGACTCTATAGTCCTTGGGATGACAAAGAGTCAGACACGACTGAGAGACTTTCACTTTCATGTCCAGTGAAGATAGGAGGATATCACTATTGGATGTCCAATCTGTAGTTCAAATGGAGAAAAGAAATAAAGGGACAGAACTGACATATGGTCCAGGGGACCACAGATACCCAGAACCCAAGTGTACCCCCTTTAGAAAGTGCGTTTCTCAGATCCTGCCTTTTTCATATCAGTTCTACCAGTGATTAAGTTGTGAATTGACAAGAAATATGTTCTGTTTATTTTTTTTTTCAAGGTTGAATTTTGGAATGAATTATTGGATTGACTGGTCCATAAAAACAATAAATCAATAGTTAAGAGTGAAATTCGTTGTTAAAAGGCAAAAGGCCAAATGATGACCTAATAAAGATGATGGATGAAATCAGGAGTCAGCAAACTCTGGCCCTCAGGCCAAATCCTGCCCGGCACCTGTTTTCGTAAATAAAGTTTTATTGGAACACAGCCAGGTCCATCCATTAACCATTGTCTACGGCTGATTTCATGCTGTAGTGATAGAGTTAGTAGTTTGTGACAGAGCCCATATGGCTTGCAAAGCCGAAAGTATTTACAATCTGGCCTTTTATAGAAAATGTTTGATGACCTCTGGATTAAATGATGGTCCGTCATGTTAAAGTCCAAAGAATCAAGCTGACCACGGAGGTGAAGGCCAAAATAATGATATCTTTCTGCTGGCCAGCCCAACACCAGACCTAGCTTCTGCAAGGCACCATTATCCATCATAGTAAGTTAATGTGGTTAATTTGAGTTTTATTGGTTTGGTAGTTTTAATTGTATTTATTCTATAAATTTGTTTTTGTTTTATATGTGCATAATAGTTAGAAGTATAATATAATATAGGGAGCCCAGCCTGGGGCTTTGTGATGACCTAGAGAGGTGAGGTGGGGGGGATGGGAGGAAGGCTCAAGAGGGAGGCTGAGGCCCGTAAATATAAATGTATACATACAGGCTTTCCTGGTAGCTCAGCTGGTAAAGAATTCACATGAAATGTAGGAGATCTCTGCTTGATTCTTGGGTCAGGAAGGCCCCCTGGAGAAGGGATAGGCTACCCACCCCAGTGTTCTTGGGTTGCCCTGGTGGCTCAGACGGTAAAGAATCCGCCTGCAATGTGGGAGACCTGGGTTCGATCCCTGGGTTGGGAAGATTCCCTGGAGGAGGGCATGGCAGCCCACTCCGTGTGTTCTTGCCTGGAGAATGCCCATGGACAGAGGAGCCTGGAGGGTTACAGTCCATGGGGTCACAAAGAGTCGGACACGACTGAGTGAACAAGCATAGCCCAGCATATATATATATACACACACACACGTATATATATTTATATATAAGCACTTATGGCTGATTCATGTTGTACAGCAGAAACCAACATAACACTGTAAAACAATTATCCTCCAATTAAAAAAAAAAGAGCTAGCAGCATAAGATTTATTCCCCGGCTAGTGTTTGTATGTATCACATTTATATACTATAAAATAACTAAAGTCAACCCCATGGGAGTTAGACAGATTTTTTTTTTTTCTTCCCGTTAAGTGTGCTCTCATCCTGACTACTTAAGTTTGAAAATTACTAGTTTAAAGGCATCTGGTAGGAGCTTGTATCTAGGCTTTGTTAAGTTATACTGCGGTCACTGTTAATTGTTATCCTACAAAGTTGTTTGGGCAGGGGAACGGTATCACTAAAATATCTCTTCTGTTTCATTCATTACGTGTTTATCTTGTAACTTGGAGAACTCAAGAGAGAAAAAACTTACTGGAAGGAAATGACTTGAGTTCTGCTTTTTGATCTTTTAATGATTTTAGGATGACTGGACTCTGATCACTGTCCCCATTGCGCCTAATCTTGAAACCGTGGGGCACGTTGTCATGATTATCGATTAAATACTTTTAAATGCCTTCTGCTCTGAGCCAAACTCCTGGAGCCCAGAGTACAGGTTTTTAGAGGCTTGGGGGCTAGAAGTCTTTCCTGTTATTTACTCTCTGGAGCGTATCTGATGGTAAATTTTGAGAGCTTGACTTTGATAAGCATTCACTATCTGATATAAATGTCTGTCACTTATAAAGGCTCTAATGTCATAGGATCACAATATTGTAGAGTCAGAGGAAAGATTAAAGTTCAAAGTCAAGGCTTTTGCTCAAGATCACAAAGCTAGTAAGAGGCAAAACTGAGATTGAACCAGCTGCATTTAGAAGACGAGCGAAAAAAAAACACCCCCTACTCAAACCAAACCAAACTAGAAAAAACCCTCGACAAAACAAAAAGGCTGAAGACATCTTGGCACTGAAGTTAGAAGTGTAGAAACACAGAGCAATACAGAGCTAAAGATGCTGTTTATGACATTAACTCTGAAAAGTCATCTATTTTTATTTCCAGAAACGCTCTTTGATTTTGTCCTGAGTTGATTTTTTGGGGCTTATTTTATAGAACTTGTTCTGTCTCGTCTTTGTTCTTGAAGTCTGATAGCAGCCTTTGATGGTGAGCAGTTTAATTCTGATATGCAAATATTCCTGTAAGCATACATTATACTTGATGCCTTCTTGGGCATCGATCTGAAAATAAACTCAGCCTCCACGCCACCTAAGCTCAGCCTCGTCCTCGCATCGACACTGGAGTGATCTTTTTAAAGTTAATTTTCACTGGAGTGTGATTGCTTTACAAAGTGTTAGTTTCTCCCGTACAGCAAGGTGAGTCAGCTGTGTGTGTACATATATCTCGTCTTTTCTGGACTTCCTTCCCATGTCAGTTCACTGCAGTGCATTAAGGAGAGTTCCCTGTGCTATACAGTAGGTTCTTATTATTCTAGACATCAGTTCAGTTAAGTTGCTCAGCCGTGTCCGACTCTTTGCGACCCCATGAATTGCAGCATGCCAGGCCTCCCTGTCCATCACAAACTCCCGGAGTTTACTCAAACTCATGTCCATCGAGTGAGTGATGCCATCCAGCCATCTCATCCTCTGTCGTCCCCTTCTCTTCCTGCCCCTAATCCCTCCCAGCATCAGGGTCTTTTCCAATGAGTCAACTCTTTGCATAAGGTGGCCAAAGTATTGGAGCTTCAGCTTCAGCATCAGTCCTTCCAATGAACACCCAGGACTGATCTTCTTTAGGATGGACTGTTTAGATCTCCTTGCAGTCCAAGGGACCCTCAAGAGTCTTCTCCAACACCACAGTTCAAAAGCATCAATTTTTCGGCGCTTAGCTTTCTTCACTTTCGTCACTTCATTTTAGACATAGTAGTGTATATCCCAATCTCCCAATACGTCTCCCCTTTTCCCCTTGGCACCCATATACTTGTTCTCTATGTCTGTGTCTCTGTTTCTGCTTTGCAGTTAAGATAATCTATAACATTTTTCTAGATTCTACATATATGCCTTAATATACTATCTTTGCTTTTCTCTTTTTGACTTACTTCATGAAGTGAACTTTTGAAACACAGATCTGATCAAGTCCCGACCTCCCTGCTTAATCCTTGCCATGGCTTTCCATGACTTCCTGTGGACGGAGAAATGTGCCTTGACTTGTTGGTTCAGCCCTCCCATCTCTCTGCTCTCCTTGGAGAGCTGCTTCCCTTCCCTCCTCTTTGGTTCTGGCCACACCTGCCTCCAGATCCTGGTCCCTCTTATGCAGTCATCCTTCTACCTGGTTGGCACCATCCCACCCTTGGGCTCCCAGTTCAGGTGGCACCTCCTCAGGGAAGCGTGCTGTGCCCTTCCTGACCCAGGCAGCTCCCTTTTAAGGTGGGCCAGCACTATGCATGCTGGAGTCCTGGCGTGCTGCAGTCCACGTGGTCGCAAAGGGTCAGACGCGACTTGGCAACCAAACAATGACCACAAGCCCTGTGCATGCCCCCTAAAGCACTGCATCACTGCGTAATGCATTCAGTGTCATTCATTTGTGTCATGTGTGGTCCGTGAGGCAGAAACAGAGACTTATTCTCCACTGTATCCCTATCTCAGCACCTGGCCTCTATAGATGCTCAACATACTTGCTGAGGGCTTCTCTGGTGGCTTAGTGGTGAAGAGTCTGCCTGCCAATGCAGGAGACACGGGTTCAATCCTTGATCCGGGAAGATCCCATGTGCCATGGAGCAACTAAGCCCATGTGCCACAACTATTGAATCTGTGCTCTAGAGCGCGGGGAAACAACAGCTACTGAAGAACAGGCACCCTAGAGCCTGCACACCACAAGAGGAGTCACCACCATGAGAAGCCTGAGCACTGCAACTAGAGAAAAAGCCTGTGAAGCAACGAAGACCCAGCCCGACCAAAAAGTAATAATTATAAATAAAAAGATACTTGCTGAGCTCTGAAAGAATGAATGAAATCGGGGAAACATCTTTGAGCAATTGCCAGCAGGATGTGTTGGGAAGAGAAACCAGTTCAGTTTGGTAGCTCAGTCACATCCGACTCTTTGCGACCCCAAGGACTGTAGCACACCAGGCTTCCCTTGTCCATCACCAACTCCCAGAGCTTGCTCAGACTCATGTCCATCGAGTTGGTGATGCCATTCAACCATCTCATCCTATGTCATCCCCTTCTCCTCCTGCCTTTAATCTTTCCCAGCATTAGGGTCTTTTCTAATGAGTCCACTCTTTGCATCAGGTGGAGTTTCAGCTTCAGCATCAGTCCTTCCAATGAACACCCAGGACTGATTTCCTTTAGGATGGACTGGTTGGATCTCCTTGCAGTCCAAGGGACTCTCAGGAGTCTTCTCCAACACTACAGTTCAAAAGCATCCGTTCTTCAGCACTCAGCTTTCTTTATAGACCAACTCTCACACCCATACATGACTACTGGAAAAACCATAGCTTTGACTAGACAGACTTTTGTCGGCAAAGTAATGTCTCTGCTGTTTAATATGCTATCTAGGTTGGTCATAGCTTTTCTTCCAAGGAGCAAGCATCTTTTAATTTCATGGCTGCAGTCACCAACCAGTTGGGAGTCACTAAAACCTTCATTCAAGTCTCTGGGTAAGTTGACCTCTCTGGGCCTCAGTTAATTCATCTGATAAAGGGAGTGAGTCCTGACCCCCAGGGCACAGGTAATTGTGAAGAATAAGCAGGTCACCATGAGAAACACCAGTTCTTTCCTTCCTTCACTCAGACTCAGACACAGCAGACTGTTTTTTAGTTCAGAGAGGAACTTGGCCAACCTCAGACATCTGCTGTCCCCGGGTTCGCTCAGGGCTTTGGAAGCTGCTGGTGACCCACGACGGCGGGGTCCGCGGGTGAAGCCAGTCTGAAGCCTGGCTGCGGGAAGCAGCTTTGCCCCTGACCCAGGCTCAGGGAGCAGATGAGCTGGATCTGGCAGGGCAGGGGTTAAGCGGGAGCCACTTCAGATGGGCCCTTGCAGGGGTGAACCCGTTCATCATGATAAGTGTCATAGTAAAATCAATTCTCTGTGTACTTTTGGGAATTACAACTATCATTTTGGTGTGATTTATTTGGTGTATAACACGAACACGGCCATTTCTTTCATCATTCTGAAAGTTCATCTAAAATTGCTTTGAGTTCTGGTTTTGGGGAGTGACATGTCCAATTGTTATCATCTTTCCCGTGAAATATGGATCGAGGGATACACGGCTGCCGGCCTCGTTTTCTCCCCGTTACCTGCCTTAGGAGGCAGGGAAGTTCTTTGTCTCTGATTTCTCTTCTCTTACTGGCCTCCCCATGTGGGAATCTGTCTTCAGACCCGTACAGGGTTAAAGCCCGGGGCCTTCCTCCCTGCCAGCCCTTGGGAACGTCTCTCCCTCTTGGGCAAGGAAAGAGGGTGGTCTCAGAAGAGTGGGGGCTCTCCAACTGCTCCTGTAGGTTCCCCAGGGGCTCAGGATCAGACCTGGGGTGGGGTGGGAGGGACAGAGCCCCTGGGCCCAGCAGTTTAAGGGCTTCCGAGGTGGCTCAGCAGTAAGGAATCTGCCTACAGTGCAGGAAACACAGGAGCCCGGGGTTCGATCCCTGAGTCAGGAAGATGCCCTGGAGGAGGGGATGGCAACCCACTCCAGTAGTCTTGCCTGGAGAATCCCATGGACAGAGGAGCCTGGCGGGCTACAGTTCAGAGGGTCACAAAGAGTTGGACGTGACGGAAATGACTTAGCGTGCATGCGTGCATAGCAGTTTAAAACTGCCTTTGGGTCCAAAGGGGCGAGTCTGAGATTTGTCCCTGCCCCTTAACTGACTATGTGACTCTGGGCAATTCCTTCAACTTCTCTGAGTTTTTCCATCTATAAAGTGGCTCTTGCTGCTGCTAAGTCGCCTCAGTCGTGTCCGACTCTGTGCAACCCCATAGATGGCAGCCCACCAGGCTCCCCCATCCCTGGGATTCTCTAGGCAAGAACAGTGGAGTGGGTTGCCATTGCCTTCTCCAATGAATGAAAGTGAAAAGGGAAAGTGAAAAGGGAAAGTGAAGTCGCTCAGTCGTGTCCGACTCTTAGTGACCCCATGGACTGCAGCCTATCAGGCTCCTCTGTCCATGGGCTTTTCCAGGCAAGAGTACTGGAGTGGGTTGGCATTGCCTTCTCCGTCTATAAAGTGGAGATTATATTAATAATAAGGATGACTGCAGGGCTTAATTGCTATAATATGTGTCTAGTGCCAGGCTAGCGTGGTAAATCCTACCTGTTACTGTGATAAGCACCTCTGGTATTTGTTCTGAGCTAAGCTCTGTGACTGGGGCCTCAGTTTTCCCCAATTGGCCTCCTTTTTTTTTTTTTTTAATTTTTATGTGAACCATTTTTGAAGTCTTTATTGAATTTGTTACACTATTGCTTCTATTGTTTATGTTCTGGTTTTTCCGCTTCAAGGTGTGTGGGGTCTTAGCTCCCCAACCAGGGTTCGCATCTGCACCCCCTGCATTGAAAGGCAGAGTCTTAATCACACTGGACCACGAGGGAAGTACCCCCACCAATTGGCCTCCTGAGGTGAGTTGCAGGTCTGCAGGAAGAAGGGAAATAGAAAATGTGGGTGAGTCATAAACTTGCCTTGCTGGGAGGCAAAGGGTGGTTCTTAAAGCTCTGGGTGATCCTATGTCACCTGTTTCTCCACCTTTATTTTGCTGATGGAAGCACTTTGTATCTAGGCCCCCTGGCAGGGTTTTCGGGGGAACCTGGGACAGAGAGAACAAGTGAGGTCAGAATCCTGCCAGCCTTCCCATCTGGCCGTGGCATCTGTGGTGAGGCCTGTGGTTTATTCCTGACATCTTTTTACAATAATAACACCACCCACCATGTATCACATGCACAGACCCCTTAAAAATCAGCGTCGGGTTTTTTTTTTCCCCTCTGGGACACCTGTTCCATTTTCTTGAAATGGAGCAGCTATCTTTGTATACATTCCTCCCGACTTTTAGGTCAATGCCTGGCCCATCCAGGGTGTGCTGTCATTTGGAACACTCTGTCATGCTTTCCCTCTCCCGAGTTCCTCCATTTTCTGTTCTTCCTGTGGGACACATGTGTCCCCATCACCTCCCATCTGAATCTTCTCATCCTTCAGGATTCCAATGCCACCCCCTCTAGGAAGCCCTCCCTCATTCTCCCTGTGGGCAATGGTTTTGCTCCCATGGCTCTTTACCTGCCCCTCTCTTTCAGCATCTTTCACTTTTTTCCTTTGCAGCAGAAATCTGTAAACACATACCTTATCTACCCAACTCTCTTTTAGTTCCTGTCTGGGGGGCTATGTTTCTTGCCTCTCATATCTAGCTCAGTATCTGGTACAAAAGAGACCCTTCATGCGTCTTTCTTGACTGTTTAATGACTAGAAGTCAAGTGGTCATGCCTTGTTGCTTCTGCAGAACCATTGTGGAAGCTGGTGCTTACTAACTTAGCCAGTGGCCTGCACGTCCTCTCACTGAGAAGTTCTAGGTTTGCCTGCAGGTGATGAGTCCTGCTTGGGGAAGTCTTTGCTTCAAATCCCTCTGGTTCTCCAGAAGGGATGAACTGCCTCAAAGTCCCCAGGTGGATCCAGGTAGGCTCCCTATGGATGGAAGGGGAGGATGCTGCAGTGAGGATGAAAAGGCCCAGGAGAACAGCGAGATTGAACAAGGAGAGCCCAAGAGCAGGAAGGTTTGTCCCAGCAGAGGGGCAGAGGCGGGCTGGTCCTGGGCTGGACAGGGAGGGTGGTGAATCTGGCCTCACGCAGGGATTCAGGCCCAGTTCGCAGTCAAGGGAAGGAGCTATGGTTTCAGCATCGACACCCCGCCCCACCCTCTCCCGCAAGCAGAGAGAGCCCAGCTTCCCGGCAGAGGTGAGCAGGGCTGCTTGAGACAAACCGTCCTCTGTCCAGGTTTCCTCTGCTCCAGGGTGAGGGAGAGAACTCCCCGAGTTCCTTTAGTTCCAGGGAGGTCCCGGGAGAACGCTAGTGCAAGTCACGGGGCCCCCAGCTTGGATGGCCAGGTGGCTGGGGCCTCCCCCCCCTCCTTCCCTTTGGATGCTTCAAAAGGCACCGCTGACCTTCGAAACACGTCACTGATGCAGGTGTCCCCTTAATGCCACTGGCTGGGAGCTGTCATTGGTACTCACGCCTGTGACAGGTGTTTATCAGCAAAGCTGGCAGGATGGTCATCACCTTGAAAGCTGTCGAGTCCCCAGCCTAAAGGTGACGCTTGAGGGCTGCCACGTGGCCAGGCTGAAGTTGGCTACAGCGGCCACAGGGGAGGCCAGGTGGGACCAGAGCTGCTCTGGGAGTTGGGATGCTCGTTGCTGGGAGGAGGGTTTCAGGCCTGACTCCCCTCTTGGTCCCCGAGAGAGTCTTCCTGTCCTTCCTCCTTGACTGAGGCTCTGCCCGGAGGGTCACCGCAGTCCTTGACAAGCCCAGGACACTCTGCTGCCGTCAGAGCCATTCTTTAGTGATGGCTCTTGGGCAGATGGGGGGAGCCCTCAGGGGCAAGGACCTGTAACCTCAGCCCTGCGGGGACCAGGCCTTGCAGGTGCCGTCCTGGGTGTGTGTGCCTTGCCTGACCCGGGGGCCTCGACCGGACATGCAGGGGTAAAGCCTGCGTGGCACCAAGGGCCTTCTGATTAACACACAGCAGAGGACAGGTGTGTGTTTAACTTCTTTCTGTACCTTGTGGGGATCGGGGGCTCTGGGAAAGGCATGAGGCTTGATCCACTGACGCTGAGTATTAGAGACAAATGTGATCTGGGATTCATGGAATTCACGAGTCCTCAAATTTTTACACCCACTTTGTCAGAAGCAATTCTCCTAAGTTCTTTCCTTTTTAAAAAAATTTTATTGGAAAACAGTTGATTTTCACTGTTGTGTTAGTTTCAGGTATACGGCAAAGTGAATCAGTTACACACATATATATATCCATTCTTTTTTAGATTTTTTTCCCATATAGGTCATTACAGAGTATTGAGTGGAGTTCCTGTGTGATACAGCAGGTTCCTATTAGTTATCTATTTTGTATACAGTAATGTGTATATGTCAATCCCAATCTCTCAATTTATCCCCTCCTTTACCTTCTGGTAAACATAAGTTTGTTTTCTACATCTGTAACTCCATTTCTGTTTTGTAGATAAGTTCATTTGTACTCCTTTTTAATGTCTTCATGTAAGTGATGTCATATGTTATTCGTCTTTGTCTGACTTACTTCACTCTAGGTTCATCCATGTCTCTGCAAATGGCATTATTTCATTCCTTTTCATGGTTGAGTAATATTCCATTGTGTATATGTACCACATCTCCTTTATCCAGTCCTCTGTTGATGCACATCTAGATTGCTTTTAGCTCAGATGGTAAAGAATCAGGAGACCCAGGTTTGATCTCTGGGTTGGGAAGGTCCCTAGGAGAAGGGAATGGCTACCCACTCCAGTATTCTTGCCTAGAGAATTCCATGGACAGAGAAGCCTGGCGGGCTACAGTCGACGGGGTCACAAAGAGTCGGACACGACTGAATGACTAACACCCTAATATTTCATTGTGTATATGTACTGCATCTTCTTTACCCATTCCTTCGTTGATGCATATCCAGGTTGCCTCCATGTCCTGGTATCGTGAATAGTGCTGCAATCAACGTTGAGGTGCATGGATCTTTTTGAATTATGGTTTCCTAAATCATTTCTGTTCCAGCAGCTGTGGCTTGAATTCTCTGTATCTCCTTCGTCTTTCACTCTGGGGATTAATAAGTGATAATAGTAACAGAAATGGTGACAATCTCCACCATCAGTGAGTTCATTGCCCATTTGCTCATTATGTGCCGGGAGTTCTGTGAGTTGTGGTAACTCTACTGGGAAGTTGGTCTTGTCACCCTCACTTTACTGATGAAGCTCAGAGAGGAAGTTCCACTTACTCAAGGCGGAGCCAGTGTCCAGACCCAGGTCCAAATAACCCCTGGCACACTTAGCTACCCCCCTCCCTTCCTCAGCTCATGACAGAGTCACGTCCCAACAAACTCATCATCAGTTGACAATACCGTAAGGCAAAAATGCAAAAACCTACCAGACATCCTATGTGAGTCCAGCCTACCTTAAACAGGCTCAGAACACTTCCGTTAGCCTAGGGTTGTGCAAAATCATCCAACACCAATCTTATTTTATCATCGTGGGTTGAATCTCTCCTGTGATTGATGGAACACTGTACCGAGAATGGAGAACAGCCAACGGTTGTCTGGGTGCGGCGGTGATCACATCAACTGTCTCCCCCATGACGGCGGGGCTGGCGGGGAGCTGTGGCTGCGTGCCCTGCCCAGCACCACCAGAGCATCTTGCCCAGATCGCAGACCTGGGACAAGCTCAAAATGCAAAACTGGAAGTACGGCTCCTACCAAACACGTCTCGCCTTCACACCATCGTAAAGTTGAAAAATCGTACGTTGAACCGTCGTAGGTTGGGGACCATCTGTGCTGTTGAGAGTGTAGCTTGTCACCCGCTCTGTGCCCTGGGTCAGGAAAGATGCTGAGCCCCACAGATCAGAGAACTGAGGCTAGACAGGTGAGCGCCCACAGATGGCTGGTAGCTGAGCTGGCACTCTTTTTTACTAGACAAAGGATGACATGGTTGTCCCCAGCCCTGTGCTGGACATTTTAGGTGGGTCCCGAAAGGAATATGTCCCAAACTTCATGAGCTGCCATTTGCTGGAAAAATCAAACTGTACTCCTAGGTCACGTTTATTGGGCTTTGGCTGGGTGTCAGGCACGGAGGTTTGTCTTGTCATTATCCCTCTTTGATAGCAAGGAGGATGAGACCCAGAGATGGTAAGCAACTTCTCCAGGGTCACACAGCTAGGAAGGTGGAGACAGGATTCACTCAAACCCATGACTGGCTGAGCACAGAGATCTTGTGCTCATACTTGTAACGCAGAAAACAACTGTGAACCTCAAGGGTAACCTGACTCTTTGATGGTCATGAGAGAGAAGAGAAAGATCGTGTGTGTGTGTGTGTGTGTGTGTGTGTGTCTCGGGAGGGGGTGCTGGGGGGAGGGGAGCTCCTCAGCGGAGCTGGGACTTGAGCTGGGCTTTGCTTTTAATTATCGAGAGACTGGGGACGGTGTCCTGGAAGGAAAGAATATATACAGGCTGGGAAGTAAGAAGGGTAAATTGAGTGGCTGTGTGTGCTTGTTTGATAGCGGAGAGAGCCTCCTCGATTCGACTTTCAGCTTCTCCATCCTATTTGACTCTCGCCGATCGGTTGATTCCAAGCCTCCTTTTTGGTAGCTCACAAACATCAGTTTGCCGATTAGGAGGTAAGGGTGTGTATGTGTCACGGAAGCTTGTGTGGCAGGCTGAAAGAGCGTCCAGCTTGGAACCAGGTTTGAGTCCAAAGCTGCTATTTACTGTGTGTCTTTGGGAGAACCTTAGCTCAGTTTTATTGTCTGTGAAAGCTGGATGGTCACAGGTAGCTTATCTACCTCTAGCCATCATTTTTGATAAGCAAATGAGATAAGGTTCAGGTAAGACGCACTTCATAATTTGCAAACTGTTCTCAGTTATGATTATTAATTAAATGGGACTACAAGAATGTTTGCGAGTAAAACAGGTTGTGCAAGCATTTGTGGGTTTAAGTGGTTATGTCTAGATTTATGTCTGCATAGATGTGACTACTGGTGCCTATGCGTGGGGGGGTGTGTGTGTGTGTCCTTTGGTCTTTGGAACATCACCTAGACAGCATTACCTAGCAACAGACTCCCACAGAGACAGCCCTTTGCCATGTGGTTTTGTGTGTCGGGCACAGAGGCCCCCACTGATGGTCTGAAGTCTCCCTATAGCCCTGTGAGTGAAACCATTGTAACTACTCTTTCCCTCCCAGTTTTATGGAGACATAACTGACATACAGCACTGTAGAAGTTTAAGATATGCCATGATAACCATTTAATTAAAACATTTTATTTATTTATATTGATTAAAGTATAGTTGTACAGTATTATATAAGTTACAGGTGTACGATATAGTGAGTCACAATTTTTAAAGGTTATGTTCCATTTATAGTTAGTATAAAATATTGGCTATATGCCTCCTGTTGTATAATATATCCTTGCAGCTTTTTTTATACTTAATAGCTTGTACCTCTCACTCCCCTGCCCCTATATTGCCCCTCCCCACTTTCCTCTCTCCTGTGGTAGCCACGAGTTTGTTTTCTATATCTGTGAGTTTGCTTCTTTTTGTTATATTCACTAGTTCGTTGTACTTTTTAGGTTCCAAATATAAGTGGTATCATTTGTCATTCTTTATCTGACTTATCCATCCACATTGCTGAAAAAAGGCAAAACTCCATTCTTTTTTTATGACTGAGTAGTATTTCATTGTAATAAATAATTGTACACACATATATATAAATTGTACACACACTGAAAATATATATACATATATGGACTTCCCTGGTGGCTCAGATGGTAAAGAATCAGTCTGCAATGTGGGAGATCTGGGTTTGATCCTTGGGTTAGGAAGACCCCCCGGAGGAGGACATGGCAACCCACTCCAGTATTCTTGCCTGGAGAATTCCATGGACAGAGGAGCCTGGCGGGCTACACCCCATGGGGTCACAAAGAATTGGCCTTGACTGAGCGACTCAGCTCACACAGCACATATACATATATAACACATCTTTTTTATTCATTCATCTGTTGATGGACACTTACGTTGCTTCCATATCTTGGCTATTGTAAATAATGATGCTGTGAATATTGGGGTGCTTGTAACTTTTTGAAGTAGTATTTTTGTTTTCTTTCGAATATGTGCCCAGGAGTAGAATTTCTGCATCATATGGTAGCTCTATTTTTAGTTTTGGGGGAATTCCCTGGTGGTCCAGTGGTTAGGACTCTGTGCTTTTACTGCTGAGGGTGTGGGTTCAATCCCTGGTTGGGGAACTAAGAGCCTGCTATCAGTGTGATGTGGCCAAAAAAATAAAAATAAAAATAAATTGTAGTTTTTAGAGGAATTGCCATACTGTTTTCCATAGTGGCTGCACCAATTTACATTCCCCTCAACAGGGTACAAGAATTCCCTTTTCTCTACATCTTCGCTAATGTTTTTTTTTTTGTGTTCTTTTTGATAATAGCCATTTTGACAGGTGTGAGACGACATCTCATTGTGCTTTTGATTTGCATTTCCCTGATGACTAGTGATGCTGAGCATCTTTTCTCGTGCCCATTGGTCATCTGCATTTCCTATTTGGAAAAATGGCTAATCAGTTTTCCTGCCCAGGTTTTAATCTGGGTGTGTGTGTGTGTGTTTTATGTTGAGTTGTGTGAGCTGTTTATATATGTTGGATGTTAATCCCTTATTGGTCATATCATTTGCGAACATTTTCTCCCGTTTAGTAACTTGTCTTTCATTTTTGTCAATGGTTCCCTTTACTGTGCAAAAGCTTCGAAGTTTAATTAGGTCCCATTTGTTTATTTTTGCTTTTTATTTCCTTTGCTTTAGGAGCCAAAAAAATATTGCTGCGATTTATGTCAGAGTGTTCCGCCTCTGTGTTCCTCTAGGAGTTTTATAGTATCCGGTCTTAACATTTAGGTCTTTAAAATGTGGTAACCGCTTAAAACTGGTAACAGAGCCTGGATGTGAACTGGGGTGTGCTGGTTCTTCCAGCTGCTGTGGCTTTTCCCAGAAACCAGAAGGGGCCCCTTCAAGCGCAGCTGGGGCCCCTGTGTTCTGGAGAAGCCCCTGCCAGACACACAGACACTTTTTCCTGGGGTCCCCCTGCCCCGTTTCTTAGCGACTTCCTCCCTGCCTGTTTTGAGGGAGCTCCATTTGCTTCCCCAGGAGTACGAAGGGTGCCTCCCAGCTCACACCATCAGCGGAACCCACCCAAGCTCCTGACTGCTTGGGCGGGGGTCTTCGGGCCTTTTGGAGTCCCTATTGTAGACTCTGTCCTCTGAACTGCAACCTGGGGGATAGAGTGGGAAGGTTAGCCGGCTTCCTTCTTCCCAGCCATCTTCTCCAGGACCTACCTCTGGCTCCACCCAGATGGCAGGGAAGCTGGGATGTGTCCCCAGGCCTGAGGCTCTGCCTGCAGACAAAACACAGGAGGTTGGCAAGACCCTGAGAGCCCATCGGGAGACCCCACTGCCACCCACGGTGGGGGCTGCCAAGGGATCACTCCCTTTCAGCCTCTACGAGGTTGCTGTTACTTCCTGTTGGACTTGTATCAGAGACTGCTCCACAGGAAGCCAAGACCCCTCAGTGAGATCGGGTATTTCTGTTGAGAATTAGACTTCAAACATCTACCACCAGGCTCCGAGCGGAGCTGGGCTGGCCTTGGGCGGTGGGCAGCCTCAAAGGAGCGCAGGGAGGGCTGCAGCTGGGAGGCTGGTAGAGGCAGGCCGTCTGCACATGCGTGCATGAGCCACGCAGTGCCTGGGAGGCTAGTCCTGCATACGGCACACCTATGGGGAGGGCTGCCCGTATGTCCATGCATGTTAGGAGGCATCGCGAATTTTCCTTTGATTATGGAAATAACGTACACCGAATGTAAGAAATTTACAACATGTGCACCTGTGTAAAGAAGAACTAAAACTAACCCATCGGCCTACTATGTAAAATTGCTACTCTTACCATCCTGTATTTCTTTCTACTCTCTTTCTGCATGTGTGTGTGTGTGTGATAAGGATGCGTGCATGTGTGTGTATGCTCAGTCACTTCAGTCATGCCTGACTCTTTTCGACCCCATGGACTGTAGCCCTCCAGACTCCTCTGTCCATGGGATTCTCCCAGCAAGAATACTGGAGTGGGTTGCCATGCCCTCCTCCAGGGGATCTTCCCCACTCAGGGATTGAACCCGTGTCTCCTGCATTGCAGGCAGATTCTTTACTGCTGAATCACTGGGGAAGCCCCAGAAAGGATGCCTATGTATTGCTATTTAATACTCTCCTCTTTTCTCCCAGATCAGAGAAGTGCCAGCCAGAGGCCTGGGAGTTACTCTTTCCGTGTGAGCCTAGGGCTATGTACAGGGGACATATTTGTATGTGTGCGTGTATGTGTGTGTGTGTGTGTGTGTGAGAGAGAGAGATAGAGAGAGAGACTTTGTCCAGCTCTTAGGGCTTGAGTGACACCAAGGAGGCTGTGGGGTCTCGTCCCACAGTGGAAAATGGAAAGGTCTTAGCCTGGAGCCAGACCTGAGTTTGAGCTCTGACTCAACTGCTTGTGAGCTGTGACTTTCTGCAGTCTGCTTGACTTCTCTGAGTCTTGATGTCCTTATTCTTAGATGGAGACGGTGTCGACCTCACAGTGCTGTTATCGAGATTAAACATGTTCATTTAGGTCAATGCCTAGCACGTGGTAGGCTCGAAAATAAACATTTATCTTCACCTTTTCAATCATTCCAGGCAAGCTGAGAGGAAGGGGTTTTTCTTTTTCCTCCACTTCCCAGAATATTCTCTCTTCCTGGGCACTTTGTCCTGTCATTTACTCAACACAAATGTCAGTTTCAGCCTCATCAAAGGATCACAAGGTTTAGGCAACATCCTTATCATCAGTTTTTGCACGGAATAAAGGTTAAGAGGAAGAGGGCCAGGCTTAACCCCAAAGTGTGCATGGGTGCTCAGTAGTTCAGTCGTGTCTGACTTTTTGTGACTCCATGACTGTAGCCCGCCAGGCTCCTCTGTCCATGGGATTCTCCAGGCAAGAATACTGGAGTGGGTTGTCACGCCCTCCTCCAGGGGATCTTCCTGACCCAGGAATTGAACCTGCATCTCCTGCATTGGCAGCCGGATTCTTTACCGCTGAGTTACCTGGGAAATCCTCTCTAAGCCCAAAGCATGAGACCTTAAAAAAGGCAAGAGTCACTCTGGTGCCTCCTAGGGTCCCCCCGCTTGTTGATTCTGCCTATGAGAGGAGCCTCTCCCTTCCATGTCTTTAGACCTGGGCTTGAAGGCTTTGCTCAGAGCCCACTCTCTGCTGTGTCCCTGGGCCCCTTCCACTGTCTCTGGACACGGCTGGCCCAGCTGAGCCGTCCTCGGAGCTGTGAGCACGGGTGTGCGTGCTGGAATGCCGGCCTGAGGACTTCGGGAGGAAAGGTGCGGGAAGCAGGCAGGAATGTGCCAGGCTGGTTTGCATTGCCTGCCAGCATGGAAACTGCCCATAAACCACGGTGCACAGCTGCGGGTGCCCGGGGCAGGGGTGAGGCGGGAACGTTGACTGTCATGTGGGTGGGGGCAGTCTCGGGGCTCAGGCTGGGAGGTTTACCCTCCAGGGAGACGGCTTCTAACTCAAGGTAAAAACAAAACAAAACAAAATGTACAGATGCACTCGGTTCAGTTCAGTCGCTCAGTCGTGTCCGACTCTTTGTGACCCCATGGACTGCAGCACGCCAGGCCTCCCTGTCCATCACCAACTCCCAGAGTTTACTTAAACTCATGTCCGTTGAGTTGGTGATGCCATCCAGCCATCTCATCCTCTGTCGTCCCCTTCTCTTCCTGCCTTCAATCTTTCCCAGCATCAGGGTCTTTTTCAATGAGTCAGTTCTTTGCATCAGGTGGCCAAAGTATTGGAGTTTCAGCTTCAGCATCAGTCCTTCCAATGAATATTGAGGACTGAAATCCTCTGTATATAAAATAGATAAGCAACAAGGATTGACTGTGTAGCACAGCGAACTACATTCAATATCTTATAATAACCTATCATGGAAAATAATCTGAAAAAGAATACATATACATATGTATAACCGAATCACTTTGTTGTACACCTAAAATGTTGTAAATCAACTATATTTCAATTTTTAGAAAATGGCCTAACACTGGGATAGGCTTCTGTGAAGTCATGAGCTCTCTGTCTTTAGAGGTATTCCAGAACCTGCCGCTCACCCTCAGGGGCTGTGGTTGAAAGGATTTGTGCTGGGAGGGAGATGGCTCTTTTCAACCTTGAGATTCTCCATGCCTGGGACTGGATCCCTAGTCTTTGATTTTAAAACTGAAGGGGATAAGCTTTTACTTTCACTTAATTACATGTACATTGTACTAAGCACAACAGTAGGCTCTGTTTTAATCTCGTATGCATATTAACTCACTTAATTAACGAGGTCCACGAGGTAGGTCCTCAAATTTCCATTTTATAGATGAGGAAGCTGGACTTCCCAGGTGGTGCTAGAGGTAAAGAACCTGCCTGCCAGTGCAGGAGACATGACAGACCTGGCTTCGATCCCTGGGTTGGGAAGATCCCCTGGAGGAGGGAACGGCAACTCACTCCAGTATTCTTGCCTGGAGAATCCCCATGAACAGAGAAGTCTGGTGGGCCACAGTCCATGGGGTTGCAAAGGGTCGGGCAGGACTGAGCGACTCGCTCTTGCCTGGACACGAGGTAGGGCCTCATATTTCCATTTTATGATGAGGAAACTGAGGCATAGATAAGAAGCCGGCCCAGGAGTTTCCAACTAGTCAGTTTAATTCCAGAGTCTGTTCCCTTGCTTGCTCTGCTGCTGTGGTTCTGTCTGGGGTGTTTCCAGGAGCCCTGGTTGTGGTATCCGAGTCCAGGCAGGGCTAGGGGCATCTGGCAAAGTCCAGCAGCAGGCTCTGCAAGGAGTCCTTTTCTGCAGGCATGTCTTTTAACCTGTAGGATGGCGTGACAGATGGGGTGGTCACCCAGGTAACAGAGAGGAGGTGGCCCCTCCCCCGAAGCAGGAGGCTCATAGCGGCAGAGAAGCTGACTGCTTGGAAGCCCAGGTAGGCAAGGGGCTTGAAGGACATCTGTTCTAGGACCCAAGAACAGGGAGGGGGCGCTGCCAATCCCAGGGGACTTCACCGAGAAGGAGACCCAGGCCGGGGGACAAGATGAGGACCGTGATGTCAGAACTGGCAATCAGTGTCGGGAGCATTCAGGCAGAGGGCTTGGTGTGGAGCCCCAGGGCTGGGCTGGGTCAACTGCCCAGGAAAGGAGGGCCGGCTTCGGAACACAGAGACTGGGCTTTGATCCCCAGACCTGCCACTTTTGCTCTTTGTGTGGCCGGGACAGCATGGCCAACTTCTCTGACCCTTGGTTTCCTTCTCCTGAAAGGTGGGTAATGAAAGCTACTTGGCATGATGATTGGATGGGGCGGTGGGAATCAAATCAGACCGTATTTGCTTCTGTAGAGACTTGCAATCAAGAGATACCCACTGAGTGTCTTTGAAGGCCTTTCGGTTGGGTTGCCTTTGTCTTGGGTGGGGATTGATCTCAGAGCAGGAATAGGAGTGTGCGGGGTAGGGGCTGGAGAAGGGAAGGGGCAGGTGGGCTTCAGAGAGAAGGCTGGGAAAGCCAGGCCCTTGGACCATCCCTCTGCCAACTCTGGTGCCCGCGACTCCCCATGTTGCAATCAAGTTAGTCAAGGCTTTGAAGGACCTTCTGGGTACCAACTCCAGGATCAGGTAGCTGGGGGTTATGGAAGAGGTTAGGACTGCTAAGGAACAACCTGGGATTTCAAGTTAATAATGCACTGAAAACTCCCAGGACCAGGGAGTGGGCAGGACCCCCTCCCCTGAAACTGGAGGATCACAGAACTGCTCATTAGCAGCCCTTCCCATGTTCCCTGAGTGCCCAAGGACACCCCTCCATCTCCTCACCTGCAGAATGGGTGGGCCTTGATGGGAGGATATCTAAGGTTAATTACATATCTTCCCTGGTCTTAGAGACCAAACATCTTATTTTTCTGCTCATCTGAACATTTAGAATTACTTTCAAGTTAGAGGTCTTTGTTCAAGGCAGCTAGACTAACAGAAGGGTTCACAAACTGAGAATAACAATAGCGTGGTCTAATGTCTAGATCTATAGAATTCTAGAATTAGTGATGACACCCCATGCATTAGGTTTAGCATCCATAAGATTCCCATCTTGGAGATGAGGCTGCTGAGGACCACAGAAATAATGTGATTTGCTGGAGGTCACACAGCTGGTTAGTGGTAAAGCCAAACTGCTTATCGGGGTTTTCCCATCCCAGCTCTGATTAAAAAGTAACTGCCCATGTCTTAGGTGGGCCTCAGTCTCCCCATCTATGAGATGGGTGGATGGTTCCCTCTGGCAATAAAAGGTTGTGATCTTATGATTTCTCTGTTCCTGGGAGAGCAGGACTTTCTCTCAGTGCTGCTTGATATGTTTCTGTCTCGGTCTCTGGAGCATTTGGAAATCAATCAATCTTCCCTTCTTGTTGTTGTTGTTGCTTTTTAAGATTTTTTTTCTTTTTTCTTTTTTTGGATGTGGACCATTTTAAAAGTCTTTATTTACTTTGTGATAATATTGCTTCTGTTTTATGTTTCGTTTTTTTTGGCCATGAGTCGTGTGGGATCTTAGCTCCCCAACCAGGGAATGAACCTGCATCACCTGCTTTGGAAGGTGACGTCCTAACCCCTGGATGGCCAGGGAAGTCCCTTCCTCCTCCGTTGTTACGGCTGACCACTGCTAGTGGAGGCTGGAAAGTAGGCCCCGAAGATTAGTCCCGAGATGCCTCTGGATTCTCTTCTCACCATGTAGGGTGTGGGGAGATTTTCAGGATCAACATTTTTGTTTGTGAGGAGCCGTCGAGGTCATGTGTGTCCTGCGGGGCTTTGCCGGGCGGGTGTAGAGTCCAAGCCCTCGCCTTCAGCAGGATGGACCAGTTGACCCGGGCAGATTCCTTGCCTTCCTTCTTCTCTCAAGCCTCCTTGAAGAAGGCATGTCTACGGCAGGCCCTGGGACATACTGCCGTGTTTCCCAACCATCCTCGCCAGGAAGCTGTTCTTAATGTTGAACCTTAATCCCTCCCGCTGTAACTCAAGGCCCTTGCCTCTTGTTGAGTGCAAATGGGGAACAGCTGCTCCGGCTCAGGCTCTGACATCAGCTATTTCTCAAGATGACCCTGCGAGACAGGCCAGGGTCATTAGGCCCAGTTTGGCGCTCAGCGCACATGTATCTATTCCTGCTCGTGCTACAGGAGACGGGCTTGCTGGGCCCCTGAGTGGCTGCCAGTTTCTGGGGGGGGTGTCTCTTAAGATGCTTGTCTCCTGATATCGTTCCAGGTAACCAGACCAATAGGTTCACACATTGAGAATAACAACAGTAAGTTCTGATGTCTAGAGCTATCAAGTTCTAGAATTGGTGATGATGTCCTGCATGTTAGGTTTAACATTTATAATAGTCCCATCTTGAGGGCAAGGCTGCTGATGACCAGAGGAGATCAGTGACTTGCTGGAGGTCACACAGCTGGTTAGAGGTGAAGCCAGAGGGACTGCGGATTCTGAGCACAGAGCCACTGCCTGTTCGGCTGGCTTTATGAAGGCCCTTCTTGCTCTCCACGCCAGCCAATCCTGCATTCCCAAGGGGAGCAGTTTTAGGGAAATGGCTGAAAATGAAAACTTGAGTCAACCAATCCAAGGAAATGTCCAGATGAGGCTCTTGGGCGTCTCCTTTGCCTTGTATGTGGCCCTGTGTTGGGGAAATCTTCCCACTGGGCGAAGCTGGGGCTGTTCTGTGAGGCTGCATGATTCCCCACCCTCTTAGGGGGCCACACTGGGGCCACGAGGGTCCTGTGGTCACCTGGCCATTGTCCTGCCTTCTGTCCTCTCTGTGAGGAGGTGGGGATGATCTAATCCAGTGCTTTGCTACCTGCTTTGATGCAAACAACAACAGTGTCCCCAATAAGACCGGGGCCCATGGGCCCGGTGGGTGGAGAGTGCTTTTCTCAGTTCGTGTCTTATCTGGCACGCTCTCTGGTCTCTGTTTAGAGAAACCGTGGGTAACATGTTTGGAAGAACAGGTGAGCACGTGTGAGGGGATTTCAGGGGCCTGGGCCAGGCTAGCGTGTCTTTTCTTCCCGGGTTCGCTGTTGATGGGAACTCCACGACCCTCTGGAGTGTCCCTGGTGCTTTGGCCTGGCCCTTGCATCCTTTCCCCAGATGGCAGGGACTGACCCCGGCCAGAGGCTCTGCTTGACGAGGGGACTTCAAGGCCTGGCCTGCCCCAGGCACCGCCTCTGGGGGCTGTTTTATTCCCGCCCATAAAGCTCCTCGGTGGGGGTGGTGGTGGGGCATCAGGGCCGGACTGTTCCGATGTTTATCAGAGGGCCGGATCAAAGCTGTCCAGCTCGTAAATCTCGGTGGCTGTCAGGCCCCAGGGCTGCTGAGGAGGGTTGACGGCCCTCTGGGCCTCAAAGGAAAAAATTCGCTCCACTCCGCCCACGGCCGTCTCTGCCAAGAAGCTGTCCTTGGCGGAGCCTCTGCCGGGCCCTTCCTTTCCCAGGAGCCACTCTGGAGATGGGGAGAGGGGCGCGCGAGGCTGAGGGGCGAGGCGGCGGGCCCCTGAGTGTCTGAGTGTGCACACGCGAGGGGTGTGGTGTGTCTTCACCAGTGTGGCTGTGAGGCGCCTGAGGGGGCCTCCACAGGCGGGCAGGTGGGGGAGAGGGAGACAGAGCCCTGGAGCCCAGACCCCTCACTTTACAGAGGAGGCCCAGGAGGAGGACACGCTCGCTCGCTCACAGCCCACCCCCTCCCGGTCGGGCTCCTCAGGAAACCAGACCACGAAACCGTGTCCCTAAGGTTCTCTGTCAGGAGCAGAGCGTCGAGGCCTCGGGAATCGTGGTCACGAGGCCTCGGGAATCGTGGTCAGGATTCAAAACCTCGAGAACGGCCCCTCAGCTCCGGGAAACCCCGCCTCACCTTCTCTGGCGTTCATGGAGGCAGTGACTGTGGGTTTTGTAGGCGCCTTGGGGACTGTGTGCTGTGGGGCTGACGTGATAAGTCACTCCGTGTCCGACTCTATGCGACCCCACAGACTGTAGCCCGCCAGGCTCCTCTGTCCATGGGAGTTTTCAAGGCAAGAATACTGGAGTGGGTTGCCATGTCCTTCTCTAGGGGATCTTCCTGGACCCAGGGATTGAACCTGTGACACCCATGAGAAATTTGAGGTTGGAGGAGAAGATGAAATGAAGCTGGAGGGTCTCAGAGGCCATCGGACAGTGAGGGGCTGGTGCTCGCTTCCTGGATGGACTGACTCTCGCCCAGGTGGTCACGGTGTGGAACTTTCCCGCCTAGGTGTGTAGGAGGCCTTGATGGTCCTCTGTTTGTCTCAGGACACTAGCAGCTTTGGGTCTAAGGTTTTAGCTCTCTTTGAAGGGGCAGAGGACTGTTTCAGGCAAAACGCACCATTTTCTTTCTTCTTCAGGGGTTTTCTTAAGAATTAGAAGTGCCAGTGGAGAAAGAGGTTGTAGAAACAACTTAGCTCGACACTTTCATTTATCCCCCAGGAAAATGAGTCCAGAGAAGGGAAGAGACCCTTGGCAGAAGGAAAGCGGTCAGCTCAGAGACCCCGGGGACTGGACTGGGTTCCCAGGAACTCAAGTCTGAGCTGGCTTATCAAACAAATGCACGCAAGCGTCGCCGTTGACACCCATCGATGTGCTTATATAAAACACATAAATGTATACGGCCGTGATTTTGGGAAAATGCCCCACAGATAAAAGTGGCTTTAAATCCCCTATAAAATGTTAAAGGCGAGTCCTTAACTCCCAGCCGCTCAGCAGGCTCTCAGAGGTGGGGGTGATGGCAGCTACACCGTTGACCGTTGAGTATCTGGGCTTGCGAAGAGGAGGCTGAGAAGCAAAGAGGATGGAATCAGGGGATCGGGGGGTCTCGGAGACTCGGGTTCCAGGCCAGGCTGGGCCTGGCTAACTGTGGCTGTGGGCAGGGTCCCTCATGGTTTACTGATGTGCTTGCCTCACAGGTGGGCCTACAGATGGAGCTGTGTCGGTTCTTAGAGCAGCACTGGGGACCCGGTATGTGCCCAGTATGTGTCCCTCTTTAGAGACGCCTTGGGATCTTGGTCCAGGTCCAGATTATTGGAAATAATCTCACCGTGGGAGGCAGAAGCGAGGTGGCTCTTGAACAGGACGCGGGCACGCAGGGTCTGTAGGAGCTTAGGGACAGACCCCTCTCCAGGTGACGTGGGGCATAAGAGGGCTGGGTTCAGTTAACTCACTTTTATCCCAGTTGCAGTGGAACAGGTGGGTTTTTGGGTCTTTGTTCCATCTTGGCAGCAAGGTGGGGCCCCCCTGGGCTGAGCTCTGGGGCTCCGTTATGGTCTGGATTGTGTAATACACATTTGTATGTTGAAGTCCCAACCTGCAGTCCCTCAGAATGCACTGCATTTGGAGACAGAGGTCTTTGAAGAGGTCTTTAAGTTAGCATAGAATCGTTAGGGTGGGTCCTAGTGAGAGGAGGGCATTTGGGCACGCGGCACGGACTTACAGGAAGACCACAGCAAGACACAGGGAGAAGAAGACGGCCATTTACAAGCCCAGAAGAGAGGCCTCACAAACAACCCTGCTGGCCCTGGGACGCTGGACTTCCAGACCCCGGAACTATGAGAAAATACGGTTCAGTTGCTGAGGCCACTCTGCCTGTGGCTCCTGGTTATATGGCAGGCAGAGCTGACTCACTCGGCCTGCACCCGGCCCTTCCCCTGAGGCCGGACCAGCAGGCAGGGCTGCTCCTCCCCCGGCCCAGATTCCTGGACGGGACCGAGGCCCTGAGAGTCCACGGCCGCACCCCCACCTCAGAGCCTTATCCAGTTAACGTCTGGAGAGGCGCCCTGACTGGGGAGGTTCCCGGGCGGCTCTGATGACGGGGTCCGCGTCCCTGGAGACGCTGCCCTCCCCACTCGGGCCCACTCAGGCCTGCCTCCCTGGGAGTCGGCGCTGAGGGGACGCGGGCAGGTGATGCTCCTCAGTCCCTGAGGAGGCTGCAAGCCTCTCCCCGCCCCCGCCTCCCCGATCTGCCGGCAGCTGGAGGCCTGGCGGCCATCGGCCCGGTGAGGGGAGACGGGCTGCCTCCCAGGCCACGCCGGGTGGGGAGCTTCACGGGCTGGCTGCTGGGATGGGCGTGGGGAAGGCCCAAACCTCTCGTGTGTCTCACTCCTGTCAGCTTCCAGCACGACAGACGCACAAAGCTACCTTTTATAGGTGGGAAATTACAGGTGCTGCCACTTCAAAGGCCTTGGCAGCCAGAGCTCTTCTTTGATGGATGACAGTATTATGCATGGTGATTTATTGCTGGGGCCACTTTGACAACAGAAATAACCAGTTTCTCCACCTTCTTGGCCCCCTCCCCCATACCTGGCTGGATTTTTTTTTGTGGGGGAGCCAGTGGGGGGTGACCTCCCCATGCAAAGAGGCTAGGGCCTCTGTTTTACGCACACACGGTGAGGTTTCTGGCCTATTAACTTGTCATCGTGTGTCATAAAGTTTAGTGAAACGCTGGCAGATTGTAATCCTAAACAGGGCAATTACCCTATTATTAAAGCGGCTTTCTTTCTTTCTCTTTGTTTTACTTTGCTTTCTCTCTCTCTCTCTCTCCTCCACCTCCTTTCCTGGTTGGGTTTGATCTTATTTCTGCGCTACCTGCTCGATTAGTCACGGGGCGGGAGTCTCCTGCTCTGCAATGATCCCAGAGTGAACCTGGCCTTGGCTGGGCGGAGCTCCAGGGGAAGCAGAGCATGGCAGCTCATCGCGTTGCTGCTGGCTGCAGCCAACGGAGGGATGGACAGACGGACAGGGTCTGGTAGACAGGGAGCTGTCCCAGCCCCCCGCAGCTGCAGGCAGGCAGCAGAGAAAAGCAGGAGGGTGGTTTCAGGCTCCGGGAAATGAGAGTTTTTTTTTTTAGCTCCCATTGCTTTTGCAGGTCACTTGGGTTTCTCTCCAGGGTTTATCTCCCTCTGCCCTCTTCTAGCTCACTTTTGGATCTGGAGGTCGCAGTAGGGTGACTGACGGAGTTTGAGTCCTGGCTGCCACTTATTTGCTGCAATTCCTCCGCCGGAGACTCAATTTCTAGTCTTTTCTTTTTTGATTAAAAAAAATTTTTTTATTTTATTTTTTTTTTAAATTTAAAAAATTTAATTACATTATTTTTAATTGAGGTATAATTGATTTACATTATATGAGTTTCAGGGGTGCTGCCTAATGATTCGATATTTTTATACATTGCAAAATGATTACCACAGTAAGTTTAGTTAAACATTTTGTATGGCGGTATAGGAAATGGCAACCCACTCCAGTAGTCTTGCCTGGAGAATCCCATGGACGGAGGAGCCTGGTGGGCTACAGTCCACAGGGTCGCAAAGAGTCGGACACGACTGAGTGACTTAACTAACTAACTAACTAACTATAGCCGATATACAGTGTTGTGGTAGTTTCAGGTGAATAGCAAAGGGACTCAGCCATACATGTACATGTAGCCATTCTCCCCCACAAACTCTCCTCCCATCCAAGCTGCCACGTAACCCTGAACAGAGTTCCATGTACTAAACAATAGGGGGGAAGGAATAGTTAGGACCTTGGGAAGGTCATGTACACACACTGCTATATTTAAAATGGATAACTATTTTAAAAAAATATTTACTTCTTTGGTTGCACCAGGCCTTAGTTGCGGCATGTGGGATCTGGTTGCCCGACCAGGGGTCAAACCCGTGATCCCTGAATTGGGGACGCAGAGTCTTTGCCACTGGACCACCAGGGAAGTTCCTAGACTCAGTTTCTAAGTTTATAAAATGGGAGTGATGTTCTTGCCCTGCCGACTTCATTCGGATTTAGAGAAGATCAAATCAGATAATGGATATGAAAGAGGGTGATTAATAGTAAATCACTCTACAAATCTGGGGGATTACTGTAATTTCGTATGTGCCATCGCAGCATTTTGTTTTCTGTTTCATTGAGCCTCAGCTCCTGTTATTCCAAAGGATTGTAAGCATGTGGGGATCAGTCTTCAGTTTCTCTTCATGTTCTTCAAGGTTGTGATGACCTTGGTCTCTAAACTGACTTGGGAGGCATTGTTGAGCTCATGGTCTGAACAATGCGGGTTTTCAGGCACCTTCATGACAAACAGTTGGTCTGTGTACAGTGCTAGGTTAAGAATACAGAACCACGTAGGCAGGTGGCCAAACGGACATAACTGGATCACGGTTTGCCAGATCTTATAAGGACTTTAGGGAATGACTAGTTTAATTAGCCCATTTTATAGACTTGTAAACTGAGGCTGAAAGAGGTAGAATCATTCTCCTGATGTCAGCAGAGGTGGGACTAGGATTCATGTCACTGACCTCCAGTCCAGTTCTTTCTCACTGGGAGAAGCCTCTTAATGACCTTGATTCTGGTTGCTCCTTCTCTTCCACTGTCAGGAAATTTCACCCGTCTCTTCAGGTATCCTCATCAATTTGCTTTCAGGGAAGGATCTGCTGGTAGTCTTTTATACCCTAGTATGAATTTAAGTCAATATTTAGCTCAATATTTGCTTTTGCAGCCTCATCCCTGGTTATACAGAGCCAGGCTTTGTTCCCTGTCAATAGGGATTCTAGCGCCCGTGAGAAGAGAGGCAGCGCCTTTCGGAGGCAGAGACTTGTGATTCTCACCCCCTGAAATCATCTTAGTTGCTACTCTGCAGGGCAGCCATGACTGGGCCCTGCTTCCTGAATTATGCTGCTCTGGCCAAGATCTATGTGTCCAGAGTTCAGAGCGTGTTTGTCAGGACCTGTCAGAGAGTAGGGTTGGGTAGATGGATGGAGTCAGACAGGTTTAAAAATGGAAAGAAGCCAGACAGAGCGGAAGTGGTCCCTAAATACCCTGCCCCTTCTGTTTGTTCCTGCTTTCTTTCCCAGAGTTGGAAAAATGCTAGAAATGGAACAGTGTTAAGAACTGTAAGTTCCTACTCTACAGCAGAAACGAACATGACATTGTAAAGTAACTATATTCCGATTAACAAAAAGACTTGTAAATTCCAAGTGGTCGGTGTGGGGAGAGTTTCTGAGTCCCTACTGTGTGCCAGGCATGTCCTGTGTGCAGGGTGGCAAGGAAAAGAGATACCATCAATCTCACAGAGTTCATGTCAGGGCCACAGGTAAGGGAAGTAGGGACTCCTCGTGGCAAATGCATTGGTTTTTCTGTCTTTGCTCATGAAGGGAGCAGTGATGCCCTTTCTGTAGAAACTTGAAACTTTGGTAGAATGTGATGAGATCTGACATCGAGAAAACGAGGGATTTCCCTGGTGGTCCAGTGGTTTAGACTTCGCCTTCCAATGCTGGGGGTGTGGGTTCAATCCCTGGTGGGTGATCTAAGATCCCACATGCCTTTCAACCAAATAAAACCCCAAGAAAACAAAAAACAAAAACATAAAACAGAAGTAATATCATAACAAATTCAGTAAAGACTTTAAAAATGCTCCACATAAAAAAAATCTTAAAAAAAAGAGAGAAAATGATTGCTGCAAATTTTGGTAGTTGGAAATATAAAGGGCCAGCAAGGATTTTGAGATGATGAGAGAGAGAGAGAGAGAGAGAGAGAGAGAGAGAGAAAGAGAGAGAGAGAAAGAGAGAGACCCCAAAAGATACCAGAATCCCTTTCGTTTCAGGCTGTAGCTTACCACAAGGCAAGGCATCCCCATGCAAACATCCTTAATGGCTTTAGAGATTGCACCCAAGACTGAGGTAAGGGCAGAGATGGCCATGCAAGGCTTCAGCCTAGGGGAGATAGGTGGTGTCTGAAGCCAGGAGAATAGATGCTATCTCTGTGGGGAGAAGGAGGTTGCAACCCTGAGTCTGAGACTACAAGTAGAGCCTGAGTTGGGATGGGGAGGAGCATTGTACTCTGCACTCAGTTCCTTGTTCCATGGGCATTTGAGAGTTCGCTGAGGTTGACCAGTTGCCTGCGCAGTTGCCTGCGCAAAGAACAGGGAATAATGAACATCTAGGGCGGGGCTACTAGCCTCCCCACCCCCTGAGTCCACAATGGGACCTGTGGTCTTGCTGTCTGTGTGTGGTCCTGTCGAGAAACACTGCTCAGACTCCCCTGGGGCTTTGCCAGGTCAAGGCTGCCCTTCACCCTTTGAATTCAGAGGGAGAAGTCCTGTGGTGTCTCATCGTTACTGGCAATTTTGTATGGACAGACCTAATATATGTCAGTAACTAATTGTGTGGTCTTGGACACTTTATCTCGTTGTGACTCACCTGAAAATAAGGACATCGCGCTTGTCCTGTTGACCTTGATGGATTGTTGTGAAATCATAGCTAATGAGATTATGGACAGCAGGTGTTTTGTAAACTTTGTTATCTGCACAGGCTAGTTCTCATGGTGATGGTTCTTGTTTTTTCAACTGAAGCACAGTTGATTTGCAATGTTTCAAGTGTGCAACAAAGTGATTCAGTAACACACACATACCTACGTCAATATATCTATCAGTATATCTACATCAATTCTTTTCAAAATTTTTCCATTATAGATTATTACAAGATGGTGTCCTGTAATATATGGTAGGTCCTTGTTGTGCATCTACTTTATATACTGTAGTGTGTATCTTTTAATCCCAAATTTAGAATTTATCCCTACCACCCTTTCCCCTTTGGTAACTGGAAGCTGGTTTTCTATGTCTGTGGGTCTATTTCTGTCTTGTAAATAAGGTCACCTGTATCATTTTTTAGATCCCACACATAATTGATATGATATGATACTTGTCTTTGTCTGACTTAGTAAAATTATCTCTAGGGCCATCTGTACTGCTGGAAATGGCACCATTTCATTCCTTTTATGGCTGAGTAATATTCCATTGTATATGCACACCACATCAAAATGGGTTATAGACCTAAATGTAAGACTGAATACTGTGAAACTCCTAGAGAAAAACGTAGACAGAACACCTTTTGATGTAAATCGCAGCAATGTTTGTTCGGATCCAAGATAATGTCTCTCATTCTGTTACCCGGAACACTTGCAAGGCTGCCCGCCTCCTCTGGGGAGGCTCCTGTCTCCAGATGCCCTGAAGGATTAGGTGCCTGGTTTACAGAGCAGGGTGCGCTCCTTCTTCCAAGGATCCAGGTGGTGAAGGAGAATGCTGTCTTTGGGGGGATCTTCTGAGAACTGCCCCCCTGCCCCATCTCTTCTCCGTCTGAGTGGAAGCACCTTGGCCAGCCCAACGTTGCAAGACCCCGGAGTTGTCAGACCTGAAAGGCAGCCTGTTGTCCCTGCGGGCTCTGGAGCTGACAGGTGTCTGCCAGGTATACCAGCCGGAGCCTGGAGGTGAGGGAGATGGCCCAGTTAAGCTCATTTTCTCCTGAAGTTGATAATTGCAGTGCAATAGCAGCTCTGTAATTGCTCAATAAAGCTTCTGCCCTTACCATGATAGAACGGTGACTGAAACACCTTATCTGAGCTCAGGGTGTGTCGCGTGTATGTATATGGGTGTGTTGGGGATGAGAAGAGAGACAAGACAGCTCTGAGCACATTTTCAGAGCTTCTCAGGACATTCCTAGCTCTTCTCCCTTCCCTACAGTGTTATCCAGAAGGTCTTTCTAGATCTGTCAGAATTTCTAGATTTATGGATCTCCTCCAGAGCATAGCAGAGCATAGACACCTCCTGTAATATTTATCTCTGATGATGATAATGATGATGAAGACAGCATGGCCTGGAATGGGACTATGTTTTTGACAAGTTTAATTTAATTCAGTTTGGCAAATATTTAACAAGGACCCTTTCTTGCCTACAGCTAGGAAAGTTATAGTTATTATTTGGGACAGGGAAGGAGGGAAAAGCCTCGAACATATAAAGAAAGATGACAGAAGCTGTTTTCTCGAGAACCCTGGCCTGTGTTGAGGGGTCAGGCCATGCACAGACTGGCTGGGTGGGATTGGGGTGGGGCAGGTGGGGCTGGAGCTATAGCAACAGAGGGTCTAGAGTCTAGTTTTGGAAGGTGGACACACCCAGAGGATCCTGGCTCTCCACTTACTATCTGCAGGATTCTGGGCTAGTTTTTTGTCTTCGGGCTCTTCAATGTCCTCACCTCTAATATGGAGACAGTGATGTTCCCCGGCTCCCAGCGTTCATGTGAAGGTTTCATGATTCAGTGACTTAGTACCATCCTGGGTCAGCAGCTCAGTAGGAAATATTGCCAACATGGTTGTGATGGAGAACAGGGATTCAGTGACAGAGCCGGCTGCAGATGACCTGGACCAAATAAACAACTGTCACTGAGTCAGGGCTCTCTGCATGTTGGCTCTACCGCTCGTCTGCAATTTTTAAAAAATTTAAGACCAGCTCATTTAACTTTATTTTTTATTTTTGGCCATGTGGCTTGTAGGATCTTAGTTCCCCAACCAGGGATTGAACCCGCACCCCCTGCATTGGAAGCTCAGAGCCCTAACCACTGGACCACCACAGAAGTCCCTAGAACCAGTTCATTTTCATAGGTAATATACATCCATGTGGTTTAAAAGTTGAAAAGAACTATGCACAGAAAAGGCAAATTGCTGCCTTCCCTGTCCCCTAAGGACTCTATTCCCTCTTCCCAGAGGCAGCTGCTGTCACGTTTCTGGGGTATCAGCATATAATGATGATGACGATGATAAAAATAGCTAATACTCATTTAGACTTTCCATGTGCCCAGCATTATTTTAAATGCTTATATTAATTTGTTTGATTCATATGCACATGGATTAACTCATATTTATATTTATACATTCATATTCATATACATAACATATGAATTCATTTAATCCTTACAATAATGGCTTATAAGGAGGGTACCATTGTTATCACTAGTTGTTGGAACATATAACATATAATTAAACATCTTTTTTTTTTCCATTGGAGACACTTATTTATACCTTTCCGAGGGCTTCCTTGGTGGCTTAGAGGTAAAGAATCTGTCTGCCAACACAGGAGACATAGGTTCGATCCCTGGGTTGGGAAGATCCCCTGGAGAAGGAAATGGCAATCTACTCCAGAATTCTTGTCTGGGAAATCCCACGGACAAAGGAGCCTGGCGGGCTACAATTCATAGTGTAGTAAAGGGTCAGACGTGACCGAGTGACTAAACAGCAAACAACAACAAATCCTGATATGTAAGAAAAATTTCCTGAACAACAATGCTGATTAGGGAAGAGGCTGGGCCATGGTCATGGGGGAGACTTCGTAGAGGACGGTGAGGAATATAGGTTGTGTTGTCAAATGTCTACAGAAAACTTCGTCAGAGTCTTGCAGCTCTTAACTCCATCTCCCCCACAACACAGCTGGGCAAGGTAGGGGCGACCGTCTCCTCTTTCATAGAAGAGAAGAGAAATCAGAGTTGCTGAGTGACTTGCCCCAAACCTCACAGCGGGCCCCCGAGCTGACACTCAATGCACTCATCCTTCTGACCCTTAGCCTAGTGTTTTTGCCATGGCAACATGGTCGGGCGGGGGGATCAAGCCTGAGTAGAGGTGGGTGAGTGAGAGAGCAGGGGGGCCATTCGGATGCCAGACGGAGCAGAACTTCATGGGTGGGGAGAGAGAGAGGGAGGTGAGACAGGTGGGCTCCAGGGGGCTTCTCTTGGGCTTTAGCCTTCCGGAAAGGAGAAGGTCAGAGTAGACATGCCATCCTCTGGCCTCTTGTCCTGGGGAGGCCCCACAATCTCGGCCCCATATGGACACAAGCGGAGGGAGTGGAGCTTCTCAACACGCTTATCAGAGGGGCCCTGAAAAGTTTTGGACTTCTTTCGAGGGACAGAGAAATGGTCCCCTCCTTTGTTTGTAAAGGCCACAGAGAAAGGGGCACATTGGAGCTAAGGATTGGACAGACGGTCTAATACCAGGATGCATGCACAGTGATTTTGCAGCAAAGTCTTCATTTCTGTAGCAGTTATTAGAACCTGCTGGGCTTCCCTGGTGGTCCAGTGGATAAGCATCTGCCTTGCAATGCATGGGACGCCTGTTCGATCCTTGGTCCAGGAAGATCCCACGTGCCTCAGAGTAACTAAGTCCATGAGCCGCAACTATATTGAGACTGGGCTCTAGAGCCTGGGAACGGCAACTACTGAACCTCTGCCTCCTAGACCCTGTGCTCCACAACAAGAGAGGCCACCGCCATGGGAAGCCCATGCACTGCAGCTAGACAGCAGCCCCTGCTTGCTGTGACCAGAGGAAGCCTGTGAGCAGCAGTGCAGACCCAGCACGGCCAAAAATAAATAAATAAAAATGAAAAACCCTGCTATACAGATATATTATATATATATGCTATATATGTCTGTCATAAATAAATATATATAACATATATATGTATATATGGGCTTCTCTGGTAGCTCAGCTGGTAAAAAGTATGCCTGCAATGCAGGAGACCCTGGTTCAATTCCTGTGTCAGGAAGATTCCCAGAAGAAGGGATAGGCTACCCGCTCCAGTATTCTTGGGCTTCCCTTGTGGCTCAGATGGTAAAGAATCTGCCTGCAATGCAGGAGACCTGGGTTTGATCCCTGGGTCAGAAAGATCTCCTGGAGAAGGCAATGGCAACCCCCTCCAGTATTCTTGCCTGGAGAATCCCATGGACAGAGGAGCCTGGCAGACTACACTCTGAGGGGTTGCAAAGAGTGGGACACGCCTGAGCGACTAAGCGAAGCACAGCACGAATGTGTATATGTCTCCTTCCCTCCTTTCAAAAAAATATCTATTGAGCCTCGGTTATACCATAGTGAGCAGTCCAGATCATATAATTATTATAAGTCTATCTTATCGAAAAGTGCCATCCTGAGCATGGGCAGACGCTATTGTGTGCTTGTTGGCAGAGCCGCCAACTCCAGGTTAGGAGGCGGACAAAGCTGCTCAGAGGAGCCTCCCTGAAGCCGAGACCCTCAGACTGAGCGAGAGGATGTCTCAGGGGAAAGGGATGGGTGTCTTCTAAGCAGAGGGAGGCCTGGGTGAGAGGGATCACAATTCAGTAACCGAAAGCAGTTCATCCTGGCTGAACGGAGGGTGCAAAGAGGGGGGCACAGTCCCCTAAAGTGCACTGAGTAGGCACTTGATAATTGTCCATTACATGGATTAAAGAGATGTGTTTGGAGAGGTAGGTGGCAAATTGGACAAGGCCTTGAAGACCATGGTAAGGATTTTCGATTTTACCTGGAGGGCAATATGGAAAGCCAGTCTGTAATGCTGTAGAATTTCCTCTGGGCTTGGTGATCCCAGTGTAACCACAGTGAGGTCAGTGGGTTCTCTAGCTTGGAATTTGGCTAGGTGTGTATGATGTGAGGACCTTGGGTAAGGCCAAGATGTCCCAGGGAAGTATGTTAGCAGGAGAGGTTGAAGCAATGGTCCATGGGATCTGGGCTGGAGAGAGAGGACCGTGACGTCAGAGGGGGGATTAGGGAGAAAGCAGTGTGTGTGTGTTCATGGAGTGACGATTCTGGTGGGGTCAAAGATCCGGAGGCTTTGGAAAGATCATGGTAAGGATGATGCTCTGTGAGTTTATGACTTCAGGGTGATGTCTTAGAAAAAGGAGCTAAAGAAGAGTGGATGCGATGGAGTCAAGGAGGTGAGGGGCCAGGTTGGAGAACAGGTCATCTGAGCAGAGAGGGAAGCACCCTGGATGATGGCACTTGGTGGGGCGGGGAGAGGAGATTGCCACTGGGCCTAAGACTTCAATAGGATGGGGGATCCATCCAGCATCCAGCGGATGGCTGGAAGGTAGTGGTTGAGAAGGTCAAGGAGGGAAAGGTGACATGATACTAGTCATGGTGGCGGGACAGAGGTGCGTAAGATCCAGTTCTTAAGCTCAAGGGGACATCACCAAGCTGGGGGTAACTCATCTGCCTCCTCTGGGGTCACCGGGACAGTCATTCCATGTACCAGGTGGACAAGTGGTTTGTAGGTTAGCACTGCGCATTCATTATGGCAATAACAGCTACTATTCAGTCCAGTGTTGGCCATGCAGGAGAAGGTCTAGCTGTGTACATGGGAGGCGAAGGGCAGGGGTCTGAGCTGGGTTTGAATTCCTTGCTGCCCTTCAGACAAGTGTCTTCACCTCTCACAGCCAGCTTTCCTCAGCTATGAAATGGAGGCACAGACATCAGAGTTGCCGTGAGGATTAGATGAGTTTATCTGTGTAAAGCACCGACTCAGATAAGGGCAAATAGACATGAACTGTTGTTGCCCTTATCGTATCACTGAGGAACTTGGAGTTCAGAGAGGTAAAGTGATCTGTGTGAGGTCACACACGTTAGAGGGGGCAGCTGCAATTCAAAGCCAGTCAGGCTGACACGAAAGACTCTTGCCATAAAATCATAGCGCCTTCCTTCTCCGTAATCCTGGGTGAGACTGAAGTTTAGGAAAGGATATTGATTTGTTCTAGGTCACCTGCTAGTAGGCAGTGGTTTTGCAGCCTGGGTCCAAGTGACTTTTGTTGTTGTTCAGTCGCCAAATTGTGTCTGAGTTTTTGGGAACCCGTGGACTGCAGCACACCAGGCTTCCCTGTCCTTCACTATCTCTCAGAGTTTGCTCAAACTCATGTCCATTGAATAGGAGTGACTTTACTCCACGGTAACTGGCTTCCTAGGTAACGGGGCGGGATATGGACTCTTTGAGAACAGGAACCAGGAATGCATTTGCTCGGGGCTTTGGGTTGCTTATTCCTTTTTGTTTGCAAACCCAGAATCTCAGGGCGTGGGAGCTGAGAGCAATGCCCCTTAGAGTGGCAGGCACGGCGCACTCTCAATTTCCTCATCTGTAAAATGGGAATGATAATTGCCCTGAGTATCCCAGAAGATTACAATGGGCCTCAAATTAGATGATGTAAGGAAAAAACGCTTTGAAGACCAAACCACCTTGTCATCAGGTTCTCAGGGAGGCGCGCTTCACCTGGAGGGAGACTCTGGACTTGGTGCCAGGAGTCAGTCTCTTTCCTCATCCTGCTTGGCACCCAGACCAGCAGCAGCAGCTGGGCACCTTCTCCCCATGGTCCTGGTGGGCACCCCTCTGCCCCAACTCTGAGCCGCTCATCCCCCGCTGTGAGTTGTGTGTGGCAGACTCAGCCTGGTCTGGAGACAGAAAGTCCAGCTCACCGGGCAAGCTTGGAGGGGTCTTTTCTTCCCAGCCCCCTTTGCACTGGGAAGGGGTGAGAGGAGCCCGGATGCCCACGTCGGGAGAGTCATCGGCTCGTGAATCCCAGATGAGATTGGGTATCTCCGGTCACTGTTGGGACCCACGTGGCCAAGGCCGCCCTGATGCAGGGCTGGGGAAAGACTGGGCCCCTGATCCCTGCCAAGCCCCTGTGGCTGAGTGACAGAGATTTGTCAGGGTCTGATGATGGAGCAGAGCCTTCACCCTGGGGGTGTGAGAAACGGAAGTGCTTGCTGGGGTCTCGGGGTCCGGAACATGTTTACTTTCCAGCAATACTTGTGCTAGCAACCTTCTGAAGAGTCATCCAGGTTCTCTGGAAATTGACAGGCGGTTCAGCTAGGTCAGCGCGCATGGATATTTTTCTTTCTTTCATTTAGATGTGCCTTTTCGAGTATACATTGTTGGGACTTTTTTCTGCCTCCCCCAGCTTTCTCTCTCTTCTGTTACGTAACCCAGGAGGAGGAACTGGGAGCTGAGGACAGCTGTAGGGATGAAAGGGGACAGACGGAGGCAGGAAACTGAATTTATCTGGGTACATACGTTGTGCTGGTTCCAGAAAAAACGTTATTGTATTTCCAGAGAAATCATGAAGAAAAATCATCGTCTTAGGCTGGTTGTTCCCAAGGCGAGGGGATTGAGGGAAGGATGGGGAGGGAGGTCGGGGTTATCAGATGTCAGTTCTTATATATAGAGTGGATAAGCACCACGGTCCTACTCTATAGCACAGAGAACTGTATTCAATATCCTATATAAACCATAATGGAAAAGAATATTTTATAAAAAAATGTATATACATATGACTGAATTACTTTTCTGTATAGCAATAATTGACACAACATTGTAAACCAGGTATACTTCAATGAACAACTTAAAAATTAAGAGACTAAAAAAAAAATTAAAAAAAAAAAAAGAAGAAGAATGATTGTCTTAGAATCTGAAAGCATTTGAGCTGGAAGGGAAGTTAGGTACCCTGAACTCTAAACTCCTCTTCCTGATAAGGAAGAGACTCGCCGAAAGTTCCAGAACTTTCTATTTTTTTTCTTTCTAGGAAAGCATTGCCCTATAGTAATCCTTCTTTACAGACAAAAATGTTTTGTGATTCCCCTGCCCACTTGTCAGCTGGATGACTGTTTACATGGACCCCTGGGCTATCAGAGGTTCCGGTCCAGCCTCCTCATTTCACGTGGAGCCTGTGGAGGACCTGCCCTCTCAGCACCCATCTTCCCTGCTCCCCGGTGTTGTACCCCCTACCCCCAGTCCTAGGGCTTGCACTCTGGTTTCCCGCATTATTGCCTATTGGCAATTCATTGCCCTGGGAACCCAAGGGGTTACCAGCATCAGTGGTCATCAGTTCCTGCTAAAGTGTCAACAGGGGAAGTTTGGGGAGCCTTCCAGTTTAGAGAGATTTCACTTGGTGTTATGGGATGAATGGTGTCCCTTCTCAAACTCATATTGAAGTCCTAACCCTGGGTACCCCAGATGGGGACTCTATTTGCAGACAGGGGGTCTTTAAAGAGGTCATTAAAATGAATTTATTAGGGTGCGTCCCCATCTGATAGTCCTGGTGCTGTTATATGAAGAGGAAATTCAGACATGGGTGCAGAGAGAGGATTGTGTGAAGATACAAGGAGAGGTAAAGACCGAGGAGAGAGGCCTCAGAAGAAACAACCCACCCCACACTTGACCTTGGACTTCTAGCCTTCAGAGCTATGCAACAACACATCTGAGTTGTGTAAGCCACCCACCCATCTATGATATGCTATTATGGCGACCCTAGCTAGCTGATAACACCTGGCCTCTTTTGCAGCCCCTTGACTGGGAGGGGGTCCAGCCAGGAAGTTCTGAGACCAGGTAGAATGTAGGAAGTTCCCAGGAAGGGAGAAGGTTTGGGGTAACAGGAAGGCCACTGTGGCTTCTCAGATCCTTGGCACAATAGCCCAGGCCTTCGAATGTGCCATGGGATCTGGTGTAAGTGAGCAAACTGCGTAGCAGGAAATCTGGGCTTGATTTGCAGCTGTCCGGTCCTTCTCATTGCAGGGTCTTCTGCAAGTTCCTTCACGCCTGTGGGTCTCAGTTTCCTCATCTGTGGCAGAGAGAGAGTAATGCCTGCCCAATTGACCTCCCAGGCTGGGGTGTGGATTTAAAGAGAAATCATGTAAGTACTTTGCCCGTGTTAGGGATGGTGATGAAGGTGATGGCTGTTGCCCTTCTGACCCGCAATGCTGGTGCCCACCTCTGGTTTCGCTCTGGTTTGGAGGAGGAAAGAAGGGCTGTCCTGGAAACTCAGGGACGGCTGTCATGTGTGGCATCTGGGTCTCGTGCAGAGAGCCCAAGTAGAGGCCAGACTCCTCCTGTGAGTCTGTTTCTCTTCATTAAGGAGAAAGTGCCAAACCAGCCTCCCTTGGGCAGACAGTAAAGCACGTGTGTGACTGTGTCCATTTCCCTCCGAGTCTTAATTTTTCTAAATTACAAACGCAATAGTGTGTTTTGTGGGAAAAATTAGAAAATACAGACAAGACAAAAGAATTGTAAAAATGTATTATCTCTACTATGGTTGACACCAAGTGTATAGATATTCTCTGTTTCTTTTCTTTGTGTGTGTAGGTTGGGTGGTAGCTCAGCTGGTAAAGAATCCGCCTGCAAGGCAGGAGACCCTGGTTTGATTCCTGGGTTGGGAAGATGACCTGGTGAAGGGATAGTCTACCCACTCCAGTACTCTTGGGCCGATGGGACCTGGTGTGAGTGGGAAAACTGAGTGCCTAGAGACCTGGGCTTGATCCATAGCTGTGTGTTCCTTCCCACTGCAGGCTCTTTTGCAAATTCTCCCCTGGTGACTCAGACAGTAAAGAATCTACCTGCAATGTGGGAGACCTGGGTTCAATTCCTGGGTTGGGAAGATCCCCTGGAGGAGGGCATGGCAACCCACTCCAGTAATCTTGCCTGGAGAATCCCCATGGACAGAGGAGCCTGGCGGGTTATAGTCCTTGGGTCGCAAAGAGTCGGACACGGATGAGCAACTAAGCATTGCACGTGGGTATTTTCACAAAAATGAAATCTCATTGTATGTAATATTTTATAATCTATTTTAAAGATCAACTACGTACTATAAGCTTTCCTCCGGAATTCATCTCCATCACCCTGTTAAGTTTGCACTAGTGGTAAAGAAGCCTCCTGCCAATGCGGGAGATGTAAGAGACACGGGTTCAATCCCTGGGTCAGAAAGATCCCCTGGAGGAGGGCATGGCAGCCCACTCCTGTATTCTTGCCTGGAGAATCCCATGACAGAGGAGCCTGGTGGGCTATAGTCCATAGGGTCGCACAGAGTCGAACATGACTGACACGGCTTAGCACATGCACCCTTTTTAGACTTTGTTCTGATGGGCAGCTCCAGATACCCCTGAGAGGAAGAAGGGTGACCGAGAAGTGACTTCTCCCCAGTGGCCAGTGTTTGTTCTCAGATGTGCGGTCTCCTGGGTCTCCCTGGAGGCAGGTGAGGTTTGGAGAACTCTGAACTTAGAGTCAGATAGGCCAGGAGTCCAGCTGCAGCTTTGCCATTTACAAGCTGTAATCAGGAAAGAAAAGGACCCCGGGTGACTCACTTATCATTTCCAGGCCTCCATAAAGGATTAACAGCAGAGTGTAAGTAAAAAAGAGCTCTGGAAACTGGCAGCAGTTATTAATACAAACTCATGGATGAACAAAGGCTATTTTGTTGCTTTGGCAGGAGAAAATCCAATGTCTTGAGGATCATAAAACACCATGAACGAATGAGTCTGGTCTATAGGAAATAAAAGAGCTTGAGAAAGAAAAATCATTTTAGTTTTGAGAAATGGTTTGGACTTTGAGAACACACTTCTTGGTGAGTAAAGAGGTGGGGCAGCCTGATTTGGAAGAAGAGAAGAAAAAGATGAATTTTCAGGAAGCCAGAAACAAAGGTTCCTAATAAACAGTAATAGTGATGATGATGATGGTGATAATGGTGCTGGTGGTGGTGGTGATGATGGAAGTGGTGATTATGGTGATGGTGGGGATGGTGGTGATGGTGATGGTGGTGGTGATGGTGGTGGCGATGGTGATGGTGGTGGTGACGGTGATGGTGGTGGTGATGATGGTGGTGGTGATGATGGTGGTGGTGGTGATGATGGTGGTGGTGATGGTGGTGATGGTGGTGGTGGTGGTGATGGTGATAGTGGTGGTGATGATGGCGGTGGTGATGGTGATAGTGGTGGTGATGTGATGGTGGTGATGATGGTGGTGGTGGTGGTGATGGTGATGATGATGGTGGTGATGATGGTGATGGTGGTGGTGGTGATGGTGGTGGTGATGATGGTGATGATGGTGGTGGTGGTGATAGTGACAGTGGTGGTGACGGTGACAGTGGTGGTGATGTGATGGTGGTGATGATGGTGGTGATGATGATGGTAGTGATGATGGTAATGGTGGTGGTGATGGTAATGGTAATGGTGGTGGTGATGATGATGGTGATTCTTGTGATGGCAGCTAATACAGAGCATGTACTATGTGTCAATGTGCTGAGAACTTTACAAATATGAACTCAACTAAACCCCTGAACATCCCTATTTGGTAAACACAATTATCATTCCCGTTTTACAGATGAGGACAAATAGGGCACGGAAGAAAGATTAACTAACTTGCTTCAGGTCACACAGCTAGTAAATGAGGGAGCTAGGATCTGAGCCCAAGGCCACACATTTCCATAGATTCCACATACCTGGGACCAGTCAGGAGCTCAGAAGAGCTTCAAAGCCAGAGTGCTGGAGACAGACAGACTTTGAAGACAAACGCTGTGTCTGTGAGTCAGCGTCTATTTGGAGACAACTTGCAGTGAGTGAGTAGTTTTGCTTACAGTCAAGGAGACCAGCTGGAAAACATTTTCATCTGTGACAACTTGGGAAGTGGGGCGGTGAGGAAGGGAGGGGGAGGCGCCTGCGTTCATTATTTCTCCAGGGCCCTGGGGAGGTGACCGGTGGGAGGGAGTGTCTGCTAGGATGCTGAGCCATGACATTCTTTTTTTTCCTGCCCTCTCCCTCCGCATGACATTCTTGACCGACAGCCTCTACCAGGAGGAACTGAGATTGCCCAGAACTTCCCCTGAGGTTCAAGATGGACTCTGGGGTGGAAGGTTGGGGCCCTTCTGTGGGCGTGCCCTTGGCTGGTGTCTCCTGGTTCACCCAGAGGCAGTCTCCCCTTCTCCTTCCTCTGATCTCTCTTCTCCTGCCCACCTGCACCCCTCCTCCAAGGATAGCTGGCTCAGGCCAGTCATGGGATGGAGAGAGTGCTCTCTTTGGGTGGGTGGGGCATGAAGGACCCCTGAGAGTTGCTCTGAAGCCCTGGACAAGTTTGAAGGAAGTTCTGTGTTTCTTCTGTGGCATCATCAATATGGGGTAGAAAATGCCAGCTGACTTCAGGGGATGGGGGCTGGTTGTCCGATCCTGCTGCTTCTGGAACCTGTCCCGAGAGGAGGACAAGTTCCCCTCCCGCTGATGGCAGGCAGGCTGGGCTGCCCCCCGTGTGAGCACCTGTCAAGGTCATGTGTGCAAACTTGGCCAAAATGGGACCTGAAACCCTCCCAAACCTCTGACAAGGCTTAGTGGAGATGCTGGTCTCCTGTGATGGAGCTGGGCCTGGGAGGTTGCATGGCAGGGAGAGCCATCAGAGGACAGAAGGGGCTGGAACCTGGAGGGAGGTTCCAGCAGAGCAGTTGTGAGCAGAGGACTTGCTGATTCAATCAACGACGTGCTGCTCTGCGTGGTGCTGGGTGCCTGGGACCCGGGTCTCTGAAGCATCCTGGAGCCCTGAGCTCTGAGGGCTGCAGAAGCAGGCAGGGAAATGACGAACGATCATCCTGAGTGCTCAGTGGAAGCTGGGGGCTGGGGGCAGGAGGAGTTGTCACTGGGCACACGTGGAGGAAGTCAGATGGACTCTGTAGGGAAGAGTCTTTGCAGACAGGGAGCCCTTGTGCAGAGAGATCTATCCTGCCCACTGCGGATCCGTTTTCAGGAGTTGGTCCCTTCTCTGCATGCGGGCTAAATTACTTCAGTCCTGTCCGACTCTCTGTGACCCTTTGGATTGTAGTCCACCAGACTCCTCTGTCCGTGGGATTCTCCAGGCAAGAATACTGGAGTAGGCGGCCACGCCCTCCTCCAGGAGATCTTCAAGACCCAGGGACTAAAGCCAAGTCTCTCTCATCTCCTGCATTGACAGGTGGGTTCTTTGCCACTAGCACCACCTGGGAAGCCCTTGTCCCTTACCTGGAGGTTTGATAACCTATTTTATTTTAATTAACTATTTTCATTGCACCAAGCAGTTTGTGGGTTCTTAGTTCCTGGACCAGGTATTGAACCTGGGCTCTTGGCAGTGAAAACAGGTAGTCCTAACCACTGGACTTCCAGGAAGTCCTTGATAACCTATTTTAAAAACCAACAGTGTATCACAAACATCTTTTCACGTTGACCCAAATTCATCTCCATCAGCATTTTTTTTGTTTAAGACTCTGTTCTGATGGACAGGTCTGGGGACTCCTAAATGTGTTAGATGGGAAGGGTTCACTGGGAAATGACTTCTCTCTGCACAGACAAACACACACACACTCCTCATATGAACACTCACACACATACTTCTAAAATGTGTATACTTTTTGGCTCAATGCATTTTATTTTAAAAAAGTTTGGTTTGGAAAATTTCACATATACATACGATTTGAGAGAAGAGCATAGGGAATCCCCATGAACTCATCTCCCAGTATCTGCAGTTATCAGCATTTTGCCAATTTTGCTTCATCCACCACTGCGTATTATAAAAACCAGTCACAATTCCCTGCATTCCATCAATGCTTCAGGATGCATCATCTCACACCACCCTTACAGCAATCCTGTTGAGTTAAACAGCAAGATTATTATGATCTTCATGTTATAAAGAGAAAACCAAGGCTCAGAGAGGCTAAGGAACTTTTCCAAGGTCACACAGCTAGACAACCCAGGACTTCTGATGCTTAATCAGGTTCCGTTTCACTGGATCATTCCAACTGCATTTTAGGATGCAGGCAAGGCAAGCCGGGGGTTGCAGGGGAGGGGGATAGTTGGAGGTGTGGGGGAAGGAGTCAAGGGGGCTTGTTCCTGAGACTCTCAGCTTAACACGGTTGCCAGCCTAAGGCCCTCCTTTTAACCCCTTTGCTAGTCCCGCTGTGCTGCCCTGCTGATCAGAGCAGTTAAGACAGGGGAGGGTAAATTAAGCTCCCCCAGGTTTTCCACTGGTGGCTTCCTTGGATCATGGCTGCAGGATGTTTATAAAACTCGGAATCAATTTGAGGCGCAGAGATTTTCAATCAGGGAGGCAGATTGCACTGATAGGGTCAAAAGGCCTGTCGCCAGCGAGGATCACAGCATCTGACATATTAATTTGAGCTGTCAGAACCAATATGTGTAACAGAGGCAGGGATTCACAGGCCCTGTTTGGGGAAAAGAGTGGGAAAAGGAAAAAACGGGGCAAAGTACGGCCCTGTGACGGACTAACATTTCACAGATTCCTGGAGACTCAGTCCCGCTGCTTGTAACCAAGGTACCCCCTCCCCCCACCCTGCCCCCCCCATCCTGGGGAGGTAGGCGGTGGAGAGGGGAGGTGGCTGGCAGGAGGACCAGGGCCTTCTCCGTAGGATGCTGGCTGCATCACGGCGACCATCTCCCTATAAGTAAACTCTGCCTGGCTTTTTTTTTTTTTGGGCTGCACTGGGTGGCAGGGGGTATCTTAACTCCCCAACCAGGGACTGAACCCACATCATCTACAGTGGAAGCATGGTGTCCTAACCATTGGACCACCAGGGAAGTCTGTCCCCCTGGCTTTGCACACACCCACTCCCTGGCTCTTCCCTTGCCCCCACACCAGTTGAGCTCCAGAGCTCTGAGCTGTGGCAGGAAGTACCTTTGTTCCTGAGAACCCTTTGAAATCCGCAGCTAGAGTCAGCTCCTGGCGAAGAATGGACATGAACCTTGTGTCTCCAGAGACTCAGGCTCAGACTGCCCCAGGTCGGGCACCTTCCTCTTCTTTCCCACCCTCCCGCTCCCCGTGTTCCTGTTGGCTGTCTCCATCCTCATTCTTCCCACTCCCATTTCTTTGGGCAACCCTGACACCCCCTCAAGACCCCATACCTTCCCTGAGATCTGAGTGCCCTGTCCTCAAATGAATCCAAGTCAACACACCCCGGGGCAGTCTGCATGGGTCCTGGGTATTCAGGGTACACACTGTGTTCCTGGGGACCCCCTCTTGTTGGGGTACACACGGAAAGTGGGGTGGACCCAGATAAGTCCAGCAAACTCCATGCTTCTTAGACCAAGTGATCAGGAAACAATGGGAAAGCGCAGTGTCATGGCCAAAGCTTTGCAAAGTCTTCATTTCTGGGAGCCCCCAGGAGCCCCTGAACCTTGCCTTGGGGTGATCTGTGTCATGGAAAGGAAGAATTATTCTCTCTCATCAGCAGAGGCAATGAATACAGGCAGACCTCATCTTATTACACTTGAGTTCATTGTGCTTCGCAGATACTGTGTTTTTTTTTACAAACACAGGTTTGTGAAGTTTGGGGTGACTCTGCATTAAAGGAGTCTATTGGCACCATTTTTCCAATGGATTGTCTCACTTCGTGTCTGGGTGTCACATTTTGGTAATTCTCTCAATATTTCAAACTTTCTCATTGGTGTTATATTTGTCATAAGGATCTGTGACCAATGATCCTTGGTGTTGCTACTGTGATTCACTGAAGGCTCAGAGGATGGGTGACTTTTTTTTTTTTAGCAGTAAAGTAATTTTTAATTAAGGTATGTGCATTTTTTTTTCCCCGCCAAAGACATACATTTACATTTACTCCTTTAAAAATATATGTTTATAGCCAGAGTTCCCACGGTTATCTCTAGTTTCAATCTCATAGCAGGAGGCTTATTCCAGCTTTTCCCCTTTTGATATGTTGATCTCTTCCTCTGATGGGAGAGCTGGTTCCCTGTCTCCATCTCCCTATGTACAGTTAATGTCCTCCTTCTTTTTTTTTTTCCATTTATTTTTATTAGTTGGAGGCTAATTACTTTACACTATTGTAGTGGTTTTCGCCATACATTGACATGAATCAGCCATGGATTTACATGTGTTCCCCATCCCGATATTGCATGTGTTCCCCATCCCGATAATGTCCCCCTTCTTGTGCACTGTTTTTCTTAGAATGCTACCGCACACTTACTAGACTGCAGTGTAGTATAAACATAACTTTTATATGCCCTGGGGAACTAAAAAATTCGGGTGACTGGCTTTATTTGATACTCGCTTTATTGCGGGGGTCTGCAGCTGAACTCCCAATGTCTCCAGGGTCGGCCTGCGTTTCTGACACTAGGCACCGTGGAGAGCTGAACCTGAGAGGTACACAGCAGCGCTATGTTAACTAACATGAGTGAACCTCACACGTCTGTCTGAGTTTCCAAAGCTCGAGGTCCCCTCGGGCATCTCCATGCGGCTGGGCCTCTAGCAACATCTGGAGCCTTCCTCCAACGTCTGATGGGAGACAACGGGGCTTTCTGTTTTCCTGGGCGGTGGTGCTGGAGGGCCTTCCTTGAAGGCACAGGAGTTGACCCTCTAGCTCCCTCCCCAGACCAGCACCCCCACCCCCAACTTTGCCTGCCTGACATCATTGCAGGGGGTGCGGGTTTGATCCCTGGCCTGGGAACTAAGATCTCTTGTGCTGCCTGGTGAGGCCAGAAAGTAAAAAAAGAAAGAAAGATTCAAAAAAAAAAAAAAAAAAAAAAAGAAAGAAAGAAAAATGATGTGTGAGATTTATAGGAAAAGCTGTATTTCTTCTCTTGATCAGACTTCCCCTCTTCCTGTAACACACAAGTCAAAAAAACAATGGAGAGGGTCATAGACACACACACACACACACACACAGAGGAAGTATGCTTATAAGAACCCGCTTTGGGGTGATAGCTAAACAGTATGAAGTTTCCTCTTGAGATAATGAAAATGTTCTAAAATTGACTAATGGTGGCACATATCCCTGAATATACTAAAACCCGTTGAATTTTACACGTTAAATGGATGACTGTATGGTATGTGAATTATATTTCAATAAAGCTGTTGAAAGGGGGAATAAAAAGAAAACTCTTCCTACCAGGGCCTGGCCTGGGACTTGAACTTGAAAGGGCATGAATGTTCATCGTTGGTCCCAGGAGTAGGATCACTCACAGAGTCTAGGAGGCAGTGGTGAGGCTGGGAAAGGGGCTCCATCTCTAAACCCAGCCACGTTACAGGTCCAGCTAGAGACTTGTGGCGATCCGTTCCCAGGACAGCACTGCTGGAAGGGATATGAAAGGCCACGAGGTCGAATCCCCATTTCCCAGATGCAGAAACTGAGGCCCAGGAAGGGGAATGACTTGTACGCAGAATACGGTTGGTTAGAGTCAATTCTGGGGCCAACCCTGTCTTCTGAAGCTTAATCTAATGTGTTTCTTTTTTCCTTCCAAAAAGAAGGGCTAAAATAAGTCCAGGGGTCTGTATGTTCACAGTGAGCCTTAGAGAGTATGGAGTAAACAGGCCACTGCATCACAGTTTGAGTCACTTTGATGGCATGGGGCAGGAGGAATAGAGGAGGTTATAGGTAGAACTAGGGAGGGACGACATACCTCTGTGTGTGTGGGGTGGGGGGTGGCCAAGGGTGGTTTCCTAAAGAAGTAATTTTCCACCTGAAATCAAACCGATGAGTAGGAATCAGGTGCCGGTTGGGGACTGGGAGACGGGGGAGGATGGGGGTAAGCTGGGGTGTCTGCGTCATTCAGGAGACATTCAGTCTGTTACAGAAGACTATCTGGGGAGTGAGCAGAGACTGGCAATGAAGCTGAAGAGGTTCTAGATGCTCTGTGCATGCTTAGTCACTCAGTTGTGTCCGACTCTTTGCAACCCCACGGACTGTAGCCCACCAGGCTCCTCTGTCCATGGGACTCTCCAGGCAAGAGTACTGGAGTGGGTTGCCATTCCCTTCTCCAGGGGATCTTCCTGATCCAGGGATTGAACTAGCATCTCCTGCATCTCCTGCATTGCAGGTGGATTCTTTACTGCTGAGCCACCAGGGAAGCCCCATGGTGGCTAGATAGATGCTCTAGGGCCTTCTGAAGCTCCTTATGGTGTTTGGTCTTTACCTTGAGGTTAACAAGAACCCTTGATGAGTTTCCTGCAAATTGCTCTGGAATCCAAATTGCGCTAGGGTGCTCTCCTCTGGTCCAGCACCCCCATCTGGGCCCTTGGGTCAGCAGCATAACAACTCTCTTTTACTGAACACATACTGCATGGCTGGCTCTGGACTCAAGTGGGTATTTAACACCGAAGAACTCATTTAATCTCCATAACAACCCAATAAAGTATTTACCGTAATTATTCACATTTTACAGATGTTAATAGCTGACACTTATTTAGATTAACTGGGTGCCAGCCATGTTCTAAGGACTTTATATATCACCTAACTTGTTCCTCGTGGAAACCAACCAGGAGATGGAGGCATGAGGAAGACAAATAACTTATTTAAAGTTGCACTAGCCATTCAGTCCTTGATTGTCTTCTTTTCTCTGTCCCCTCCCAATAGCAGAAAACTAAAAGAAAGATGTAAAATATAGAGGAAAATAAAGCATTTCCCCCATATTGTTAAATTCCTTGCCATCCACCAAATAAACAAAGAAGCAACAAAACAACCTTCCCAAACTCAAGGTGGGAACCTTCTTGTCCAGGAAAGAGGAGAGGGGTGGTGGGTGAGGAGGACGGGTGTAGACAGAATTCCAAAATGACCCTGTGACTTTCACCCCTTGGTGTTACACCCATGGCTATGTTATAGGATGCAGAGAAAGAGGTTTTGTAGATGTAATTAAGCTTACAAATCAGATGACCTTATAATCGGGAGATTATCTAGGTGCTCGATCCTGCTTACAGTCACATGTGGGTTCAGTCATGTCTGAATCTTTGCAACCCCATGGAAAGTAGCCCATCAGGCCAGGCTCCTCTGTCCATGGGATTCTCCAGGCAAGAATACTGGAGTGGGTTGCCATTTCCTCCTTCAGAGGATCTTCCCAAACCAGGGTTCAAACGCTCGTTTCCTGTGACTCCTGTATTGACAGGCAGATTCTTTACCACTGAGCCACCTTATCCAAGTGGGCCTAACCCAAACTTGTCAGCCCTTTAAGAGCAGAGAATTTTCTCCAGCAAAGGTAGAAAAGGTCATCAAAGAGACTGAAGTGAGAGAGGTATCTGATGCCAGGGAAGTCCTCTGTTGGTGATTTTTAAGTTTTATCTTTCCTTCTGCACCTATTAGTTGGACTTCTTCTGAAAAGGATTGAGAGTTTATACGGGAAAGGCAGCATAAACATTTGATTTCCCCCCTTATTTATCAATTTTCAAAGATGCTTTTTAAAAATGCCATCATGTCAATAAAAGGGTTGAGGTCCAGAATGGATAGGTTGTAGACTGCTAGAGCCAAGATTTGAATCTCAGTTTTCCCAGGGTCCAGCCTGTGGGCTTAATGACTATACCTTATTGCTTCCCAGAAAGGAAAATGGTCATGAGATAACATCGTTAAGCTAATCAGCCAGAATATGAAAGCATATCACTATGAATATGTTGAGATATTTATAGATGCATAGAAAAGATGGAGGTCAATACTGAACACACCACCATTATTAGGTATTACCACCAGAAGGTTTAAAGACAAAAGCATCCTGAACGTTTGGGTTCCTCCACTTCTGGACCTTTCTCAAAGGCTGCTGAGAGCCTACAGGTGGTACTAAGTTATTTTCGTACAACAAACAGAATACTTTTCTTATTTGTAAAGGTTCCTGCCATCTTGGTTCTTGAACGCTGGCAAATGTCACATGGGGGAGCTTGGAAATATCTTTCTCTAAGGAGAGAGGGATTGTATTCCTTCAAGGACTTCTATACACTTTCTGTGGCTACAGTCAGTACGGTTCAGTGGGGAAGAGACAAACCTGAAATCAGGTCATCTGGGTTCATGCCTTGGCTTAGCCACTTCTTAGCTGTGCCATCTTGGACAAGTCAACCTCTTTGTGCCTCAGTTTACTCATCCTTGAAGTGGGGAGGGTCTCAGAGTCCTCGGGTTCGGGAGGGTCACATGAGTTAATGCAAGTAAGATGCTGTCCTTAAAAAGTGCCCAGTGAATGTTAGCTTTTCTTATACAGGAGAGTCTGGAAGAGTCATCGGCTCTGGATAGTTGTGCTGTTACAAGAATAATAGGTAGGACCGCTTTCCCAGGTGCCAGACGCCAGGACTGCAGCCAAGCCCAGGCTCTGCCTCTCAGACACACGTATCCCCCCCATCCAATTTACCTTGGCACAAAAGGATAATTCATTGGTATGTCCACATCCTGGTCCTCAACATAAATCTTCCCTGCTCACGCAGGTGGTGACAGCTTCCCAGGTCTCTTGGACTTTCTTCTCTGAGTTTCCCATTAATGTTGTTTACATGCAGAGAGACCTGGGACTTATTTTCTTCTGAAGCTATTCTTCTTTTGAGAAGAGTGGGTAGGGTGAGGAGCAGGGGAACTGAAGAGGAAGGAGGTGGGAGAAAGACCCCCCAAGATGTCACTGTGATCTTGAGATTCAGCGGCCTGGTGGAGAAATACACAGGCCAGCAACCTCCCATCAAGGCCTACCTGGTATCAGTCCTGCCCTTCCTGGCGGCCAGGAGAAGGCGGGTCCAGGTGAAGCTGGCCCTGCCCTGGGGAAGGGGTGAATGGTTACTTGTGAAGCTAGTTCTTGGTTTGATTTCCTCCTCAAGTACTTTATTGTCTTCCTCTTCATCAGACAAGTATGCAGGCTGTTTGGCAATTTCCAACCATTCCCAGCCATTGTAATTGACCCAATGGGCTTGTGTAAACAGCTTTCTCCTGGGGGCCGGCTGAGGCCTGGATGCTCTGTTGGGATCTAGGAGTGAGGACGATCATTTTCTTTCTTTCCCAAATGTTTGGACTTTGAGGCAGAAGCTGCCATGAAAAGGGGAAAAAGAGAAAACACTTCTTGATGAGACGTTCTTCAGTTTGGGCAAGACTCCGGGTGTTGTATTCCCTGGCGGCTCAGTTGGTAAAGAGTTTGCCTGCAATGGGGGAGACTCGGATTCAATCCCTGGGTGGGGAAGATCCCCTGGAGAAGCAAGTGACAACCCACTCCAGTATTCTTGCCTGGGAAATCTCATGGACAGAGGAGCCTGGTGGGCTACAGTCCATGGGGTCACAAAGAGTTGGAGATGACTGAGTCACTAATACACACCAGATGTGTTAGAAATGGAGGTGATGTTTTCTCATTCATTCATTCATCTCATTCAGTTATTTATTCATTCATTGGAGAAATGTGTAAATTGGTTATTTCTATTTTATTAAAAAAATTTTGGGGGGTCACACTGCACAGCATGTGGTATCTTATCTCCCCCAAGGGATGGAATCTGCGCTCCCTGCAGTGGAAGCGTGGAGTCCTAACCACTGGACTACTGGGAAAGTCCTTGTACTGATACTTCTAGATAGTACTTTTCAGACTTTTGTTTTTAACCTCAGAACCCTTAATTAATAAAGTCTTCGTGACACTCAATACATAAGAGACTGAACTAAGGTTTAGAGAGATTCAGGGTCTTGCTGAGGCATGCATGCCCGTTGAAGGGGGTGCTGGGTGGCATCCAGATATGCTCCTTTCTAACCCTTTGATCAGATATGCCCTTGCTATTTGGAGCATTTATAGAGAAGTACAGGCAGTCCTAAACTTACAAATGAGTTCTGTTCCAAAAGTTCATGAGGAAGTCAGCTGCCTGGATCTGGAATACATTTCCCTATAGAGACAGAGGTACGGATGGTGGCGAGGTGCCCAGACTGGCCCACAAAAGCCCATTTAATCCACAATGTGTTGGAATTCTAGAACTAACAGTTCTCCATGAGCTTTGTGCTCATAACGGCACTGTGGAACTTGTGCACTTGGACAGTAAGCCCTCCCGTGTGGGGAACATGGCTGTGAGTTCCCACCCATGTGGACACAGTAAGGAGCCAGGCGGTGAGCAAAATCGGCCTTTGCGTGTTTAGAATAGATGCCGCCAGTTTTCTTTGGTCTTAGTAGAATGTCAAGTCCGCAAAAGAAGGGATTTTTATTTTATTTCCTGCCATATTTTCCGCATATAGTGGCCCATAAGAAGTGTTTGATAAATGATTGTTGAATGAATTGATGCACTAAAGTTTCATGGAGTTCTTGAAGAAGAGTCCCCTGAACCCTCACTTGGAATCTAGGCAGTGTGTTTTTTAAACACACATCTCCAGGAAGCCTGGATATTTGGAAACAAATAAATCACCAGCCCATTCTATTTAGAAACAGCAAAGGAATGGCTGATACAGAGAGATCACATCGACAGTGGGGACAGGTGACCAGCTTTCAGGGAGGAGACAGAAAAACCATAAAAAGCTGATACAAGAAAGAACTCCCAAAGCACAGCAGCCTGGGATCATTCAGGTCAGGAACCCTGGGAATCATTACTGTAAAATAAACATTAATTAATGCATTACAATTTATCACCCTTGTTTAAGGAGGTAGGAGAGGGTGTGTGGAAACTGGACAGCATAATAAAAAGTTATGTTTCTTAAAGAAACAAACTCTTCTGTTACATGGAAAATGATTCTAAGACGCTTCAAGTTCTGAGTGCCTGAGTATGCTAGTCTGTAATATTAGAAAAGCATTGGCAATTACGCTTTAGTTGTCATGGGGACTCTTTAGGGTTATTGTGGAGGTCTCAACCTTTTGGGGCTGCAAATATGATTGGATAACAAGTGAGAAATTTTGTTTCTAAAGCAAAAAAGAAACCAAAAGGGGCATCTTAGCTGCTGCAGACAGAAGTTCATCATAGGTGGTCCAGGGTGGGCTTCTGGGATCCCAGGCAGTGGTAGCAGCTCTGTAGAGTGTGCATCCTTGGGGGACTTTTGCTTGAAAACAGAGTGTGGGCTTCAGACCAAGGCAGACCTGCACCCAGTGGAGGCATTTCCACTTACTAGCTGTGTTACCTTGGACAAGTCATTAACCACTCCAAGCCTTGGTTTTCTCTGCCTCTAGAAGGTAATGCCTTCTTCTTCTTTTTTTTTTAATGAATGAGTTAATTTATTTTTGTCTCTGCTGGATCCTAGTTGCTGCTTGCGGGCTTTCTCTAGTTACAGCAGGTGGGGTCTACTCTCCAGTTGCGTTGTACGGGCTTCTCACATTGCTGTGGCTTCTCTTGCTGCAGCTCTCAAGCTCCAGAGTGCAGGCTCAGTAGTTGTGGCCCATGAGCTTAGCTGTTCTAAGACATGTAGAATCTTCCTGGATTGGGGATAGAACTTTTCTCCCCTCCAATGGCAGGGGGATTCGAACCACTGGACCACCAGGGAAGCCCAGGTAAAGCCTTCTAGACAGAGTTGTGAGGCTTAACTGAAATAGTTCCTTTAAAGGGCCTCGTATGGTGCTGTCACACAAAAGATACTCAACAAATGCAACTTCCTCTCTTACTATTTCCCAGAGATGCTCTCCTCTCCCTTCTGTGGTTGGGTTTGAGTGAAGGGTGGGATATGTATCAGTGAGTGACTTACACACTCAATGACTCTTCTCTACAGCAATTCTGCTCATTTCCTGCCTTGCTCCATGTCTGGATGAGCGGTTGGGCCAATGAACATAGTCTAAAAATGCTTTGCAAAGTTTTGGTAAATATTGGGTTGGCCAAAAATTTCATTCAGGGTTTTTCTTGAATCATTTGAGTGAACTTTGTGGCCAACCCAATATTTGGCCACTGCAAATATAATTGGATTAACAAATGAGAAATTTTGCTTTTAAAGAAAAATTTAGGTTTAAAAATCACAGTTTAGGTGGTGATTTGAGTTTGAGAACCAGTGATGGAGCATCATTTCCATGAGCAGCTGTGCTCGCAATGGAAAGAAGAAAGAGAAATACACCCCTCTGTCTCCCCACCTCCTTTCCTAGACCACTGTATCCAGGAGGGCAGTGGCCTGCGTGAGTCAAGATAGTCTGAACGTGTCTCTCCTTCTGCAAGCATCAAACCCTATTGCTTGGGAGTGCAGAAGAAAAGTGTTATACAAAGGTTTCATCAGGGACTTCCCTGGTGGTCCAATGGATAAAAATCTGCCTGCCGATGCAGGGGACACGGATTCAACCCCTGATCCGGGAAGATTCCATGTGCCATGGAGCAACTAAGCTTGTGCACCACAGCTACTGAAGCCTGGGCACCTAGAGCCCAAACTCCACAACAAGAGAAACCATCACATTGAGAAGCCTGTGCAAAGCAGTGGAGAGATGCCCCCACTCAGTGCAACTAGAGAAAGCCCAAGCAAAGCAACAACGACCCAGTGCAGCCAATGAATAAATGAATGAAAAAAATAAAACATACCAGGTCTTAGTTGTGGCACTCGGGATCTTTGATCTTCATTGCAGCATTCGTGATTTTTAGTTGCAGCATGTGAACTCTTAGCTGTGGCATGTGAGTTCTAGTTTCCTGACTGGGGATTGAACCTGGGCCCCTGGCATTGGGAGCATGGAGTCTCAGCCACTGGACCACCAGGGAAGTCCCAGAAGAGTTTTTTGTTTGTTTTTGTTTGCTAGGGCAGCATTCTCCTCTTACTTAGGAGTCAACCACACGATGAGAATCCTGGAAATCAGGGCTAGCATGTGTTGCTCAGGAGACTCCTGGGAGCTTCGAGGAAGAGCTGGCTGGCACTCAACGAAGTAGAAATTCCAAAACTGCCATGGTGGACAGTTGAAGAATGTGGGAAGGCTTAAAGAAGGGCCTTGCTAGAGTCAATCTGGTGGAAAATTCATTTTGTTTGTCCTCTAAGGAAAACACAGGACTTCCTCCAAACTCACCCCCATTCTTTTCAATTTTTATTGAAATATGAATGATTTGCAATGTTGTGCTAGTCTCAGGTGTAGAGCAAAATGATTCAGTTACACATTTTTATATATTCTTTTTCTGATTTTTTCCCTTATATGTTATTACAATGTATTGAATAGAGTTCCCTCTGCTTACATGCAGTAGGTCTTTTTTGGCTATCTCCTTTATATATAGTAGTGTGCATCTGTTAATCCCAAACTCCTAATTTATCCCTCTCCCCTCCTTTTCTCCTTTGGTAACCATGTTTTTATTTTCTATGTCTGTGAGGCTATTTCTGCTCTATAAATAAATAAAAGCAATTGCATATGGTATTTGTCTTTGCCTGACTTTCTTCACTTAGTATGATCATCTCCAGGTTCATCCATGTTGATGCAAATGGCATTATTTCATTCTTTTTCATGGCTGAGTAATATTCCATTATATACACACACCAAGTCTTCTTTACCCATTTATCTGTCACTGGCACTTAGCTAACCCTCACTAATGGAACTGATTAAGACTATTTCTGTATCATGAGTGCTGTCGAGAATCTCAGCAGTGGCTGTCCTCTGTAGGTTAGGGACAGACCATCAGAAATTCTATGACATAATTTCACTCCCTCATGCCAATGGGGTTGATAGCATCCCCACATAAAAGGGGCCAGCTGGTGTTACAGTCTTCAGAAGCCAGGTAGTGCTTCTGGGGGAGCAGGGACAGAGTGGTGGTGGTGGTGGGGTAACTACAGGGAATTATGAAAACAGTTAACGGAATATAGACCCTCAAACACATGGGCAGCTAACATGGGAATCACAAGCAAGAGAAATGAAGCTCAGGAAGCTGCCCCTAGTACAAAGGCATGATTCCTTGACTTGCTTTGGAAACACCTGAGCCAGTGTTTAGACCTGGGACCCTCAACGAAGGGAGAGATCAGGTCTCCAAGGGAGAGGGCCCTGTAATGTCACAGCTAATACACAGTGGCAATGATCTCTTCAGTTCTTTCCCAAAGGTACAGATGGCCATTTACTTGGGTAAACATTCCCTGGGGCAGAGAGAATATGCAGACTTATCAAGGACTAATGGACACAGAATCTGTGTTGACTCCTAGGAAACTGAAGCATCAGGATGGTCCCTCTGGCTAAGTCTAGCTCACGGTGGGTCCTCTGGGTCCTCTGATCCGCCCAGGAGCCACTTCCCTGGTCCCTGGATGTATAATTTGAATAGATTCCATAGTTGGCAGGCCCACAGGGTCAGTTCCTTGGCGTCTGGGGTAAGAGATATTTGGAATAAGAGTGGCCAAGTGGCTTCTGAGTCTTCCCCCACCTCCTGGCCAGAATAGCAAGTAAAAACCAACATTGCACCCTGCAAGGAAGAACATGTTGTAAATCAGGGCTGTTTTTAAAGAACTAAAGGATGTTCAGACGGCTGCCCAGATCATATTCTCATGTAACCCACTCATTTAGCCTCTACGAAAACCAGATGATCTCGGGGGAGGATGGTAAACTAGCACAAACCCAGTCAGGCGGGAACCGTGATGGCAATTGTTTTGTCAGATGTATTATCTGTGCTAGACGGATTAGTGTGGCCCCAGGTACAGGCCGCTGATCTGGGGAGTGCATTTTTTCCATACCTATCAGGGAGATCAAAGCGCTTCACGTTCACATGAGATGGATGGCAGTATAAATTTATGTCTTGGCCTAGGGCTACCTTAGCTCTTCTGCCCTCTGTCAAAACAAAGCCTGAAGGGACCTCGGCCATCTGGACATTCCATAGGATGACACAGTGGTACCTTCAATGCCACTGTCATCGTCTTCCTGGGGATTAACAGGAGGCTGTGAGTACATTGGAAGCCTTTGTAAGACACTCACACTGTAGACAGTGGGAAATAAATCAGTTGACTTTGCACACCATGATGGTTTTTCTCAGACTGTCTCCTGGGGAACCTCACTTATGGTTGTTGCTGCTCCGTCACCAAGTCGTGTTGAACTCTTTGTGACTCCAGGGACTGCAGCACACCAGGCCTCCCTGTCCCTCACCATCCCCCGAAGTTCATATCCATTGAATTGGTGATGCCCTGGTTTATGATAAGGATGTCTAAAAACTGAATCTTCACCCGAATAGGGTTACGTATGTCAGGATGGACTAATTGCTAAAGCTTCGGTGGCTTAACACAAGAACAGTGCTTTCACCACTAATGAAAAATCCGGTAGGGCTGCTTCTGGCTGGTTGGTTGGCTCCTCTGAGCCCTTGAGGATGTTTGGCACCATCATCACCGCCTGGTCTCCACAGTTGCTGTGGAGGGGTCTCCGTGCAGGGAGCACCAGGCCTGAGCCTGACGCAGCCCTTTGGTTCACATTCTTGGTGAGAAAAGTCCCAGTGAACTGACCTAGATGCAGGGGGGTGGGGAGAGGGTGTGGAGTTGAACATTGCAGATGGGGCAGCCACGCCCTAGCAACCACGACACGATGTGTCAAGGGGTGCATGAGCCTTGGGGGCCAGGAGTCGTGTCTACCACACTGCCCTAAGAAAAGTTGGGAAAGAAGTGAGGTTAGTCTTTTTTTAAAAGAATATTTTATTTGGCGGCACTGGGTCTTAGTTGCGGCACACAGGATCTTGTTCCCTGACCTGGGATGGAACCCAGGCCCCGTGCATTGGAAGCTCGGAGTCTTGGACACTGGACCACCAAGGAAGCCCCAGTGAAGTTGATCTTGCCTCCATCTAACTGAGTTCTCCATGGCCTCCCAGTTCAGTGATTCTCCCCTTCAAAGCTGTGATCTTTGATTATTCTTTGAAGGCTTGCTCTCAGAGCACCGCTTAGTAACTAAGCCGTTGGCTGACAGGGCTCAATACCCAGCCCTTCCTAGATCTTGAAATTCTCGCCCATCTTCAGCAGGTCTTTCCAGAATTCTCTGCCTTTGCCGGTGCAGGGACCCCCGCCTGGAGCATGGTTATCTTCTGGCTAGGAAAGGACATCTCTTCTCATCCTTCAAGATCCAGCTTAGAAGTCACCACCTCCTCGGTGTTCCTGACCCCTTGAATATACTGGGATTACAGCATCTATCACACTAGAGCATAAAGAACCAGGTGCCCGTGTGTCTTCTGAACGGGGGCGTTTCCATGTTATCAGAACAGAAGCTCTGTGGGGTCAGGATTCTTTTCCACTCTATGTCCCCAGGACCCAGGACAGTACTTGGACCAGAGTAGACACTCGGTCAGCACATATTGAATGAACAATCCTCTGTCACCTTCCTGCCCTGGCACAGTGCCCAGTAGGCAGAGCATCCTCAGTTGCTGAAGGACAAGGTTTACAAGGTCAGAAGTGTTTGCAGTCTCAAGTCATCCTCAGTGCTGGTGGGGTTTCAGATACTGTCTTTGACGAATGGTTCCGATTCTGGAAAATCCCAGGTCTGGCTGAAATTATTCTACCTAGACACACACGCAACCCCCCCCAACACATCTTTATTCCCAGATCCTTGCCCCAAATCCTTTTTGAAGATGGAGGCTCAAGGAAACTAGTTCTTGTAAAACTAGTTCTCATAAAACCATTTCCTTATTTTTCTACCCTGTCGAGTCTGCGCCTCCATCACGCCCACCCTGAGCCTTGGGGCCGGCACCTCCAAGGCTGGCTCCTCATCAGACAGACTCGCTCCCACAAAGGCCCAGAACCCAAGACTTAAATTGGATTTGCCTGTGGCTTTGCGCTCTCTGCGTCTTCCCTCCTTTGTTTTTGATTTATCGTTTTAATCAGTTGTAGTCAATCATTCCCTCTCTGTCTTGCTTCACCATAAACACAACCCTTTGCCAAAAAAATTATGACTGTATTAAATGATTTTATGACAGTAAACTGCAGATTGTACAGTGTAAACACAGGTGTTGCTCAAACCCCACACCCTCCAGCTCTGCCCGGGCCGGTGCGGGTGCCGTGGAAGGAGGGCGCCTTCAGGACTGTGAGAAAGGAGCCGTCCTGGGGAGTCTGGGGACAGCAGGTCATGCAGTTCAACACTTTGCCATAGAGGTGAAGAGATGGAGGTCTGGCAGAAGAAGTCGCTGGTCTCAGGTGGTGCAGACGCCCGATGACTGAGCTAGGTGAGATCTGAAGTCTTTGAGTGTCTATGATCCCTTCTGGGACGCCTGGTCTCCCTCCTCTCCTTCCCCAGGTCCATTTTAGGCCCATTTCACTGTAGCACAAATGCTCGTGGAGGGCATGGGAAGATGCGAGCATTGTAACTTGTCTGAGGCTGTGGGTGTATATATGGGTTTCCCAGGTGGTGTAGTGGTAAAAACCTGCCTGTCAATGCAGGAGATGTAAGAGACATGGGTTTGATCCCTGGGTCCGGGAAGATCCCCTGGAGAAGGAAATGGCAACCCACTCCAGTATTCTTGCCTGAGAAATCCCATGGACAGAGGAGCCTGGCAGGCTAGAGTCCACATGGTCGCAGAGAGGCGGACACGACTTAGTGACTGAGAGTGTGCATGTGTACGGCGCGCACCCACTTGTGTATACACCCTGGGTCTTAATCTTTCTTGCTCCCATGGGGGTGGATGCAGAACACAAGACCACCAGCAGGGAAGTCTTCCTGCCTCCCATCCGTGCAGGGGAGTGGTGGAGAGTCTGATGCTTTGGGGATGGCTGCCTCCTGTCCCGAGAACAGGAATGGGGAGGCAGACCCAACAAAAGGAGGCTTTTCCCAGGCTTGAGGCTGTGGGGAGGATGCCCAGCCCAGCACGTTGCTCTGAGATGAGAGTTTTTCCCTGTGATGGGCTGGCCGCTCTAGAAGCCTTGGGAAGCCTGAGATTCCAGAGGGGCTCACCCCAGAGCCCATGGGGCGTGGGGTTGAGTTTCTTTTGATGCAGGTATAGAAGAAGGAAGAGTAAGAAGCACTTTGGTGGCTACTTTCCCCAGGGGAATTACCCCCTGTGATTGTCATCTCTAACCATGAGAAAGGCATTTTCCAAACAGGTAATTTATCAGATAGAGGAGTGGATTCCCAAGGCAGGAGAGCTTGGGACAACTCAGGGATGAGGTCATGGCCCCACTGGGACATTTCGCAGCCTAAGCTTTCGGGGCCCTCTGGGAATCAGCGCACGTGTGTGTACACACACACGCAGTCCATGTATAGTATATATTCATATACAGTTTCGTCTGAACACTGGTTGTTTCTCCTCCTTCCTGTTTGTTTCTTGGTTTTCGCTCACCTGGGCCTCTGCAGGAAACAGATCCAATATTTACCAAGCAGCTCCAAAGGTTACATTTGCTTCCCAAAGTTTTTATTCCTCCTCCGTTTGGGTAAGTTTCAGCTCCCCAGAGAAGCTGTTTTTTGCTGAGCCTGGGCTGCATGAGTGAGGCAGGAACACAGGCCCATCTGGTGAAGATTGGAACATAAATAGCCCCCTTTAAAAATAAATCTCCGCTTTTAACTCTGTAGATAAAAATATCTGAATAAAGGACAATTCTTAATCTCCACCTTCTCCCCTGCTTGACTGGAGCGTTTCTAAGAGGAGTTTTTCCCCCTTCTCCTTTTACAGGTTTCATTTTGGCTTTGATTCTAGCGACTTTACTGACAGATTACTTCATTTTAACTATATGGCTTTTCTGTCTAGCGGGAGGCATATTTCTAAGTATCATATTTATCAAAAGAGCTCTGCAAAACAAGGGCCAGAATTACTCTTTTGATGGTTCCCCTTCTAACTACAACCACAATAAATTTTGTAAGAAAGAATGCTCAACTGGGGACCTTTTATGTTAAAGCCGAGAACCGGGGTTCAGACATTGTCACTTTCAAACCTCCATCCGTCGGGCGAGTTCCCCCTCCTTCTCCCCCCTCCCCAGGCAGAGATCTCACATCTGGTCTCACTTGCACGGCTGGTCCTGGGCTCCCCGGAGCTCCATATTTTTCCCCCTATAACTTTAAATCAGAGGAGCATTTCAGTAAATCACAGGGAACACTTATTTATTGGACATAGTTTTGGGTCTCTTAAAGCATGGAAAATAAATTTAATGGAGCATTCGGAGCACTTCTCCAATCTTTTGAGGGATTACTTGGGGAATTTGTCAACTGCGCCAAGCCCGGCAGCCTGATCCAGAGAGATGGTGGGGGTTGTGGGGGGAATGATGGGAGGATCTTCTCCCAGGGCCCAGGTGGGTCCTAAATCACCCCCGAGAAAGACGAGTACAAAGGGGCCTGGTTGCCTGCCAGGTGGAGGGGGCAGCGTCGCCGTTTAGTTAATAAACTATCATTTCAGCTGGAGGGTGACTTTAATCTGAATTATATTTTGCTTTTGTCATCCACTCTCACCAGGTAATTTATGGATGACCACAGCACGCTTCTTAATCTCAGTGAGGGAGGGAGTTGAAGATGGGGCTGGGGGAAGGAGCAAAGGAAGACTGTGGACTCCGTGACGGGAGGGAGCAGCCCTGGGAGACTTGGGGGCGACCTTGAGGACGCTGGAAGAGCAGGCCAGCGTGGGATGGGGCCGGAGGGGTGAGGGTCCCTCGCTCTCAGCTCTCAGATCTGGCAAGCGCCTTACCAAGTGGAGTGCCGCCTCCCTGGGACAGGCTGTGTGCGTTTCGGGACTGAGGGGTTTGAGTTTGTGAACGGCCTGGCCTGGGGAGTCACAGTAAATTCTCTACACACAAGCAAGTATCATCCCGAGAGCGTGTACGCGATTCCAATTTGTTCAGAAGTCCAACAAAGTCAGCCTAGGTACCCAACTAACACAATCGGCTGTATACGACTGCTTTGACGTCTGCTTCTGAATCTCTAGGGCTTGAAATAAAGATACTACACTACTGTCCTCTGTGTAGTGAAGTGCACAAAAGCACACCACTTGTAGAGGAGGCACGCACGTGACAATGTGCGCCAGACACATGGACTAACTTACGTGGCTGGACACGCGAGTGCACATCTGCATCTTTGAAAGTTTGCAGCTTGAAGGTTCGTATGTCGGGGACTTGCTGTAGCGAAAGGTGAGGGCTTGATTGTGGAGTCTGACTTTCCCAGGATGGATGGGAACTGATGAAACTGATGAACGGGTGGAGGAGGCTCTTCCGGGGAAAGGCTGTCGCCCGCTGGGTGGGCGAGTTCCACTTGGTGCCTTGAGGGGGAAATGCAAGTAGGGCTGGGGGCTGAGGATGCAGGTGGGTGCAGCTGATGCTTCTCCTGGGAGGGAAGACAGTTAGGAGGAGGCGTTTCAGGGCTTTAGGAATCTGGAGCCTTGAGCTCAGGGCACAAGGGCGCTTCTTTAGGAGAGGAAGATGGAAGGGGGGTGTGGAGGGAACTCCCAGAAGGATGTGCCCTCTTCAGATGGGAGCTGCTGGAGGCCCAAAGGGCAGCTCGCGAGGGCAGACAGGCTCTGTGTTTGGAGGCAGAGTGACAGTGAGACTGTGTCGTTATTAGTATTGGCTGCAGCAACAACCATGCCCTCCCCGCCCCCCGCTGGATTTTGGGTCCTTGCCCTTTGCCTTGTGCTCATCTCAGTCTCTGTTACGAGGAAAGGGGGCTGGCGGTCTTGTTTTTAGGCTCGGATGGGTAAAGTGAGGCATAACAAGGAACAAAGGTTGGTGGAGATGCTCGGGTCACAGGTGCGGTCCCTTTCCAGCTTTCATGCCCTCGGGGTCCCCAGGTGATGGAGAGAATTCTGCTCCAGAAGCCAGTCTTTTTTTATGTTTCTGTGCTGTCTTGGCGCTAGTGGTGAAGATCCTGCCTGCTGATGCAGGAGACACAAGAGACGAGAGTTTGATCCCTGGATTGGGAAGATCCCCTGGAGGAAAGCTTGGCAATCTATTCCAGCATTCTTGCCTGGACAGTCCCATGGACAGAGGAGCCTGGTGGGCTACAGTCCATGGAGTCACAAAGAGTCGGACACGACTGAATCACGTTAGTACACATGCACGCATGCTGTCTTGAGGAGCAAGCTTTTCTCTGGAATTTCCCATCCTTGGCTAGTTCTTTCCATCCTGAGATGGTCTCCCTCTTTGTTGTTTCTTCGTTCTTTGCTTTTTCAGCATCGCAGACCAGCCCTGGTCTGAGACATAGCAGATGGGGCTGGGGGCTGAGAGCACACACTCGCGGCAGAAGAGGAGAGTGGGGGGCTGCAGGCAAACAGGAGGGGTGATGTCCCCATCCTCCTGGCGGCACAGGCCAGGAGGCAGGTGGAGCCTGCTGCAGTTGTCTGTCCACACTCAAAGCTGAGCACCAGCTGGGATCACAGCTGTCTGGGGGTACATTAGATGGCTCATTAGGTGTGAGGAAGAAGTTTACAAAATTCCTGGATGGGGGAGCTTCACCAGTTAGTAGGGATCTAAGCCCTGATCTTCATGTGACCCTTCCGGTTTTGTGTGCACTTTCTCCTCGGCTGATTGAGATCTTCTGGGGCTCCAGCCAGTGTTCTGCCTTGCTTCCCTTCCTTTCTCCCCGTCTCTAAGCTCTCTCCCCTTATAGTCTCAGGAACACACCAGGCTCCAGCTTACCTTCTCTCTTTGCTTTCTGTGGCCCTTCTCTTCCCATCCATCAGTCTGTTCTGCACATGCTTCAAGGTCCAGATCAAGTTTTATTTTCTCCTGGTACATGTCTCTGACTGATTTGTTCTCCCTGACTAGTCTCCAGTGGCCTCTGTGTTCTGCAGCCTAAAATTAAGCAGGCAACCTAAATGTTCATTGACAGAGCAATGGATAAAGAAGATTTGTATGTAAATCCATGGCTGATTCATGTCAAGGTATGACAAAAACCACTACAATATTGTAAAGTAATTAGCCTCCAACTAATAAAAATAAATGAAAAAAAAAGATTTGTGTGTGTGTGTGTGTGTATATATATATATATATATATATATATATATATATATATATGTGATGGAATATTATTCAACCATCAAAAGAACAAAACAATGCCATTTGAAGTGACATGGGTGAAATTAGAGATTGTTATACTGAGTGAAGTAAGTCAGACAGAGAAAGACAAATATTATATGTTATGAATTATATGTGTAATCTAAAAATATGGCACCAATGAACCTATTTACAAAACAGAAATAGAGTCAGCAATGTAGAAAAAAAGTTATGGTTAGCAAGGGGGGAAGGGGGAGAGTAGATTGGGAGATTGGGACTGACACATACATACTGCTATGTATAAAACAGATGACTAATGATAGCAGACTGTATGACATGCAGAACTCCACTCAGTACTCTGCAATGGCCTATATGGGAAAGGAATCTAAAGGTGTGTGAATATGTACAACTGATTCACTTAGCTGAACGGCAGAAACTAACACAATCTTGTAAATCAACTGTACTCCAACAAAAACTAATGAAAACAACTGCTATTGCCTGGAAAATATCGTTTGCTTTGAAGAACTTTAAAAAAGAAATACTGTTTCAGTTTTACCCGATTTGATTCACTGTTTCTCTGAACTGTCCCATCTCCTCCCTGATAAGCCAGGGGTGTAGATGGATGATCTCTAAAGTCCTTGACAGCGATGACATTCTGCCAAGGGTTCTAGGTCTGTTTCTCTAGTCTCCTCATCCGGACTGCAAACTTTTCAAAAGCAGTGACAACACCTTTTGCTCACACTGACTCCCGCAATATTCAAGCCCAGTGTGGACCCTGAGTGGACAGTCCCCAAGTTCTTTTGTTTTCCTGGTCCTTTTGTGTCGTTTTCCCTACCAACAATGGAAGGCATGAAGCATGGCCCAGATGCCCTGGAAAGTCTGGCCCAAAGAGAAATTGTTCCATAATTTATGGATATGGTAAAAATTGCTGTGATGTCTTAACACTCAATGTCCTCTGTGGCAGAAAATTTACTGATACCCTGGGGACTCTGCCCAGCATAGGGAGATGTCATTTTAAAGGGGGTCAGGGAGCACTCCCTTCCCACTTAAAAAAAAATGCTCAGCTTGGTTAGGACCTTGGCTTGGACACCTACCACCCACAAGACTGGGGCAAATCACGTGGCTTGTGTGAGGCTGGGTTGCTCACCCCTACAATGGCCACTGCCCTGTTGTGAGAATAAAAAGCTGATGTGTAAAACATTCTGTAAATTGTGAAGCTAATAGCCGTAGGTGTGAAGTGGCCGATCAGGCCTGGCGTGTGGTTACTTCACATGTCATCATAGAAAAGTCAAAAATCAAACAGAAAAACACAACCTAAAAAGAAAGTAGCGAAGGATTATTTTCTCTCTCTCTTTCATTCTGGGACAAAAGAACAACTTCTGTCCTCTAGTTAATACTCTGTAGATACTCCCCCTTCCCTACCCCTGGCCCCCTCCCTCGCCCCCTTCCTCCCCAAAAAGAGAAAGAAATTGAAAGAAAGTCCAGGACTAAGAAGGAATATCCTGGTATATTCTGAAAGTTGACTCTGGGAAGAGAGGAAAATATGAGCAAACAAAAGCTGTCACTCACTGGCAAGCCGCTTCCTCTGGGGAATCGTTACTGGGAAGAAAAACTAAAGATCTGAATGTTGCCTGGAGCTGTGCGGAGCCCAAGGCTGAGGCTGGTAGAACAAGGCCCTCCGGATGGAGGCTTCCGGCTCATTCTGGGGGTTTCAGTGGCTCCGAGGAGTCGTACTGTTGGTGAAGAGTCTGCCTGCTGCCCACTGCATGGTCACGGTGTCCCATTCCTCAGCACCCCAGCAGATCTCTTGAACGGGCGTGCATGGTGGGGCCAGGCCTCGCCAGAGACATCAATGGAAGCCCCCACCCTCAGCTTGTGTGATACACGCACACCTCTCCCCCCTTTTCCTGCCCCAACATCCGATCTCTTCTCACATCCATCCATCTTGCCTGTCAATTTCCACCCCACCAATCAGACGTCAGGGCCCCCTCCACCTCCAAAGCTGGCAACTGGGGCTCCAACCTTCCAGAAACCTGTTTGTGTTCACATAGACAAAGGCCTCCCCCCCACCCATCCCATCTCAACACACCATCACGACTTTCCAAGATGGGTGATTGAGTTTTTTCCCCTGTTCTGCTTGATATTTCTGCCAAAGCAAGAAAAATCCTCGTTGAAGTCTAGCAGGAAATCCAATAAAAATTCTTCAAAAGATGGGCTTGACATTGAAAAACAGCAAAATTATAAAATAGGCTTTAGAAAAGAGAGTGGAGAGTTATTATATCTGGCACCAAGCAAAAGCCCCAAGACCCCGTCCAAATGAGCCATCACAGACTGAAAGTGTTTAGCTTCCCGTTGATTAAATATGGAGAAGGACCCAGGGCTGCCAAGCCTCGGGGATCCAAAGTTTGTTTTCAGTCAGAATGTGTTTTCAGTCAATGGAAAAAATGGTCGGCCCGCGCTGGGCTGTGTAACCAAGAAGCCCCAGGTTTGGGCTGAAAAATGGCTGTGAAGCAGAAAACCATGAGGGCAGTTAATCATCCCTCCAGACCCCTGTAATTTAACTCAGCGACGCACTCCACTTGAAAAGCTCCCCCCACCTCCTTCCTTTCTTCTTTTCTCAGTTCATTTCGCTCAAGGGGGAATAGATGAGCCCTTCTGAGGCTCCTCTCTCTCTCTCTCTACGTTTCAGCTGTTAAAACTCCTTAGCCCCAAGGCACCCCCCCTCCCCATCAGGCCCCCCCCACCCGCTGCTCTGAACACCCTGGGGTGTAAGAACAGTCGGAGGAGGCCATTCACGTGGATGGGGATGGGGTTCCTTCAGGGAAATCTCTTCGACCCAGCAGCTCCCTGGAATGGGGAGCCTGGAAAAATCGCTTCCTTCCCCACTGCCTTTCCAAGAAAGCCTCTTTTTCAGAGGTGTTGGCTGACGTGCTTGCAACAGGGTGATCTTACTCCACGCTTGTCCTTTTCTTTTCTCCTGGGTTCTCATCTGCCCCGAGCAGAGAAAAGTATGGGCTATGACGTGCGCGCATGCTCAGTTGTGTCCGACTCTTGGCGACTCCAGGGACTGGAGCCTGTTGGGCTCCCCTGTTCGTGGGATTCTCCAGGTAAGAATACTGGAGTGGGTTGCATTCCCTCCTCTAGGGAGTCTTCTCCACCCAGGGATGGAACCTGAGTCTCCTGCATTGGCAGGCAGGTTCTTTACCACTGGCCCACTAGGGAAGCCCATATAGGATATTATTTGGCTGTTAAAAAAAGAGTGAAAGAATGCCATTTGCAGCAACATTCGTTCAGTTCAGTTCAGTCACTCAGTCGTGTCCGACTCTTTGCGACCCCATGAATCGCAGCATGCCAGGCCTCCCTGTCCATCACCAACTCCCAGAGTTTACTCAGACCCTTGTCCATCGACTTGGTGATGCCATCCAACCATCTCATCCTCTGTCGTCCCCTTCTCCTCCTGCCCCCAATCCCTCCCAGCATCAGGGCTTTTTCCAATGAGTCAACTCTTCACATGAGGTAGCCAAAGTACTGGAGTTTCAGCTTCGGCATGGATGGACCTAAAGATGATCATACAAAGTGAAATAGGTCAGACAGAGAAAGGCAAATGTCATATCATATCATGTGTATGTGGAATCTTAAAAATGGTACAAATGAACTTATTCATAAAACACAAATAAACTCACAGACCTAGGAAACAAACTTATGGTTATTAAAGGTGAACAGGGAGGGAAAGCATAAATTAGGAGTTTGGGATTAATGGATACACACTACTATGTATAAAACAGATAAACAACAAGGACTTGCCATATCGTATAGGAAACTACACTCAGTATTTTGTAATAACCTATAATGGGAAAGAATGAAAAAGAAGAGATACTACACATGTATATGTATAACTGAATCACTTTTCTGTATGCCTGAAATTAACACAATATTGTAAATAAACTATCCTTCAATAAAAAATAATTTAAAAACTCAAGTAGAGGAAGTCTGGTTTTGGCTCTCATGAAGGCCTCATCAGTGAGGATTTAGGAGAGAAAGAGAGAGAAAGGGAAGGTCTTCTGGCTTGTGGAGCTGGAGTCTGAGGTACCAAACTCCATCCTTGTCAAATGCAAACACCTACCAACTTCTGTGCTTCATGTTTTACATTTGGTGAGTAACCTCAGGGGAGCAGTAAGGCTGGAGTGTCTCTGATCCTCTTCCTTGCACTCCCAGAGCTATCATTGGACCTGTGGCTTTCATCAGCTTCATCTCTCCGATAACTGCTATTCATGGATCCCCCTGCCCTGCACTGAAATCTGCGAGAAATCTCAGGACATGGGCCCAGCAGAGGCTTCGTTTGGTCTTCTGGTTGTTTCAAAGTGGTGGTGGTGGACCCAGCCACAGCCCCGTCTCCAAGCCTCTTGAGAGCTTTCGGCCGGGCACCCAAACTCACTAACAGGAAGTCACCCCAACCAAATGTATTTTTTTGAGGGCTAGACACATAAACTCAAGACAATGAGTAAATAAACGGCTTGGAAATGGTGCTATGGGAAATGCTCAGTGGTTTCACGGAGACAGATTCTTTCATGAGGACGGCAAGTCTGCGGCGGCCAGATGGTGGAGGACGTGAGCCCGGCCAGCATGTGGCCTGGATGTTCGAGAGGAAGGAGGAGGAGACAGGTCTACGGGGTTGGGTTGTCCCAGAGAGCCAGCCTGAGGAGTTCTGGGCAGGGCGAAGGTTAAGTAAAGAGCCGTGGATGGGTGTGGGCGGCGTGTGTGTGTGTGTGTGTGTGTGTGTGTGTGTGTGTGTGAGGACCATTCTGGGGATGGAGACCAAGGAGGTTATATTATAAGAGGGAGAAGGTGGACAGAACAGTCCATTTGTCCTCACGTCCAATCTTCTGCCTCCATATTCATATAATCCCTCCTGCTTCATCCCATGGTCATCAATTCCTGAGGAATTACGTTAGGCCAGCCCGGGGCCCAGAGGCCTTGTGAATTATCTCAAGTTACCCTTCCACCGGCTCCCTGGGCCACGCCTTCTCTTCCTTCTTTACAATAAGGAATCTGAGATTTGGAGTCTGAGGGAACACAAAGCTTGAACGTGGTAGAGTTGGGATTTGAACCCTGATCTCTTTAGCTTCATGCCCTGAACCCACAAAGGCAGGCTATTGGAGGCAGTGATTCCAGAGCCAGACGTTCGGAGGGAACCCAGTGGGGTCCACATCAAAGATTCCACTTCACAAGGGGGAGAAAGCCAGCAGACCCCGTCAGGTCAGGTGGGGAGCCTGCATTTCAAAAGCCGTGGAGGCTGCGGACGGCCTCATGGGCAGCGGCAAGCCTAGGTTGGGAGGGTCAGTGGCGGGTCACTGTCACCATCAATCACCCGCGAGCCCTTTGTCCTCTGGGGTCAGCAGGAGGGGCGGGAGCTGGGCGCCAAGCAGAGCAGGTGAACCAACGGAATGTGGAGGCCTCTGCTGGGGGCAGAAGATGGGAAGGGGCATTGAGAATTTTAAGGGGAATCGTCATGCTTTGGGGAATGCCCTGGTGGGAATGGGAGGAAATGTCTGTTCTGGGTCCTGGAACTGTGCAGATAAACAGCATTCCAAGAACAAGCGAGTTCATCCCAGTGTTGAGTCACCACCAAGACTAGTCATCCATTTACATACCTGTTCATCTATTCCGAAAGCCTCCTAGACCCGAGTCACCACAGTTCCAGAAGTTACCAGGAAACACATCATTATACTTGCATTCAGAGTAAACCTACAGATGGGAAAAATATATACATGAAGCATATAATATTGAATAATGACACATAGTAAATGGGGCTTCCCAGGTGGTCAGTGGTAAAGAATTCGCCTGCCAGTGCAGGAGATGCGGGTTCAATCTCTGGGTCGGGAAGATCTGCTGGAAGAGGAAATGGCAACCCACTCCAGTATTCTTGCCTGGAGAATTCCATGTACAGAGGAGCCTGGCAGGCTATCGTCCACGGAGTCACAAAGAGTTGGACACAGCTGAGTGAGCATGCGTGCACACACACACAGAGTAAATATGTATACACAGGCCGACTTTCTTTGATAGCACGTTGCTTTACTGTGTTTTTCAGATACTACTTTTTTTTTTTCAGTTTGAAGTTTTCTGCCCACCTTGCATTGAACAAGTCCATTGATGTCATTTTTCCAACAGCTTTTGGCTCATTTCATGTCTCTGTGTCATATTTTGGTAATTCTTACAATATTTCCAATTTTTCATTACTTATATATGTAAGTGATCTTTGATGGTGCTACTATGACTCGCTGAAGGCTCAGAGGATGGGTAGCATTTTGTAGGAATCAAGTATATTTTAATTAATGGGTGTGCCTTCTTTTCTTAGTCATAATGCGGTGGTCATGCATGGATGTGAGTGCCAGACAATACAAAAGGCCGAGCAATGAAGAATTGATGCTTTTGAACTGTGTTGTTGGAGAAGACTCTTGAGAGTCCCTTGGACTGTAAGGAACTCAAACCGGTCAATCTGAAAGGAAATTAACCCTGAATACTCATTGGAAGGACTGATGCTGAAGCTGAAGCCCCAATACTTTGGCCAGCTGATGCAAAGAGCCAACTCATTGGAAAAGACCCTGATGCTGGAAAGGACTGAAGGCGGGAGGAGAAGGGGATGGCAGAGGATGAGATGGTTGGATGGCATCACCAACTCAATGGACATGAGTTTGAGCAAGCTCCTGGAGATGGTGAAGGACAGGGATGCCTGGTGTGCTGCAGTCCATGGGATTGAAAAGAGTTGGACATGACTGAGTGACTCAACAGCAATGCTATTGCACACTTATTTGACTACAGTAGAGTGTAAACGTAGCTTTTATATGTACAGGGAAATCAAACAGTTCATGTGACCAGTTTTATTGCGTTTTTGCTTTATTGCATCGGTCTAGAACGGAACCTGCAGCATCTCAGATCTGTCTGTGTATATGTGCCATGTGGCAGGCATGGTTTTAAGCATGTGCATGCATTAGAGGGTCTCCTAACAGTGGCTGGTTGAGGTCAGAGCTCCTGTCATCCCCACTTTTCCTACAGGAAGTGAAATAATGTGTCTATGTGGCCAGTGAGAGGTGGGGCCAGGATTCAACCGCAGGCTGCCAGGATCCATGGTGGTTACCAGCCAGAGTGGTCCACTGTCTATGGCGTGGTTGTTGTTGGTGGTGATGCCTTCAAAAACAGGATGAGAGCTAAGTGAGCAGGCGAGACTCGGAGGTCAGGATGGGCGCTGTGGGCAGGAAGCTCTGGGGAGAGAGTGGACTTGGGCAGGTTGTAGGATGGGACCTTTAGGAGCAGAGACTGGTGGGGGGGCCCAATCCTGGGATTTGCTGGGCAGAGGGTGAGTTGACTGAAGAGCGCGGTGGTCATCAGGAGGCAGTTATCAGTTGTATGTATACACATCCCCTCTTTTTCAGATTTCCTTCCCATTTAAGTCACACAGAACACGGAGTAGACTTCCCTGTGCTACACAGTAGGTTCTCATTAGTTGTGTATTTTATACACGTGTGCTGCTTGCTAAGTCGCTTCAGTCACGTCTGACTCTTCACTACCCTATGGACTGTAGCCCGCCAGGCTCCTCTGTCCATGGGATTCTCCAGGCAAGCACACTGGAGTGGATTGCTGTTTCCTCCTCCAGGGGATCTTCCCGACCCAGGGATGGAACCCGCGTCCCTCGGTCTCCTGCATTGGCAGGCGGGTTCTTTACCGCTAGTGCCACTCATAATAGTGTATGTATGTCAACCCCAATCTCCCAATTCATTCCACCCCTCTCTTTTCCCCTTGGTATCCATGTTTTTGTTCTCTGCATCTGTGTCTCTGTTTTTGCTTTGCAAATAAATTCATCTGTACCATTATTCTAGATTCCATATATAAGCAATACTGTACGATATTTGTGATTCACTTTGCTGTAGAGCAGAAATTAACACAACATTATAAGGCAACTATACTCAAATTATAGAGAAGAAAATGGCAACCCACTCCAATATTCTTGCCTGGAGAATCCAACAGACAGAGGTGCCTGGTGGGATATAGTCCTTGGGATTGCAAAGAGTCGGACATGACTGAGCAACTAACACAAACTCAAATTAAAATTAAAAAAAAAAAGAGTACAGGCCAGTGGGCAGGCTGTGGGCAGGTGGTCTTGAACGCTCGAACTCTGACCTGTTTCCTCTGAGGAGGTGGTGTTTTCTGAAGCATCTCCTCTGAGGAGGTGGTGTTTTTTGAAGCACATGGAGCCTACAGCTAGCCCAGCATAAAGGACACGGTCCTGGGAGATCTCCATTCCAGCCCTGCCTGTGCCTCTAGGTGTCTGACTCCAGGTCACTCAGATGAGTTATCATCTGTCTGCATTCCAGCTATCTCATTTTATAAATGAAAGGCTTACACTGGATGCATCCCTCTGGCTCTAAAGTCGGTGGTAAAACCAGAAGCATCCAGCCAGGCTTTTGAGGAGGACGGGGCTGGGAAGGTGGGAAAGAAACTGCAGGCAGATGGAGAACTTGGAATGGGAGGCTGTAGAAGAAGAGGTTATCTTAGAGACCTCCTCCTCCCTGCCCTGTTTGACAAGTGGGGAAACTGAGGCCCAGGAAGATAAGTGGTTCCCAAGATGCACAGTTCATCACTGTGCATCTGAGGAGGCCGCCCAGCCCCTGGCCCTTACGGACTCCTATCCCTCTTTGGGAGGGAGCTTCCGGGGAGCTTGGCTTGGAGCAGGGTGAGGGGGGAGACAGGGAGGCTCGGCCTAGGGGTGCCGTCCCCCTTCATTCCAGGCCCGTTTGTCAGCACTGTCTGGCTGGATGCCCCAAGGGGCCCAGCTCAAAGAGACCTTGACTTCCCGGTTCCAGGCCTTACTCTGCCTGGAAAAGCCCTGACTCTTTGGGGGAAACTCTTAGACCATCATCTGTCAGAGGTCAGAGGTCAGTGCAGGCTGTGAGCAGAGTAGGGGAATTTGGAGGGCCAGCGTGGAGGTGCGCTCCCCGGGGGCCTGGGTGCCCCTCTGCTTCTTGTGGCCTGGGAGCTGCCGCAGGGCGGGTTGGGGTGGGCGGTGAGGCTGTGGGGCAGTGCTGAGCCTCTGACACTTGAGTGAAGCCCCCTCCCGGGTTCTTCTTAGTGCTCCATGTCAAAGGAGTCTGGTAAAAGTTAACAGGCCTCCCTGCCTTGAGCAGATCAGAGGCACCCCGGGGGTCAGGGAGAGGTCACTGAAGCCTGCTTGATGGCAGTCCCTGGAGCTGACCCCTCCCCTAATGCAGAACCCAGGGCTCCTGCCAAGGCGGCTGGCCCAGGCCCTCCTTTGTCGGAAGGTCCCTCAGATCACGTCCGGGGCTTTCCTTATAGGGGATTCCTTTCTGTGGCCCCTTCCCAAGCCCTGAGCCCAAGTGTGTGTGGTGTGTAGGGGGGCAGTGCAGGGGAGAGGGAGCAGGGCGATCTGTGGATGAGATGCCAGACTGATCTGGGCCTGGCCAGGTGTGACCCTGGTCCCTGACCCCTGATCGCCCAGAGAGGGAGGAGGTGAGGCTTGAGGGGTGAAGAGAGGCTGTTGGCTAACATTTACCAGGGTCTTTGAAGATGTAAATGCTTCCCCAGGCCCTGCTGGGATGGATGGGGTCAGAGTTCACAGGCATGGTCTCCTGCTTCTCCCAGTGAGCTGGAAATCTTGCAGACAGATGAGTTAGGGTCCTCTGTGATGGGACACTCCCCAGGGCATCTGCTCTTTCTGGGGCTTTCCCGGATCACGCCCAGTGGCTTAGAGGCCTCTGGGTCGGGGAGATGATGGGAGCTGTCTTTTTCAAATGCTTGCATTTCTCTTGGGTGTGCTTTCCAGGGTATATTTGGCCCCACTAAGATCAGTCACTGGAAAACCTGGGAGAGAGAGATTCATCTCCTGCTTCTTCCTGTCCTTTTTTATTCTACAAATACTAGATTGCTTGAGGCTTCCTGTTCACACTGTGCTCCTTCACACCTGGTGCTCCCCCATGCTAGTTGCTCTATAGGCGTTCCCTTCCCCACCTTCCTGCTCAGGATGGCTAACCCCATCCACCAGTCTGTGTTGCCTCCTCCAGGAAGCCTTCCTGGAATGGAATCTGCCCCTCTGCTTGATTCTCATGTAGCACTGAATCAACTACTACTTATTTGATATGTACCAGGCCCTGTTCTATTAGGAATGCATCAGTGCATGAAACAGACAAAAATCCTTCCTTTAAAGAACTTACATTCTAGAGGGCAATAAGAGCAAACAGTGACATTACCCTATTTAAAATGCCTTACATGTACTGATAAATTTAATCCTCAGCACATCCCTTTGAGTTAGGACACTTACCCACATTTCACTTTGAGATTACACTGCTGATAATGGGCACTTTTAATTGAACTTAATTTAATCCTGATGATAGCCCAATGAGAGATGCGATTTCCTTCATCTTCCAGATGAGGAAACCAAGACTTAGAGGGATTAAGTATTTGATCCAAGGTCATTTTGTCAGTAATGAGCTCCATGAGTTTGAGCAAACTCTGGGAGATAGTGAAGGTCAGGGAGGCCTGGCATGCTGGTCCCTAGGGATCGCAGAGTTGGACATGACTTAGTGACTAAACAATAACAACAACCATCCTAAGCGGGATGAGTCTAAGCCTGTGAAGGACCATATTGCTTCCCTCTCATAACAGGACTCTGTCTGTTTTGAAGCCATTGCTCTATTAAATGACCTGCTCATCTTATCATTCTGGGAGCTCCCCCAAGGCAGCGACCTTGGCTTATGCTCTATATCCTTTGACCTCTCATTGTGTTGGGCACTGAATGGGCTTCTAACAAATACTTGCCTATCACTTAATTGACAGCTATTTGTGGGTGGAGATGAGAATAAAGCAGCTAATATTTTTTGCACATACTGTGTGCTGGACTCTGCCTTGGTTTTTGTTAAGCATGAGCTCTTTTGGTCCTTTCAGAGTTCTACAAATTATGACACTACTCAGAAGCTGGCAGTTAGGATGTGCTGAAGGTAGGACTCGAGTCACAAGTTTCTCTGACTCCAAAATTCTGTGTTCTATCCTCAGCACCACGGGAAGTTATCAGAGGACAGGTGGCCACTGTGAAGGAGCCCAAGCCTCTTGGCTCTTGCTTTTCTATCCCCACTTGGCTTGGGAGGTGGACCGGAATTGGGGTGGGCCTTTGATGCTAGGGGTTGCATCTTCCTTAGGCTGCAAAGCATCTGGAGAAGTTGAGCCTTCGGTTCCAAGATTATTCCCACCCGATGAAATATTTGAAGTAGTTGAAGGGAGTGACCGGACACGCCAAAGGTGTTTGGTGAATTTTTACTGCTCATTGTGGAATCATTTTCTGTTCCAGAGAGACAGCCAGATTCCGACTAAGCCGGCAGACCCTCAGGGTGTTTTTGTCTTGGGAGGAGGAGGATTACAGCAGAATAGACTTCAGTCCTTAGGTCTGCAGCAGAAATGGGAGAGTTCTATTATATGTGTGTTTGGTTCTTTTGTTCTGACATCTTTTTTTCCTTTCCCAATTAGGAGGGGAATCTTCTGATTCATCTGCCCACAGGGCCAGCAGACTGGCCAACTGGATGTATGTGTGGGGAGAGGAGGTCATACTGCAGAGCAGGGGACCAGACCCCCAGCTTTTCATTCATTCTTGCCATCAGGACTCATCTGTTTCTAGAACCCTCTCCCCCACAGTAGATAGGCATGTGAGACACCCCCCGCCCCCCACCCCGCTCTTGGTTAATCCCTTATTTTGCTTGACTAAGAGTCAAAATGCAGGACTGCACCCAAACGAACTAAGCTTGCTTAAATCACTGGCAGGTAATTTGATAGATGTTGGCCGGCGCCCACTTTGGGAATTAGGCAAAGCCTGAGCCGTGGAGACAGTGGGAAACAAGCTTGAGTAAGTGGCAAGAAGGTGGCCTCATTTCACCCAGAGACAGCTCCAGCCCCTGCCCCACACCTCAGACTGGAAGCCTGGTGTGGGTTGACCTTTTTCTCTCAGCCTCTTCCTCCGGAAGGCAGGACCAACAGACCCTTAGTCCCAGCTCTGACTCACCTGGGGTTGGAGTACCTGACTCCTGAGTGTCTACAACTTTGACTCCTCCAGCCCTGGTCTTATTTCCCAGAGACCACCTGGGGAAGAACCAGTGAATGATGCCACTGGCTACGCTCACTTGTTTGCTGAGCTCACCCAGAAAGGACAAGGATTTTCCCGCAGATGGGCGTGGTGTCCTAAAGATGAGTGTTTTATGGGCACGTGCAGAACCCGACCAGTTATGGAAGGCAGTACCCAGCTGCAGGGAGGCCAGTAGCAAGAGAGAAACTTCTAGGTCCTTTCATCACGGTGAGGATTGTTAGCACTGACTCCAGATAAGCAGAACAAACAAGCCTTGGCCCAAGTGGGAACTGGTTCTGCCCCTTTTCTTTGCTTTTCTAAGTCATCAGAGCCAAGTTCCTAAAGCCTGACTGTCTCACTGTCCTTTCTGATGGCTTCATTGTTTTGTTTATTGTGCTTATGACAAGTGCTAACAGACCGCTTTCAAAGTGTGTTGATATTTCGCTTGTTTTTGAATGGCCCTTCTGTTTTCCTGCATCTGGACAGCATTAGAGGCTGACCCCAGGGAGCCACTGGGTTCCTATAAAAGTGTACCAGGTCCCCTTTTGCAGAAAACACCCGCCATGGCAAGAGCAGACACCCCATCTGGACAGGAACAAATACCAAAAATGAGCAGAATTAGGAGATAGTATTCAGCAGCCAGGGAAGACAGGCCCAGGCTGGGAAGGGGCCAACAGGCATTGCCAGCTGGACTGTGGGTGTTCCCTCTGTCCACGGACATATTGTGATCTTCCCGCGGGAGGACACTCCCTAGCAGAGGGTCTGGCACACGGCGATGCCACCAAACTCTGGTCATCAACAGTCTCCTTCTCTGTCTTCTTCACTCAGCCTCCCTGGTCAACACCAGCAGAGTGTCCAGATAAGGAGTTCCCAGGGCCTGGGCAAGGAACAAGAGCTGGAAGACAAAGAAGAGCCTGGGGTCTGGGAGGACCACAAGAAGCAGGCCAGCCTGTCCCACAGCTCCTACTCGCTTCCCTCCACAGCTCTCTTGGTTTTCATGCTCTTTTCCTTCTGATTTCTCTTGCTCTCTCCCCAGCCCCAGACCCTGCCACAGGCTGTGCTAGAACCAGCTTCCTCCAGGGCAAGAGAATCTCGGGGCACAGACCAGGCTCAGAGGAAGTGAGTGACACACACAGTCTCACTTGATGATTTCAGCACAAACTCAAAGTTGTTTCTTCAAGGTCGTCTGTGGTTTCCTTCTTTCGAGCTGGCCGAGGTTTTCTTTAGCCCACATGCTTTAGCAGCTTGTCCATAGTTCTCTCTTGCTGGGTTTCAGAAGTGGCAAAGTCCCATTCTGAAAGCCCTTCAGGTAGCCATGTGGGGTTTGACGTGTGAAGCCCTTGGAACTCGAATTCAGAGTCAAACGGATCAAGATCAAGGGGATGACGGAGCTTTGGTGCCTCAGAGTTGGGGGCATCTGGGCAGGTCAGATGGGGAAAGATATTCAAGCTACCATTAGTTTTCAGAATCACGGGAGGCTCACAGACCCACGGTCAGTGTGCTCATGTCTATGGACGTGTTGGGTGGGTTGGGGGCTGCATGATAACTGCCTCTACCCACCAGGCCTCAAAGTTCTTGATGTCTTCAGGGTCACACTCCTTGGCATTTCCTTCTAGGCACATACTGTCTGGTCAAAAATTCCCACTTAAACAGCCTCTCCTGCCCTGGATCTTTTTCCTTTAATTTTTAGCATCCTGAGAATTGTATATGTCATGGCACTTATTTTAGCTGATCTAGGATGCCTGATCAAGCGCTCAGCGGTGCCATTTTCTTTCTCCAGGACTGGAACTGCATTGGACCTTGGGCTTCCTTGGTGACTCAGACAATAAACAATCTGCCTGAAATGCAGGCTGATCCCTGATTTGGGAAGATCCCCTGGAGGAGGAAATGGCAACCTGCCCCAGTATTCTTGCCTGGAGAATTCCATGGACAGAGGAGCCTGGCAGGCTACAGTCCATGGACTTGCAGAGAGTTGGACATGACTGAGTGACCAACACTTGGATCTAACAAGAAGACAAAGAGAGGCTCTGGATCCAGGGCCTGGAACAGGCTGGACTGATTGGCCGCTGAGAAGCTGAACATGCTTGCCATAAAGGTGTGAACATTCTATTGGAAAACTTCCTGTTTTCCAATGTGGTTTTCTGGATAAGCTTGATAGAGAGTGGTGGTCTTCCATCTAACATCCCATGTGTGTAAGCGTGAGTGTGTGAATGCTTGTCATATTGAAAAATTTCAAACTTTATGTAGTGGTTTCTTTTCTCACCAGGGTCTCTGTTTGTGTGAAACTTTCATTTTACAGCTTTGGCTGTTAATTCATCACAGGCACCACCATCAATAAATATTTATTGGGCTTTCACTGGGCTCAGCATGTTGAAATAAGAACTCTATATTTGACTCAAGGGGAACCAATAGCAGTTGGGGGTAGGTTTGGGGAGGGGGGGCCGGGAGAAACACTCATTGCCATCTCTGACAACCCTGAGGTTTGGTAACCGTATAACTAAAATAATGGGGTCCATCTGACACCCATTAGGCCATCAGCTATGGGACGCATGAGTCGTCATGAAGGTAGTCATCCTCAGAAAACCCACCCAATGTGTGACAGTGCACATCTTCAAGGCTCATGTCCATCTGGGGACTCAGTGCTGCAAAGGGATGAAGTGGGCCTTCCTAGTGCCTGTGAAAGCAAATATAGTGGACCCTTGGACAACTCTGGGGTTAGGAGCACTGACTGACAGGCTACATGGTAGAAAATGCACATATAACTTATAGTTGGTCCTCCAAGTCTGTGGTTCTTCAGTATCCACGGTTCTGTACCTGCAATTTCAAATAACAACAGGTCACATAGCTCTGTATTATTTATTTGAAAAAAAAAAAGTGACTATAACTGGACCCAGGCAGTCCACTTGTATTGTAGATCTTGTTATCCAAGGACCCGCTGTATTTGCTGAATGAGTGATGGCTGCCATTTGATTTTGGAGTTTAAGAGGTGCCTTGACACCAGGGAAGATTGAAGCCTGTCAAGGCTTTGGCAGGAGAGGACCCAGTCTCCTTTTTTGACAAGTATATCCATGACAGCCTGGAGGGGTCTCCTCTTGGTGGGCACCCCGGAGTTGTGTGGGCTGGGAGGATACTGGAGGGAGGGCTGTGTGCCTCGCATGGAGCCCTAGTTAATCAGACCAGAAACAGCTGGCCCGCCACAGCAGTGATTCAGGCCTCCTGGGGGATTTTCTTTAACTTTATGAAGATGAACATGGTTCTGAGAATTCCCTTCAGACCTGGGCTTCCTGCTAATTGCCTCTATATTTATGGGAAGATGGGAAGACCATGGCAGGAGGCTACAGAGTAGAGTCTGTGTTCAGGCACCTGGCCCTGGCCCTAGTGGGAGTCATGAAAACGTAGATCTGAGCCCTGAGGGGTGGAGATGCTCTTTCTGAGAGGTGGGCAACCTATTATTATTCCTACTACAGTTTCCAAGTTCAAGCTCATACTGTTTGTCACACAACAGGTAAATAAATTGAGAGATGAGTTTTTGGGACAAGGGACTTCTTTGGAAAGTTGTTGGGACTTTATTTGGAAAGCCAGCAGACCGAGAAGATGGTCGACTGGTATCCTAAAGAACCATCTAACCCAAGTCAGATTTCTGGCTACTTTTATACTAAAAGGAGGGGGTGTGGCTGGTTGTTACATCCTTTTTGGTGCAGGAATCCTTTGTTCTTCCAGTTGTCCAAGTGGCTCTGATCACACCTCCAGCAAGACAAAGGTTATTCTCTGTTTGGCAACTCTTTATCTGTATAGGCATGGGAAAATGTTTTGCCTTTTAAAGTCAGAGCCTTGAGAATGGGCTTCCTGTATATTTCAGGCCACAGGCAACATTCTTTTACAAAAGGTGCAGAACCAGCATGACTCAGCACAGGCCCCAGAGCGCAAAGGTTAGATAGAGCTGAAGGAATAGATCCAATATGGAGTCAGGCTTGTTCTCTGTTACACTACTATTCCTCTTGTACAAAAGAGACACCAAAAGAAAACCAGGAGTGGTTGTGTGTCCAAGCTAATACTGTCAGAACAGGATCCTAGAATCGGTTCAGATTCTCCACTTCCATGGCAGGGTGGGGCGGGCAATCAAGCGGAGCTGAACATCCTAGAAGATGCTGTTCATGCCTCCCAAGCTCTTTTTCCCCGCGGTTAAATTGGCGGTGTGCCTGGGTGCTCAGTTGCTTCAACCATGTCTGATTCTTTGCGACCCTATAGACTGTAGCCCACCAGGCTCCTCTGACCATGGGATTCTCCAGGAAAAAATACTGGGGTGGGTTGCCATGCCCTCCTCCAGGGGATCTTCCTGACCCAAGGATCAAACCTGTGTCTTCTGTCTTTCCTGCATTTCAGGCAGACTCTTTACTGTTGAGCCATGAGGGAAGCCTGAAATTGGTGGTGTGAAAGGTAAAGAGGGCTGATAGGGAAGCATGGAACTGTGGCCCGTTGCCTGGCTCCACATTTACTTCTAGTTTAGCTGTGGAGCTTCAGTTTCCCTATGTGTGAAGTGAGCATAATGGTACCTCTCTCGGAGGGTTGTTGGGGGCAGCAAATGAAAGAATAGCATGTGAGAAGATTTGCATTATGCCCGAAGGACAAGTTAGTGATTCATAACTCTTAGATGCCATTCTAAGGAGGCAGTCGAGTGGTTAAGAATATAGGCTTGGACCCTGACCAGCTGAGCCAGAAAGGTTGATTGACTCTCCCGGTCACCCAGCGGGTGAGGACAGGCACGGTGAATCCCCCAGTTACGGGCTCTTCCCAGGCCTCTTCAAGCTGGGGCTTCTGATCAGGGAACCATGCCGGGACTATCCAGGACCAGAGCTGGTGCCAGGAGTTACTATCTTGGGAGCTGGCATGATGTGACTTCCTGGTCTCCCCGGACAGCTATCAGGTGAGGGGCAAAGCCTTGGAGGGGGTCTGGGGCTGCTGCTCCTTGACCCCTGCCTAAGACAGCTCTGGGGTGAGCCGTAGAAGCTGCCCGGCTACCCACAATCCAGCGGGGGCAGCTGCCTCCGGGCGGAGCGGAAGTCACAGGGCCCCGGGCAGGGTGGGGGTGCCCCCGGCGCCCTGCGGATCTTGGCGTGGCTCTCTGTCAAGCCTTTGTTGGTGCCTGGTTCCTCCATAAAGCCATTATGTACCGGGGGAATTAATCATGCCGTTAGGTAAGCATTATGGCACTTTTATGGCAGCTTTGAAGCTAATCTGTCACTAATGCTGGCTGGATTATCATGATTTCTTGCAGTTGTGATTCATTAACTCGAGGCCTAATAGTAATTCTATTAAACATCTTCCATCACTGTTTGCCCCGACATGTCCCCACGCTCCATTCTATATTGCAGCTGCAGTGGCACCTCTGGCAGCCTGTGTGGTCTCCAAAGAGGGGGCCCTGAGGAGATGGACAGGTCCCCCCCGCCAGCTAGATACCACCCAACGGTGCGTCCGTCCGCAGCCCAAGCCCGGAGAGCGTGTCTCCTCCCCACCCAGCCGGACTTCTCAGTCGACGCTCGCTTTTCTCGCAGAGGAGGCCCCGGGGCCTCTCCCGAAACGCCCGTCTCGCTGAGGTCAGGCTGTGCGGAGGTGGAGATGGGGCTGAGGCGACCGCTGAGTCTCAGAGGAGGACGGGCACCCCACACGTCCACAGGTGACTCAGACCAGCAGGCCCACCTGCGGCGGAAGTGAGTCTGCGGCTGAGGGGGAGACAGAGATGACAGAGATACAGCAAGAGAGAGCGAGCGAGCGAGAAACAGGAGGGGCTGAAGAAAGCTGGTCACACCTGGCTCTTTCCACTCCGGCTCGAAGCTCATGACTGCGGGCACCGAGGCAGGCGGTGGGGACAGGAAGTGGCGGTGGCCCACGCCGGCTGCTGCCCTGCCAGCATTAATAAAATTCCTCAGTGAGGTTTTTCAGCAAGAAATGGTTCTCTGAGGCGGGCTGTTCTCTGCAAAAGGTCAGCTTCGGGGCACGGCTTGACGGATGGGCTTCGAGCCGGCAAGAGAAAGCAAGTGGAGGAGAAGGGGCCACCGGGGGGTGGGGTGGAGGGCTGGGAAGAAGCCGGGGAGGATCGGAGCACGAACTGGGCCCCGGCGGCAGCATCTCGTTCCTGAATCTGCACCATCCATCAAGGCTGGCCCTGATATCTCCACAATTTGTAATGCCCCCGCCTCCCCCCTGCTGAGCTGCCCAAGTGGGCAAGCCCTGACCCCTCTGGCCCTCATTCAGGCCTCCGCTGCCGCCCGCGTGATGGATGGCCTCTCGTAACACCCCCACCTCCCCAGGCTCGCCTCACCACAGCTGGGGAAACATGGGCAGGTAGAGGGGTCAAGCCCAGGGCAGCCACAGCGACCCAGGCTCCGAGGCCAAGGGACCTTGTGTTCCCAGCCGCAGCAGCAGGTGATGCCAGGGCTAGAGAAATAGAACCGGGAGAGGAAGAGAGGAGAACATTCCAAGTCTATAAGGAGAAAATGAAAAAAAAAAACAAAAAAACCCCTCTCTTGCCTCCTGAGGTCTTCCAAGACTTCTAAAAATCTCCAGCGCGGTGTGAAGTCTCCCGAGCGCGGCTCCGACACTGCCTGCTCTGATCCATCTGTGTTTTCTCACGCCTGTGCGCTTGAAGAACCACTGAAATGGAAAACAAGTTAAAAAATACATAGATGTATATAGAGAGACGGAGAAAGAGAGGACAGTGCTTTGCCGCCTGGGTTTGCTTTTTTTTTTTTTTGTCAGTGTTTGTTGTAGGAAAAAGTGTATAAAAACAAACCTCAGACAACTGGAGTGAATGTTCTTGACACATCAGCCGGGTAGAAGTCAGGATCCAGAGCGTGCCTCCTTCCGGTGCTGGGCAGCGCTGGGAGGAGAAGGAGGCTTGCTCCCCAGGCTCCAGCTTCTAGGGATACTCGCTGCTTCCTGTTCAGGGGGAGACGGGCCTTCTGGGGGTGGTCACGAACTGTGCTAAGCTGAAGATGGGCCAGCAGGGAAACGTGTGTAGGGGTATGTGTATGTGTATGTATGTGTGTAGACGTGTATATGTGTACATGCGTAGATATGTACATGTGTAGGTGTATACGTGTGGCTATGTGTGTGTAGGTATGTGTGTGTGTGTAGGCATGTATATGTGTACACGTCTAGTCAAGTATGTGTGTATGTGTACATGCATAGGTATGTATGTGTGTTATGCATATGTTGTGTATGTTCATGTATACACGAACACCTGTAGGCATGTATATGTGTTACGTACGTGTGCACATGTATATGTGCATGTATTTGTATATGTCTGTGTATGAGTGCATATGTATGCATGTGTTTGTGTGTATATCTGTGTATGTATATATGTCTATGTGTATGCATGTATGTCTATGTGAATGTGTATGTGCAGGGGTGTCTGTATGTGTCTATGGGTGTGTGTACATGTCTGCCTGTATATGCACACATGTGTTTCTGTGGGTCTCTGTGTGTGGGTGTCTGTGTGTCTATGGGTCTCTGTGAGTACATCTGTCTATATGTACGTATGTGTTTCTGTGGGTCTGTGTGAGTGTGCCTGTGTGTGGGGGTGTCTGTATGTGTCTATGCCTATATGTGAGTGTGTCTGTGTATAAATGCACACATGTGTTTCTGTGGGTCTCTGTGTGTTTCTGTGGGTCTGTGTCTGTTCTGTGGGTCTTGTGTGTGCCTGTGTGTGTGTGGGTATCTGTGAGTGTGTCTGTGTGTATATGCACACGTGTGTTTCTGTGGGTCTGTGTGTGCCTGTGTGTGTGGGAGTGTCTGTGAGTGTGTCTGTGTGTGTATGCACACACGTGTTTCTGTGGGTCTGTGTGTGTGCCGTGTGTGTGTGGGTGTCTGTGAGTGTGTCTGTGTGTGTATGCACACACGTGTTTCTGTGGGTCCGTGTGTGTGTGTGCCTGTGTGTGTGGGGGGGTGTCTGTGAGTGTGTCTGTGTGTGTATGCACACACGTGTTTCTGTGGGTCTGTGTGTGTGTGTGTGCCGTGTGTGTGGGGGTGTCTGTGAGTGTGTCTGTGTGTGTATGCACACATGTGTTTCTGTGGGTCCGTGTGTGTGTGTGCCTGTGTGTGGGGGGGTGTCTGTGAGTGTGTCTGTGTGTATACGCATACACGTGTTTCTGTGGGTCTGTGTGTGTGGGGGTGTCTGTGAGTGTGTCTGTGTGTGTATGCACACACGTGTTTCTGTGTGCCTGTGTGTGTGGGGGTGTCTGTGAGTGTGTCTGTGTGTGTATGCACACACGTGTTTCTGTGGGTCTGTGTGTGTGTGGGTGTCTGTGAGTGTGTCTGTGTGTGTATGCACACACGTGTTTCTGTGGGTCTGTGTGTGCCTGTGTGTGGGGGGGTGTCTGTGAGTGTGTCTGTGTGTATATGCACACATGTGTTTCTGTGGGTCTATGTGTGTGTGTGTGTGCCGTGTGTGTGGGGGTGTCTGTGAGTGTGTCTGTGTGTATATGCACACATGTGTTTCTGTGGGTCTATGTGTGTGTGTGTGTGTGCCTGTGTGTGGGGGGGTGTCTGTGAGTGTGTCTGTGTGTGTATGCACACATGTGTTTCTGTGGGTCTGTGTGTGTGTGTGTGCCGTGTGTGTGTGGGTGTCTGTGAGTGTGTCTGTGTGTATACGCACACACGTGTTTCTGTGGGTCTGTGTGTGTGGGGGTGTCTGTGAGTGTGTCTGTGTGTGTATGCACACACGTGTTTCTGTGGGCCTGTGTGTGTGGCGCTGCAGAGGCCTGTGTCTGCCGCAGAGAGGATCAGGTGAGCGTTCAGTTCCGCATGGGTGAACTCACCCTTGGCCTTGACAGCTGGGGAAACCCGCTCTCGGAACCACAGCAGATGCCCCTGATAACTTCCTCTTGGAAATTTCAGGGTCTGAGCAGCAGGGTCCAGGAGAGAGGGTCCAGGCGAGGGATTCTGGGGATCCTGGCTTTTTGAAGGAATTGGACCGAGAGAATGGAGCAGCTGGGGTGTCAGGGAGAGGGGCTGGGGGCTGGGAGCAGGAGAGGGGGTGGAATCGGAGACTGAGAGGCCAGTGGCAGGCGGGAGGAGGGAGAGGAAACAGGCGCTGAGAGAAAGATCCAAGAGAGAGGCGGTCCCGGGGCAGGAGTCAGCAGGGAGAGAGAGAGGAAATTTAATGAGGGCAGCTTGAAGGCCAGCTTTAACCAACAGCTGGCGGGGGGCTGGGTTTGATCTCCCTGTGAGTCAGGAGTTTGATTAATCGTGGCCTGTGGACGAGGCAGGACACCTGGTCTGCTGCTGAGCTCTTTGATCTCCCGGGTTTCTCAGGACCCGTGGGAGGGGAGTTGCAGGAGTGAGCAACTCCCAGGGCCCTGGACAGCCTCTCAGGGCACTCCCCGGGAAGGGAGGCTGAGGCCTGGGGCAGGCCCGGAGGCTATACAAAGGGAGGCCTGGGGTCGTTCGCCCTTGTGAGTGGAGCCCCCCATAGGGAAGGGATGGAGGAGGCCTTTGAAGGGGAAGGTTTCCCCCAGATCTCGGGGGTGATTCTGTGATGAGGGCTCCCCCACCCTCTGTTGCTGCAAGGGAACAGCAGAACCATTTGCACAAAATCCTGTGCTGTTGCCTGTGGCTGCAGGCCGGTTTAATGGAGGAGACTGCTCTTCGAGGGGTGCAAGAAGAAGGGGAGGTGTAGGGCTCCCTGGAATGCCTCCATTTTCTGCATGTTGGATGGAAATGGATTTGAGAAAAGAAAGCGACATATTGCCAAAAAAAAAAAAAAAACCCCAAGAAGAAGGAAAAAAGGAACTAAAACCCTAATGCCCTTAAAAAAGAAAACCAGAAAAAAAAAGTCATATATTATGTCTTTGGACTAAATCCATTGGTGTTCTGCCAATTTCAAATAATAGTGTAACTCGATTAAGAAACTTGAAAGGATTTAAAGTCGCTGGCTTTCCTGACTCTTCTCTGAGACGGCTCCACAAGTCACTGTCTTCACCAGGCTAATTTGTTCCTGGATTTTTCAATCTTCTGCAAGTTGGTGATGACGTTTATGACTTGGTCGCCATATTGAAAGGGTTCATGATTTCTTGGGCTCGTGACTTCCACCTGGAATTTTGAGGTGCCTGGAAATAGGACCCTGAATATGTCCTACAGTTGAAAAAATACGTGTGTGAGTGCACCTATGAGTAACTTCTTCCAGTTTTACCTGCCCTCGGCTCTCCTGTTGCCTGGCAAACTCCAGCTTATCGCTGCCTTAGGTCTCAGGGAGGGGCCCACCTGAGTATCACAAACACGTCTCCCTAGAGGTCAGCTGGCATGCAGGACTTATAAGGGTAGGGCTCCAAAGGATCTGGTGCCCGGCAGCAGAGGAAATTCCGGAAGTGAAAGAGAACAAGTTTTCCAGTGGGTTTAGAGCTCTGACCAAACGACATCAATGCACTTTGGAAGGCAGTCATAGGGCAGGGCAGTGGGCACCAGCCTTGTACCCCAAAGCCCAGCTCCCCGATCACTAGCTGAGCGACCTGGGCCTGCCCCCTGTAATACCCAGGGCTTGTGTCCTCATCTATAAAATGGGGTAATGAGAAGTTCTTGACTCCCAGGCTTGTTGTGTGGCTTAAAAGCATTAGTAGTGGGAGAGCTCCCTGTAAACGAGGAAGCCTTCCATGAACTGCCGGCACTAGAATCACGGCTTCCAGTACAGAAACCCGGGTCTCTTTAAACACTCGTGTTGACAGCAGGGATGTTTTAATTTCAGACAGGGCTTGTTCATGGAAGGTATTCGACAGTGGAATCCCATGTTATCTGCTCCCCACCCAGGGCACCTGCTCTCCTATAATTATTATTTACTAATAAACATATTTTGTTTGCAAAGCTTCCATTAAACCTGGCTGAAATCCTCTACCTTCTGGCCTGGCTTTTCTGGGGGCACTGAGACAGGAGTGGCTGGGGCTTCCCTCTGGGTCAGGGGCGGGCGGGGGGAGCTCCTCATCTGTGGGTGGCTGCACCTGCCCTTCCAGGGAGGTCACAGCCAGTGTGACCTGTGGGTCTCTGTGGTGCAGTAACTGTGTTCTCCCGTCTGATCCTCCTGCCCTAGCCTGCTTGGCTTGTCTGGGAGAGGAAGGCTGCATCCCTTGGGCCCGGGCTTCCTGGAGTCCCACAGCTGTTCTTCCTTGCTTGTCTCTGGTCGTCAGATGAACAGACATCCCTACTGTGGACAGGCCCCCCGCATGGTGCTTGGATCTCAGGCTCCAGTTCAAAAGCTGGCTGTGATGTCAGGCATGTAAGACACATGTATGATCACTCTGTGGACTAGTGGTCTCCACCCGGTTTGTACGCCGAAGTTACTTGGAATGGTTACAATGCCAAAGCCTGGGTCCCACGTCTAGAAACTCTGATTTCATTTGTCTAGAGCAGCGGTCCCCAACCTTGTTGGCCCCAGGGACCAGTTTTGTGGAAGACAATCTTTTCTGCAGACGGGGTTGGAGCGGGAATGGTTCAGGCAGTAACGCGAGCGGTGGGGAGTCGTGGACGAAGCTTAGGTCACTGGCTGGTGGCTCACCTCCTGCTGTGCAGTCCAGTTCCAAACAGGCTTCAGACCAGTACCAGTTCAGGGACTGGGGTTTAGGGACCTCTAGTTTAGCGTCAGATCTTAGTATCAAAAGCCAGGTGGCTCTTATGTATAGTCAGGGTTAAGAAATACCAGTGCTTCTCAGATTTAATGTTTCATACTCATCTCCCAGGGGGTCTTATTAAAAGGCAGATTCTGAGTCCATCTGTGTGGGACAATGGAACTTGAGCATTGCTAACGACTGTGGCAATCCGTGCATGGGCCACATTTTAGGGAGCAAGGATCTTTCTTTTCCTAATCCTGATAGCTCAGTGCGTCTGGCCATGGCCAGGGATGGCTGACCTGGGAAGCAGGTGGAGATGAACATAGGAAGAAACCTGCGAGCCAACTCCAGAGGCTTGCTTGAGTGTGTTCCTGCCAGCTACCAACTGTAGAATCTTTCATTTACCCCACCAAACACACACACACGCACATGCACCCCTCCTTCTGAATCTGTTCTTGAATACCCACATAAATAGCAACCAGAAGATTTCCAATATTTCATTATCTTTCCAGGTTTCTTACTTTATCCTGTGAAGATATCTAAATGAATGAAAACATTTGCTGTAGAACATTAAGGTGCCAGGCCATGAATTAATTATCTATTTGTAATACCTAACTGGAAATAACCCCTAATCTGGACTTGTAAATAGTCAGCCTTGGGACCCTTATGTGACCAAATGAAATCCCTTAGAGGTGACTATGATAACAGCAAATCCCAGTGAGCCTGCAAGTCAATAGCTACTAACACTAGCTTATCTGTGAGAGGGAGACAGATCTGACCATGGCACAAAGGCTTCTGAGTCATGGGAGAGGGTCTTGCAGATAGAAGTTAGCCTGGAAGATCACCCCCTCCTAATTACAGGCATGTATATAAATGCCTATATACATTTATAAATGCCTATATACATATATAAATGCCTACTGCCTTTCTCATCACGGTTACAGGAATTTGGGGAGTGTGGGGACAGGCAATTTTGCAGAGAACATTGACAAAGTAGGTTTTCCATGGGTTAGCATCATGCTTATACATTCTGTGATTTTGTGGAATAATACACAGAAAAAGGAATAAGCAGAGTTGATGAAGACTCCATGAAAGAGAGAACTTTGAACAACTGAGAGTGAGTTTTCTAAGACTGTTGGCTCAGACCCAGGGAGGGGTGGGTGTGATATGTAGAGGTCTGGGCCTGGGTGTATGAGCCTGGGGCCGCTCTGGGTGGCATGCACCATCCGATCAGCAGAGGGTGAACATTAGGACCTCCAGGGAAGAAGCAAGCCTTGAGGTGACCTGTGTTGGAGAATTTCACTAGTCAATCAAGGATACGAATTTTACCAGACAGTTGAGGGACGGTAGTGGACACCAGAACCACACGGAAACCATGTCTATATTTTTGGTTGTGCTGTTCCACTGGGCTTCAACCAAACTGTTCCATAAATAGCGTAGAGTGTTCTTTAGTTGAGGTTAAGGTCTTCTTTCTCAGTTGCCTTCTATCATCTTTCTACAGTCAGGTGTTATTGCAGACCTGTGTCAAGACAGGATGAACCCAGCAGCAAATCACTTCTGATATCCTGGTGTACCGGGCAGTCAGGGGGAGTAGCCACTTTAGTGAGAGATTCCTGTATACAGCTTATTCTTGCCTGAAGGTGGTACCAATTCCCTAAGATGCAAAGGACGAATCCACGCAGGCTTCAGTGGGTTTGTCTGAGCCCATCAGCCCGCAAGAAGCCTGGACAGAAATTGACATGTGCCATTCCAGAAACCTTATTTCATTGCTCATTTCCCCTCCAACAATCCCCTTCCTCTGCCACCTCTTCTTTCACTGCTCTGGAATCCTGGTCCCAGATGTGACTTTCTATGTTTCCTTTGGCTGGGAATTTGCCGTTTTCCCATAACCCAGTTGGGTTGCCTGTTAGTGAAACCAAAAAAAAAAAAAAAAAAAAACAACAAACCCTCCAACTTTCTGGGAAGACATCTAATTAAATTCCCAAAGAGGGACAAGGAAAGCCCCCTCTGAGACAGACAGAGACAGCCTCCTAAAACATAATCACCCCGGCAGAGAAAGTGCCCCGGATAAGCTTGGGGGAATGGGTAACATGGTGTTCTGTTTCTTAATGTCCTCTGCAAAGAAGCTGGCCCTGGGTTTAAAATAGCCCTCTGGTCAAAGCAACTATTTAAAGAGTATTGGGGTCTGAGAAATGCAAAACAAAGTGTTGTTGATTAAAAACACATGGTTTGTTCTCGAGGCTCGAGGCGAGAGTAGCCAGCAAAATCAAATGTGACAGTGTTTTGGCTTTTTCTATCCCACAAGACATGATGGTGATTTATTAGAGTGATGTCAGCTGTGGTTAAAAAAAGTTTGCTGTGTTGTCTTAATAAAAAGAGGCTTTACCTTGGAGCTGTCAAACTCCCTGCCTCCTCTGGCTTAAGGCAGGCGCTGCTGGGCCCTCGGCCCTTATATGGGGGGGAGGGCTTCTCCCCAAGGGGCAAACCTCTGCCTTGGGGGGAGGTCACAAGGCCACAGGGCACGGAGTTCTTCTCGGTAGAGCCGCGGGACGGCCTTTGAGGGGAGCTGCAGCCCACTCTTGGCTCGTTCGGCTTTGAGGATGAAGGCGCTGACTTGGCTTGGAGCGAGAGTGTGGCCTGACTGTGTTGACTGGCGGGGCCTGGTTGGAGGGAAGCACGTGGCCTTCCCCGGGTCACAGTGACTTAGGCCTGGGCGGGATGGATAATCTGCTGGTAGGCGAGGAGAAGCCGGGCTGCTGGCTGAATAGGAGGAGAGTTTCTTAGCCGAAGCTCTTTGGCTTTATGAGGAAGAGAAACCCCTCGGATGAATTCAGGTAAACAGGATCTATTGAGGGAACACCACAGCTCCCCTCTCAGACAGCTGTGGGGAGACAGGCTGTCTGGGGAATGAGGTGGGCAGCAGGTGGAAGCAGCTTCTTTCTTCTACCTTCCACGGAACCATTCAGTCTCTGATGCGCTTTGTTTTTGTGCCCGTCCCCCTGAGGGGTCTCCTTAGGGAGCATCTTGGTTTGTACTTCTTCATGGCTTTGGCTGTGCCCTGAGTGGCAGGACCACTTGTATCAACTTTGCCCTGATGCTACACAACCACGGTTTTGTCCATCATCTTTCTTCACTGAGTCTCACTGGCCCAGTTCTAAATTCTGGAGAGAAAATCCAGTTGGCATAGCGTCCCGCGTGCATCTCTGGTCCAGTCGGCAGTAGCTCGTGGAGTGGTCAGTCTGGAGGGGAGCCCTTCTGGGAGGCAGGGGCCTAGAGGTGATGGTAGGGGGTTGGCTGCGGACGAAAACCCTATGTATTACCAGGGCAGTTGAAGGAAGCAACCTCAGGGGTGTGTGTGTGTGTTTGTCCTAAGGATCTAGGACTTTCTAGGAGCGAGAATGCCTCTCCCTCTTTATTCGGTAAGAAGGATAAGTGTCCTGCTGGGAAGATGAAATCCACCAAACACCTTTAATTCTTTCCCAGAGACACACCCAGGAAGTGAGAAGAAGACATTATTATTTTTTCAATTAATCTATGGATTTCTCCCCAAATTTAGAAGAAACACATACATGACTATAGAAAACTTGGAAAACAGAAACCCATGAAGGTGGAAGGAGAAAAGCCGCCATGATCCGAGATAACTGCTGTTAACATACTGCTGTGTTTCCTTCTATCCCTTTTTTTTTTCTAAGTACTAGCCTGAGGCTCTGTGAACGATGTGGGCTGCCGATTTATCTTTTGACTCTAATTATATGTCTTCAGACTCTAGGACTTTAGGATTGCTTTAAATGTATTCTTATAATTTTCCCTGAGAACACAGGGTTGTTTTCCCCTTGTTCTTTCACCTTTTCCTAGACGAGGCACCTTGAACAGAATCAACACTGGCTAGTCCGTCTACACTGCCTCCCTACTTTTGTGCAGATCAGCACTTTAATATTTATTTATTTGGCTGTGCTGGGTCTTAGCTGTGGCAAGTAGGGTTTACTTCCCTGACCAGGGATTGAACCTGGGCCCCCTGCATTGGGAGCCTGGAGTCTTAGCCACTGGACCATCAGGGAAGCCCCAGGGATGATCTTTTTAAAGCCCCAAATCTCTTCTCACTAGTCTTCACAGAAGATCCTCTACTGGTTATCCCCTGCATTTAGGATAAGGGAGATAAAACCTGTGACATGGACCTCTGGATCACTGGAAGACTATTCTCAGCCACACGCCCTTTTTGGCAACTCTTGGACTGGCTCAGGCACGTTCCCCTCTTGCAAACGCCATTCCTGTTGTTCAAGAGCTTGACTCTCCTCTTTGACCTGAAGGCTGAGTTCCATGTGGCTTCCTCAGAGAAGCCTGTTCCGGCAGTGACCTCTTGGAGGTCCCCAGCATCCCCTGGAGCTTTTCTTCAGAGCAAGGATCGCAGTATGCACTTACGTATTTGTTCGTTTGGTTATTACATAACGTCTGCCGCCTGAAGAGACAGGAATGCTCCCTGAGGCAGGGCATTTGTTTCCGAGGCTGCCGAGTCCTGGTCTTGCTGTGGTTCCCGCGTCAACCACCACCCCACCTCCCACCCTGTGACTGCCGGTCATGGATTAGGGCCTCCTTCAGTGCTTGTTGGATGAAGGAGTGGGGGGGGTGCTTCCCTGGTGCCTAAGAGTGAAGGGTCTCCATGCAGTGGCAGAGTGGGTTGGGAGGTCTAGCGAGAGGACGTGGTTTTGCATAAACCCCTGGGTAAGTGTGCTATCACATGTGAGTTCCGCAGAGCTGCACGCACATGGCGCTTGGTGACCGCGGTGCTGAGCTTGAAGCCTGCCCGCTGAGATGCTGTGGATAAGGCCGCTGAGCAAGGCGGGTGTTCATCTGTTCCTTGATGGGGCTCTGCCACTTTCTACTGCGAGCATCCTGTGGGCAAACTTCATTCTAGAGCATGAATTCTAGAGAGTTCACTCTGCCAGCCGCCAAGGCTCCTAGGATTGGGCGTGGCCACGCAGCAGGGCTCCCAGCCTCTGAATCACCATGGTGGTGTGCTCCAGCTGCACCATGACCCTTGCCTAAGTTAAAGGAAGATATAGCTTCCCTAGAACCTGTAACTGTTGGTACCCTTCTAGAGATGGTTCTTCTCTGGAGAAACATTAAGTTCATTCAATGGACATTTGTTGAACTCTGGCGTGGCATATCAGGTGTGGATGCAGACAGCAGGTGTGAGTGTTACCAAGTCCAAGCTCATACTCCTTGCTGAATGACAGGCAAATAAATCAACAGATAACTTGTTGGGGTGAGGAAAGGTGAAGTCTTGCATTTACTTGAAAGTCCAGCAGATCGAGAAGATGATGGACTAGTGTCCCAAAGAACCACCTTACCTGAGTTAGAATTCAGGCTTCTTTTACTAAGAGGGAAGGGTATGTGTTTGGTTGTTGCAAACTTCTTGAGATCAGAATCCTTTGTTCTCTCAGCTGTCTACGTTGGTCAGGTCCTGATGCTCCTGTAAATTTCCAACAAGACACATATTGTTCTCTGTTCTGCAGCTGTTGCTGCTGCTAAGTCACTTCAGTCGTGTCCGACTCTGTGTGACCCCATAGATGGCAGCCCACCAGGCTCCCCCATCCCTGAGATTCTCCAGGCAAGAATACTGGAATGGGTTTCCATTTCCTTCTCCAATGCATGAAAGGGAAAGTGAAGTCGTTCAGTCGATTCCGACTCTCAGCGACCCCATGGACTGCAACCCACAAGGCTCCCCCGTCCCTGGGATTTTTCAGGCGAGAGTACTGGAGTGGGCTGCCATCGCCTTCTCTGCAGCATTTTACCTCTATATGAATGGGAAAGTGTTATACCTTTAAAAGTCAGAGCCTTGAGAATGGCTACCCTATGTATTTCAGGCTATATGTAACATTATTGTAGAATAGAATGCAAAGGTAAAAGTAAAAGAAACAGATCCAATATGGAGTCAGATTTGTTTGTCCCTGTTACATAGAGGGCTGAATAAGACACAAAGGAGAACTCAGCTTTGGGAAAGCCAACTGTAGCTCAGAACATATTCTACATGGTTATCTTAATTCCTCAGACTAGCCTTATGCATGTATGCATGCCCAGTTGCTCAGTCATGTCTGACTCTTTACGACCCTATGGACTGTAGCCCACCAGGCTTCTCTATCCATGGGATTTTCCCGGCAAGACTACTGGAGTGGGTTGCCATTTCCTCCCCCAGGGAATCTTCTCAACCCAGTGTTCAAACCCGTGTCTTCTGCCTCTCTTGCATTGGCCTTATGATGTCATTAGCCCTGTTATTAGGTCTATTTTATAGTAGAGCAAATGGAGGCTCTGAATTTCCATGACTTGCCTGGAGTCCCACTCTGCATATTCGATAGCAATGCAGCTCCATCTCCAGTCTTTTGACTTAAACCCAGTGTTTATTTTTACTACTGTAAGCTGAAAATATGGATGTGCCTCTGCTTCATGCCCTCCTCCTCAGATGATCTCTTCTCCTGGGAAAACTTGATTCCCCAAAGTGTGATGATACCCAGAGGGTCTTCTTTGGTCCCAATCACATGGCGGTACCCTTCGCTACTGTAGAAGTTGCAGAAGGTCCTGGCTACTGTACAACACTCTTCCATGTGCAAACAGGAGGGTCTGAATCATCCAAACTAGATTCTGAAGAGGAATGAGGAGTGGTTATTCTCCCAGGGCAATGAAACCGGTTGCTAAACCTGAGACCTACTCTCTCGGGCGTTCAAGATGTGCTTTCCCAGCGAGACTTGCCCTGTGAAAGATGATAGATGCACAGATTTCTAGGGTGATGTCTGATACTCTAGGCATCTTTTAATGACATCCCTGATAGAGCACCATCTGACTTAAACAGTTCATGATGCAGGACACTCATGGTCACCTGAGACATTTCATTCCACCTACAGGCAGATCCATTAGATTTGGAGCTTAACAAAAACAGAAAACAATTCTGTCTCCTTGGAGCTTCTCTCACTGGTCTTGATCCTGGAAGGCATCAGCGCAGTGCCTCTCCCACCAGCAGGCTGGCCCTCGGGGAGCCTGGAGGGAGTCATGGTGAGAACCCAGGCTGGTCAGGTGTGTCTGAGCAGGCCTGGTGAACCTCGGGGTGGACCTGTTCAATGCTGGAGGGACTGCGGAGTCTCCGGGGAAGGAGCTTGTCTTGGAGGAAGAAGGAACCAGGCACAAACAGCGGCCTGATAATCAAGCTTAGATTGCAGTGGGGTGGGAGTGATTCTGAACATGGCCTGGAGTACGGTTCGTAACCCAGCCCCACTGAACTTCTTTCACTGAGCAATAGAGAGCATATAAACACGGAAATGCTATAAATAAATGCTATAAACTAATACGTGGGGGTCACTAGGGAACCAGCTTTGGGACTGGGTCTTCAGAGTCAGTCCCATGATGGGGAGAATGCCCCTCTCCTCCACCACGTGGTGCAACCCTGTGGTCCCTTGGCTTGGGAGCCTGCAGCATCTCTCTGGCGGCAGGGACTGCAGTGTCCTGACAGAGGACTTGGAGCAGTCCAAGGGGAACCACATGGAGGGTGGCAAGCAAACCGACCGTGTGTGTCTTAGGCATTAATGAGGCACCCCCAAAGGATTCTAGAAACACTGGGTTAATTACAGGGGGATGGACATCCTGAGTGACCCAGTGAAAGCTAAGTCATTGTTATTTTCTCCTTAACACTTAATGGATGACTCTGCTTTGCTTCAGTCGTGTCTGACTCTGCGACCCCATGGACTGTATGTCCACCAGGCTCCTCTGTCCATGGGGATTCTCCAGGCAAGAATACTGGAGTGGGCTGCCATGCCCTCCTCCAGAGGATCTTCCCGACCCAGGGATCGAACCCGCATCTCTTATGTTTCCTGCATTGACAGGCAGGTTCTTTACCACTAGCGCCATCTGGTATGCACTTTCTTAACACTGACCACAACCTTGTTTGAAAGGTATTTTTAACCATAATTTATTGAAGAAGGAATGAAAAATCAAAGAGTTTAATTTTTCCAAAATTGTACAGCCAGCAAATGACAGAACCTGGACCCTTGGTCTGTACTCCTCCCACCCCCCCAACCCCGGGATAAACCATAATGAAAAAGAATATAAAAAGGATGTACATATGTGTATAAATGAGTCATTTTACTGTACAGCGGAGATTGGCACAACGTTGTAAATAACTATGCCTCAAAAAAAAAAGTCATTGTTACTAACGTGATGGGATGCGAACGGGCGTCGACCTGGTAGGAGTGCCATGGCCCTGCCCCCTCTCCTGGCATCTCTTTTCCTGGTTGAACATCCCCAATGTTACTTGGTTGTTCTTCAGAAGCCCCCGTTCTCAGTCCTCTGCCGTCCTCTGTACCCACTTTTGGAATCACTCCAGGCTACCAGCACCAAAAAAAGCATTTGCTAAAAGAACTTTAGGAAGTCTTAGAATCAATATAGCCTAAGAGTTGTTTTTTTTTCTTTTTCCTGAATGGGTGAAAAGAAGGCTCCCAGAGCCTGGAAGCAACTTGCCCAAATCCTACGTACCTGGTCAGGGGATGAGCCAGCCCTCCCCACCAGCCATCTGGTTCAGAGCTCGGCAGCAGGCTCTTGGCCACCACTGCCCTCATGAGGCATGCTGCTGGGAGCAAAGTGGGCCTCGGTTTGCATGAGTGAGCACTAGATGACCCCAGATACACGTGTCCTTCATAATTCTTTAAGGACTCGGAAATAAAGATGGAGAAACAGGCAACAATAACTGAGTGCCTTCTAATTACCAACCATTTAGTTACATGATGCCATTTGTTCTCAAAACAGTTGTGGGAGGCAGTCAGGTCAGGGGAGACCCCATTTTACAGAGGAGGACATACAGGCCCAGAGAGGCCAAGTCATTTCTTACAGCCATCCAGCTAGGATGCTGAGGAACCGCCAACCGCATCCTGATGTCAGAAGCCTGTGCTTTTCCATGACATCATGACACCTTCCAATAAAGATTCCTTCCTCTCTTCCCAGGAGGACTCTGGCCTTGGTTTATGCGGAGGACACCATCCAAGTGACCACCACCACGGGCGGCCTCCAGGAGTGAAGCTCTGGGCCTCACACCGTTTTGCTCACCAGGAACAGCATGGTGAGACAAGAACCACTCTTCTAGAACACAGATTTTTCTGCTTTTGTTCTTTTTCCTGGCTGAGCTTGGAACCAGTTGTGTGATCTTGGGTAAGTCATTTAATTTGTCTGGGCTTCAATTTACTGGCCTGTGAAATGGAGATGATGAACCAGAGTCAGTGTTTTCTAATCATTTCTTTTTGGGGAAAAAAGCAAAAAGCAATTTCTAACCATTTCAGCTAAGGAGCTTTCATGGAGCATTACTTGCTGCAACTTACATTGCAAAAGTAATTAATTCATATTTAAATAAATCTTTAAAAAAAAGAGGAGTTACATATCACATTTTTTAAAAAATATTTTGCCCATTTAAAAAAGGTCTATTTATGTGGCAGGATCAGGTCTTTAGTTGTATCATGCTGGGTCTTTTGTTGTGGTGCATGGACTCTCTAGCTGTGGCATGTGGCCTTAGTTGCTCTAAGACATGCAGAATCTTAGTTCCCTGACCAGGGATTGAACCCCCATCCCCTGCATTGGAAGGCAGATTCTTAACCACTAGACCACCAGGGAAGTCCCCATTTTTTAAAATTTTGAATTAAGTCATAAAGCATGTTTTGCACATTCCTCTCCTCTGCCATCCCCTTTCTGGGCAGCATGCTCTTCCCTCCCTCCTGTCATCTTGCCCACAGCTGAGAATCCCTCCACTTGATGGTTTAGAATCTTGCTCTGGGTGTGAGATGACTAGAGTCCTCGGGTGTATTTGTTCTGGAAGAGAGGAGACAAGACAGCCTTTCTGGGTTGCCCATCTCTCTTCCTGGAGCCTCCCCCCTCACCCATTTTTCTCTGCCTGCAACAGTCATCTCTGGGTCCCCCTTGGGCTGCCCCTCGACTGCCCCCCAGTCTCCGGAGCAGCGGCGGGTGGCCCTCTCGTTAGAGCAGGCCACATCTCAGTGTAGTTGCCAGAGCGGTTATCTTTTATTTCTGGCATGTGCTGTAACACAAGAGTGATCTTGACTTCAGGATTATCACCTCTCATCATTCTTTCTCCCTTTTCTTCTCTTCTTTTTCTTCCTGAAAGATGATAAAATTACCAGACAGAGCCTCCCGCTTCCTCCAGGCCTAGTCAGAGCTCAGGGATATTTACTTCTCGGGTAAACAGCTATAATCTCCCTAACCAGACTTTATCGCAGTTAAGTAAGTTAAATTCTTCTGGTCTAATCCTCCATGCGCTGTGGGTTTTTTTTTTTTTTTTTGAGTATAAAGTGTTCGCCATCTTTTGATATAATATGACAACGCTGGGCCGCTGGATATGATTAGGCATCGAGCAAAGAGGTTTCAACTTAACCAGACTGGAAAAGAAAGGCCCCCTTTGCAAAACAGCTTTGGGCAGGAAAAAATAAAAAAACCTCACGGAAAAGCACTTTTGGTCATGAGAGGTACAAAACAGAGGTATGTGGGTGTTTGCAGGGCCCGGGACTTTCCCCAGTCAGGCAAATCCCTGGCAGACGCTGAAAATTGATCCGGCCCCCGCATCCATGTGCTTCTTGCTGTCCCTAACCACGTGACGGCCACCTCGGCCAGGAGAAGGCAGGAGAGGGGAACAGCGCTGAACCTGAAGCTGGAGGTCACATCACTCCCAGTGGGAGAAACAAGACTCGCTCGCCTCTCTGGGTAACAATCGAAGGGCGTTTCAGGAACAAAGATTTAACAGGGCTTGGCTCAGATTGTTGAAAATTCTGGGGCATGGAAGATGGTTACAGGTGATGGGGTGGAGAGACAGAAAGGTGTCTGAATGTGGCTGGAGATCAAAGCCTGCCTGGAAGACTGGACAGGCCCTGTGTGTGTGTAGATGGTGGTGCCATCGGGGGAGGGGAGGGTGGCAGAGCCTCTCCGAACATCGGCATCAGCAGAAACCAAGGTTGGGACCCGGAAGGCTCCCGACCAGTATGTCCAGTGAAGGGACTGTGGGCCAGGTATCTATGCCCAGAAGTGACCACGGCCGCTGCAAAGATGCTCAGAAGTGCATCCCCTCTCTACGCACAGATGCTGTGCCTTGGCTTTTCCTCCCTGTCGACCTTCCAGTGGGTCCTAAACCAGTTCCCGTTCCCTGCCTCGCCCTGCCTGCCAGGGCCACCCGAGCTCCCAGCCAAGCTGTGACACTTCCCCAAGCACCGCTGGGGCGTGTTTAAAGCCCGAGCCACACTTTGGGGTTCGACTCCTCCTGCCGCCCTCCCTTTGCACATGTGTGTGTGTGTGAGAGAGAGTGTGTATTTTGGGCCTTGAATCCCCACAACAAAGAAGGAGAAAGGAAACTGCCAGGGCCAAGGATGGAGAGGCAACTCGCAGTGTTTCAGAAACGGCCCTGCTGTCTCCACCGCAGGCGACACTTGGATGGAGGCAGATCCATCGGCCAGTTAGCGCTCCATCTGAGAGCAGCCCCGACGCTCGGGTGAGTTGGGGGTGAGGGACACTCAGGCATCTCCCCCTGTGTCCCCTGTTTGAGGAAAGAGAGCACCCCAGGCCACCACGCCAGGGTCCCCTCTCCCTTCCCTCTGGGTGGCCTCGCCCTGTGGAGCCGTGGGAAGTGTGTCCAGGGTTCTCGTGTTTTCCTCTTCGTCTGTGTCCCCCTCCTGGCAGCCAGGCCCGCCGGGGGTCGCTGGGTGGGGACCGCCGGGAACGGCTGCCCCTCCCCCGCACCGAGCTGATCCCGGGACTTGCTCCCAAGGGCCTGGAGCGCCCCGCTGGCTGCAGGAAGGGCTTCCAGACTGTGTGTCCTGAATGTGCTTCCTGTAGCCTCTCTGCTGACTGCCCAGCTCTTCACTCCTGGAGGCCTCCACCTTGGTCCTTTAAAAAGATCTCCAGCACTTACCTGGTGGTCCAGGGGTTAGGAATCTGCCTTGCAACGCGGGGGCATGGGGTCAGTCCCTGGTTGGGGAACTAAGATCCCGAATGCTGCGGGGCAACTAATCCTGCGTGTCATAACTACTGACCTCGCAATCAATGATCCTGTATGCTGCAACAAAGACCCGGTGCAGCCAAATAAAGATTTAAAAAGTGTCCATCCCAACGTTTGCCCCATGTAGAAGTCCCTTGCTGCATTTTGTCAGACTATGTGTTGGAATGAAAGAAAGAATGAATGAATGAAAATAAAATCAAAGGTACAGGGTTTGCTTTCAATACCTGCCTTGGAAGGGCCAGCCCCTATTCTTCTGCCATGAAAAATTCATCTCTTCACCGCTTTCCCCTATTGGTCATTTTGGGAGAGTAGGGGTAAGGCCGTGCCCCGACCTCTGAGTGTTTCATAAACCATCAGGCATTAATACTCACTGGGGCTTGTCATCTTCTCGGGGCAGCTGGTGGGAGCTGGGTTTGAGGGGGCTGTGGGAGGGAAATAGGAAACTCAAGAGTCTTGTTGCGGAGGGTCTGAGTCGCCAAAGGGCACCAGACACTGGCCTTCCAGGTGATGGAAGGGAAAGCATGAGGACCCGGGGACTCAGAAGGAAGGAGACGGGACATCGAAGCCAGCGTGAGCAAACTTGGAGCAGACTTGGGCTCGGGCCAGTGGCACAAGAGGGCAGAGCTCTGATGCTGTTGGGACAAGCCCAGTGGTCCTCAGGGCGAGCCCCGTTTCCCCGCTCTGTGTTGGGCGGGTAAGGCGGCTCCTCTACCAGTGGGAGGCTGAGCACGTTTTACTCTGTGCCGTGGTTTACTCTGTGCCGTGGTTGCCTGACTTCCTTCTGCAATTCCCGACTCTGGTTTAGACCTGCCCTGACTGCAGTGCATTGACACAGGATCCCTCACCCCATACACTGGTTTTAAACATGGTGAAAGAAACGTTAATAATGTTAAGACATAAGTATAAACAGTCCCCAACTGATGAGGCTTTGATTTATGATTTTTGGACTTTATGATGGTATGAAAGTGATACATATTTAGTAGGAACTGTACTTTGAATTTTCATCTTTTCCTGGAGCTAGTGATACCCTGTACCCTTTCTCATGATACTGGGACAGTGGCAGCCACCCCATCTTGAGAGTAAACAGTCAATACACTTATCACCATTCTGCACCCAGATGACCATAATATTTTTCACTTTAAGTACAAGAGTCAACCAATCACAAGAGACATTCAGTACTTTATTCACAAACAGGCTTTGTGTTAGATAATTTTGCCGAACTTTAGGCTAACAGAACTGTTCTGTTTAAGGTAGGCTAGGATAACCCATGAAGTTTGGAATGTTAGGTGGATTCAATACATTTTCAATTTATGATATTTTCAACCTAAGAAACAAACAATCTGCCAACCAGAGGTATAGAATTGGTATAGAATTTAAGGACTCAAGAGACAGTTTTCTATAACAGGTTAACCTGAGGTATCCTCTAGTGCACATTAATGAAGTCTCCTTTATGTACTGTTGGGAAGGTCCCCTGGAGGAGGAAATGGCAACCCACTCCAGTATTTTTGCCTAGAGAATCCCATGGACAGAGGAGCCTGGCGGGCTACAGACCATGGGGGTCGTAAAAGAGTTGGACATGACTTAGTGTCTAAATAGCAGCAGCAACCCTATCGTAAGTCAAGGAGGGTCTGCAGTGAATATCGAAGTTATATATAGACGTTGAAATGATCCAGAGTCCAAATGAAAGGATATTCATGGAGCTTTGGACACAGTGATGCCCATCAGAGGACTTTGAATAGGAGTAACAGTGGTAATACTGATAGATACTCGTCACTGAGTGCCTTTTATGTACCAGGCATGTTCTCATATAATTCTGGCTATAATCCTTTATCTCCAACTGACAGCTAAGGAAACAGACTCAGCAGTTGAGTAACTTGCCCAGGGCTACATAACTCATGAAGAGGCAAAGCTGGGGTTTGGGCTCAGCTCCAGGGAACCTAGGAACCCAATCAGTGGAGAAAGGCATGGAATTAGACGCTCAGGTCTGTGGTTCTTTCTGTACATCAACGGTGGTGATGGTTTAGCTGCTAAGTGGCGTCTGACTCTTGCCACCCCATGGACTGTAGCCCATCAGGCTCCTCCATCCATGGGATTTTCCAGGCAAGAATACTGGAGTGGATTGCCATTTCCTTCTCCATGGCATCTTCTCAACCTAGGGATCGAACCTGTGTCTCCTGAATCTCCTGCATTGCAGGTGGATTCTAGACTGCTGAAGGATTAGGGAAACCTCTACTATACCTCAATAGGAGGTGGTAAAGAAAGAAGGTCTGTGAAAGCTCCAGGGGTGGCAGAAGTTTCTGTAAGGAGTTGAGGCTTGATCTGGGTTTAAGTAAGCTGAGGGTTGAGGTGCGTGAGTGGGCCTGGGGTGTGTGAGGGTCAGTAAGGAAAAGAGGAAGACAGGATGGTGGCTTTGCTTAGGGATACTCTGGGATCCAAGGCAGCAGATTAATGTGCTGAAATGCTAGCGTCCCCACCCTTTGTGTGAATTTGGGCAAATGAATAAACCTTTCTAAGCCCTGGCTGCTCATCAGTAAAGCAGCAATAACTGTGGTGAGGACGTAACTTATGCAAGGTATTCAGGGTCTGGCACAGGCAAACTGCTATATAAATGTCGTCTGTGGTTGAAAATGTAATCAATTGATCAGCTCCTGGGTTTCTGTGTTATCTTAACTCTTCCCCCTTCTTCAGGGTCTCTGGTCATGAAGCCATCAAGTCCAGCTGATTCTCTCTTCGTAGTATTTGTTCTTTCTTTTTCTTTCTCATGACCACCGCCCTTGATTCTAGGTCCCTGTCATGACACGTATAACATGGCAACAGATTCCTGCCAGCTTCCTACCTCCAACCTTCCTCCACACTGGTCAACCTTGTCTGTTGACATCAGATTGTTCCCTTGAAACCACTCCTGCTCAAAACCCTCTGGTGACTCACTCTAGAGTTTCCTATTAAATCCAGACATTTTAGCTGAGTCACCTACTCCCTACTTTTTCATTTATTTTCCTCTGTGTCTCAATATGGTCGCTCTTACTGTCTCATAAACATGCTAGTTTCTTTTCCGTCAATGAGCCTTCATTCCTATTTCCTCCTCCAGGTAGGTACCTCTTCCTCTCCATCTAGCCAAGCCCTCATCTTCAAGGCTGGCTCCTTCGAAACCTACCTACTGACCACTGGAGTTCATGAGATCTCTCTCCTTGGTGGACCTCTCTTATACTATCCCCATGCCTTGTTCATTTGGCAGAAAGCTGTCTTGCCAGTAGTATACACTCCTGAAAAATGAAATGTTTCCCCAGATGGGCTGCAAATTCTCCAGGGAAGGCCATTTCATTGCCTCTTCTGGCCCCTGTGGTTCTTAGCTTAGGGCAGAGCTGAGCCTAGATAAGTCACTCCATACATTTTAAAGTTAATTTTGTTGAATAAAGGTGGTAGTGAGAAGGCTGATAATGAAGAACAGAAGGTGGGAGAGAAAAACCTCTTTCCTAGTAAAGTTGGGTGAATTCTGTGATGCAGCAGAAGCTGTGGCTTAGGTTGGCCAGTTACTCAGACCCCCAGAAGCCAGCTGTCTCTCTCTCTCTTTTTTAAAAAAAATTTTGGCTGAAATTGCAAAAAAAAAAAAATCTCCCTATTGCGCAGCATGCGGGGTATTAGTTCCCTGATCAGTGACTGAGTGCCTTCTGCATTGGAAGCGCAGAGTCTTAACCACTGGCCTGCCACGGAAGTCCCAGCCATCTCTTTCTCTTGTGTGTCCCTTGGGATCATCCTCATGTTTTCCACCTTTGCTTTCTGCCCTGGAAGCTGCTCTCTGCCCACATTTCTTTGCCTGGGATTCCTGGTGGAGCTCAGAAGGCAAGCTGGGATGAGATTGGCATTTAGCTCTAAGTCCTGGATCAGATACCCTACCCGAGGCCCTACTCATGGTTCACAATTGGTTGGGAGTGTTTGTTCCATGTCTAAGCAGATGAGTCTAGAGTATGTGAATGAAGAATGGCACATATTGGAATACAAGACAAAGGCTTTCACAATAATATGCGGCCATTTGCTGTATCCTTAACGACAATACCAGCAATGCTGATGATAATCCGATGGGAAGAGCAGAGCTGATGAATGATGGGAGGGACACCAGAGAAGGCTGTTCTCCTCCTGGGGCCTCCAGGTTTTCAGCCAGGCTTTCCATTGCTTGGGGTTTGTGCTCCATACCCAGCTGGCAAGATGCCTCCCTCTGATTCAAAGAGGGGAGAAGAGTCCCTCACCCAGGGAGCTTGAGGACGTCAGACTGCTCCTTACGCAAGAGCCTCCTAATGAGTTAAGTGTAAATGAATCAGAAGCAGATGGATCGGATTGTTCTGGAAATACACCCGAGGTTTAAAAATTAAGGGAAAAAGCATTTGGCAAAAAGCATTTTGGGGTTTGCCAAGACCCAGAACATTTGAAAAACAGTTCAAGATTTCTTTTTCTTTTCTCTTTGGTTGCAAAACCCACAATGCTGCCTGGAGGCAGTAGAAAGAGATGGGCCTCCATTCTTTCAAGCTGAAGTTCCTCCCGCCGTGTGGGTAATGGACCCCAGACAGGAGGCAATGGGCTATGGCATCAGGGGCTGATCGCGTCCAGGAGCAAAGCCCCCCGCAGGCCTCCGTTGGTGGAGGAAGGTGGCCCTTTGAGTCTACAGCTCCCAGCCTGGGATTCGGCCCTCTGGGCCTGCTCTGGGCGGCTACCTATGACTCTCCGTGTGTCTCCCGTCTTTCATAAGACTTGACTCACCTTGTCCCAATGCAGGGAAGCTTGTTATGTAAGGGAAACAGTCTCCAATTTGCTAGGCGAGAAACTCCTGGAGGTTAGCAAGTCCTAATCCAATAAAATATAAAGTGAAATGTTTATTCTAGGAAAAAATCCTTCAAATAATTTTTTAAAAAGATTAGTCCCTCTTTTGCATAGTTGAGCCTTTCCCTGGAGGGACTAGCTTGCTGAGGGAAAAGGGGAGAAAAAGCAACATTCTTGGAGGAAAACTCAATCCAGCGGTTTCTGAGTCTGCAGCTGGCTAGCTGTGTGATTGCACACAAAAGAGTAGACCTCTCTGAGCTTCGGGTGCCCAATAATCCAATAATCAGCTCTTGAGAGTTTCTCTGATTAAACGCCAACACATGACTCTAACAGGTCAGGGGCTGATGCACGTGGACAATGAATCCTAATATTACAAGAGTGTTAGGTCTTGGTGGATTTAGCACCTGGGCCACTTACCAAATTCCAGCGGGGTCATCCCCCATCCCTCTTTCCCCCAGGCACCTACCTGTGAAGCCAGACTCACTTGCGAGCCTCTCAGAATCCTGTGGCTTGAAAGTGAGGTGACATTGGCTTTTCCCCAGGTGGGGAGGTGACTGGGAGGGAGTGGCTCGGTGACCTGGGGTCCCACCCAGGGTTTATACTTACCATCCCAGGGTCACCCACATCCAAGAAGATCTGTCCTCGTGCATGGTTTTGCCACAACTCTGTCTGGAAAAATCAGTACTGGGGTTCCTCTTCACTTCTGATGCTCTTACCTCTCCAGACGGTTGCCTGCTTCTAACTGGTAAGGGAGAGGCCCTGCGGCTGGTCATGCTAAGGGGCTGGGAGTTGCAGGTCATGTTGTGGATGCTGTAAGCTGAGCTCAGGCATAGCACGACTGAATTCTGTCCCTCCTCAGAGCCCCAACAAACCCGTCTCTTTGTTCATTTATTTCTTCATCGGGCGTGTTAGTGCTGGATCTTAGCCTAACCTCTTGGAGAAGAAAGTTCTGTTCCCCCTGGTCCATGGTGACGATGACAACCAGCCATTGCATAAACAGTTACCGCTTATAAAGAGCTTTCATGGAATCTCGCGATGCCTCATCTCAAAGCCCACAGCAAACACAAGGGCCTCAGATCATCTGGTCGCCCTCTGACAGAGGAGACAGTCTACCCAAGGTCCCACAGCCAGTCAGGGGCAGGGCTGGGTCGAGAGCCTCTTCACTCCCCTGGCTTGAACTAGCTTTGCTTTTGATCGGGATCTGTTTTGATCTGTGTCACTTTGCTTAGATCACCCCACATGGACTGTAAACCCCTTTGGGACAGGGATCACGTTTGGTATGTCTCCATAGCCCGCATGGTACAGAGCCGAACATCCTATGTGAAATCTGCTTAATAGACATCCAGTTGGCAGGGAGAAATACTGAACTGGGTAAAACTAGTTTGGCTTCCCTGGTGGTTCTGTGGTAAGGAATCTGCCTGCCAACGCAGGAGATGCGGGTTCATTTCCTGGGTCAGGAAGATCCCCTGGAGAAGGAAATGGCAACCCACTCAAGTATCCTTGTCTGGAGAATTCCATGGATGGGGGAGCCTGGCGGGCTAAAGTCCAAGGGATTGCAAGAGAGTTGGGCACGACTTAGCGACTAAACAACAAAGTTCATGGTGGACAGCTTGGCATCTTGTTGCCTGATCTGAAAGGGCTGCTCTGGGTCTTTGGGAGCATCCTGATCATCACGTGCCCCCCACCCCATCCCCTTTAGTCCTGACACAGATTCCTCATCACCAGCTGTAGAGTTATCACCCTGCCTAGCAACACTCTCCCATAGCCACCTTCCAGCGCAGGCCAAGACATAGAAAAGGAGATGTGAGCTTCTAGGTATTGTTCCAGCCAAGGGAATAGGAGGCAGAAGCTCTGGAATTGCAGGGCTGAAGCAGACCCTGTGGGGAAGACCACACGGTCTTCTTGGAGCTGGAACTGGGCCCTACACCAAAGTGTGGGGTGACCTCAGCCCCACTGACTCTGGTTGAAAGAACAAAGATCCCCTCTGTCCTGCCTACCGTCTTAACTTTGTGAGTGAGAGGGCAAGCGAGATCCAGTTTTGAACTCCCAGGAGAAAGGCAGTAGTAATAACAACGATGATGTAGAGGATCTGGCTTGTGGAGACTGCCTCAAGCAGAAACCAGTTCACCCCTCAGGGCAGGTGGGGGCCACCTCTAGGAGCTGGGAGCTGCTCCCCTGCTCTTTGGGGGTGCAGGGGAAGGACAGAGAACATAAACTCATCACAGTTCTTGGAGTCTCTAGGTGTGTGGGAATCCAGAGAAGGCCTCCGCCCTCCTTGGAGGTTTTTTTTTTTCCCCTCTCCTGGGAGAATTCTGGCTTCCCCATTTCTGACATGATGATTCAGAGCAAAAGTGGACTTGTCAGAGACAGGAAGGAAAGATAAGATAAAAATAAAAAGCTAGCCAGACTCAGAAGTTTTTCTGGCCTTAGTTCCCCCTCTCCCTACCCCTCAACATTGACATTCTTGAAAACAAAAATCCCACAGCGAAGCCCAGAGTCGGGGCCAGGCCTCAGGCTCCAGGTCAAGGCCGGAGGGTTTTGAAGGAAGTGATTCAGTGCCCGGAGAGGGGGTGGGTGGGTTGGTGGGATTGGAGGGGGGGACTTTGGGGGGTGGAATGGAGGAGCAGGAGGCAGGGCCAGGACGGGGGCCACCCCATCCACCCGCAGGCAAGCCGCCGGGAGCCTGGTGATTGATGGACCCCAGCTTGGATGGAAAGTCCAGATTCCAGAGGCAGGCAGAAAGCCACTTCTCACAATGGCAACACAATTAAAAACTAAATACATCAAATTCATTAGTTTACAAATAGAACTGTTACTTGTTACTCGGGGTATTAACAATCTCCTTTCTCGATTAAAAAAAAATTTTTTAATAAAAAAAAATTTTTTTTTTTAACTTTTTGGTAACGCCCGTGAAAGACGTTTCAGTTGCCAACATTTCTGCAGAACTAATGTGGGTGGATTGTGACAGATATAATTTCTCCAACCTACAGTTTCATCAACTTGAGTTCTGTTAAACTATACCCGCTGGGCTTAGCTCCTTTTAAAGTTTCCGCTTTGACAGGTAGATTTATTAGTCTTGAAATTTGTACAAATCAGATGTCACTCGTGGCAACTTGTCAAAATGTCAGTCTGGCGAGGCGGCATGAAAGGTTTTGTGGAGAGGAAGGCAGACGCGAGGCAGGCTTTAAAGAACTCCAGTGTGAGCTGCAGGGAGGAACGGGGCCGTGGCAGCCTCTTGATCCCGAGGGCTTTACTTTATTAAATATCTTGGGCTGGACAGGGGGACGGGCCGTCGGATCCTGGGTCTCTGAGACATCAAGGTGGACAGCCTCTGTATCACGGCGGCTGTCTGTTAACAGCGTCAGGTTTCTCTGCTTATTCTGTGTACTCAGTGGGAGAAGGCAGGGGTGCCCGCCAGGGCAAGGGGAGCAAACCCAGGCCTTTTGGTTTCCAAGGAGGCTGGGTGGGTCCGCGGCCATGGATGGGTGTTCCGGGGTGGGCTCCCCTGGCTGGAACCCAGGGCTGCCTGCAGGCTCATCAACACAGAATAGGGTTCTGTTGAGGAGAGGGCATAGCAGGAGGATGGGGAGGGTCTTAGGTGGGACCCGCAGGAGGGGTCAGTCCCAGCAGGGCCCTGGTGGACCCAGGGCCTCCTTTTCCCCACCTGCCTGCTCCCCAGACGGACTTGGTTCTGGCCACTTAATTGAGGATGCTGCGCTTTGGTCAGCTCCATCATTATCTCAGTTTGACACAGCGGGAAATGTGATTAATAGTCAGAAAGCTATCTGAATTTTTTTCCCCTGAGGGAGTAGGGGTGGGCAGGCAGAAGTGCTGTAGAAGGAACCCGGCCAGGGAATACCTGGACATTCAGGGCTCTGAGAAGTTGCCTGCTTGGGATGGGGGTATTGGGGGGGCGCTCGTGCTGCTGCAGTGGAGATAAAGCTCCGGGGAGGTGGGGGCTGTCACCGGATGATCTCGCTGTGTGTACTTCTGTCCATCTGCCTGTCTGTCCCAGGATGTCAGAAGACACCCAATAAAGCTGTGAAAGTGAAAGTGAAGTCGCTCAGTCGTGTCTGACTCTTTGCAATCCCATGAACCGTAGCTTACCAGGCTCCTCCGTCCATGGGATTTTCCAGGCAAGAATATTGGAGTGGGTTGCCATTTCCTTCTCCAGGAGATCTTCCCGACCCAGGGATCGAACCCAGGTTTCCCGCATTGCAGGCAGACGCTTTACCATCCGAGCCACCAATAAAGCTGTAGTAATCAGCGTTCCTGCTCCCTCTCCCTCCCACTCACCAGGAGCTTTTCTGGAGGCCTGACGCTGATGTCTTCAGAGAGGAGGTGACTTCGTGCTCCTATAGGAAAGTGCTGAGACCCAGTCCCCGATCCATCACTGAGTCTCCCCTCACACTGCCCCAGCAGGGGCCTTGGGGCTCTGCCAGGCTGACTGCCTCGGGGTCGCTGTCCCTTCACGCCCACCCTTTCGGGCCCATCCGTCTGCCTCTGAGATGCGCCATCTCAGCATCGGGCCTGGCTCGACTGGACTGGAGAAGTGTCAGGCATGCTCTCTCCTGCCCCTTCCCTTCCCTCCTGACCCCTCCTCCTCCTTTCTTTCTGTTGAATGACTGAAGGCCTCTTTTTCCTTCCTGAGTTCCCCCTGCCCCGAAACTCCCGCTCCAATGCAAAGCCTCTTGGAGCGCGAGGACACCTCCTTTCTGGGAATGGGGTGACACATGGAGGAAAAGAAGTACTTTGTGGGGGCAGGATTGGGGAAGAGGAAGCATGGGGACCCAAGGGGGCCTTCCCCAGCTCGTGATATTTTTGAGAGTCCAGCCTTCTTGGTGCATCCCTGTCCTGTCTCCAAAGAGGGGAGCCAAGCTTTTAAAAGCGAGAACAGGCAGACTGGTAAGTGGAGGGGCACGGGGAGCCCCGAGGACCCTCCTGGGGCCTCTCACCTGCGTCGCTCTCTAGGGAAGCAGAAGGACTTCCCCTTGGCCTTCTCTCCCCACAGAAGCACAGGTGTTTGTCGGTGACCAAGTCCTTCTCTGCCAGCAACATGGAGTCCGAGGTGTCAAGCGGGGTTTCCTTTCCCTGGGCCTGGGAAGGGGTCCTTTTTGCACTCTGGCTGCAAAGGACAAGACTCGAGTCCACTGTTCATCTTTCCAGGTTGGCACCTGGCGTGTAGGAGAACTGACTCCGCTGGCTGCCAAGCGATTATCCCAGGTGAAAAATCTCAGACATTAAGAGGCATGATGAGCATCAGGGTCACGATGATATAATAACAGGGCTGGTTATCCCACTAATCCCCTGGGATGTATAACGTGACTTTCAAAGCACTCAAAACACTCTCGCAGCTGTGATCTCACATCCCCTCTGCCTGCCTCTGGGGGAGAGACGGGATGGGAAAGGATTTCACAGCCACGTGGGGAAACCGAGGCACCCAGCTCACGCCTCTCGTTCTGAGCCCTTGAACTTGGCCACGTGACGCGTGGAAAAATGAGTCTTCATGTGTGCTCACACCCAATTATTTTGAGCTGCCGTCCCATCCTTTAGAGTGGAACACACACACACACACACATATACACACACACATCTGTGGCTTCCAACCTCCAAATGGGCCATTACAGAGAAGCGCTTCAGTTTACAGAGTTGAAAGACCTAATCACCAGCTTCCACCCCAGCCCTGGTTTCTCCTGTGCTGTGCGCTGGTTCCCTCATCAAAAGGAAATAGGGAGGAGGCAGATCTGAGGAACCCTTCACAGGGAAGACTCTTTAAAAGAAATCACTTTGTGTCATAGTGCAGGGGGACTTCCTTTCATGTGGCAAATGCATCCTGGCAGCTCCGGCTTCACATGAGATAGATCATTAGCGTGGGGATGGGCGGGGGCCTGGGCTGGGAGGGGAAAGCTTTCCAGTTCCTCCTCCAGGACAGCTCTGCCCATCACAGGGAGGTGGGCTGGGGTTGCTTTCAAAGGGCGAGCGTGGGGTTCTGAGAGGCTAATGAGTGGAGAACAGAGAAAAAATAGTGGGTGCTCTTTGCTCGCAAGAGTGCTATAATCCTGTGTAGTTGACAACGTGTCTCTGCTTGGCAATTTCAGGGCAGGCCGCAGGGAGAGAGAACACGGGGTGGTGGCGGGGGGAATGATGGGGAGGCGGGGAAAGGCAGGGGAGAAAAGAAGAGGAAAAAAAAAAAAACCCCACCAGCCCGTCTGGCATTAGTTCAGAAAGCTCTCCAACTCACACATCTGGTTCTTATATTTCAAAGTTAATTAGTCATATTGAGGCTGTCTGAAGATAAATTTATCATCCAGAAAAAACACAAACAGTTTGAAAAATGAAAGGAAGTGGGGTGACATGACTTGACGTTTAAATAAATCATTTTAACATGATTAAAAAACTTGTCCTGTCTGACACCCAGCACTTGGGTACTTTGTAAAGACTTTTTGACAAAGACAAGTCCCTGTTTGGTATACAAAAGCCCTTGCCATTCAATTATTCAGAATAATCTTTGGCCAATTACTTTCCTGAGGAACTTCTTGGTGGAGGGAAGTGGGGGTGGGGGGGAGGGTGGTGCTGGCGGGGAGCAGCCACAGCTGGGCCCCACTTTCTGGGATGGTGGCAGGGAGCCGGGGGTAGCCAGTGATTATGTTGGTGGGGGGAAAAAAAACAACAACTCAGACATGAATCGGCCGGGGTAAGGAGGGTTTTTCTTTTGAGAGGAGTGAGCGTCAAGTGGATGCTTAATCCAGGTTTCTCTGATGACTGTGGGGTTTGAGCAGGAAATCCTTGCCCGGCCCAGGGAGGAAAGATCCTCTTCAAAAGTCTAGGCGGGGACTTCCAAGAACCAGATGTGTCCTGCTCCTTACGCCTCCCAGGGCTTCGCTGACAGTTTGTGATGACGGAATTAGGCATCGAGGCTCTCTCTGGACTCGCTGTCGGGAGCCGTGGCCAGATGGGGGTGGTCACTGTATGCATAGGGGTGAGTCTGCTGCATTGGTTGGTTGTAGGAGCAGATGCAGGTGAGCTGAAGTCTGGACAAGCCAAGACACTCCATGAGCCAAGCCTATTCTCCCCTCCCCTGCTGGCTGTGCCAGTGAACCCTGTGTACTTAGCAAAGGTCACTGGTTCCTGTTCCGTGTCATGACGGAAAGCCCTTCCCAGCCCAGCTCAGCCCTGGGGACCAGCCTCTGGAGTGGAGGCGGTAGAGGCCTTGAGGTCCCATCTGGGTGTTTCTAAATGTGATGGAAGAGGGGAGGGGGCTTCCCAGGGCCTCCCCCAAATCTGTCCTGGGTAAGCTGGCTCTTGGGAGGCTTCTACACACCTTCTCGTTGGCCCTTTGGTCCGCGTGCTCTGTGCAGGATGGGAGTGATATAATACAACACAAACAGTTGCTCCTATTAGCAATTGGGTCTCATCAGTTTTGTTAATGGGATAACAAGAGGTGCCGGTGATGGTGCAAAAGTCTCATCATGCTGGTAATTTTCACTGTAACATGTTAGCAATCTGTCACTATTTGTTTCGAGCAATACTGGCAAGAGTGTGCTTGCATCAGGGGCTCTCATTTGCTCTCCACACTCCCAGACTGTTCTTTCTCTCTCTGGCTAGGTAGCCTCCCTTCTCCGATCTGTCTCTGTCTGTCTCGCTGAGCCTTTGTTTCTGTCTTTCCTCGTCTCTGATAATCAGTGACAGCAAACGCTGTCCCTGCGCAGCCCCTGCAAGCCTAGGCTTCCACACCTGGAAGCCTCAAACCAGCGTCATCCCCACCTTGTCATTTGTCAGATGGAGAAATGGAAGCCCAGGGGAGGAGAAGGGAGTTGCCCAAAATATCACAGTCATTTTATCACCGTCAGAGTGAGGCCCAGCCTGGGACCCTGGCTTCGGGATTTCAAACCTTGGTACCTTTCACTATGCGGTGAACAGGGTCACGTGAAAAATTGGTCGGCCCCAGACATGGACTTTCTTGCACTTGGCAAACTCGTCCTGGCGAAGTTAAGGTTACGGAGAGGAGGGGGTCTCCTGCACCCTCGTGACGGGGTCTTTCTCAGCTGAATCAGGATGGAGCCTCCAACCAGGTGGTTTTCTGACATGAGTCGCCCTCCCAGCTGTGGTGCTTCAGTCTCGGGGTCCCCGCTCCAGAATCAGGGAGGGGAGGCTCTCCTGGTGACTCCTGGCCATCAGGGGGTGGGTGCAGCTTCTGGCCCCAGCCCTGGTCGCCAGCTGGCCCCCACAGAAGCCCTGGCCATAAATAGCCTTCCCCATGCCAGGTGAGATGTTCCCGCCTGCTGCCAGGCCCTGCTGTAGCTCTCGGAGACCTTCACCTTGCCCTTGTGCGTCCGCTGGGGCGGGGGCAAGGCTCATTCCTGCTGGAAGCATTCCTTTCCGCAGCTAGCGCCTCGAGGCGTGCAGGCTGAGAAAAGCCAGAAGCATCACCCTGTCTCGCCGAGATGCCAGATCTCGAGTCAGACGGGCTAGGGTTTGAATCTTCGCTCTGCCGCTTAGTAGCTGTGTGAGCTTCCCAGATCCAGAAACTGTCAGGGTCTGTTTCCTGTACTCGGAAAATGAGGAGTCCTAGTAGTTTGCCCATAGGTCCGTAGTGAAAAGTACTGGTGGCTCAGCTGGGGAAGAATCTGCCTGCGATGCAGGAGACATGGATTTGGTCCCTGGGTCAGGAAGATCCCCTGGAGAAGGGCATGTCAACCCACTCCAGTATTCTTGCCTGGAGACTCCCCATGGGCAGAGGAGCCTGGCTGGCTATAGTTCATGGGGTCGCAAAGAGTCGGATATGGCTGAGCGACTAACAACTTTCACTTCACTGTAGTGAAGAGTAGAGAACCTATATGTAAAAGAGCCACAACCCCCACAAGGCTCCTCCAAAGCCTGCCCCTTGCTCACAGTACAGGCAGGGGGCATGCAGACCTCCCTTGATCATCTTTCGGATTCACTCGTATCAGGCTCACAGTGTCTGGATGGGTGAGGTTAAGCAGTGCTGGGCTGTTGACGGAAGTGTTCTGTCTCCAGGGTCAAGGAGGCATTCCAAGGCGGAGGGCTCTAGAGCATGAATGGAGCATCTGTGGAATGGAGGGGAGAATGCCGACCGCTGAGGCAGCAGGGGTGTCGAGGTTCAGGGGAAAGAATTAATATCTGGGTTTCTGTGGCAGGGGAAGGAAAAAAGGAAAACCAACGCCCTTGCTTGGGTGCTTGTGAGAGCTACTGGTTTGTACATATTCAGACCTTCCCACGGATCAGGCAAAGCTTCCTTGATTGCCTCTAAGGAAACCGCCAGCCAACTCTGAAATCTCAGAACAGTCTCATATGTCCCGCTGAATCATAAACACTGTTCAGAGGGGGGACTTGGCAATGATAGCCTGTGAAGGGGCTGCGGGCTCCTCCGAGGGGCGCCTGCCAGGCCTGCAGGGGCTCAGAACCCAGGCTCCCCCACCCCTCCTTCTGCTGTCCTTAAGATGCTCTGGCCATGTGGTCTGCCCACCCGCCTGCCTGGCTGCTTCCTTAGGAGCTAACAGATTGCGCGTGTGTGCCTGTGCGTGTGCGTGTGTGTGTGTGTGTGTGTGTGTACTTTAGTGAGCGTGCATTTGCCTTTCCTTTGATCCAGGTCTCTACTCAGAAAATGGGCGGGTTGGGGGAGTCATAGTGGGATCTGTTTATAAAACATTAGGTCTGGGACTTCCCTGGTGGTCCAGTGGTCTAGAATCTGCCTGCAAATGCAGGGGACATGGGTTCAATCTCTGGTCTGGGAAGATTCCATGTGCCGCAGGGCAACTAAACCCCCATGCCACAGCTATTGAGCCCTCACACTAGAGCCTGTGCTCTGCAACGAGAGGAGCCACCACAATGAGAAGCCCTCGTATTGCAATTAGAGAGGAGCCCCCGCTGGCTGCAACTAGAGAAAGCCCATGTGCAGCAACAAAGACCCAGCACAGCCAAAAATATATAAAATAAAATAAAAAAAGACAAACATATAAAAGAAGTGAGGTCTGGGCAGCCAGGCCCTGCAGACCTGCCCCTCTCTGCTGGGCATGTGGCCTCCTGGGGTTTGGCTTTCTTTCAATAGCTCTAACTTCAGTTCAGTTCAGTTCAGTTCAGTTGCTCAGTCATGTCTGACTGTGACCCCATAGATGGGCAGCATGCCAGGCCTCCCTGTCCATCACCAACTCCCACAGCCTACTCAGACTCATGTCCATCGAGTCAGTGATGCCATCCAACCATCTCATCCTCTGTCATCCCCTTCTCTTCCTGCCTTCAATCTTTCCCAGCATCAGGGTCTTTTCCAATGGGTCAGTTCTTCACATCAGGTGGCCAAAGTTTTGGAGTTTCAGCTTCAGTATCAGTCCATCTAATGAATATTCAGGACAGATTTCCTTTAGGATAGACTGGTTGGATCTCCTTGCAGTCCAAGGGACTCTCAAGAGTTTTCTCCAACACCACAGTTCAAAAGCATCAATTCTTCAGCACTCAGCTTTCTTTATAGTCCAACTCTCACATCCATACATGACTACTGGAAAATCCATAGCTTTGACTAGACAGACCTTTGTTGGCAGAGTAACATCTCTGCTTTTTAATATGCTGTCTAGGTTGGACATAACTTTTCTTCCAAGGAGCAAGCGTCTTTTGATTTCATGGCTGCAGTCACCATCTGCTCTAACTTGGCCAGCTCCCACTCATGCAGGCGGTCAAGTCGTACCTGCTCCTTGGAGGAGCAGAGGAGACTGTGCTTCTCTGTCTTTACTCTGCCTTTTGTTTTCCTTCTCAGCTCAAGTCAGAGCAGTCACTAGCTTGTGATGTACCTGGGTACCCTCTGGAGGGTTTAAGCCAGGCCAGGGCAGGGCGTTTGCCATCCCGGCGGCCTCCGTCTTCCCGGCTGGGACACCTGGGCTCCGAGGCCACAGGTGCTCGGCGTACCTGTTGAGTGAGTGGAGGAAGCCGCCGAGCGCGGCCGTTAATGACTTCCTCTATCTGCCTTCCAGGGTTTTCGTCAGGGTCAGATGGTGGTGGCTGCGAAAGTAATTTGCAAAAGTGGAGAGAAATGTGCCAAATGTGAGCCGTTAACATCCCTCTCAGGTGGGAGGCAGACGGCATTCTAATGCCAGGATCTCTCAGCAGCCTTGATGTGAGCCTGGCGGACACTGGCCACTTTCCAAGGACCTCATTCCCACCTACGCCGGGGTCCTTGGAGCGAGACCTCAGATCGCGGAGCAGTCCGGCTGGGCTTTACTCATTGGTTCGGCGCCTACTGTGTGGCTGTGTTTCAGGGGTGTACCGGGTATCACTCTGCCTCTGCCCTCAGAAAAACTCACGAGGTAGGGGGTGAGGCTGACTTACAAACCAACACATCCTCACATGGGGTCCCGTGATGCAGCCCAGGCCAGTTTAGGTACCAGGGTCAATGGTGGGAGGGATGCAGTGATTAACCCCAAGGAGATGGGGAGATGATGGTGGGACCCCTTGAAAGATGAGCCCCAGCCTCTGGAAACTGACACCTTGAGCCCTTGTGTCTCAACTCTCACCTCTCCCTGCCCCAGCTCTGCCCAGAGATTTTAGACAGTTTTTCTTGATCACCCTAACTTTTTGTTATTGTTGCTATATAGAAGGCCCTTGCTGGTTTTCTATTTTAAATGTAGCAGTGTGTACCTGCCCATCCCAAACTCCCTAACTATTCCTTCTCCTCCGTCCCTTCTGGCTGGCAACCATAAGTTAGTTCTCTAAGTCTGGGAGCCTGTTTCTGTTTTGTAAGCAAGTTCATTTGAACTGTTTCTTTTCAGAATGCACATATAAGAAATGTCATACAATGTGTCTCCTCTGTCTGTCTTACTTTACTCACTATGACAGTCTCTAGGTCCATCCATGTTGCTGCAAATGGCTTTATTTAATTCTTTTTAACAGCTGAGTAATACTCCACTGTATATATATACACCATATTGTCTTTATCCATTCCTCTGTTGATGGATATTTAGGTTGCTTCTAGGTCTTGGCTATTGTGAACAGTCCGGCATGAATGTTTAGTCCCATAGATACACTGTGTATCTGTTTATCATTGCAATGTCTTAACATGGTTTACACCCTAGGGACCCCTGCTGGGAACTCCTGCTATTACCACTGGCATTTCCATCTTCTCAGCTCATTCTGCCAACGCCAGTCAGCTTCTCCTACATGCCCCAGTGGCTTGATAAGCCCTCCCTTCTGCTGACAGTCACCAAACATACAGCCCTGGGACACACACAGTCCAGAACTCAGCTTGCCAGGGGCCTTCCTGGGGTCCTGGTGGCTGGTCTCTAGGTTTTAAGGGTGCTCCTGGCTCTTTCACCTCCTTTCCTGCATTTGGGAAACTTCACCCATCATCACTCTGCCACCTCCCCATCATCTTTGGCATCACTGGCAGCCCAGCCTGGGAGCTGATTGCTGGAGAGATGCCAGGCTGGGCCACATGATTCTGTTTGTGCCTCTGGCCTCGAGATCGTCAGCCTCCAGAAGGTAGGTACTGCTTCCCATTCTTCTTTCTGAGCCTTCCTCCACCTGAAGCAGTAATCCTGGCACACTTGTTGGTTGATTGGCCTATTTTTCCATTCCTGATACAAATAGGGAAAGCAGGAATTGTTCCTTTTGTAACATGGAATACAGGGCACCAAGTAGGGACTTAAAACCTGTTCGTTGAATGAATTTGTTGTTGTTTAGTCACTAAGTTGTGTCCAGCTCTTTGTGAACCCATGGACTGCAGCACGCCAGTCTCCTCTATCTTCCACTGTCTCCTGGAGTTTGCTTAAATTCATTTCCATAGAGTCAGTGATGCTATCTAACAATCTCATCCTCTGCTACCCACTTCTCCTTTTGCCCTCAATCTTTCCCAGCATCAGAGTCTTTTCCAGTGAGTTGGCTTATTGACCATCAGGTGGTCAAAGTGTTGGAGCTTCAGCTTCAGCATCAGTCCTACCAATGAACACCCAGGACTGACCTCCTTTAGGATGGACTGGTCGGATGTCCTTGCAGTCCAAGGGACTCTCAAGAGTCTTCTCCAACATCACAGTTCAATCAAACGCATCAATTCTTCGGTGCTCAGTCTTCTTTATGGTACAACTCTCACATCCGTACATGACTACTGGAAAAATCATAGCTTTCACTATATGAACCTTTGATGGCAAATTGATGTCACTGGTTTTTAACCCACTAAGTTTGTCATAGCTTTCCTTCCAAGCAGCAAGCATCTTTTAATTTTTTGGCCACAGTCACTGTCTGCAGTCATTTTGGAGACTAAGAAAATAAAACGTGTTACTGCTTCCACTTTCCCCCTTTTCTGTTTGCCATAAAGTGATGGGATTGGATCCCATGATCTTAGTTTTTCAAATGCTGAATGAGTGAGAGAGTGTTTTTGTTTCTTTTGGCATCATTTAGACAACGTGATACCCTCAAGTCCTGGCATCCTGGAGCTTGACTTTGAGCAGCAAGTCTTGAATGCATCACTGGCCTCTTGAAGTCACAGTTTCTCAGGAGCCAAGCAGGGTACTGGCCAGATGTTGCATTTCTGTCACATGATTGATTTTCTCCTGGAGGAAGAACCATCACGTTTCAGCTCCATCATGAAACCAGTTGTCACAAAGCTGTGCCTTCTAAATTCTGCCTTGGGTGCCCTCAGTAATGCTCCTTTGGGGGGCTCTTTTTAGAGCCACCTTCAGTTGGGTTGGATTAGCGGAGACATTTAGACATTCTGCTTTGCAAACTATGGAGAAATTACATCCCTGTCATATTTGAACACTCTGAAATAGGAAAGAATTACTTTATTGAGTGTCCTCCCCCCCTCAAATACTTGAATCTAACGAAATGTTTTCAAGCAATTTCTCACCACTGGATTTGGTGAAACTCACTTCAAGTGTCTTTCCAGAACCTTTCATAGGAAAGTAATTGTGTAATTAGCTATAAATTAGTAAAAATTATGCTAATTACTTCCAGGTGTGACATATTTTGTGCTTAAAAACAAGTAAGAGAAATAAAGGAGCTGTCACTGTGGTTCCCAAGTGAAGGTTGGCCCAGGCAGCTTGGCAGGCTGGTGTGTGCATTTACTTAATATTATTTTTTTTAATTATGTAATTTCTGAATAAGTACAAACAGACCCAAGAACAAAAGTACAACAGACAAAACCCAGGGGTGGTTTTTTTTTGTGTGTGTGTGTGTGTGTGTGAGCTTAATTAAAAGAAAGCTCATTAGAGGAGTTTTCAGGACCTTTCAAACTTTTAATGGGAGGGACCAGAGCGGTGGGATGGGGCCTGTCAAGGTTGTCCCTGGAATTCCTGGGATCTTAAAGCCAGAAGCAGTCCAATGGCCCCTGGGTGTTTGACCTCATCACACCCCGCTCATCTGTTCAGTTCTGGGTATCAAGGTGAGTGCGCCAGGGCTGAGACAAGGCAGCCGTCACATGCTCATGGACTGTCTTCACCTGCATACAGCTCTGTTCTAAAAAAATTGAAGCCACGCTGGTTTATTATATGATGTACGTTTCATGCGTACAACATTATATTTTGACTTCTGTGTACAATACACTGTGCTCTCCATCAAAAATGTAGTTTCTAGCCATTACAATCCAGTTGACTCCTGTCACCCATTTTGCCCTTCTCCACCCCTTTCCCTTTGTAATCACTAGTCTGTGTCTGTGTGGTTGCATTTGTTTTGTTTGCTTTTTTCTTTTTTTAATATTCCACGTATGGGTGAAATCATATGGTATTTGTCTTTCTCTGTCTGACTTATTTCACTTAGCATAATACCCTAAAGTTCCATCCATGTGGTCGCAAATGGCAAGCATTCATCTTTTTTACGGCTGAGTAGTATTCCATTGTATACATGTATATCTTCTTCATCCATCCATCTGTCAGTGGGCACTTGGATTGCTTCCACAGCTTGGCTATAATAAATAATTCTGTGATGAACATAGGTGTGCATATATCTTATCAAATTAATGTTTTCATAGTCTTTGGATAAATACTCAAACATGGGATAGCTGGATCATATGGTAGTTCTAGCTTTAGTTATTTGAACCATCTCTACACTGTTTTCCATCATGGCTGTATCACTTTACATTACTATCAACAGTGTGCATTCTTTACATGACACAGTGCTTTACTATCCTGGTTTTTCTTGCGTCTTTCTCCCCACAATCCTGTGACGTACGTAGGACAGGTTTTCATAGAGTACATGAAAGTCTGAAGGACCACATTCTCCTGGGAGGAAGTAAAAAAAGAAAGAAGGAGAAGGTGGGACATTGTTCCTTCCTCTTTTTCTTCCACCCTTTCCCCTTTCTCTTTTTAAATCCATTCGATAGTGACTGATACCACTCTACTCTGCACCCACTAGCAATGGTGGTGAGGCATAAACCAGTCAGTCAGTCCATCTGTCAGTCGAACCTGCTGGGTTAGGCGCTGGGCATCCAGAGACCAATGTCAAGTCAGAGCTCACCGTTGGAGGAGGCAGATGTGAGAAACACTTCGATGGAGTCCAGGCAGTATGTTAAGTATGGTGACCCCAGGTCCCGGGTTTTCAAGAGAGAAAGCCGCTTTCACATATTCTGTCTCACTGTCTTTCCTTAAGTACATTTGTACTTGTGATATGCTATGTCCCCCACTTTGGTTTGAAGGTTGTGGTACCCAGGGCTGTGATAGAGGCATGTAGAAAGTGCTGTAGCTGGATGTAGACTAATCCGACCACAGTGGGTTGAGCTTCTCCAGCAGGACAGCTGGAATTCCAGAGGAAGGCAGAAGACACTGAGGCCCAGTGTGGGGAGAGGCTGTCTTGTGGGCAGAGCTGGGGTCTCTCTGACTGGGGCTCTCTCCTTCTGGGACGTGCGTGGCTCTTAGGTTGGTTCCAGGTAGAGCCCACGCATCTGGCAGGAAGATGCTTCCTGGGGCAGGGCCTTCTTCCCAGGGGTTCTATCTTGCCCGTTGATTCTTCCTGGCTGCTTTCCTTCTAGAACCAAGCATGGGGGCAATCTGCTTTCTCATGACCCAGGAGATGAGTCTGGCCCTTTGGCTGCTATGAGAACCCTCTGCAGCTAGCCTTGCCAGAGGGATCTGATCCCATTCCCTGCACCTCCCCGCTGGGCACGCCCTCCTGCTCCCGCGGCCACTCTCCTTGGCGTTTCCCACAAAGCAGGCACAGATGTCCCTTTGCTGTATTACTCTGTCTCTTTCTAAAACACCAGCTTCTCCTCCCTCCCCCCCAAGGACTGTTGAGGTTCCAGCTCCTGTCAAAGCCCTTCCTGCAGACCTTCAGCCTTAATGTGAGCTCTCAGAGCCCTTTATCTCCATCAGTCTTACTTGGCCACATGGCTGTGGCTCTTTTGGAGGGCAAGAGACTGAAGGAGACAGCTTGTTTTAATTGCTAAAAAATTTTTCAAGATTTTTTTTTTGGTAGTTGTGTTATACAGGCTGTTTCTGTTGTGGCACATGGGCTTAGTTGCCCCGTGGCATGTGGGAGCTTAGTTCCTGGACCAGGGATCGAACCTGCACCTCTGCTTTAGAAGGTGGATTCTTAACCACTGGACCACCAGGGAAGTCCTCTCAAACCTTTTTTTTTAAGAACACCCTAAAGCTATGCGCTTGAAGTTTTGCTCATAGGGAGTTGCTTGAGATGCTTTTTGTAGGAAGAAAGCCGAATGATGTGGGCAAACTTGACCGTCCTCCTGGGTTTGTTTTGTGGGTGGGTTGCTTAAGTGTTCAACTCCCAGGCTGACCTGACTCCAGGACTAGAAAGGGCACCGATCTCATATCCCCCAGGGAGTGTCTGCAGCAGCACCAAAGCCCTGTTAACTCCCACCAGTGTCTTCTACTCCTCCACTCCCTGGTCAGATAAAAGATCTTTCCAAGCCTTCTCTCCAGGCCAACACCACTTGAGATAACTCTCAGAAGAGAGAGTTTGAAAGTGGCCAACTCATTCCAAGAATGCTTTGGTCAGTGGGTCTTTGTAGGGGTGGTCAAGACTGGCTGCATAATTTGCAGGACCCGGGGCAGAAAAATGGGAGCTCCGTGTTCAATAATGATGAAGAATTTCAAGCTTGTGATGAGCAGAGCTTTGAACTTACATGGGCCTTTCTGATTCAGGAGCGGGCGGGGGCTGTACGGCTGTGCCGGTTGCTGTCTGTGAACTTGGCTCTGCCGGCTTCTGTGTTGGGTGTGTGTTGGCTGGTGTTGCTGCCACAAGGGTGCAGGTGGTGGTAGTATTGGTGTGTGCTAATTTCTTCAGTTCCCAAGTTAGATAATAGTATTAACTATCTCCTGGGCTTCCCTGGTGGCTCAGATGGAGAAGAATCTGCCTGCAATGCGGGAGACCCGGGTTTGACCCCTGGGTCAGGAAGATCCCATGGAGAAGGAAATGACAACCCACTCCTATATTCTTGCCTGGATAGTTCCATGGACAGAGGAGCCTTGCTCATCTTTGAACTGTGTGAATTGTTTTATAACCAACCCCGATGGACCTGGGAGCTGAGGTTTGGTTATCCAAGATTACTCAGCTAATAAGCAGTGGAATTAGAGTTCAAACTCAGATTTTCTTTTTCCAAAGTCTATATTCTTATCCTCATGATTTAATGTAATTATATCAGCCCATTAAGTTAATGATTATTTCCTCTGGCCCAGGGGTGCTCTTAAGGGAGTGAATTTCTGTTGATGGAGGGAGGGTTGACTTGTGGTGGGGACCGGGAGGCAGCGGTTGGAGAAGGAGTGAGAGGAAAGGGAGGCAGTGAGTGAAGAACCAAGTTTAGGAATCTGGGGAGGCTCGTGGCTAAAGACTTCCTGGGTCGTTTCACTGCTGTTTCAGCTCCCTGGGTCTCTGGACAGCCATCAGAAAGGCTATCTGTGATTTTAATCAACAACCCAATGAACCGATATTTACTTGGGGATTTCGAGGCTGACGCAGTAGACTCATTGCTGGCAGGCCCTTGATGCTGGGGTCATTTTCCATGGACGCACCATCCCAGCCCTTGGGTTTGGAATTGCAGGAGTGGCTGAGTTCTTTGCAGAGCCCGTGAGCACAGGGTGGCTTTCACCAGTTCCTTCAGTGTGGAAGGGGAGAGGGTGGAGTCAGTGTTGGGGTGGGACCACCGCCTCCGATAACTCAGCCTCGCCCATGGGAGGTACCAGTCAATGACTTAGTTTCCTTTTGTCAATTTCTAGCCTGGTCGTTAAATCATGCTTTGACATTCTTTGCACCAACAACCATCCCAGCAAAATTATGCAGTGGTGGTGTGGTGGTGGTGGGGTTTGTAGCCCCATCTCCTCATTTTATGAATGAGGAAAGTTGAGCTCAAAGAGAGACTGGCATACCCCACTCCTCCCTACAAAGTCCTGAAGCCAGAATTAGATCTGTGTGTGTTGATGTCAGAGCCCACCATCTTTGACTTTGTCTCAGGTGCCTCAGCTCTTGAAGAAAGGACCAGGTAAGGGGTCAACGTGACTTACCCAGGCAGTTGAGGGCTCCAATGGAGGACCTCAAATTCTGAGACCCTTGGCTCCTGGAGGGCAGGTCTTTCGGTTTCTGGTTATTAGTACCTCCTCTGGAGGATTTCTTTCCAACAGGTGTAACCGAGTGACCTGCAGAAGTGCTATTAAAACCTTTAAGACAGGGTCCTCAAAAGCAAACCAAATAATTCAGAAATCTCCCTTTCCTCACCCCCTCTTTACCAGTAGCTATTATTAATAGTTTTGTGTGTCTTCCAGGCATTTCAAGCATGGATACGCTTATATGTATGCATGCGTTATATACAAAATGCTTTAAAGCATAAGCAGGATTGCTTATGAAGTACATTTTATGGAGATGCCTTCATGTTAGTATCCATAGCCCTGCCTCATTCTTTTTAATGCATGCCTTGAATTAATATTTCATTTAATGGATAAACCAGTCTATTTAACCTGTTACTGATTGGTGGATGCTTAGATTAATTTTAACTTTTTTTCTGTTATGTGCTTCTGTGAGCATCCTTGTATAGTTGGGTACATTCATAAAAATGAAACTTCTAGCCTACAAAATTCGTGCATTTACAGTTTTTTGAAAAATATTTGTTTATTTGGCTGTGCTGGGTCTTAGTTGGGGCATGTGGGATCTAGTTCCTCGACTTGGGATCGAACCCCCTGCACTGGGAGTGCCGAATGTGCCACCGAAGCACCAGGAAAGTTCTGAGTTTACAGTTTGGATCCGCACTGCCACACTGCGCTCCAAAGGGATTGTCCCCATCACAACATCAATCTACACATTGTTTTTGTTTTTGCATGAGCTCTCTACGTACTGTGGAGATTGGCCCTGAGGGTTTATTCAACTATTATTGTATTCCGCTCTCCTCTCTACTACTCAGGGGTAGGTCCATCCCATTCTAGGGTGTTTGATTGAAATCCCATTCCTGCCCTCCCTGGCTGGGGGATGGTGGGGAGTTCTTGATGTCCTCTGAGCTATTCCTCTTGGAGATAACATGACTTCTATTGAAGAATGGTGTCAGGGACCTCGTGAGTATCTGTTGAACTTCTTGCCTGAAATCTGGAGCAAGAGAGATGTTCAAAGCGTGCCGTCATTGTCCTCCACAAGCGTGGTCAACACTGGCCACCAGCCCTAGTGTGACAGTACACGTGATTTGGAAGGACTCAGCGGGGAAACCGGGGCACGGCTGTTAATGGTCTCTGCAGGGGTGGTGTTCACACACTTACCGTGTAGATGGTATGTCTCTTCAGGGCAGTGCCTTTGTTTTCTCTTGGTACTTCTTTGTATCCTCACAAGCATTGAGCCCAGAGCCTGGGACATGGCAGGTGGAGTTAAGTCGTTTGGGGTGGTGGGTGAACGATAGTCGTGAACTGGGACCGTGCGTACCGGGAGGAGACCTTGTGGAGGCCGAATGTCCCATTCATTAGGAGACACAAATGCTTCTCACTTTTTCCTATTTAGCGATTTCAGAAAGGAGTGTCAATGGGAGTTGGAGGGAAGGAGAAAAAGCAAGCCAAAGACCAATGTAGGCTCAGAAAATGCCTTTTAGACGTTGCCTTTGGGACACACTTGTGAGGCTGGGAGGAGGGAATCGGGATGCTGTTTGGGAAGACGTGTCGGTAATTTAAACTGGGGGTGGAGGAGATGCTTGTGGTCCCCGAGGGGCCTCCCTGGATGTGCTGTTGGGAGAGTCCTCTCTCTGGTTGGTCTGGTGCAGGACGGCCACTGCCTTCCTCTCCCTGTGACTTTCCACCTACTCTCTGGGACTTTCCTCACTCTATTTTTGGAAAGGGCCTTGCGCCTCATTCCCTCCCCACACCGCCCGTCCACTCCCAAGGCACCTGGTGCCAAGAACGCTATCTGAAAGCCTGGATCCCAGAAGTGGAGAGCTGTCAATCAGACCTCGGGCTGGCTGGCCCCGTGCGGGAGGAGGGGGAGAAGGGCCGTGTCCTGGGGCGTGGGGTGGGGTCGGGCTGGGGCCAGGGGCCCGGAGTCCTGATCCCAGGGCAGGGATCTCTCTGTGCCTCAGCCTCCCTTTTGCTAAATGCGGTTCAACATGCCCTTGTCTCGTTGTGAGGGAGCTTCAAGGGCAGCTCAGATGCTTGACCCCAGAGCAAGAGGAATCTCAGGGAGGAAATTCCTCTGTCAGTAATTCAAGAAGGTGGTGCTGCATTTATGGCTCTCCCGGGTCCTTGGGGATTGAGAAGATGTACCCAGTGTACAATCTTCCACAGGGAGGCTGGAGCCTCTTCCTGCCTGTGCCGAGTTCAATCCCAGAGGGCTAAGTCTGAGTTCCTCCTCTGCCTCTACTGGCAACGTGATGTTTTTTTTTTTAAACTATTTTTTAATGTATTACAATTTCTTTTTGATGTGGACCATTTGAAAAGTCTTTATTGAATTTCTTACAATATAGTTTCCATTTTCTGTGTTGGTGTTTTGGCCATGAGACATGTGGGATCTTAACTCCCTGACCAGGGAATCGAACTTGCAGCCCCTCATTGGATGGTGATGTCCTAACCACTGGACCACCAGGGAAGTCCCTAGCTACAGATTTTAGGCAAGTTACTTCACCTGTCTGGGCCAAATTTCCTCATAAATAGAATGGAAATAACATTAGCACCTTCTTAGGTTGTGAGAGGATTCAATATTATTATATTTGACTGCACATGAAAATTGCATTTCAGGGAAATAGATATTTCTTGGCCTTCAGTCAAGTAGCCTATAGACTCATATGCCAAAGACTATGCTATATGTTATAGTATGTTATACTATATATGCTACAAACAATAAGCTATGCTACAACATGCTATACCTTGTAGAAACCCCTTTGCTGGCAGTGGGAAAGCTTCAGGAAAGAAAAGGTCTTTTTGGATAGCAGAAGGGTTTTTTCCAAACTGCATTTCATGTGTTCCAGGTCACTGCATTCCATCTTATGGCGTCAACACCGTTCAATGTGCTTTGATTCAGCGCTTGGTGTGCCGAGTGAGGAAATCCAGTGACTTTCTCTGATTCAGCCTGAATCCAAGGGTAAAAGACAGTAATAGAAAAAGCAAATCAGAATCAAAGCCCTGCTGAAGACTTTCTAAAGAAAAGCGTAATAATCTCTGAGCTCTGGCTTCTTATCCAGCCCGTGTCTGGGCATGGACCACAAGCCTGGGTCTGGAGTTGAAAGAGAAGCCTCGTCTCTTAGCAACATGTTTATGTTGGTTTGGCTTTGAGATAAAAGTGAGGACATGGTTTCCACTCCTGGGCAGCTGGGCCCTGGACTCTGAAGAGAGATGAGGTTAATTGTTCCCTTCTTTAAGTTGGCTAGGGTCCTTTTACTTCTACCTCAGCTCTATTAAAAAAAAAAAGATATAGGCTTATGCATGTGTTGCACACACACACTCACACACACACACACACTCACACATGGATCCAGAGAAGAACAAATTAGCAAATTTCCTCACCAAGTCCTATCTGTAGGTCTGTCTTAAAGCAGTGAAGACCCCTGTGGCTTGAATGTCAGTGTCAGCACTACCAAGTGTTGATTGAGTTTTGGTCCCAGCAGTAAAAAGCATGTGTGAAATTCAAATATAGAATTTCAAACCCTTGAGCACTTCCTGAGAGTCTCAATGGCTTTAATAAAGGAAGGGCATCTCTTTGATGGCAAATGATTATCCCTCACCATGCAAACACAAATTGGATCATAATTAATGAATTTGATATGCATTCTTCCTTGCCATGGATAGGAGCAGGCATTTTGTTTCCATTTATCTCCATCACTTTATATTCCCATCTGCAAGAGGGGAGGTGGCCACATTCAAATGAAAGGTTATATACTGGTGAGTTCTACAGCTTAGCAACTGGTTTGAAAGGATTCATTTCTCTTTTCCTGATTTCTTTCCTGATTTCTTCGTCCCTTTCTCCCTCCTCCACTACTAGGCCCATTTTTCAGATTCAGAAACACGTGATGGTTTCCTAGAGCTGTTTTGTTGTTGTTGGTCAGTCACTAAGTTGTGTCCCACTCTTTGTGATCCCATGGACTGCATCACGCCAGGCTCCCCTGTCCTCTACTATCTCCTGGAGTTTGCTCAGATTCATGTCCATTGAGTTGGTGATATGATCTAGCCAGCTCATCCTCTGTTGCCCCCTTCTCCTTCTGCCCTCAATCTTTCTCAGCATCAGAGTCTTTTCCAACGACTCTGCTCTTCACATCAGGTGGCCAAAGTATTGGAGCTTCAGCTTCAGCATTAGTCCTTCCAATGAATATTCAGGGTTGAATGTTGCTTCATGTGGTTTAAATGCCAGAATCCGTGGTACGAGGTGGAGAGGATATTTGATATGTCCAAGTGTGTTCACATCGTTCTTTATTCTTGGTCTCTCCCTCTGTAGCATCATCTCTGTTTAGGCATCATAGCCTAAGGAAGGCATTATGAATGTGTACCAAGTCTTTCCAGCGCTTAGATGTTGGGAGAGACACTCTAGAAATTGATTCCTGTCCTGCCCTCATTTAACAATGGTTCATTGAGTGCTCACTCTCGATAGTCACTATCCTCAACACTAGGACTAGGAAAACCAATAAGATACAGTCCCTGCTTTTTAGGAGTTCGTTTATTTATTTATTTTGGCTGTGGGATTTATTTATTTTTGACAGGTGGGATCTTGGTTTCCTGACCAGGGATCGAGCCTGTGCTCCTTGCAGTGGAAGTGCGGAGTCTTAACCACTGGACCATCAGGGAAGTCCCTACCTAGCCTCATTTACCATTCCGTATCCTCAGTTCAGTTCAGATACTCAGTCGTGTCTGACTCTTTGCGACTCCATGGACTGCATCACGCCTGTATCCTCACCCCATCCTTTGTCAGTGGAGTCCACTTTCTTTCCTCCCTGCCTCACACTGACTTTGAGGTAGTGTATCCCATATGATGCGCTTTTTTTCCAGGATGGACACGTGTGATCCTGCTCAGCCTCCTCTGGATATGGCCAAAGCCAGGGAGAGCAGGCTTCTCTCTGGACGATGCCTGTAAACAAAATGTTTGTGCCCCTTCAACATTCATATGTTGGAACCTTCACCCCTGAGATGATGGCATTAGGAGGTGGGGCCTTTGGGGGGTGATTAGGACATGACTGTAGAACCCTCATGATTAAGGTCAGTGCCCTTATAAAGAGGCCCCTCCTGCCATGTGAGGACACAGTGAGAAGACAGTGGTCCATGAACCAGTAAGTAAACCCTCAGTGGACACTGAATCTGCCAGCACCTTGACCTTGGACTTCCCAGCCTCCAAGACAGTGAGCAGTCTCTGTTATTTATAAGCCACCCAGGCTCTGGTACTTTGTCACAGGTGCTGAAAGGACAGATGCAAGGAGAAGATAAAGGGCAGCGATGCTTCCTGTGGGTACCGAGTCAACGAGTATCGATTTCCGGCCCAGGGATGGGGCAGAGAGGAGTCGGAGCCACCAGGCTGTCCCACCCCAGGAGGCACAGTTCATATCAGCGTGAATGTGGAAGGCACCCTTGCTTTAGGAGGAGCGTGAATGGGTGGGTTTCCTCCACCCACATGAGGTCTCAAAGCCAGTACCACTCAGGTGTTTAGGCTGACAAAGGGTTAGCCTCAGAGGGTCTGGGTGTTTCCCAGGGAAGGGAGAGTGGCCAGAGTGAGATTTCCTAACTCAGATCATGGAATAGGTAGTGGTTATGAAGACGTGGGCAGTTACAGAGGGCTTGGGTGTCTGCAGGTGGCCCGGCCGTGAGAGTTTGGTACCTGTGCCTGGAGGGAGGCCAGAGCAGCAGAAGGCGCTCAGGGGACTTACCTGTGAAGGCTGAAGCCTGCCATCTCATTATCCGGGATCGCTTGGGGCAGGAACTGAAATTGGGAGGCACTATCAGAATCTCAGCCCAGGGCCCTTTCCCTAGAGACAAAAGTCGAGGAGGAGGCCATGGGTGTGTAGGTGGTCAGCCCAGGGAATTCAGTGGTGATTCAGTTCAGGGAGACAGACCCATCAGATTCTTCATTCTGAGCAGGACTCTGTGTCATTTCCTGCGATTCCCAAATGATCACCACTCGGGGGTCTCCAGGGACAAATGGGAGGGCCCTCTGCTGCTAATCCCTTCCCGGTGTCCCTGGCAATCAGGGATGAGGAAGGTGGATGTGGTCACTTCTGGCCCCAGGCCACCTCCAGGGTGGATGGAGTGGGGGGCTGTGCCCTCCCTGGGCTGCGGGAACCACTCACCTCCTGGTGCTGGGGTGTCTGACAGGCTGGTAACAGCAGACTCGGGGGCAGAGTTGGCAGGCAGGGCTGGGGTGGCCTGTCTGGCGACCGTGACAGGCCGGGAACCTGCCTGCCAGGTTGCCTGTTAATTGGGGCGGCGAGGGGCGAATCAGGAGAGATTCCCCCGGTGGGCTCTGAGCTTGCAGGCTTCATCAGAGACTAGGCTCTGCTGGCCGCTTGTCATCACTCCCGACAAGCAGGGCCTGGCTGCTGACTTCATGTTTGGACTTCTTACTAAAAAATATTTCCCCCAAGAAAGGAAGGGCAGAAGAAGGCAGCTTGTAATTGGGCTTGGGAAGGTGATGTTTGTCAGAGGAGGTGGAAGCTGGAGGTGGAGCCCTGGGAAAGAAGTGACTGTTAGCATGAGTGTGTTCCATGGAGAGAGAAAGGGGCTTTAGTCCTTTCCCATGGCCCTCCCTGGGTAGGGGGACAGCTCCCAGGGATAGGATGTTTGGGGCAGCCTGCGGCCCTGGCTCTGCCCGGGGTGGTGGCAGTCAGGCCTCTACAGATGCTACCTCTGGCCCAGATGGTAGATTCTAGAAGAAAGCAGGAGCCATAAGCAAACAAGCATGCACCAAGGTCTTCCCCACTCACCTTGCTACACACACACACAGGCACACACACACAGGCACATGCACACAAACATACAGGCACACAGACACACACACATGCACACACACAGGCACACACACACAGGCACACAGACACATGCACACACACAGGCACACACACAGGCACACACACATACATGCACACACACAGGCACACAGACACACATGCACACACACACAGGCACACATACACATGCACACACACGGGCACACACACAGGCACACACAGGCACACACACGCACACAGACACACACACATGCACACACACAGGCACACAGACAGGCTCACAGACACACATGCACACACACAGACACACACATATGTGCACACACACATGCACACACATGCACACACACATGCACACACACAGGCACGCACACACACATGCACACACATGCACACACATGCACACACACAGGCACACACACATGCATGCACACACACATGCACACAGACCCACAGGTACACACACATGCACACACAGGCACACACATGCACACACACAGGCACACACACACACATGCACACAGACACACAGGCACAGAGACACAGGCACACACACATGCACACACACAGGCACACACATGCACACACAGGCACACAGACACACACACATTCATGCACACACACAGGCACACAGACACACAGGCACAGAGACACAGGCACACACACATGCACACACATGCACACACAGACACACATGCATACACCCAGGCACACACACATGCGTGCACACACCCAGGCACACACACATGTGTGCACACACACAGGCACACACACATGCACACACGCACATGCACACAGACACAGGCACACAGACGCACATGCACACAGACACAGGCACACAGACACACATGCACACACACATGCACACACAGGCACAGACACACACACATACATGCACACACACAGGCACACACACATGCACACACACATGCACACACGCACATGCACACAGACACAGGCACACAGACACACTGTCATAATCCTCACAGAGCATTGCCAAAGGGGTCCCACCCATCACAGCTCTCCAGGGCAACCAGACCTGAGAAGGAAGGGCCTCGCGGAGGGTCACACCCCTGGTCGGAAGCGGGACCTCAGGTCTCACTCGTGGGCTCCGAGCACCGTTGGGGAAGCAGAGGGTGCGTTCTGACTTCTTGCTGACCCAGCCAATACCATTTCCAGCCCACAGATGTGACTAGAACCACATCCTTAGAGACTTCTTCATTTGGACTCAAGCTTAGCTCACAGTTATATAGCAGAATCTCCAGGGAGAATATATTACATATATTACATATTAAGCTCTGTCAGTAATTTCTCCCTAAGCAAAAATGATAAGGCCGATAAAGATATTGGATACCTGGGAGCGAGTGTGTGAGTGTGTGTATGTGTGAGTGTGTGTGTGTGTGTGAGTGTGAGTGTGTGTGAATGTGTATGTGTGTGTGTGACTGTGTGTATATGTATGAGTGTGTGAGTGTGTAGGTGTGAGTGTGTATATGTATAAGTGTGTGCATGTGAGTGTTTATGTGTGTGTATGTATGTATGAGTGTGTGTATGTGTGTATGAGTGTGTCTGTATGAATGTATGTGTATATATGAGTGTGTGTGTATGTGTGTGCGTGTATGTGAGTGTGTACATATGTATGAGTGTGTATATGTATGAGTGTGTGTATGTGTTTGTGTATATGTATCAGTATATGTGTGTATGTGTGTGTTTGTATGTATGTACGAGTGTGTGTGTGAGTGTGTATATGTATGAGTGTGTGTATTTGTGTATGAGTGTGTCTGTATGAATGTATGTGTATATATCAGTGTGTGTGTGTGAGTGTGTATATATGTATGAGTGTGTGTATGTATGTATGTACGAGTGTATGTGTGTGTGAGTGTGTATATGTATATGTGTGTGTATGTATGTATGTGTGTGTATGTGTATGAGTGTGTGTCTGTGTGTGTCTGTATGAATGTAACTGTATATATGAGTGTGTGCATGTGTGAGTGTGTATATGTATATGTATGTATATGTGTGTGTATGTATGTGTGAGTGTGTATGTGTATGAGTGTGTGTCTGTATGAATGTAACTGTATATATGAGTGTGTGCATGTGTGAGTGTGTATATGTATATGTATGTATATGTGTGTGTATGTATGTGAGTGTGTATGTGTATGAGTGTGTGTCTGTATGAATGTAACTGTATATATGAGTGTGTGCATGTGTGAGTGTGTATATGTATATGTATGTATATGTGTGTGTATGTATGTGAGTGTGTATGTGTATGAGTGTGTGTCTGTATGAATGTAACTGTATATATGAGTGTGTGCATGTGTGAGTGTGTATGTGTGTGGAGTGTGTGTCCACTCGTGTTCAGGGGCAGCTTGGATGAAGGAAAGACCGGTGATGAGAGGAAAGGCCTGGGAGCGCATCACGGGGAGCCGATTCCGCGTCCCGCAGCGCTCAGCCCCGGCCCGGCTCCGCCGCCGCCTCGCCCCCGGCGGCCCGGCCAGGTGAGGCGTGCGCTGCCGGCCACGTCCCCGCCGCGGCAGCCCAGCCGCTCCCCGCGGCCGCCGTCTCCTCGAGGCTGTGACAGAAGGGGACCCGGGGGGAAAGCCGCCACGTCAGCACCCAGCGCGTTTTGCACTGCGGCAGCTAATTAAAGCCAGGAAGGTAATTTATTGCTGAGGGAGAATGTGCGGGAGGTTTGGCTTAGTTGAAATGGCCCCCGAAGAGTTATGGAAAGCTAAAGTGGGTTTTCAGAAGCAGAAGTTAATTGCTCTTCACTTAGCATCTCAGTGTCCTGTGGCTCTGAGTTACACGCGCGCTGAGTGGAAGCCTTTACCCAGACGGGGGCCTGGCGGAGGGTGCGGGGGCAGGGATTCCGGGCAGAGGGGGGCCCCTGGCGGTGGGCCGGAGGACCACTCCCCTCCCGACCGGGACACGGCTGGCATGCCCGGCTTCTCCTCGGCTCAGGTCGGGGCGGGGCACGTAGCGGGCGGAGCTCAGCGCTGAGCCTTGGAAGCCCGGGTGACGGGGCTGGGCGTGGGTCCCATTCTGCCCCCACAGCTCGGGGACTTGGCCTCCTTCCTTCCCCGCTCTGAGTCTCAGTCCGGTCCCCTCTGTTTAACCATCCTCAGGGGACATCTTCGCCTTTGGCATTCGGTCATTTCTTTGATTCCTCAAGGCCCTGGCTCTCATCATGAAGGCCGTTCCGGTCATTTGACCCATTTTTCAGAGGGGAAAACTGAGGGCTAGATGGTCCCAACAGAGGATAATGGAGGATGTGGGGGTGACTTGCCTTTCAGCTGAAAACAGAGAGATTTGCCACCTAGAAATCAGAACTTCTGATCTCCTGGACACACACTCATACACACACACATCTGCGGGAGAGGGCTGAAAAGCATTCATCAGGGTCACTTCGGTCAGAGGAGGTGAAAAATCCTTCAATGAGACAGGGGCCAGGTAGCAATGGTACAAAGCTGCCTTGCAGAGAGAATGTCTGTATCTTAAGGCTGCAGTGATCTGAACTCCAGGGGTGACTGTATATTAGATGCTAAATATTTTAATGACCTCTACTGTTCCTGTTGTAGGAGAGGAGTTGAGAGCCTCCCCTGTGATTTTCTTAGCTCTATTTTGCAGGGGAGGATACTGGGACCCAGTGGGGAGGGAGGGGTCCCATACTTAGGTTTTTAGTCCAACGTGGTTTACAAATAGCAATGAAATCTGGAGGTATGATGGGGTCTTATTTCAGGTGGGTGTTGAATTCTCAAGTCAGTGGGCATAGTGAGCCCAGACAAGTTCAGTTGTTTCTGAAAATAAGTATATGATGGGACATCTCCTGGGAATTTGGAAGTGAGGAATTCTTTTGTTTTTCTTAGCATCCTTATTTTGCCATCCTTTTTCTGGGAGTAAGCTTCCTGAGGGTCTAGCTTGGGGTGGGGGAATGAAGAGGGTGATAGAGTGAATGGAGAAAGACCCCTCCTCTTCAGAACATTCCACTGAAGTCCTGTAGAGCAAGCATGCATTTCTCAAGGTTCACTCTGTTCTCTGACGCCAGGACCTATAAAACCAGGAAGGAGGGCCTTTGGCCAAAATGTCTGCAGATAATATGAGCTCAGCGAGAATTTTTTTTGAATAAACGAGTGAACAAGAATTCTTCAGAAATTTTTGTCTTGTGCTGTCACTCCACGTTGTGGATAATGGCATTGTGTAGATATATCCTTTGTGAATATGGTTGAGTACCACGGTGCCTGTGTTTCAAGAACCATATTGAAAATAATTACGCTCCCTAGAGACAAGACATGACACCCAACAGGAAAGCTTTAGCACCTCACATGTATAATATTAGGTCTCAGGAAGAAATCATTGCAGTGTTAATCTGAGAGCATTGGGAATGAGGTTGAATTCCCTTTGCATAAGCTATCGACTCTGTAATTTGCAGTGAATTCTGATATTATTGAGCTCTCTATTAAAGGTTTCACTCTCTTTTATTCCAAAAATGTTTCTGAGTCCAGGAATGTTGGGTCAAACATCCTCACTTTCTTTGAAAATGAGCTGGACAGCTCGGAATGAGATCAGAATCCCAGGAACCTCAGCCAAAGATGGGACTTAGCTCACCTTCTCATCTGCAAGCCCACACAGCCTGGGGAGGCGGTTGTTTAGCCAAGGGCCATACTCCCAACCTGGTACTGGCTTGAATAAATGAGTTTAAGTGGTCTTGGATTTGGTGGATGTGTTTTTAGACCAGAGATTGCATTTGGAAAGGTATCAAGTGCTAAGGACACACAGGACAGCGTTCAGTTCACTTTCGTACAGAATGATTATAAATGGTAGAAGCATATGCCAAATCACAGTTTCCTCATTCACTCTGCCTGGCTAGAGGATGGGAGAATTCTCTTTTTTGATCAAGTCCCAAAGCTAATGCTTCTGGGTCAAACTAGAAGCTGGTATGAGCAGTGATCTCCTATCTCTCCTGCTTCATGGATGACCTAGACACATTGGATTTACCTATAAGCCCTGTGGGGCGTGGAGGAAGCTGCAGGATCCCTTTTGGTGGGATGGGGAGATGGTAGGGTTGGCATGTAGATGCCTCTGAAAAGAGTTTGGTTTCTGCCATGATGGAGCTGGAGAGGGGATGACCTCATTTTCTTCTGGACACAAATCCTAATATTTGTTGGGATGGGATGAGCATGGGAGTGAGAAGCATTATTTAGATGAAGGAAACAGAAAAGAGGGACGAGAATTGGAACTTCTGATCCTTGGGCACTGTTAGGGGGAGGAAGCCTATAGGGCAAGGGCAACACTATAAGTTATCAAAGCTGAATCTTTCAGAAGGAGGGACTTCTTTTGTTTGTTTCAGTTTAAAAAAATTTTTTTAAATTGAAATATAGTTGATTTACAATGCTATGTTAGTTTCAGGTGTATAGCAAAGTTATACACACACACACACACACACACACACACACACACACATATATATATATACTTTTTAGATTCTTTTCCATTGTAGGTTATTACAAGCTACCAAGTAGCATTCCCTGTGCTATACAGTAGGTCCTTGTTGGAAATCTATTTTATATACAGTAGTGTGCATCTGTTAATCCCAAACTCCTAATGTATCCCTTCCCCTGCCCTCTGGAAGAAGGGATTTTATTCTCCTTCAACACAAGAGATTCCAGTTCAAACATTCTAAATGATGTCTGACTCTTCTGTCCTGGAAGACTCCTGGGGAGAATGTTCTAGAACCCACATCTCTATAAACAATGTCCAGACTCAAAAGATTTTAAAACTTCAGTCTGCAGATAACTAACTGGAATCCCTTGGCCAGGGAGCAGACCAGCCAGCGGGGAACCCAGCTCGTTAGAGTGGTGCCTCTTAAACCTTTTCACTCGGGTAAAGGCAGAGCAGGGCGGATGAGAGGTCCCAGGTATGTGATGGCCTGAAACATCTCAGAGCAAATGTCAAGTGCTTGAATTTCAGTGTTTAAAAAGTCATCCCCATTTTGTTTGTTCCATCATGATATACTTGTGTTTTAATATGAAAACAGTGTTTTAGCTTGCCATTAAGAAAAACACAGAAATACATGCATATTTCTTAGCTGTTTCAATTAAAGGCAGCAACCCCTCTCTGCTGAATCTCCTGTTTTGGACACTGAATTAGAAGGGCGGACGGCGGCCTGTCACTGTCGGTGGCCAGATCATTTTTGCTTTCTGAGAATCAGTAAAAATAGTGACAGCTTTTCTCTAATTTTTGAGCTGAATCAGGGTGGTAACTAAGGAGAGGTGTCTTGAAAACTCTCTCTTCCTTGCTGTGAATACTGGGAAATGAACACTCAAGGTCCTCCAGAGCCGGGATGGGGGAACCCCCGGGCCTGCCACTCGTGGGTTGGCCTCCTCTGCCCTGGAAACTGCCCCGTGTGCACCGCAGGACCAATTGGGGTGACTCCAGCCCCCCTGGCTCTGTAAACCCAAGGGCATGGACCCTCTGATATGAACAGCCCAGCATTACCCCATTTGGCCTCCCTGTCCAGCCTGTATCAGTGGCAAATCCCATCTTGTGAGGAAACAATGGCGCTGAACTTCCTTTGTGGCCAATCTCAGTCCTCGCTGGCCATATCTCCACGTTGTTTCTGAAGGTGTTTCCAAAAAAACCCAGAATTGAGGAGTCTGAGCAAAATGCTGTTTGCATTTTTCCCTGTGGTGATGCTCGTGGTCAAGGGCTTTGAACATTTCAGCCTTGAAGTGACCCTAAAGCAGCCATGGCTGCTCTGGCATTGCCTTGAACTGAAGGAGGAGTACTGGGGAGCCAGCCCCTCCTCGGGTCTGCGCTGGGGTCTGCCTTACCTTTTCCAGGTCCCCGTTGCCCCACACTTCTTGAAGTCTGACTCAAGGAGTTCACTTAATATATGTGTCCCTAGGTCTGGCGTTTACCCTGCTCTTGCTTAACCTCCCCATCCCCCATTTCCCTAACCAGGGTGATGGAGCAAATAGGGCTCAGACTCCTGCTGCAAGGAAAGTCTTCTGTGAGCTGCTGTGGCTGGGACTCTGCAGACATTCTGTGTTGGGCTCTCATTCTTGGGTGGATTTATCTCTGGAGAATGGCCTCACCAACTCTGGGGCTTCCCTGGTGGCTCAGACAGTAAAGAATCCACCTGCAATGCAGGAAACCCAGATTCAGTCCCTGGGTTGGGAAGATCCCCCGGAGAAGGGAATGGCTACCCGACACAACATTTTTGCCTGGAGAATCCCATGGGCAGAGGAGCCTGGCAGGCTGTGGTCCATGGGGTTGCAAAGAGCTGGATGACCAACACACACAACTCTGAGAAAGACGGCACCAGCCCATGACTGATCCTCTGTGAGTGAATCTAAAGGCAAGCTCTGCAGCAGCCACTGATGGGAGTGAGGGAGGAAGAGAAGAAAGAAATGCAGAGACAGATGCTTCAGCAGTGCCGGCCCCTCGATACAGGGAAGGAGCTGACAGTGGGTCTAGAAACACAACACAGTTGTATCTCCAAACCCAGAGCTCCAGCACACAACTCTGATGGCTTCTTCCTTTTCTCCTCTTCCTCCTCTTCCCTTCTTCCCCCTCCTTCTCCCCTCTGCCTGCTTTTTTTTGTCCTCTTTCTCCCCTCTTCCTTCTTCTCCTCTCCTCCCCTCCACCCTCGTTGCCCCAAGAGGGAAAGAGCCCACAAATAACTGAGCTGTACTTTGGAAATGGATCTGATGAGCCCTGTAATAGGAGAAAATCATCATTATTTCCCAAGAGTTCGCATTCCCATAATATTTTTATTAGCAGCTTCTCTTCTAAATAAAGTTCAGTGGATTGATTTTGGTTGGGTTTTCTCATTTTAAATATTCCCTTAAATTATGACCTTGGATGCAGTCCCGTCATCAGCATTGTTATTACTGTTATCAGCATCACAGGCTCCTTTGTAATATTTATGTCGCACTTAGAGAGCTCTCAGAACACTTCAGGTATATTACTTCATTTGTCCTCATCGCATCCTTGTCAGGAAGGGAGGGGGCCCCATTAGAACTCAGCACTAGCACAGACCTCCCCTCTGTGTGGGCAACCTCCGTCTAGGGTGTGGCCAGGAGGAAGCCCTCTGCCCCGTCTTTTGTATACAGGTGTTCCAGTCATGATGGGGGATTGGTTTCAGGACTCCCGTGGATACCCAATCTGTGGAAACTCAAGTCCCTTGGGTAAAGTAGAGGAGTACAGCTGGCTTGCCGTATCCACCAGTTCTGCACCGGTGGATTCAACTGATCACAGAGACTGTGTTCCTCTTCCTGAACCTGGAGCAGAGGAAGGCTGCCCCAGGACAGGTTACAGCCGCCTGGGAAGACTGGATCACTCGGAGGCCTTAGCTCAGGACTTGGCTCATCGCACCCGAGAGTGACGCCGTGGACCAGGGAAAGACACTGGCATGGGGCCCTGGAGATCTGAGTTTGAATCCTGGTTCTGCCATTGATTGATGAGTCTTGCTTGTTGGGCTAACTCCTTGACTTCCCGTCCTCATTTGTAAATGAAGGGGTATTGACGTTTCCTTTCTGGATTTTTTGGAGGATTCTATAGGACAACTTACAGAGAAGTGCTTAGCACAATGGAGGGGACACAGGTGTACCAGAAATGTCAATTCCATTTTTTCATTTAATTTTCTCTCCTGGCAAAAGCTAAACTGTTCAGTATGATTTTGAGAATTAAAAGGGAAAACAGAGGACGACATTTGGATAGGTTTATCACTTTAATCAAGGCCTTGTCAGAAATCATGTATTTTCTTACCTACGTTGGGTAAAAGCTAGTTATCAGTAATTAGTGTATTTTGAGGCTTGTGTTAGGAAACAGCTGGACGGGAGGACAGCCAGACTGGGCTTCACCCCCCCTCCACCACTGACCAGATGGAAGCCCTAGAGCAAATCACTTGGCATGCCTGTGTCTCAGTACCCTGGTCTGTAAAATGAAGAGCTGGGAATACAGGATCATGAAGTCACTGAGGAGCACCACAATTCTAGACTTCTACAAGAAGTGATGTTTAGGGAAGGAGCCAAATGACGGGTGTGAGCTTCATTCCTTCCATCTCCTGGGGTCGTCTATGCCGTGGGAAACCCCACCGGTTGGCCCCAAGGTCATTGTCAAGCAACCTGGGTGATTTGTGGTGGGCACATAGCCCTGGAGGAAGCAAGCGACGTGGGGAAGGCTGGATAGCAAGGCCGGGCTCTAAGGAGGCGGAGGCTCCATCAGACTCAGCACTGACTTGCTGGTAAACCCCGGCCTTCCACTCCCCCTGCACCAGCCTCCCTCGACTACTGGCCTGGTAGCCTGGAGGAGGAGAGGAGAGCTGGGCCGGGACTGATGGCAGTAAATCTCACTGTGCACAGAGGCCCAGATGTTCAGAATCCTCAGGGCACAGAAGGGCTGCTGAGGGCTGGATGCATGGCCCCAGGTCGCTCTATGGACCTCGCTTTCAGGCCGGTGCCATCTCCTGAGAGTCCATTAGCCACTGCTGGTCCTGGCTCTCAACAGAACCTCACTGAACGGCTGCCCAACGCCAGCACCCCTTCTGCATCATCTGAAGAAATAGGAGTGAGTCGTAGAGGAGAAACGGGCAGGGCAGTTTCTCATACAAGCTTCCCTACCCACAAATGCATCAAGAAGAGCAAGAAGCACAAAGAAGGCTTTCCCTGGCATGATTCACCCCACACCTTATTAAAACAAAACAAAGCCTAGCTGCCTCTTCCATTTAATTCAGTGATACTTAGAAGGGCAGCTCACTACGCTGGGTGTTATGAGGTCTCCAGTGAACAGAATTCTGTCTGTCCCCAGAGGGTGACAGCTTGGGGTGGGTGGCGAGGGGAGACAGGTGCGTGATTAATGAGGATGAAAAGCAGCTGGTCAGAAGTGCTTTTGTAAAGTCACCAAATATTGTGGAAAAACAATTTCAACTGCGAGTGTCAAGTCTTTTGTTGGGAAGTAGGTCTTGATGTGGACCCTAAATGACTGGTCAGTTTACAGTAAGAACCCAGTAGAGGGTGGGGAAGGGCATTTAGGATAGAAGGAATAGGGAAGGCAGAGTGATGAGACATGGAATGCTGAAAGAGGTTCTTTCATTCACGTTGTAGTCTGCCCTAGAGGACACACACACAGGGAGAAGCTACAAAACATGTCCCCATTCTAGGGTGGGGAAGGGAAGTGCTCATTGGCATGTAAATTTCCATAGGGTCCCTGCAGAATACATCATGTGAAATGCTGGACTGGATGAAGCACAAGTTGGAATCAAGATTGCCAGGAGAAACATCAGTGACCTCAGATACGCAGATGACACCAGCCTTATGGCAGAAAGTGAAGAACTAAAGAGCCTCTTAATGAAAGTGAAAGAGGAGCGTGAAAAAGCTGGCTTAAAACTCAACATTCAAAAACCGAAGATCATGGCATCCAGTCCCTTCACCTCATGGCAAATAGATGGGGAAGCAATGGAAACAGTGACAGACTTTATTTCCTTGGGCTCTACAATCATTGCAGATGGTGACTGCAGCCATGATATTAAAAGATGCTTGCTCCTTGGAAGAAAAGCTGTGACCAACCTAGACAGTATATTAAAAAGCAGAGACATTACTTTACTGACAAAGATCCATCTAGTCAAACCATCCATCTATGGTTTTTTTTTCCAGTAGTCATGTTTGGATGTGAATGTTGGACTATAAAGAAAGCTGAGTGCCAAAGAATTACTGTTTTTGAATTGTGGTGTTGGAGAAGACTCTTGAGGGTCCCTTGGACAGCAAGGAGATCCAACCAGTCCATCCTAAAGATAGTCAGTCCTGAATATTCATTGGAAGGACTGATGCTGAAACTGAAACTCCAATCCTTTGGCCACCTGATGAGAAAAACTGACTCATTGGAAAAGACCATGATACTGGGAAAGATTGAAGGCAGGAGGAGAAGGGGACGAGAGAGGAAGAGATGGTTGGATGACATTACCAACTCGATGGACATGAGTGTGGGTAAGCTCCGGGAGTTGGTGATGGTCAGGGAAGCCTGGCATGCTGCAGTCCATGGGGTCAAAAAGAGTCAGACATGACTGAGGGACCAAACTAGTGCCTTAGAATTTTCCGTTTTTCTTTTTAGCTTTTATTTTGCTTATTTATTGTTATTTGTGGCTGCACTTGGTCTGTGTGCAGCCTCATTGTGGTGAGATGTGCAAGCTTCTCATTGGCTTCTCTTGTTGCAGAGCATGGGCTGTAGGACACGGGCTTCCGTAGTTGTAGTACACAGGCTTAGTTGCTCTGTGGCATGTGGGATCTTCCTGGATCAGGGATCGAAACTGTGTCCCTTGCTTTCAAACTGTGTGTTAGTTGCTCGGTTGTGTTCAACTCTTTTCGACTCCATGGACTATAGCCTGCCAGGCTCCTCTGTCCATGGAATTCTCTAGGCAAGGATACTGGAGCGGTAGCCATTCCCTTCTCTGGGAAACTTCCTGACCCAGGGATCAAACCTGGGTCTCCAGCACTGCAAGGCAGACTCTTAACCACTGGGCCACCAGGGAAGCCCAGAATTTTCTGTTCTTAATTCAGATTGTTTCCAACTTTATCTTTATCAGGAGCACACAGATTCCTGAATGCACCTTTAAGTTGGATAGGAAAAAACAAAACAAAAACAAGAATAAAAGACAAGCTCTCAACTGAAGTATGAATGGAAACTTTAAATGTAAACATCCCCCTTTAATCGATTTTGAATATTCTTCCTCCTCTGGTGTTAATATACTTTGAAGTAGAACTGAAAGGAAGTAGCTGTTTCTGACCTACCAGCGACTGTACCCATGCCAGACATCACTAATCAAACCTGGCATGCCTTCTCCCTGAGTGAGACTTCTCTTAAGAGTGCCCTGGTGTTCCAGGCAGCCCCTGCCAATCAGCTGTTTGTGCTGCACCAGATGAATCTGATTTGCCTTTTTCTGTTTTAAAGTATGAAAGCTTTACTGATATCTTAAATACTAAGTGCATTTTTATGGAATCCAAGACTGTCTGAAAAGCAGGGAGAAATTTTTATAACATCTAGTGTAGTGAGAATCCCAAAATATAAATGGGAGTTGCTGATGGAGCTATGAGATCAGGATAAAAAATATCATCTGTCCTTCCTCCCAATCTCCCTGTGATTTAATGGTGTACATATTACATTCAAACAGATGGAGAATAGGTGAGAAAGTATAATACAATATACATAGAAAAATAACCCTTTACTGAGATCAGTGGTTCTCAACCTTGTACATCTGAATCACTCACTTATTTGTAATGCAGATTCCTGGGTCTCATTTCAGATTATATTGGAATTTCTGGCCTCGGAGCCTGGAAATCAGCATGTCTTCCAAACACCTTAAGGAACTCTCCTGCAGTACACCTGAGACCAGCCCACAAAGTTAGGGAGCTCAAGACTTGAATGATAGGAATTTTTGCCCCTTTCTATGTCATTAGATGGTTGGCAAATAAATACCATATTTATCTTCTATGGCTGAGCTACCTTAAATACCATGACATTCCAGGTACTGAAAAACAGCATTCATTAGGAAAATGGAAATGAAGTCTCAATTTCCAAAGGGATTGGTCATTTGGATGAGCATGGGCCATGCTTTATGGAGATCAATTTGCAAGATATGTCTGAATTGCATCCATGTTATCATTTGAACCTGGTTTTAAGAGAAGTTGGAAGAGAAGGAAGTAGTTTTGTTGACCAGTAAGAGATCATTTTGAAATTTCTAGTTAAGGGGTCAATGTTTGATTCTACATGACTTTCTGAAAATTAGCATCAAAATTGTAAACTTTATATACTGTCCATCTATTCTGTGCTGGACACTTTACTAAGACAATATACACATTGTTGAATGTAGTCCTTAAAACAGTCCTATGTAGAGGTTATTATTGTCCCCCCAAAATGAATCCGAGGCTCAGAAAATTTAAATAACTTGCCTTGAGTAATGCAGGATGTGAATGTGAGTCTTGCGCCTAAGGCTGTCTAACTCCAAGTCTTTTATTCTTATTTCCAAGACTCCACCTGCAATTTCCAAGAAAGAGCCTATTCTGTCAGATACTGAAACCAAAACCAGGAGCCATCATTAAGCGCAAACCTCAGGTCAGAGCTGAGAAGGGTGCTTCTTACTAAACATGTTAATAGTGTCTGAAGAACACTGGTTTTCTTCCTTTTTTGATCAAAAGTCATCGAGTTTAGTACTAGGTCTTTGATCTGGCTCCCTTAGTATGAATAAAGTTTGTTTAACTGAATTAGGATTGTTCTTATGCCCCAAATTCATATTTAGGAAAAGTTAAAAGCTTTTCTTTATCATCATTATTTTAAAAAATAGAATAACCACCAGTGGGTACTCCTCCTTTAGGGTGCATTCTGAAAAGGGCACATGGAGAGGACACACCCAGCGCCCAGTATACTGATCCATTATCCAGAGTATGAATCAGTGGCCAAGAGATTTGCTTTCCAGATGGCTCTGTTACTGTGAGCAGGTCATTTTACCTCTGGTGCTCAGTTTCCAAGCAAATCTATTGGGTGAAAGTCTATAAAGCTCTCTTCTTGCACCAAATGATTCTGGAGAAAGTGTGAACTGCGTAGCTGACAAAGAGACAGGTGTGTCAGGCCGACTATCTTCCCTCGTCCAGGATGGGCAGAGGGCAGACTACATTGGGGACCAGTCTCCAGAGTCTTCTATCCCTCTGACCTCTATGGGCTGCTCCTTCCTGGGCCTGAAGTTGCCAGACTCCTTTCTTTTCCCAAGACAATCTCTCACCTTCCATGTTTCCCATTGGGGTGAATTTAAACCCCAAGCCTTCAAGTAAAAACCAAGTAGCCCTCTTTGTGCATAATTTCTTGTTCCTGGATATACTGATCACCCATTCACATCCTGCCCTTCCAATGGGCTTAGAACCACCTCGGCTGCTTGGGTGACAGCGTGCCTTTATAATTCACAGGAATTTGAAGCTGATGGGACCTTACTTCTAGTCCATCTCTTTTATTTCCTGAATGAGATCAAGGACCCGGAGAGAGAAAATGATTCCACTCAGGGACAACCTCAAGGTAATGAAGGTCTTGACACCATGTTTTCAAATTTATTCTCATGAACGTCAGAATCAAACTGACCTCACAGAGCTTGTGTGAAGGTATGGAAATAACACATCTAAAGCACCTGAGCATGCGGGACTTCCCTGATGGCCCAGTGGTTGAGAATCTGCTTTGTGATGCAGAGGACACGGGTTTGATCCCTGGTCAAGGATTTTCAAATGTATACTGTGAGTGTCAGAATCGAATTGACCCTGCAGAGCTTGGAAATGAGATAACACGTCCGAAGCACTTGAGCATACGGGACTTCCCTGATGGCCTTGTGGTTGAGAATCTGCCTTGTAATGCAGAGGACACGGGTTTGATCCCTGGTCAAGGAACTAAGATCCCTCATGGCCAGGAGCAACCGGAGATCCTGAGTGCCACAACGAAGAGCCAATGCAGCCAAGTAAGTAAATACCTAAAACAACAACAAAACAAAGCACCTGAGCGGGGTTCTTGGCACAGAGAACCACCCGATACAGGTTGTTCCCTCCCTTCCTGGAACTCGGATCTCCTGCTCCCCTTCATTCTCACATTCTCATAGACGACCTGTGTGTTAGACTCTGTTATTCCTTTTCCTCCTCTGGCATGCCAGGGCGTGCAGAAGTAAGCCGAGCTGCTCCCATTTAATCGCTGGGCTAATGGTGAAATCTGACTTGGCCTGAGTTATGTACTCAAAGAATGTTTGGGATCGCTGCCCGCCAGAACCCGTCCCTCCTGACTCCTAATCCAGTGCTCTTTCCATGATGCCGCGCTGATGGATGCGAGGGTGGGGACGAGCTGCTTTGAAAGGCTATGAATACCAGCCTGATGACAGACGCATCAGAACACGAGATCCCAGGAGATCTGAAGTCTGCCAGGGTCATTTTATTATCAAGCATTTATCAAGGCTTACCATGTGCCAGGGGCCCTGCGTACTGCTGAGATGAATATAAAAATGAATAGGATACAGGGCCCTGCCCTCAAGGAGCATTTAATTTGATCACAGAGACAGACTTAGACATAAATAATTCAAATATAAGGCAGCTGGTAATCCATGAGTACTATATGCTATGCTTCTCTGGTGGCTCAGCGGTAAAGAATCCGCTGGCCAAAGGCAGGAGGCTCGGGTTCTGTCCCTGGGTCGGGAAGATCCCCTGGTGACAGAAATGGCACCCCACTCCAGTATTCCTGACTGGAGAATCCCATGGACAGAGGAGCCTGGCGGGCTACAGTCCATGGGGTCACAAAGAGTTAGACATGACTTAGTGACTGAACCACAACAGCTACAAGCTGTATTATACATGTACTGAAAAGAAGAACGGGGCTGGAGGCTCACTAGTTGACATGGTAGGAGGGGCTGGGCTAGGATGCGACAGCCCCCAGATGCCTCCATCCAGCTGAGCGCCCAGGACCCATGGGTGGAGAGGCCACAGGGCCACGCAGTGTGTGTCTTAAGGCAAATGTGTCAGGGTCACCCGAGACTCCAGCCTCTGAGCTCCTTAGCCCGGACTGCCGAGTGACCTTAGCTGGCCTCTGTCTTGCCTAAGTGTGACTTCTTGAGCAGTTTTTCAAAATGGGAGAACATTCCTTTTCTTTTTTTTTTTTGCTTGGAGCTCGACGGGGATGACATTGGTCAATTGGTTTAAGCCTCTGCTTTTGAAAGGGATGGCCCTGAACCATACAGATGGGTAAGAATTTGCAGGCCACACAGAGAATGAGAAAATGCCATTCTTCTTCTCTCTTCTCTCCATTTCAGTGGGAGGAGGGGAGTGAGATTTGGGGCTAAGGGTAGGGAAGGGCTATGGGGAGGCCCTTTGTAGGTCAGCGCTTGGCAAGGGGGGCCGGATCACCCAGGGGGAGCATGGCCTTGCTTTCCACTGGCAGGTTCCCAGAAAAGCTCCCCACCTGTCCTGGGCACCTCCTCCCCCCAGCGCCGCTGTCCCCGTGTGCATGGACCGGGGAGGCGATGATGAATTTCCCCCAAACGGCATTACAGACAGTCATAAATAATGCTTTGCTCTTTGGTGACGGCACTTTCCATTAGAGCTGCCTGCGCTGGGCTGTTGCTACCCCCAGTCTTCTGCCGGGGACTTGCAGTAAAATTTATCAGCGAGCTTTCTGCACCTAATAAATCATCCCCCTCCGGGAGCCATCTGGCAGATAAGGCCAGAACCCACATGCTCTGCGGAGGCGGAGTTGGAGAGAGAGCCGCCCTCGCTGGGGCCCCAGGCCCGGTGGAGGGGGGACTGTTTCTCCCCCGCCTGCAAGCCCAGACCTGTCACACTCTCCCTGGCTTTTCTCATCAGCCTCAGATTGGTGGCCCTGGATAGGGTGGCTGTTCCGGCTCACAGAACTGTCCCCAGCCTAGGAACGGTGTGGAACGTCAGGGACTCTGTACCCACCCCCCACCCCAGGTGTGCAGAAGGCCCTGGAGTCTGACCCCAGATAAAAGCAAGTGTGCGCCAGGACCAGGCAGGTTCCCGTGCTGGATACAACTGTAGCTTAATTGAACCATCCTTCATGTCTTCTAGCCATTTGGATGTTGGCCAACATGGCAATAATCTCGTGATAAGAAATTTCCCGCTTGGACAAAAGACACCTAGAAGCATCTCCTCCTAACTCAGGGTAAATGTCCCATGGATATTCCTACTTTCTCTGAGCAAAACTACTGTGATGTGAGTGTTCACTTGCAAATGTGGATTCCTTCCACGAATATACCTTAAGGGACTTTCTCAAGCCAGTTGACCTCGAGGTAGAGGCGCAGATTAAAGATGGCCATTCTTTCCTTCATGCCCTCGCGGTCTGCTTGGAGAGAGTGTTTCACAGCCTCTCAGGCAGCGTGATGGCAGCTCCCACTCTCACAGGGACACAGGATGCAATCCTCTGGGGGTTTTCTACATTCGGTGGTTGCCTGGCACATGCACATTGGGTGTACAGCATGGAATGTGGCAGCAGGCGAAGCCCCCGACACGGCCACCGACAGGAAGCAGATGATGAGCAGAGAACAATACACAGCATTGGGCCCCTCATCCTCAGGGCCCGGCAGGGGGGACTCTTCTTGAAGCAAAGGGAAAGTCTTAGTCGCTCAGTCAAGTCTGACTCTTTTGCAACCCCATGGACTGTAGCCTGCCAGACTCCTCTGTCCCTGGGATTCTCCAGTCAAGAATATTGGAGTGGGGTGCCATTCCTTTCTCCAGGAGATCTTCCTGATCTGGGGATCAAACTTGGGTCTCCCGCACTGCAGGCAGATGCTTTACTGACTGAGCCACTTTTTAGGGTCAACTAGACCATCTGTTGGAGAAGACTCTTGAGAGTTCCTTGGACTGCAAAGAGATCCAACCAGTCCATCCTAAAGGAAATCTGTCCTGAATATTCATTGGAAGGACTGATGCTGAAGCTGAAACTCCAGTCCTTTGGCCACCTGATGTGAAAGATTGACTCATTTGAAAAGATCTTGATGCTGAAAAAGATTGAAAGCGGGAGGAGAAGGGGATGACAGAGGATGAGATGGTTAGATGGCATCACCGACTTGATGGACATGAGTTTGAATAAGCTCTGGGAGTTGGTGATGGACAGGGAAACCTGGCATGCTGCAGTCCATGGGGTCGCAAAGAGTCAGACACGACTGAGAGACTGAACTGAACTGAACAGAGACTATCTGGGAACAAAATCCTGTCCTGGGCCTGACATAACCTGTGTTCTGTGCCAGCTTGATCAAGGGACGCGCTGAGCCTCAGTGTTCTCATTCATAAATTAAGAGGAAAAGATTAGGTAATTTGGGGGGTTAATTTTTAATATTGTCGCTACTAGAATATTTTCCGCATTTTCCTTTGCTGATGCCTGATTTTCTGAAAGGCCGGAAACTGAATGGTAAAACTGGCCAGAACTCCTCTCTTCCTGCCCTACTTGACTGCTTCCCAAACAAGATAAAATAAAATGTTGCTTAATGTCTGTATGTGGAGGTCCCAGGCAGGTAGAGTCCAACCCCCCTGGATTCTTCCTATGAACTCCTTCTGCCCAAAGACATCTACAGGCTGCCTCTTATTGCTATGGACACGCCCCGGGAAAACATTAAATAGAGTGTCCTGAAGATGCTTAGCTTAGCTATGCATTTAATTTGGTGGTAACTGAAATTTGCCAACAAAGATTTGCATGTAACCTGTGATTTCATTTTTCAATTAAAATTGTTTCCTTTCAGTGGAGGGGAAGCACTTGACTCTTTTCCCCCTCAAAGCTCTTTGCAAACACTAACCTGCGCTTCTTTGTGGGGCTGGAGTGAGGAGAGGGAGTGTGGCAGGGAGGGGAAAGCCCAGGCCATGAGAGGAGGGCAGGCCTGAGAACAGGACCCTGCAGGAGAGGTGAGGCTGGGGGCTGGCTGCTGGGAGGCCAGCAGAGGGCTCGCTTCCTGCATTCCCAGTGGGCATGGCCAAGAAACTCCAGCCCCAGACTTCTGGCAGTTTCTAGATGGCTGGCAAGGGCTGGCGGTTAGAAGGTTTAGATGGAGGTAGGAAGAGCCATTCCACCCACAATGCAGGAAACCCCTGTTCGATTCCTAGGGGTTGGGAAGATCCCCTGGAGAAGGGCATGGGAACCCACTTCAATATTCTTGCTGGGAGAGTCCCATGGACAGAGGAGCCTGGCAGGCTACAGTCCATGGGGTCTCAAAGAGCTGGACACGCCTGAGCGACCAACACAACAACAGCAGGAAGAGCCAGTCAATTCTTCAAGTCCAGGAGCTGGGAATAAGACCAAAGGCCCAGGTACTGGGGAGCTGGGGGTTGATGATTTTCTCCTCTGGATGACTGTGGCCTTTGATAAAAGCAAGAGTCAACACAACTCGCGGGAGAAGAGAACTGATTGGAATGCCCATTTATAGGAGACACAGACAGGAAGCAGAGGCCCCTAGAGACCCTGCCCCCCTCCCCCCCCCTCCCCCGCCAAAGGGGCTATGGAGCCTGCAGGCTGTGGTTTCGAATGAATGGTTCCCAGGTATGAACTTTTCCTTTGCTGGCTCTGTGGCCTTGGGTCTTACTTAATTTCCTTGAGTTAGCATTTCTTCAACCTTCCAGTGGGCAAAAGATGAATACGAATACCTACCTGAGTGGGGCCTAGGGGAGACAGGCCGTTGGTGTGTGACGGTTATCCGAGGGCAGGGGCTCCATCTTCATATACACCACACCTGGCACATGTAAGAGTGAAATCCGTTAAAATCGAGTACAATCTGTTAAAATGGAAAATCAGTCAAATGAGATGGTGTGTGCATTTTGCAAATCCCAATGACCAGTTTTCAGTACTTGTTAGTCAGTTCAGTTGATCAGTCATGCCCAACTCTTTGCAGCCCCATGGACTGCAGCACGCCAGGCTTCCCTGACCATCACAACTCCCAGAGCTTACCCACACTCATGTCCATTGAGTCGGTGATGCCATCCAACCATCTCATCCTCTGTCATCCCCTTCTCCTCCTGCCTTCAATCTTTCCCAGCATCAGGGTCTTTTCCAATGAGTCAGTTCTTCACATCAAGTGGCCAAAGTTTTGGAGTTTCAGCTTCAACATCAGTCCTTCCAATGAACATTCAGGACTGATTTCCTTTAGGATGGACTGGTTGGATCTCCTTGCAGTCCAAGGGAGTCTCAAGAGTCTTCTCCAACACCACAGTTCAAAAGCATCAATTCTTCAGCACTCAGCTTTCTTTATAGTCCAACTCACACCCATACATGACTACTGGAAAAACCATAGCTTTGACTAGACAGAACTTTGTTGGCAAAGTAATGTCTCTGCTTTTTAATATGCTGTCTAGGCTGCTCATAGCTTTTCTTCCAAGGATCAAACATCTTTTAATTTCATGGCTCCATCTGCAGTGATTTTGTAACCCCAAAAAATAGTCTGACACTGTTTGCATTGTTTCCCCATCTATTGGCCATGAAATGATGGTATCAGATGCCATGATCTTATTTTCTGAATGTTGAATTTTAAGCCAAATTTTTCACTCTCCTCTTTCACTTTCATCAAGAGGCTCTTTAGTTCTTCTTCACTTTCTGCCATAAGGCTGGTGTCATCTTCGTATCTGAGGTTATTGATATTTCTCCTGGCAATCTTGATTCCAGCTCATGCTTCTTCCAGCCCAGCGTTTCTCATGATGTACTCTGCATATAAGTTAAATAAGCAGGGTGACAATATACAGCCTTGGCATACTTCTTTCCTGATTTGGAACCAGTCTGTTGTTCCATGTCCAGTTCTAACTGTTGCTTCCTGACCTGCATACATATTTCTCAGGAAGCAGGTCATGTGGTCTGGTATTTCCATCTCTTTCAGAATTTTCCACAGTTTGTTGTGATCCACACAGTCAAAGGCTTTGGCATAGTCAATAAAGCAGAAGTAGATGTTTTTCTGGAACTCTCGCTTTTTTGATGATCCAGCGGATGTTGGTAATTTGATCTCTGGTCCCTCTGCCTTTTCTAAATCTAGCTTGAACATCTGGATGTTCACAGTTCATGTACTGTTGAAGCCTGGCTTGGAGAATTTTGAGCATTAGTTTCCTAGCATGTGAGATGAGTGCAATTGTGCAGTAGTTTGAGCATTCTGTGGCATTGCCTTTCTTTGGGATTGGAATGAAAACTGACCTTTCCCAGTCCTGTGGCCACTGCTGAGTTTTCCAAATTTGCTGGCATATTGAGTGTAGCACTTTCACAGCATCACCTTTTAGGATTTGAAATAGCTCAACTGAAATTCCATCACTTCCACTAGCTTTGTTTGTAGTGATGCTTCCTAAGGTCCACTTGACTTCACATACTAGGACGTCTGGCTCTAGGTGAGTGATCACACCATCGTGGTTATCTGCATCATGAAGATCTTTTTTGTATAGTTCTGTGCATTCTTGCCACCTCTTCTTAATATCTTCTGCTTCTGTTAGGTCCATATCATTTCTGTCCTCTTTTGTGCCCATCTTTGCATGAAATGTTCCCTTGGTATCTCTGATTTTCTTATGGCCTTGCTATTTGTGAAAATGGGATTAACTATTTGACTCCAGGCTGGACCCTTGGTGGGAAATGTCCAGGTCCGAGTGTTCTGCACAGGATACTTCTCTGGGAGCCTGGCGATCCAATGGTGACTGGCTGCTGGAGACCCAGGTCTTACAGAGGCCCCAGCTGAGCGCTGCTTTCCAGGTCCAGGGCCATCCCCTGGTGCCAGAATCACCAGTCTGCCTCAGGCTGGCGATTTTGAGATGGTGGGACATCCCTTGAGAGGGTTTGCCACCAGGAGAGCTGGGCCAGTGCTCAGATAGAGACACAGTTTGGTTCCCGGAGCCCAGCTGGAGATGGGATTAAGACCCATTTTAAGAATTAGCAGTCATTTGGTCTGCAGCAGGGCACACCGCTTTGGGCAGAGTTTTCCTCTCCATCAGTGGAAGTCTTTTTTTTTTTTAAGTCTGGTTTCTTTCAAGTAGAGATAATCCTTTCTACCTGGCCAGACAGCTGAACCGCTTTCATTTTTTTTCGAATTCAGTAATAAATCTGCCAGCCCCGCAGGGCGCGAGCCAAGGGCTCTTTCTAGCTGCCTCGACACAGAGGTCTCATAAAAATGGTGTAAAATGAAAGAGAAAAATGCATATTTCACACTTTGTCTGCTTTGGGTTATGGCGAATCTGAACCCTTCCCCATTCCAAACAGTCGACCTTCCCACAGAGTTCGAGTACCTTCTCCTGGTCTGGAAAAACCATATCTCTGTCTCTCTCCCACACTCTTTCTCCTTCCTCTTCCCTCCAAACCTGAACTTTTTGCTTGAGAGGCAGCAGTGCTCTTTGTAGGTACACTGCACTGGTCCAGGGCTTTCCAGGAGGGAAGGGGCGTAAATGACCCCAGTGCACAAGGGTTGGCCAGTGAATGCACACAAGGGCTGTGCCATCCACTTCCTCTGCCTCTGCATCGCCTCAGTCTGCCGAGATGCTAATTTCTGTAGAATGTATCCATTTGGTTTTCCTCCTGTTGAAAGCTGCCTGTGTCCACTACAGGTCATTTCTTGTCCAAATTGCTAACGTTAACTTGGTTACCACTCAATAGAAACGGCCAACCTTTCCAACGTTCCCTGCCTCTAGTCTTCTGTACAAATCTGCATGCTAGTAAGAACCCTTGTTTACGCCCCCAAACATGCCGTGTTCATTCCCTTTCTGCCCTTTCCCCCACACAATTGTCCTGCATCCATTCTGCTGCTTTCTCTATTCTGCCCAGCTCGGTCCTGTCTGCCTTCAAAGTCCACTTCCTCCTTGAAGTCTTCTTGGATCACCCCAGCCTATAATCCTCAGTCTTCACTCGGTGCTGCTGCTGCTGCTAAGTTGCTTCAGTTGTGTCCAACTCTGTGTGACCCCATAGACGGCAGCCCACCAGGGTTCCCTGTCCCTGGGATTCTCCAGGCAAGAACACTGGAGTGGGTTGCCATCTCCTTCTCCAATGCCTGAAAGTGGAAAGTGAAAGTGAAGTCGCTCAGTCATGTCCAACTCCCAGCGACCCCATGGACTGCAGCCTACCAGGCTCCTCCATCCATGGGATTTTCCAGGCAAGAGTATTGGAGTGAAGTGCCATTGCCTTCTCCACTTCACTCGGTGGTCAGCCACCAAAAGCTCTGATTACTCTCTCCCTTGGTTATCAATCATACTGCTTTTTAAAGACTTTTTTTAAAAAAACTATTGTCATTTTCTTACATAATCATCATTTCTTATTTTATATTTCTTATTCCCCTATTTCCTGATTAGATAATAATGTCTTACCTATAATTCTATCTTTTCCAGAGTCAAACACATAGTAGATGCTTAGTCCAAAAAGAAAAAAAAAAGAATGAATCAAAGTTCCCACATGGGGTGTGGGTGTGTCTCTGGTATGAGACACACAATTTCTTTTTTTAAAAAAATTGAAGCATGGTTGATTTACAGTGTTCTGTTAATTTCTGCTGTGCAGCAAAGTGATTCAGTTATACATATATACATATATATATATACACATTCTTTTTCATATTCTTTTCATTCAAGTTTATTGCAGGATATTGAATATAGTTCCCTGTGCTCTACACTTAGGACCTTGTTGTTTATCCATCCAAAGAAGCCGCCTGCCAATGCAGGAGACGTAAGAGACTCGGATTCAATCCCAGGGTCTTGAAAATCCCCTGAAGGAGGGGGTGGCAACCCACTCCAGTATTCTTGCCTGGAGAATCCCAAGGAGAGAGGAGCCTGGTGGGCTACGGTCCATGGGGTCACAAAGAGTCAGCCATGACTGAAGCGATTCAGCACGCACATGTAATGGTTTACTGGCTTTCTCGTTCTTGATTGGATTAGTAAGCAAGACCATCCACACCTCCAAGGGAAGGGAGAGTCTTGACTTGAAGGGCTGCTGCCCATGAGGGTTTCCTCTTGTTTGGACGATGCTGGGAATCAGGTAACTGTGTCAGGAGCAGCCCCAGGGCTCCCGTCTATGATCACACAGACTGTTGAGATTTTTATGGCAGTGAGAAAAACTAGTGCTTCTGACTGTGTTCCCGCCCTCTGTACCTCCCCGCCTCCTTTACAGCTCTGTATGCACCCCACATGTAGTCTGTATTTAATTTAGAAAAGAGAGTTACTTTGATTTTAACTCCATTTCCTTCGGAACACACTGAGCACCGCCCGGCCTGCCATCTTGCCTCTGCGTTTTGACTCCCACCTCAAGGCCTCTTTACGAATTTGTCTGATTTGTGGTCGTGGTTTGTAGCTCTCACTGATTTCTTTGTTGTTGTTGTTACTGCTGCTGCTACTGTTTCCTTGCAGCTCGATTTCGAGCTGAGCGTTTCAGTAGTAAATATGGTTTACACCAACTCTGTTGGAAATAATGGCATTTATGTGCTGAAGTTATTTCCAAAACCTATGATATGTGTATACAAATAGATCCACGGCAGGGCCCCTAGACCGGGGAGAACAGACTCCATAAAACCTTTGCGATGGAGTATAAACAGGTGTCTGGGACTAGGGCTAGGCCAGGCGGTTCAGAACAAAACTATCTTCCTCCCCCGCTGTTGGCTCTGAGCGGAATCTGAACCATAAATACTTTGCTTTGCGCTGGGGGATGCAGGAGATATTTTTGTGATCATATTTATCGGCAAAATATTCACTTACATTCCTTCATGCATCTCACGTTAAACTTCGCACTTTTTTCTTCACCCACCCTCAATGGTTTTAAACCTTAATTGCCCTGGATTCTGGAATGGAAAAAAAAAAAAGGTGCCAAGAAGCTATGAACTCGGCCTATACAATTGGTGGCCCTCTCTTCCAAACGGCTGCTGGGTTGGGGGATCGTATGGGGTGATGCCTTCTGAACCATGACTCCAAGCTCCATCTCGGGGTCAGTCATAGTAATCCTGGCACAGAGCAGGAACTAAAGAGAGAGTTGGGAACATTGGAAGGGGTCAGTCGGGTTGCTCTTAACGCATGTGGCTCTGGCCTCTGAACTGGGGGGGATGTGAGTTTCTCTTGACTCTGCCCTCAGCTCTGGAGCCCTGAGGGCATCAGATCCCACATTGGACATGGGTCCAGAAGTGGAGGCTACCCCACCGACGACCCCAGGGGATCACCCGGAGGTCCGGAGCCCTGGCTCAGTGGCCTGGGCTCTTTGAGCTAAAGGCACAGGGAAGGATGCTCCGATTGTTCTCCAACTTGTAAATGCCAAGCAGAAATCTTGTTGCAGTTCCTAAATGCCACATTTCCGCGTGTTTATTGTTTCCCCCCCTAACGGGGAAAGATGGTGAATGAACTAATAATTCAGGAGCTGAGAACATGTTTATTTGATTTTTAGAGCTTTAGCAAATACAGTGTGTACAAAACCCGGTGCCAACAGCATGCATAATTCCTCCAGGAACCGGGCTGATAGAAACACAGAGCTTGCGTGCTTCAAAACGGTAACCAATATTTACACATCTGAGTGACTAATCCTCTCCTCTGAGCAGGAGAACAATAGGCAGTAATAGTCAGGTACATTAATGCCGAGCGTGCCTGTCTGGTGACTTGGATATTTTGACACATAATCAAAGTCTGGGGGGGTGGTGGCAGTGGGTGGGGGGAGAGGGGAAGGCTTTTTTCTACCTGTGTAACCCTGCACCAAACAGCGGGTGACAGATGCGCTCGGAAAATGCTGACCCGGTGTGGTTCCAGGCCCTCCCGCCCAAGACTGGCACGTGATTTGCGGCGCTGCGGGAGTTCTGTCGCTGACCTCATTAGCGGCGCGCTTCCTGGCTTGTTAGCATCATATTTGTATAATTTACAGCACCTTCGTTTTTATGGAATGTGTTTCTTGTAGAGTGTAATGGCAGCAATATATTTAACCTATCGTCTTTAGGAAGGCTTTTGCTGGAGGCGGCCTGCAGATAGAGAGGGGACATTTTCTCCTCTCCTGCCTGGGCCATTTCTTCTTTTTTTAAAAAAAACCTTTTATTTGGTACTGGGGTATAGCCAATTAACAGGCAATGCTGTGATAGTTTCAGGTCAAAAGCGAAGGGACTCAACCATACATATCCATGGATCCATTCTCCCCCACACTCCCCTCCCATCCCGGCTGCCACGTAACATTGAGCAGAGTTCCCTGTGCTGTATAGTAGGTCCTTGATGGTTATCTGTTTTAAATATAGCAGCGTGTACATGCCCATCCCAAATTCCCAAACTATCCCTTCCCACCCCACCTCCCCCAAACCTCCCCTCCCCCCTCCCCCGGCAACCATAAGTATGTTCTTTAAATCTGTGAGTCCACTTCTGTTTTATAAGTAAGTTCATCTGAGACCTGGGTTTGATCCCTGGGTTGGGAAGATCCTCTGGAGAAGGGAAAGGCTACCCACTCCAGTATTAACGGCCTGGAGAATTCCATGGACTGTATCGTCCATGGGGTCGCAAAGAGTCGGACATGACTGAGCGACTTTCACCTTCACTTTCATTTGTATCATTTCTTGTTAGATTCCACAAATAAAGGCGTGTCATATGATATTTCTTCTTCTGTGTCTAACTTACTTCACTCAGTATGACAATCTTTAGGTCCATCTATGTTACTGCAAATCCGCCTGGGTGGTTTCTTAAATTTTTATTTTGGCTCTCTTGTCTGTCACATGTGCATGTGCATTTCTACACATATAAATATATGTTTGCAAATGCCTGGAAGACATTAAAGGGGCCTGGATATGTGGTTCTTTCCTGAAGGATTCTCTTTGCTCCCTGGCTGTCTTCAAGGACAGTGGTTTGGGTGGTCATTGAAGGAAGGCCTTGGTGCCTTGCTGTGAGAAGATAAACTTGTAAAATGGAATCAGGGGCCCAGAAAGATTAGATATTGGAGGATGATTTTTTTTAGGGGGGGGGGCTAGGGTGATATAAAGCTGCTGAATGAGGCAGTATCTGAAGGTGAGTTTTCAAGTTGTCATGATCTCCTGCAGGCTTTTGTGTAAAACAACAGGATGGAAAAATGGAAAGTATTGGGTTGGTCAAAAAGTTCATTGGAAGGACTTCCCTGGTGGTCCAGTGGTTAGGACTCAGTGCTTCCAAGGCAGAGGGGGCTCGGGTTCAATCCCTGGTCAGGTAACTAAGATCCCACATGCTGTGTGGTACAGCCAAAAGAAAAAAAGAGTTCATTGGGTCTTTACCATAACATCTTACAGAAAAACCCAAATGAACTTTTTGGCCAACCCAATATATGTCACCTAGAGGTAGATCATCTCCCAAACAAATTCTTACCTTAGAAAAAAATAAATCATATAGGCAAAGATGGGTACCTTCTTTTCCTTCCTGACTTGTGTCAAAAAAAGAGAGAAATGTCTGGGGCCAAATGTTGGAAAAGGGGATGATGTCTGAATTTGAGAGTTTGCTCAGGGAACTTGGTACCAGGGGCTAGGAGATTTGAGCCCAGCACCAGCCCCCCCTGCTAACTGTGACCTCAAGCAAATTGCTTTCCCATCTTAGGCCAGAGCCTCCTCTACCAAATGAAGAGATTGGACCGGACCATCTCTCTCTAGACCCTGATGTTCTAGACTCTTTCTCACTTGTCTAGTCTGTTCCTGAAGGCAGAGAAAGCCAAGGCTGGCGTTCTCATCAACCAAATCATCTAGGCTGTTTTCTCAAGAGTTACCTGGAGTGACCCAGAAGAGGAACACAGGTCTGCAGGAACTGTCAGTGTATCTTAGTTACATCTTCTGACAAGGGGTGAACAGGGTGAAGAGACTAATAATTCAGAAACCAAAGCTGTGATTGGGGGAGTTTGAGAGTTCTAGTGAAAACTGGTGCCAGAGGGTAGAGGACTGTATATCCCCTTCCCACAATCACTTCTTGGCCTTGAAGAGAAACTGACCTCTGGGGCAAGATAAACTGGGAGGCTCTGGACTTTGTCGACCCACCGTAGAATGATAAGAAATTAAGTCTATGAGTAGGACCCGAGGCTCAGGGACAAAGTTTATGCAAGTGGCCAGTCGGGTTAGGGTTCTTGGTGCTGCCTCCCCAACCCCCTACTTCCCAGCTTCCAAAACTTCAGAAATGTTTCTTCTACTCTCTTATCCAATGGCTATACCTCTTTTCACCCGTTTGAGAGGATTTGGGTTCTTAATTTTACTTAAAAGATATGTCCCTAAAATACTGGGATGGCTAGAGTCTATAGTAAAAGGTCTACAAAGGTATGTAGAGCCACAGCTTAAGAAGAATTATTTATTTTTGGCTGCACTGGGTCTTCACTGCTGCCCACAGGCTCTCTCGAGTTGCGGTGAGGGGGCTACTCTCTAGTTGCGGTGCATGGTCTTCTCATTGAGGTGGGTTCTCTTGTTGCAGAGCTCGGGCTCTAGGGCGTGGGCTCAGAAGTTGTGGCACGTGGGTTTAGCTGCTCCCTGGCATATGAGATCTTCCCGGACCACGGATGGAACTGTGTTCTCTGCCTAGGCAGGCAGATTCTTAACCATTGGACCACCAGGGAAGTCCTAGAGCCGCAATGAGAACGTATGCTTCTACTCAAAATTTAAATGCACCGGAGTTACTGGCTATTTGCAAGTGCCTAATGGTGAATCCTTTGGTAAAGAAAAATAATTGTTTTGTAAAGTCTGATTTGAACTTAGCTGAATCCTGAAATATTCATTGAACATCCGTTGATGTTCAATGTTTGATGTTCAATTTTCATTTTTGAGGATTTCATGTTTGAGGATTCAAACAAAAATTGTATAATATTCCTGTCTTCAAGGAGCTTTTATTCTAACTTTCTGATAGGGATTTGCCTATCTTTTGTATACACATACTAATGCATATCATAAAATGTAGACAGCTTCAACAGCCAGCATCCACTAATTTGGTTGGTTTCAAAACTCTGCAAAAATTATATCATTATTATAAATATTTCTTCAAAAACTCTTATTAGTTGCACTTGACTGATTTGGTGACCAACCAACTTGTCTAATATGATGATGAAAAGGGTTTGTGAACCTGGACTCAGATGAGTGAAGCAGATAAGTGGTTGCATTGTCTCTCTCCCTTCTGTTAAAACAGAAGCTGCATTTTTTTCTTTCTTCAGCTCATCCCATCATCTTTCACCTTCTTATGGTGTAGATCCATGACTTACATGCATGCTTTCCTTTTTTTTAAAGAAAAAAAAAACACAACTTCCGTTTTGTATTTTTTGTTTCTGGCTGTGCTGGGTCTTTGTCGCTGTGTGCAGGCTTTCTCTAGTTGTGATAAGCAAGGGCTAGTCTCTAGTTCTGTCGCACAGGCTTCTCATTGCAGTTGCTTCTCTTGCTGCATAGCTTGTACTCTAGGGCATTCGGGCTTTAGTAATTGCAGTGCCTGGCCCCAGCAGTTGTGGGACATGGGCTTAGTTGCTCTGTGGCATGTTTAACCTTCCCAGACCAGGGATCAAACCCTCATCTCCTGCATTGGCAGGTGGACTCTAAACCACTGGACCACCGGGGAAGTCCCATGCTTTCCTTTATTTTGGCATTAATGCACATTCAAATCTCTTCCATCTTGAAAAATGCTGCCTCTGCCATCATCTCTAGACTAGTTACCTTTTTATATTTCTCTTTCTAGCCACAACTTTCTTAATGTCTATGGAGCACTGTATGGTATATTATATATGAAGAATAGGTGGCAAGAATATACAGAACTATACAAAAAAGATCTTCATGACCCACATAACCACAATGGTGTGATCACTCACCTAGAGCCAGACATCCTGGAATGTGAAGTCAAGTGGGCCTTAGGAAGCATCACTGTGAACAAATCTAGTGGAGGTGATGGAATTACAGGTGAGCTATTTAAAATCCTAAAAGGTGATACCGTGAAAGTGCTGCACTCAATATGCCAGCAAATCTGGAAAACTCAGCAGTGGCCACAGGCCGGAAAAGGTCAGCTTGCATTCAAATCCCAAAGAAAGGCAATGCCAAAGAATACTTAAACTATCACACAATTGCAATCATCTCACACGCTAGTAAAGTAATGCTCAAAATTCTCCAAGCCAGGCTTCAACAGTACATGAACTGGGAGCTTCCAGATGTTCAAGCTAGATTTAGAAAAGGCAGAGGAACCAGAGATCAAATTGCCAACATCCACTGGATCATCAAAAAAGCAAGAGAATTCCAGAAAAACATCTACTTCTGCTTTATTGACTATGCCAAAGCCTTTGACTGTGTGGATCACAACAAACTGTGGAAAATCTTCAAGAGATGGGAATACTAGGTCACCTGACCTGCCTCCTGAGAGATCTGCATGCAAGTCAAGAAGCAACAGCTAGTACTGGACATGGAACAACAGACTGGTTCCAAATCGGGAAAGGAGTACGTCAAGGCTGTATACTGTCACCCTGCTTATTTACCTTTTATGTAGAGTACATCATGAGAAACACTGGGCTGGATGAAGCACAAACTGGAATCAAAATTGCTGGGAGAAATATCAATAACCTCAGATACACAGATGACACCACCCTTACACAGAAAGTGAAGAAGAACTAAAGAGCCTCTTGATGAAAGTGAAAGAAGAGAGTGAAAAAGTTGGCTTAAAATTCAACATTCAGAAAACTAAGATCATGGCATCCAGGCCCATCTCTTTATGGCCAATAGATGGAGAAACAGTGAAAACAGTGACAGACTTTATTTTTCTGGGCTCCAAAATCACTGCAGATGGTGACTGCAGCCATGAAATTAAAAGATGCTTGGAAGAAAAGCTATGAGCAGCCTAGATAGCATATTAAAAAGCAGAGACATTACTTTGCCAACAAAGGTCCATCTAGTCAAAGCTATGATTTTTCCAGTAGTCATGTATGGATGTGAGAGTTGGACTATAAAGAAAGCTGAGTGCTGAAGAATTGATGCTTTTGAACTGTGGTGTTGGAGAAGACTCCTTAGAGTCCCTTGGACTCCAAGGAGATCCAACCAGTCCATCCTAAAGGAAATCAGTCCTAAATATTCTTTGGAGGACTGGTGTTGAAGCTGAAACTCCAAAACTTTCGCCACCTGATGTGAAGAACTGACTCACTGGAAAAGACCCTGATGCTGGGAAAGATTGAAGGCAGGAGGAGAAGGGGATGACAGAGGATGAGATGGTTGGATGGCATCACTGACTTGATGGACATGAGTTTAAGCAAGCTTTGGGAGTTGGTGATGACAGGGAAGCCTGGCGTGCCACAATCTATGGGGTAGCAAAGAGTCGGACATGACTGAGCACCTGAACTGACTGATGGTATATTCATCACTTCCATCAACTCTCAGTACGGTTGGGTATGGCTTCTGCTTTCCTGTGCCCTTGAAGCCTCTCCCCAAGGTCATCAATGACCTCCACGACACTAACTCACTGGATGCTTACCTTAAGTGTCCCCTTCCCCATCATTGCCCAGTCCATTCTGGAACATCATAGTCTCCTGGGGGCTTCTCACTTTTCCATTGTTTCTCAGTCTGGGTTTGGGTACCTGACCCTTTTGGAGTCCTAGCATTTTGACCAAGATTTCTCACTCTGTTTCCTTTCATGCCCAGATTATTTTTTCTCTTTGCCACAGTTTCAGCAGACTGATATTCTGAGGACTTTCCAACTCTTGAGACTCTCTATCCAACTTTCTACCAGATACCTCCACTCGGCTACTTGACTGTAACAAAGAGAATATAAAATCAAGTGACTCAAGTGCTACTGAAATTCATTTCTCTTTCATACCACAGTCCAGAGTTTCTGGCCAATCTGCGGAGGGCAGGTAACTCCACAACGTTGACTTAGGTTTTTCCTATCCTCAGACTTCACCATCAAGGGTAACTGTCCTCTTCCACAGGGTGACAGTGTCTGAAAGGCACTGTGACCCAGCAGGCAGAAAAGGGGATGAGGAAGCGGAGGGCCACCAGCTTCTGTTTCGGGATGTGAGAGAGTGGTTGTCCATGGTACTGACACATCCAGCCCACGTGGCCATGCCTCGTTGCCAATTAAGCTGAAGACTGTGGTTCCACATCCATCCACCATTGAATGATAAGAAATGAAGCACATTTATTCAAATGACCCAAGGCACAAGGACCAAGTTTATCCAACAGACTGGTCAGATCAAGGTTCTTTGCCCCTTCCCTTTCCCTCCCCCCAAGTGCCTGGATATACTATTTGGGGGACAGCTGGCAATATCTGCCATAGGCACCTCAAACTTAACATCTCCAGAACTCACCATCTTCCCCTCACACCTGCTCCTTCTGTAGTTTCCGCTCCTGGAAAATATCATCTCCTACCCAGTGGCTTCAACCAGAAACCAGGACTCCTTCTTTAGTTCTGTCTTCCCTTGTTGCCGCACGTCTAACCTTCCTTTGTTTTTTACGGTGTTTTAATCCTCTTTTATTCTACATTTCACTTGAGGTTTCCATTTTTGATATCAGATTTTTAATATGTATGTGTTCTTTGAGTGCGCTTTCTTTCAACAGAGTCTGTTAAAGAAATTTTTTTCCTTTTTTGCGTTTGTGTGGTGTCTTTTACCTAAGGGCATTTATGCCATTTTATTTGTTTTGGCCTTTATTTTACTTATTTATTTTATTGGAGTGTAATTGCTTTACAGTGTTGTTAGTTTCTGCTCTACAACAGTGAATCAGCTCCATGTATACACACATCCCCTTCCTCTTGAGCCTTACCCACAGCTCCTGCCACCCCCTAGGTCCTCACAGAGCACCAGGCTGAGCTCCCTGTGTTGTACGGCAGCCTCCCACTAGCTGTCTATTTTACACATGGCGGCATACATCTGTCAATGCTAGTCTCTCCATTCATTCCACTCTCCCCTCTTCCTCCATGCCCACAAGTGCGTTCTCTATGTCTATGTCTCCATTCCTGACTTAGAAATTGGTTCATCAGTACCATTTTCTAGACTTCATCCTCTGACTCTGGTCCTTTCCATCTCTTAAATATTTTGGATCCAGATCTTTATCCTGTTGTCCTGGAAACAGATCTTTATCCTGTTGTCACCAGCGTAGTGTAACACTCCGTAGTCTCTTCCTTCCATCATTCTGATAGACTTTTAACTGGCCTTCAGGTTTATTTCCCATTCCATGGTTAATGTTACCTATGAAAATGGAAGTATGATAATATTACACCAGCTGAAAGTTCTTTGATGGCTTTTCATGAAGTCCAGTTTGTGACCTGCTTTAGGAGGTACAGTGTGATGTCACCTCTGCCAGTGTCACCAGGCTGATCTCATTCCTCTCTGATCTAGGTTCTCTCTGGTCCTGATACACTGGGTTTATTTTATCTTCTAAAACTGGCAACATCACCCCTTGATTCTGGTCTTTCAAATACACTACACTCGTTGTTGGAACACTCTTTCCCTCTAAGCGTGCCACCTACTATTTCTCCTGGACCTCAGTTTGGGGATGGTTTTCTCAATGGCGAAATGGATAGCAACTCCATCAGGGGAAGGTGCTGCCCCCGAGGGAAGATCTTAACTCTGGGTGAGGAAGTTCTTCCTCCCTAAATTCTTCAAGACCTGTAAGTCTGATGATTCTGTGAGAGGAAGTGTTTGCCTGATCTGAGGGTCTTGTGTTATCTTTTGATTAATTTCAGGGTTATCTGTAGGTATGTAAAGCAGCTAGGATGAGTTCTTGGACATAATAGGTACTCAATAATTGGTGGTTATTATTGAGATAAAGCAGCCAACTGCAAAGAAAGTGCAGAGACATGATGTTGAAACCCAATGATGACACTTATTAAGTGGCAAAATAGCTTTCTGCTGGTGAGCAAGTTATCGAAACTTTCTGATCTTAAGGTTCTCATCTGTAAAAAGAATAGCAATTACTATGAGGCAGGTCCTTCTTATCATTATGACAACTTTGAATGCTCAATTTATAGGTAAGTTAACCAAGGCTCACAGATGCTAAGCAATTTTCCTTAGGAGGGGGTCATTTAGTCTGTGTCAAAGCCAGGCCTATCCAGCTCTAACACCCGATTATTTTCCACTTTGTAACACTGCTCATGTAAAATAGAGATGACAAAAACGCTGAGTCCTTGTAATATTAGAGTCAGTGCACGGCATGTACTTGGAACTCAAAATAGTGTCTATAATTATTAATTATGCCTCAGGTGGTCAGAACAACCTATAGTATCTTCATATTAATCAGAGTTGGATGAGCTTTGACATGAACTAACCATTAAGAGCCCTGGTAGAAATTTTCTCTTTGGCATATGGTGGATACCCAATAAATGCTTGTTGACACGTTAAAGATCCAGTAATGTCTGCATTTATAGTTGAATTCTGTTCCTTCCTTGCCCTTACCACAAATACACCTCTTTCACCCTTGAAAGTTTTGGGAAGTTCTGTGAAATACAGTGGGACAAGGATCTATGAGACATGGTCTTGTTGAAACAGTTGGCTTTTTTTTTTTTGCCCTCTCAAAATACGCTGGGAGAATTCTACTTTTGGCATGGCCAAGTAGGTTTCTATCAGATAAATGTTCCTTTTTTTTTTCTTTTAAAAATTGGAATATAATTGCTTTACAATGCTGTGTTAGTTTCCACTGTACAACAGTGTGAATCAGCTGCAGGTATAGGTACATTCCCCTCCTTCTTGAGCCTCCCTTCCACTCCCCACACCCCACCCCTCTCGGTCATCACAGAGTTGAGCTCCTTGTGCTTCCCACTAGCTATCTATTTTACACATGGTCAGACTAACCTCCTTTAAACAGACAATAACCATAAACCCTGTACAAAAAACCCAGACAACCCCTCACAAAACCCCCAAAACCAAAGCAAAACAAACAACCCCCCCCCCCAAAACCAGCCTCCTGAAGGCGCAGTTAACAAGTGGAAGAAAGGAATAATATGGGATAAGCCTCCCATTTATTATGGCCATTGGCTGTAGTCACATGGGGTAGCTGAAGTGCCTATAGAAAACCAGAAGTCTTTTTGGCCTAAAGAACTAGATGACAGAGTTTGGGGCAACCACAGCTGCTAAATATAAAATCTTCCCAGATCTATGGGTCAAGCATGCACTAGGTAGAACTCAAGCAGCTCAGCTAAAAATAGCAGAACTGAGATTTGAGCTGCCACCCAAGAGACAGAATTTGCAATTTGTGTCTAGCCAACTTTATTGCCTTAATTGTTATTACAACACAATGAAAAATTAATAATAACAACTTGCCACTCTTCAGCAGAATGTAACAGAATTCAGAGTACGCACAATACAACATTCACAATATCCAGAATATAATCAAAACTGTTAGGCACAGAAAGATCTAGAAAAGTGTCACTTGTTTTCAAGAGAAAATAATACCAGTAAAGATGAACCCCTACTTGACCCAAATGTTGGAAATAGTAGACAAAGATTTTAAAGTACTTATTATAACTATACTAATTATGTGAGAGAAAATATACTACAAATAAATGAAAAAAAAATAAAACCTCAGTGGAAAAATTTACAAATTGTTAAAAAGACCAATCAGAAATAAAATAGAAATAAAGGATAAAATATTTGAAGTCAAATTCACTGAACGGACTTAAAAGCAGAATGGGGATGATAGAGGAAGAGTCAGTGAACTGGAAGATAGACTCATAACTTATTCAATCTTAACAACAGAAAGGAAAAAGCAGACAAAAAAGAATGGAACCTCAGATATCTAAGACATCAAAATACCTAACATATGTTTGATAAGAGTTTCCAAAGAAGAGAGAGAGCAGTGCAAAAGAAAAATTTGAAGCCTGGAGCAAATATATTCCAAATTCAATGAAAGACACATTGATTCATTCAAGAATCTCAGCAAACGCCAAACAGGATAGATGTGAAGCAAACCATACCGTGGACCATCATAGAAAGGAAAAACCAAAGGATAAAGGGAAAATCTTGAAAGCAGACAGATAAAAAGCACTCGCTGTATACAGGGAGATGATGCTTTGGTGGAGGTGAGAAAATAAAGCAAGGTCATGTTTCGAGTGGTTAAAAAAACCGACAAATGTGAGAGAAAGAACGGGGAGGAGGAGTGGACTGCTGAGGACGATGCGGGAGACAAATCTATGTGGGGTGAAGGGTGGGGATGAGGAGTGTGCGGGTTGTGGTGGTCACGGCGAGGGGAGTCAGATCCGGAAGGCCAGGCAGAGAAGTTCCACGTCAAACAAGGGGTAGGGACTTCCCAGGTCTGGCCAGGGAAGAGCACCTATGAGTTTCTTTCCCAGCTGGACCACCTCCCACCTCTTGCGGGATGCAGGGGCGGAGCCCGCCCAGTGCTCCCTGGCTCCTGGCCCCGCCCCCCAGGGAGCCTGGTCCAACTGATCAGCACGCCCCCAAGGATGGACTCCAAGGATGGCCAGTGCAGCCTGGCCAACCAGTCGGCCGGCTCATCACACTTTTCTCCAACTCCCCTCGGTACGTCTTTCCCTTCAATTCAGCTCAGCTCAGCCCATCTCGTGTCGCGGTCCCTCCTCCCCTTTATCCAGGCCAGTGCAAACCATCTCCCTCGGCAAGGAAGTTGGGGTTTAGGTGGCCTTCTCTCTGCTGCTGGTTTTCAGCAGAGAACCGGCCTCTCGGGCTTCTAGTCCTCAGAACAGCGCATGTCCGGCCTCCCCCATCTCTCCCACGATTGGACCAGCCCAGCACACACTCTAGCTTCCCCTTCCAACAGTTCTATTAGTTCAGTCCTGACCAAGAGAACTCAGAGCATCATCTGCGCCTCCTTGTTCTAGCTCGCTTCTGCTCCACTACCTTGCTTTTGTTACCCAAACGCTCTCGCCCTCTCTTTCCCCTTACAAATGGCTTTGCAGCAGCCCTGGGAGTGCGCGGCAGCACCGATAATGTCTCCATGGTTCCTTGTTAGCTGCACTCTAAGCAGGAAAGTGACTGGCCCTGACAATGTAATTTACATCGCTGTATAAAACTATCTGTGGAAGCCAAGCTAATTTGTGCCAGATTAGGCTATTTGTCTCAGCCACTGTCTAGCCGCACAATCTATCAGAAGGCTGTTTTCAAATATCGCTCTTCAAGCGTGCCCTTGAGAGGCAGAAATTGATTGGGATCTTAGAGAGCAAAATTACAGCAATAACTTAAAAGAAACAATAATTACTGAATCATACCAGTGTCAGCACTCTGCAAAACACGAAATAGCCATCAAACCCCAATCCAATATATTCCGAAGCGAATTTATTGAATGGAAAAAGCAGTTGAGTGAGGGTTTTTCGGCGCCCCCCTCCCCTTCCCCTGTACATATGGTTATCTCAAAACCGCAAGTGAACGAGTCGATAACTCTTGTCATTGACTGCTCCATTTTCTCGGAGTCAGGGCCGATCCATTAGCCGTCTCTGCTGCACCCTCTCCCTTGCCTCCTCTTTCCTTCTCCATCGCCTCTATTCATTTGCTGGGCTCTGCTCTTCAAGCAAACAAACATGTATAACTAATCATCTGTTAAAATGCAGAGGGCCCCTCATAAATCTCCACAGCTGAAATACTTTAATGGGTAATTAATTGATCCTGTTCCAGAGGAGTAATAAGATAATAAATTAGACAATATTTCACTCAGTCGTGTCAGGCTCCTAGCTAATGGTGCTGTAGGGCTCAGCTGAAGGATAATAAATTAGCCAGAAATTAACTGCTAAGAGCTTTCTGCAGAGAAATCGGCTGACAAGTGAGTCTCCCGTGATGCAGGGCCGGACTGAGGTGGCGGTGATCTCTGTGAATGTGAACCCGGGTCTCTGGGGGGCGGGGAGGGTGTGAGGTTATGATCTGGATCCAAGAGACCCTGATGTGTGAGGGCTGTGAGGGTGCCCCCTGAACTTTGCACACCCGGTGGGTTCTAGGAGCTGACAACTCATGCCCTTGTGAGCTCTTGAATAGTTTTCTCCCACGAGTCACTGGACTCATTGAGTTTTTATGGGTTTCACCCACTCTTGACCAGTATAGCTATCAAACACTCAGAGCCACCAGCTCCATCAGCTGCTCTCTAAGCAAGTATGCAGACACAGAATGAGCCTTCGTGAAAAAGAGACCCACATTTTTGTCACAAACAAGGGTTTCATAAAAGTTAAGTAGAAAAAAAAAGAGTAGGGAGAGAAGGTGTGAATTCCATTTTTTAACAGGTAAGAAATATTTCTTTCAGGGTAGGAGGGAGAATGGGCTTCCCTGGTGGCTCAGATGGTAAAGAATCCACCTGCAGTGCAGGAGGACTGGGTTCGATCTGTGGGTTGGGAAGATTCCCTGGAGGAGGGTATGGCAGCCCACTCCAGTACTCTTGCCTGGAGAATCCCCATGGACAGAGGAGCCTGGCGGTCTATAGTCCATGGGGTCGCAAAGAGTCGGACACGACTGAACGACTAAGCAAAACACAGCACACAGGAGGGAAAATACCTCTTGGTTTTATTAAGGAAGTCAGGGAGGGTGGTGATAATTCATAGCTAAGATAAGAACTTAGACCTGGAAGGTTGGGTGGGCCTTTGCTGGAAGACATGGGAAGTCCGTTTCCTCACATAGGAAGCGTGTTGAATAGGAGTGAGAGGTGGGAGGGGAACTCAGTATACAGTGAAGCATTGGGGCTATGAGGTCATTTGAACTCCCCTCTGCTCTTTACTAGTTGTGTGACCTTGTCTAGGTTACTTAACTACTCTGAGCTTTGGTTTGCTCACCAGTAAAATGGTGTTAGGATGAATCAGTGAAATATACATGAGACGCTTCTGGTTTTATATCTCACCCCCAGGAGGTGCTACATTAATGTTGGTTATGATATAGCGGGCAGTGGGCAGGTTAGTATTGATAAGCAAAGAAGGTGAAGAAATGAGAAGAAATGAGAAATGAGAAGAGTTGGCATTGGGCAACAGTGGGCTGCTCCTCTTTGTCTAGAATAAGGACCAGATCACCCCACCTCCACCTGAAAGATGGTCCAAACTGATGTGCGCTCACCTTCTGCCAGACCACTCCTGATTGCTATGGGAAATGTGGGTGGATCAATCTTCTGAGTCATGATGAATGTGGCAGTATAGGTTGAAGGCATATCAGAGCTTGATTATTTAAATGAGGAAATGCATGCAAGACACAGAGCCAGTGCTGGTCACTGTATCAATGGCAGGGTTCAATCAGTCAGTTCGGTCGCTCAGTTGTGTCTCTTTGCGACCCCATGAATCGCAGCACGCCAGGCCTCCCTGTCCATCACCAACTCCCAGAGCTTACCCAAACTCATGTCCATTGAGTCAGCGATGCCATCCAGCCATCTCATCCTCTGTCATCCCCTTCTCCTCCTGACCTCAATCCCTCCCGGCATCAGGATCTTTTCCAATGAGTCAGACTCTTCTCATGAGGTGGCCAAAGTATTGGAGTTTCAGCTTCAGCATCAGCCCTTCCAATGAACACCCAGGACTGATCTCCTTTAGGATGGACTGGTTGGATCTCCTTGCAGTCTAAGGGACTCTCAAGAATCTTCTCCAACACCACAGTTCAGAAGCATCAATTCTTTGGTGCTCAGCTTTCTTCACAGTCCAATTCTCACATCCATATGTGACTACTGAAAAAACCATAGCCTTGACTAGATGGACCTTTGTTGGCAGAGTAATGTCTCTGCTTTTTAATGTGCTATCTAGGTTGGGCATAACTTTCCTTCCAAGGAGTAAGTGTCTTTTAATTTCATGGCTGTAGTCACCATCTGCAGATTTTCGAGCCCTGAAAAATAGTCAACCATGGTCTCCACTGTTTCTCCATCTATTGGCCATGAAGTGATGGGACCAGATGCCATGATCTTAGTTTTCTGAATGTTGAGCTTTAAGCCAACTTTTTCACTCTCCTCTTTGGCTTTCATCAAGAGGTTTTTTTAGTTCCTCTTCACTTTCTGCCATAAGGGTGGTGTCATCTGCATATCTGAAGTTATTGATATTTCTCTCGGCAATCTTGATTCCAGCTTGTGCTTCTTCCAGCCCAGTGTTTCTCATGATGTACTCTGCATATAAGTTAAATAAGCAAAGTGACAATATACAGCCTTGAAGTACTCCTTTTCCTATTTGGAACCAGTCTGTTGTTCCATGTCCAGTTCTAACTGTTGCTTCCTGACCTGCATATAGGTTTCTCAAGAGGCAGGGCAGGTGGTCTGGTATTCCCATCTCTTATGTTACTGGATAACAGTGGAGAAATAACTTCAGAAAGAATGAAGGGATGGGCCCAAATAAAAAAAAAATACCCAGTTGTGGATGTGACTGGTGATAGAAGCAAGGTCCAATGCTGTAAAGAGCAATATTGCATAGGAACCTGGAATGTTAGGTCCATGAATCAAGGCAAATTGGAAGTGGTCAAATAGGAGATGGCAAGAGTGAATGTTGACATTCTAGGAATCAGCAAACTAAAATGGACTGGAATGGGTGAATTTAACTCAGATGACCATTATATCTACTACTGTGGGCAGGAATCCCTTAGAAGAAATGGGGTAGCCATCATGGTCAACAAAAGAGTCCAAAATGCAGTACTTGAATGCAAACTCAAAAATGACAGAATGATCTCTATTTGTTTCCAAGACAAACCATTCAACATCATGGTAATCCAAGCCTATGCCCAACAAGTGATGCTGAAGAAGCTCTATGAAGACCTACAAGACCTTTTAGAACTAATACTAAAAAAGATATCCTTTTCATTATAGGGGACTGGAATGCAAAACTAGGAAGTCAAGAAACACCTGGAGTAACAGGTAAATTTGTCCTTGGAGGTCGGAATGAAGCAGGGCAAAGGCTAATAGAGTTTTGTCAAGAGAACGCACTGGTCATAGGAAACACCCTCTTCCAACAACACAAGAGAAGGCTCTACACATGGACATCACCAGATGGTCAACACTGAAATCAGATTGATTATATTCTTTGCAGTCAAAGATGGAGAAGCTATACCATCAGCAAAAACAAGATTGGGAGCTGACTGTGGCTCAGATCATGAACTCCTTATTACAAAATTCAGACTTAAATTGAAGAAAGTAGGGAAAACCACTAGACCATTCAGGTATGACCTAAATCAAATCCCTTATGACTATACAGTGGAAGTGAGAATAGATTTAAGGGAGTAGATCTGATAGACCGAGTGCATGATGAACTATGGATGGAGGTTCATAACATTGTACAGGAGACAGGGATCAAGACCATCCCCATGGAAAAGAAATGCAAAAAAGCAAAATGGCTGTCTGAGGAGGCCTTACAAATAGCTGTGAAAAGAAGGGAAGTGAAAAGCAAAGGAGAAAAGGAAAGATATTCCCATTTGAATGCAGAATTCCAAAGGATAGCAAGGAGAGATAAGAAAGACTTCCTCAGCAATCATTGCAAAGAAATAGAGGAAAACAATAGACTGGGAAAGACTAGAGATATCTTCAAGAAAATTAAAGATACCAAGGGAACATTTCATGCAAAGATGGGTTTGATAAAGGACAGAAATTGTATGGACCTAACAGAAGTAGAAGATATTAAGACAAGGTGGCAAGAATACACAGAAGAACTGTACAAAAAAAGATCTTCACGACCCAGATAATCACAATGGTGTGATCACTCAACTAGAGCCAGATATCCTGGAATGTGAAGTCAAGTGGGCCTTAGAAAGCATCACTATGAACAAAGCTAGTGGAGGTGATGGAATTCCATTTGAGCTATTTCAAATCCTGAAAGATGATGCTGTGAAAGTGCTACACTCAACATGCCAGCAAATTTGGAAAACTCAGCAGTGGCCACAGGACTGGAAAAGGTCAGTTTTCATTTCAATCCCAAAGAAAGGCAATGCCAAAGAATGCTCAAACTACTGCACAATTGCACTCATCTCACACACTAGGAAAATAGTGCTCAAAATTCTCCAAGCCAGGCTTCAGCAATATGTGAACCATGAACTTCCAGAAGTTCAAGCTGGTTTTAGAAAAGTCAGAGGAAGCAGAGATCAAATTGCCAACATCCACTGGATCATCGAAGAAGCAAGAGAGTTCCAGACAGACATCTATTTCTGCTTTATTGACTATGGCAGGGTTACTGAGTCCCAAGTTCACATGACTTGCTGTATAATAGGACAATAAATTGAGGGATGAGTTGTTGGGGCAAAGAATAGTGACTTTATTCAGAAAGCCAGTAGACCAAGAAGATGGTGGACTAGTGTCCCAAAGAACCATCTTACCTGAGTTAGAATTCAGGCTTATTTTATGCTAAAATGGGAGGAGCTATGGTTGGTTGTTGCAAACTTCTTGGTGTAGGAATCCTTTTTTCTTGCAGCTGTCCACACTGGTCAGGTCACTGATGTTCCTGTAAACCTCCAGCAAGACAAAGGTCATTCTCTGTTCTGCAACTTTTTTCTCTATATGAATGTGAAAGTGCTAGGCCTTTAAAAGTCAGAGCCTTGAGAATGGGCTATTTTATATATTTCAGGCTGTTAGCAACATTCTTACCTCAAAAACAATAGAAAACAAAGGCTAAAGAAAAAGAAACAGATCCAATATGGAGTCAGATTTGTTCTTCCCTATTAGAGTGGTAGTTTTAGTATCCCCTTGCCTGGGTCTCCCTGCTCTGCATCTTCCTGGTTGGCCATCATTGTGGGGAAGACAAGGCCTTGCACAGTCCATGATAGGCTCAGGGCAGCTGGAAATGCCTTGGGCAATGCAGTAATGTTCTAACTCAGAGGGAGAAGCAGAGTCCCTTTCAGGACCTAGAGCCCTGAAGGGCCACCAGCAGAACAGGTTCAGTGGCGAACTGCACTCTGTGTAAAAGCAGGCATTTCCCCAAGTAGAAAAGGCAGAGTAACACAGAGTCCATTAACTGATACTCATTTTAAAAATAAACATGTGCTCATCCATCCTCTACTCCTTTATGTAGGATGACTTCCTGGCTCCGGTCAGCTTGTGCTCTTCCTATTTCACTATGAAGGCCTAGTTCTTTGTACCTTTGACCTCAGAGCTGGAAGAGAGGCTGAGGTCACTGGTCTACCTGTCCCAGATTACTTGTTCTGGGTCTTGGATCACACAGGCCGAGGAATGGCTGAAATTATTTCTGGGCCAGTGGGACAGCATTTTAGATCCTCGGTGATTTTTATATGAGCCCAAGCCTTCTCTTTTTTACAGGCCAAACTTGCCCAGCTCCTCAGACCATTATGTGTGTGCCATTTCCTCTTGTTTTTACTGTGAAAGAAAAATGTAAAAAGAGAGGTATCCTGCACGTATATGCAACTTGATTAATCATCATCAAGTGAATACCCATGGATGGGTGAAACTTGAGTTTCTTTCGCGTGTGTGTGTGTGTGTGTGTGTGTGTGTGTGTGTGTGCGCGCGCGCGCGCGCACGCTAAGTCACTTCAGTTGGGTCCAATTCTTTGTGACCCTGTGGACTGTAGCCTGCCAGGCTCCTCTGTCCATGGGATTCTCCAGGAAAGCATACTGGAGTGGGTTGCCATGGCTTCCTCTGGGGGTCTTCCCAACCCAGGGATTGAACCGGCATCTCTTATGTCTCCTAAATTGGCAGGCGAGTTCTTTACTGCTAGCACCACCACTTGCCCTTTCTCTGGAGTAACTACCCTGACTTCTATGAAAACCATTTCTTTTGTTTTCCTTCATAGACTTATAATTTATTTATTCCCAAGCTGTAGGGTTTAGTTTTGCCAACAGTCTTGACACTGTATGTATTTTTTTGTGCCTTCATATATTAATGAAATTCACCCACATGAATCTTGTTGCCACAGCTTGTTCATTATTCTTGATATGTGGGTTATATACATTTTGTATGTATCAATGGATATAATTTTATTGATCTGTAATCATTTATTAGTGATTCCACTGTATGGATATACCGTCGTCTACTCGCGTGATCTGTCAAGTACGGGTTTTTGTGTTGTTTCCGGTTTCAGACCAGGTGAACAAACAGGGCCGCGACAGCCATAATCTCAAAACACACGGGGACATGTCACTGGGATGTGGACCTAGGAGTGGAAGGCTGCATCACATGGCGGGTACACCTCCACCTTCACCCATCTGGTGTCCAGAATGATTGTCTAAGTTTCACGACACAGTCAAGAGGTGCGCTTGTTCCTGTGGGAGACTCAAAGATGGCGGCAGGGATCCCCTTTCTAGAAATTCTTGCTGCTCAGCTCAGCCACTTCCGGTTGGCCCCGCACAGAGGCCTTTACCCTAAAACATGCCTGCCCAGGGCTGTCTGCATCCGGGGCGTGTGGAGCTCCGCTGTGCTGAGTCGCTCAGTTGTGTCCGACTCTTTGCGACCCCATGGACTGTGACCCGCCATGCTGAAGGGTGGGGAGCAAAGGCATGACTGGTGGATGGGCTCCACAGCGCCCCCTCAAGGCTCTGTTCCACCAGCACCTTTCTCCTCAGCTCGCCTGCTTCTTCCGGTGCATTTATCAGAGGCTCGTGCTTCGTAAACTCCTCACACACCAGGTTCCATGTTAGAGCAGCGCCCGGAGCCGCTCACCCCATTTGTGAGTGCTCCCGCCGCTCCTCCTCCTCCTCACCAGCGCTTCGTATCGACGGACTTAAAATTTTGTCAATCTGGTCACTTTTAAAGGATATCTCATTGTGTTCTCAGGCACATTTCCTTAGTTAAAATTTCAGAAATCGGATTTATTGAGATGTAATCTACATACTGTAAAGCACCTCCTTGTGAGCAGTTTGATGCCTGTGGACAACCGTATACCCGTCATGTATTCTCCACCAGAAGCAAGACATAGAGCATGTCCATCCCCCAAACGTTCCCTCAGGGGCCTCTGCAGCTACTCTCTGTCCCGTCACCCACCCCATCACTCATCTGTTTTCTGTCACTATAGGTCTGCCTCTTCCAGGTGTTCGATAAATGGAATTATCCGGAAAAGACTTTTTTGTGTGTGTCGGGCTTCTTCTGCTTTGCAGAATGCTTTTGAGACTCATCTATGCTGTTGGATATATGGATAGTTTGTTCCTTTTCGCTGCTGTCTAGTATTCAGTTTTATGAATGCATTCCAATAGATCCCTTCTCCTTTTGAAGGGAATTTGGAACGTTTCTGGTTTTTGGCAATTATGAATAAAGCTCTGCAGACGTATTAGTACAAATATTTTTGGGGGTATATGGTTTCATTTCTCTTGGACAAATATGTAGGAGTGGCATTGCTGGGTCATAGGATAGGTGTAATTTTGACTTTAGAAGAAACCATTGAGCAGTTCTCTAGTGGTTTCTCCATTTTACACTTTATGTATTAGTGGTTTGTAAGAGTTCTGATTGCTTCCCACCCTTGCCAACACTTGGTATATTTTGTCTTTTTTTTTTTCATTTATTTTTATTAGTTGGAGGCTAATTACAATATTGTAGTGGTATTTTGTCCTTTTAATTTGAGCTATTATAGTGTTTGTAGTGATATTTTATTTTCATTTACATTTCCATGGTGGCCGATGATATTGAGCATCTTTTAACATGCTTATTGGCCATTTCTGTGTTCACTTTGGTAAAGCATATGTTTAAATCTTTTACCTAAAAAAAAAAAAAAATCTTTTACCTATTAAAAAAGTTTAACTGCTTTCTTATAATGCTCTTGTTAGGAATCAAGAGTTTTCTGTATATTCTGGACAAATTCTTAACAGATATGTGTTTTGCAAATACTTTCTCCTGGCCCATGGCTAATATTTTATTTTCTTAAGAGTGTCTTTTAAAGTGGAGCCTTTAATTTTGATGAAGTCCAATTTATTGATTTTTTAATACTTTGAGTTTTTTGTGCCGTATCTAAATTTTTTTTGTTTTTTTTTTGCTTACCCAAGTCGCAAGTTTTTTCTTATTTTTTTCTCAAGGTTTTATAGCTTTACTTTGTAATTGTGCTTAAGTTTGTGTTTTGTTGATTTCTAGTGAGAATAAGTGATTTTTCATAAGTTTTTTTGCCATATGAATTTCCTATTTATTGACATGCTGAAGTCTTTTGCCCATTTTTCTATAAAGTTTTTACTACCTTATTGATTTGTAGGAGTCTTTGTATATTCTGGAGAGTGTCCTTTGTTAGTTTTATTCATTATTTACATCTTCCCCCACTCTGTGACTTGCCTTTTCAGTATCTTTATGGTATCATTTGTGACATATTTTTAGGTACTTTGATGTAAATTGGGCTTCCCTGGTGGCTCAGATGGTAAAGAGTCTGCCTGTGATGCAGGAGACCGGAGTTCAATCCCTGGGTCGGGAAGATCCCCTTGAGAAGGAAATGGCGACTTGCTCCGGTATTCTTGCCTGGAAAATCCCATGGATGGAGGAGACTGCCTGTTCAAATACTTAATTTCTCTGTTTGCTGGAAAATAGGAATAGCCCCCAATTTCTTATCTTGCTTAATTTTCTTTTCTGATTTTTTTTGCTGCAGTATAGTTGTTTAGGATATTGTGTTAGTTTCAGGTGTATGGCAAAGTAATTTGGTTATACATTTATATGAATATATCTATGTTCTTTTTTTGATTCTTATTCATTATAGTTTATTATGAGATATTGAATATAGTTCCCTGTGTGTGCATGCTTAGTTGTGTCTGACTCTTTCTGACCCCTATGGACTGTAGCCCATCAGGCTCTTCTGTCCATGGAATTTTCCAGACAAGAATATTGGAGTGGGCTGCCATTTCCTACTGCAGGAGATTTTCCCCATCCAGGGATCAAACCCATGTCTCCTGCATTGGCAGGCAGATTCTTTACCACTGTGCCCCCTGGGAAGCCCCATAGTTCCCTGTGCTCTACACAGGGAAATTCTTATTGTTTATCTTATATATTTTATATATGTATCATTTTTAAAAATACAATTTAAAAGCTATAGACAAATTGTAAAAAATTCCATATATCTTTAAGCCAGATTCACCATTTATTTACCTTTTGCCCTGTTTGCTTTTTCAAATAAAATATAACATATTTTAAAATATGTATGTATATATATATATACATACATACATATATAGTAAAAAATAATTGCGTTAAGTTACAATCCCATAATAGTGTGTTCACATTCTTGTGGTAGACCTGAAAGTATGCTATATAAATCCCTTTTCATTTTTTTGAAGTGTTTTGAGCCTTGATTTATGACTCTGTATATCTTGGTAAATCTTGGTGAATGTTCCATGTGGCCTTTGACATATTTTGCTGTCATTGAGTGGAGTGTTCTATAAATGACAATTAGGTGAAGGTGGTTGATCATGTTGTTCAGATTGTCCATATTTTATTGTTCTATTTATTTATATTGCAGTTATAGGATGGTATTAACCTTCAGTTATCATGACTAGGTCTACTTCTTCCTTTATTTTGTCAGTTTTCACTTCATGTAGTTGGAAATTCTGTATTAAGTGCATAGGGATTTATGATTGTCATGTCTTTCTGATAGTTGATCTTTTAATCAGTGTGAAAAATCACTCTATTTCTGGTAATGCTTTTTCTCTTGAAATCCATTCTGTTTCCATTTCCAAATCATACCATCATGATTTCCATTCCAAATCATCCATTTTTTGTTATTAATATAGCCTCTCCAGCTTTCTTATGATGAGTGTTTGCAATGGTGTATCTTTTTCTGTCATCTTACTTTCAACCCCTGTGTCTTTTGATTTAAAGTACATCTCTTATGCACAGCAGGTGGATCTTGCTTTTAAAATCCGGTCTGACAATCTTTGCTTTTTAATTGGAGTGTTTGGTCAGTTAACATTTAATATAACTGTTAATATGGTTTGATTTAGGTCTACCATTTTGACACTTGTTTTCTATTTATTTCATCTGCTTTTTCTTTCTTTTTTCTCTTTTTTTGCCTTTCTTTGTGAAAATCAAAGTCAAGTCTTCCTCCCTCCCTTCCCTCTCTTTCTTCCTCCTTCTCTTATTCCCTTTCTCCCTGCTTTCCTTTCTTCCTGACTCCATCCCCCACCTTCATTTATTTTGAATCCTTAAGATATATCATTTGCATTATTTTTTAGAGGTTTCTCTAAGGATTATAAAATACCTCCTCAACTTATTAGAATATTTTTAGGATTAACATTTTTTCACTTCACACAAAATTTTAACAGTCTTGCAAGAATATAGTTCTACTAACACTCTCTCCTGAATCCTTTGTGCTGTTGATGTTTTATATATTACACCTATATACTTTAAGAATTTCATAATAGAGTGTCATAATTTTTCTGAAAACAGTTATATGCCTTCTAAAGAAATTGGAAGAAACAAAATATAGTCATTTATGTTTCTGTTTAGTCACTAAGTTGTGTCTTAATCTTTGTGAAACTGTGGACTGCAGCATGGCAGACTTCCCTATCCTTCACTGTCTCCTGGAGTTTGCTCAGATTCATGTCCATTGAGTTGGTACTGTTATCCAACCATCTCATCCTCTGCCACCCTCTTCTCCTTTGGCCTGCAATCCTTCCCAGCATCAGGGTCTTTTCCAATGAGTTGGCTTTTCACATCAGGTGACCAGAGTGTTGGATCTTCAGCTTTAGCATCAGACTTTCCAATGAATATTCAGGGTTGATTTCCTATAGGATTGGCTGGTTTGATCTCCTTGCTGTCCACGGGACTCTCAAGAGTCTTCTCCAGCACCACAATTTGAAAGCATGAATTCTTAGGTGTGCAGCCTTCTTTATGGTCCAACTCTCACATCTGTACTTGACTAGTGGAAAAACCATAGCTTTGACTAGATGGACCTTTGTTGACAAAGTGGTGTATGAGCTTTTTAATAGCTGTCTAGGTTAGGCATAGCTATGCTTTGCTGAGCTCAACCACTCAGCCATGTTTGACTCTTTGTGACCCCATTGACTGTAGCCCGCCAGGTTCCTCTGTCCATGGGATTCTCCAGGCGAGAATGCTGGAGTGGGTTGCCATGCCCTCCTCCACGGGATCTTCTCAACTCAGGGATCGAACCCAGGTCTCCTGCATTGCAGGTGGATTTTACTGTCTGAGCCATATTTGCCCACAGCTAGCCACTCGGTCCAGAGAAGGCAGTGACACCCCACTCCAGTACTCTTGCCTGAAAATCCCATGGACAGAGGAGCCTGGTAGGCTGCAGTCCATGGGGCTGCTAAGAGTCGGACAGGACTGAGCGAATTCACTTTCCCTTTTCAGTTTCATGCATTGGAGAAGGAAATGGCAACCCACTCCAGTGTTCTCGCCTGGAAAATCCCAGGGACGGCGGAGCCTGGTGGGCTGCCGTCTATGGGGTCGCACAGAGTCAGACACGACTTAAGCGACTTAGCAGCAGCAGCAGCCACTTGGTGCTTTTTATTTTTTCTTTCCAGTAAATCCAGGTTTCCATCTGGTGTCATTTACTTCCACAACTTCTTTTTGCATTTATTTGTTTTTGTCTGCGCTGGGTCTTCATTGCTTTGTATAGGCTTTCTCTAGTTGCAGAGAACAGGGGCTACTCTTCGTTATTCTGTGCAGGCTTTGCATTGCAGTGGCTTCTCTTGTTGCGGAGCATGGGCTCTAGGCATATGGGCTTCAGTAGTTGCAGCTCACGGGCTCAGTAGTTGAGACGCATGTGCTCAATTGCTCTGTGGAATGTGGGATCTTCCCGAATCAGGGATCGAGCTTTCTTCCCCTGTATTCTCGAGCAGATTTTTATCCACTATGCTATCAGGAAATTCTTTCTTTTTGCATTTTTGTAGTTTGGGTTCATTGATGGTTAATTCTTTTTCAGTTTTTGTTTTTTTTTTTTTTGGTTCTAAAAATGTCTATATCACCATCGTTTTTAAAAAAATGTATTTTCATTTGATATAGAATTCTGGGATAATTTTTTTTTTCACTTTGACCCTTTAAAGATGTCTTTAAATGGTCTTCTGGTTTTCATTGTTTTTTTATATGAAACAGCTGTAAGTCCTATTGTTCTTTTTCTGTATGCAATGTATCCTTTTCTTTGATAACTTTCAAGATTATCTATTTATCACTAGTTTTCATCATTTTTACTGTAGTTTACCTCTGTGTAGTTTTTCACTGCAGTTATCCTTTCTAGGATTTGCTGATTTCCTTAGACGTATAGTTTTATGTTTATCACATAAATTTGGAAAAGTTTTGCCCATATATCTCTGATTTTTTATGGTTTTCCCGGTCTTTCTCTCCTCTCCTTCTGGGACACTGATCATATGTGTATTAGACCTCTTGATATTGTCCTAAAGATTATTGAGGTTCTGTTCCTTTCTCAAAAACATTTTCTTCTTTTTCCAAAAGATTGGATACTTTTTAATGGTTTATCAGTAAGTTCACTGACCCTATCTTCTATTGTCTCCAATGCACTGTTAAAGCTATCTAGTCATCTTTTAACTTCAGATATTGTAATTTTTAATGAAAATTTTTCCATTACTGTCTTTTCTATAGTATTTTTTCTCTACTGAGATTTCTGTTTTTTTGTTTGTTTGTTTTCATCATGGCATTAGCTACTTAAAGACTTTGGACATATTTATAATGGTTTCTTTAAGTTCTTGCCGTCTAATGCTAACATCTGGGTTATCTATACTTTGGTTTATATAGATTTTTTTTTCTTGATTCTAGGTCACAGTTTTTTTGATTATTCCCACTCCCTCTTGTCTAATATTTAAAAAAATTTAAACTAGACATTATTGATGATACATTGTAAAGACTTTGGATTCTGTTATGTTCCTTTGAAGAATGTTTATTTTTGACCTAGTAGGTAGTTTACTTGGCCGGGCTCAAACTCCAAACTGATCCCCCCGGAGCTAACAAGGGTTGAAATCTTTGTTCATTCTCTTGTCCCTCAATACAGCTGTTGTTTCCCATTTGTTTCCTTAGAATTTCTCCCAGACATGCAGTTCAAGGGCTAGTCAAGGATTTGGGTGGAATGATGTGGAGATTTGGAGGCCCCTTCATGCTTTACTTTGTCTTTTGCAGGATTTCTTCTCTTACTGTTCAGCTGCTCTGGAAATCCATTTCCTGAGTCTTGAAGCCAGTAAGTCAGAAGCTTTCTGTTTGACGTCCAGATATTTCACGTTTCGTGGACTATAGAGTATCCTTGGGCAGAAACAGACCTAGGGTAGTTCCTTTCTTTCACGGTTTGACTCTTTTAAGTAGATTCACAGATATAGAGAAGAAACTAGTGGTTACCAGTGGGGAAGGGAGGGGCAACCGAGGGATGGGGGAGTGGAAGGTACAAATTACTGGGTGTAAGGGAGCAATGTTTTATTGTGCAGCATGGGGAATTTAACCAGCATTTTGTAATAACTGTAAAGAGAGAGTGACTTTAAAAAGTGTTGTATGTGTAAGAAATTTGACTCTATCCATTTTGGATTGCTTTTAGTTGCCCTCTAATACCCTCAAATAGTTGGTTTAAAAAATATTTTATAAATAATTGCCATGTGAGCATTAGTCAAATACAAATGACTGTCATCTCAGAATGGTTTCTACAATTAAAATTTTTGTATCTTGATTATATATAACGAAATTGAAAAATTTTAAATTAATTCTAAGAATTCTAGTTCTTTATGTATACAATTATTATCTGTATGTAGGGACACTATAGTTTCTTCTTTTTCATTCAGTATTCCTTTTATTTCTGTGCTTTGCCTTACTGTGTTGGCTGACACATCTAGTATATGTTGAAAAGAAATGGTGATAAAGGAATTAAAAAAATATTTTTTTTGGCTGCATTGTGAGGCATGTGTGATCTTGGCTCCCCAACCAAGGATTGAACCTGTGCCCCCTAGAGTGGAAGCACAGAACGTTAACCACTGGACCACCAGGTAAGTTCCTAGAAGAATCTTTCATTTAGTTCATATCTTAAAGGGAACGTTTTCAAAGTTCAACCCTTAAGTACTGTATTATATTATTTATATTTTTCAATAGCTATCATTTTAAGCAAATTACTTCTATTCCTTATGAATGGGCATTAAATTTTACCAACCACCTTTTTTCTGCATCTATTGAGATGTTTGAATGTTGTTTTCTTTAATATGTTAATGTGTTGAATTGCACTAATTGGTTTTCTAACATTTAATCAACTTTGTGTTTTTGGAATAAATCCAGTTTGGTAAGATTTATTATCCTTTTTAATATATTGCTTGATTCATTATACTAGTATTTTGTTTAGAATGTCTACACCTATGTGCATGAATGAAATAGAAATACAAATTTTCTTGTGTACTATCTTGTTGAGTTTGATTATAAAGGTTATGCTAGCTTCACAGAATGAATTAGGAAGAAGTTGTGTATAATTGGAATTATTTTCTCCCTGACTAATTGGTCAAATGTGCTGATGATACCATCTGGGTTTTCAGGTTGCTTTGTAGAAACATTTTTGATTTCTGCTTAAATTTATTTAATGGTAGAACATACAGGTTTTCTGTTTTTCTTGCATCCATTTTAGTAAGATCTATTTGTATTGGTTATTAAGCCGCTGCTTTTTCTTTCCAAGTCACCCTGTAATTTCTACTCTGTGATGCCAGTGCTAGGACTTGACTGTGTAAACAAACTTGCCCCTTTGTCATCTGGGTTCCTCTTAGGTTCTTCAGTAGGGCATTCTGGAAGGATATCGGGAGGTGGCAGAAAGAAGGCACTTCCACTTTCTTATTTACCTCTGTACTATCGGCAGTGGTCAGCGAGAGCATCGTACATTGGAGGCAGCCTCACTGTGACCCTACAGAGGTACCACGAGCCGCTGGGCACCATCAGCAGCAGCCACCCTCTCCTGAGGTCCAAGTCCCAGCTATCCGAGTTCCTCTTATGAGCTTAGACGGAACTAGCAGCGCACAAGTATGTCCTCTTCTCAGTGGTATGAGCTCCAGCTTCTTGAAGGTTCTACTTCAAGCTTCTGGTTCTGATAACCGCAGCTGTTTCCCTCTTCCCCAGTCTTAACTAGCTAGTTGCTTTCTCCAGTTATTATCAACACGAAAGCTCAAAACTTTCTTTTTGCTTTATCAGCCCTCTAGGACTTGCATAATGAATTCATTTTTTTTTCTGTTAATATATCTACTGTGGACTCTTCCTGATTGGACCCTGAGTGAGTGAGCGAATGTCTCTCAGTTATGTTTGACCCTTTTCGACTCCATGGACTGTATAGGCCATGGAATTCTCCAGGTCAGAATACTGGAATGGGTAGCCTTTCCCTTCTCCGGGGGTCTTCCCAACCCAGGAATTGAACCCAGGTCTCCCACATTGCAGGCAGATTCTTTACCAGCTGAGCCACAGAGAAGCCCAGTTGGACCCTGGCTGGTACAATATTTGGTAATGGAAGTGGTCACAGGCCTCTTAAAAATGTCTGGGCTTGGATTCCGCACCCCCCCCCCCCCCCACCCCAGGCTTGAGCACAGTGCTGAAGTCCTTGCCAACAGCAAAGGGGTTACTACTCATCCATAGCATGATAATATGATAAACCTGTCACCTGTGGCTGATTGCAATAAAGAGTTTACTGTGCCAAGTGCCTTGGGCACTAAATAGCCATGGGGTTTAATTAATATGCTGATAATGGTAACTTCAAGAGTCTGGGTGTGAAATAGCTTCTTCCGGCTGCACTGGAGAACTCACACATGGGCAATGACAAAGTGAAACAATCAACTCAATGGTTCAGAAAACCAGGGCGCTTTTGCAGCCACCCTGGGAGATTCTCTTACCATGTGCGGAGTGAATTTAGATGAAAATTTGACTCCGAATTTGGTTATGTGGGCTGTAGAATTATATGTTTAAGTCATGAATCCACCAAGTTTCTACCTGGGTTGACTTGTTTGAAACTGAAATTTGAACTTCCAAGTCTTTTTAAGCCTCCCTTGTTAGAAGAAGCAGCCTGCTCTTCCAGGGTCGACTAGATCAGCTTTCCCTTTGTTTTTAAGACTGGTCATAACCTCACCTAAAACCGGCATCTTTCAAATGATACCTATTCTCCTCAAGTCTCCCAGCCCCCATCTCCTTTGCCTCTGTCTCACCTGAAAAAAAATAGTTTATACCCCAAAGTAAATGCAAGATGTTACTAACTGATATCAGCATAAATCTGGGTGAAACATGTATAGGAAGGGACAAAAAGAACTGAATATAAAACTGGATCATGAGACTTCCCTGTTGGTCCAGATACTAAGACTCCACACTGCCAATGCTGGGGGCAAGGGTTCAATCCCTTGTCAAGGAACTGAGGTCTCACAAGTAGTGTGGCTTGCCAAAGGATAAATAAAATAAAATAAAACTGGATCAAAACAAACTCATTATCTGGGTGCACCTACCAGAGTTAATAGATCTAATGTTAGAAATGGCTTCGAAAATAAGTTTACTTGAGTGGTGGCTGGAGTTTTGAATCAACAGTGGGCTATGTAAAGAGATGTTGGAGCATCCTATGGAACATTCACTCCAAATGTCTGATGGGCTGGGAATTTGGGAATGGTTTGATCAGAGGCTGATTGCAGACCCTTCCTCCCCACTCCCACCAAACCCCCAAGAGACCCTAGACAATGCTTTTATTTCTTCTTTTTATTAAGGAGAGAAGTTGGGAAACATATTAGTGATTTGAGTACCAACATGTTTGAAAAGTATTATGGTGACTGATGTGGAAAGCAGCTGCTAAATGTGCTATCTGATTTCCATGGAGATCCTGGAAAATGAGTTACCAAGGAGTAGCTTTTAACTGCAAGATACAAGGTAGACACAACCACTGAAATGGGCATGGAGGACAAAGAGGTCAACAGAATGACCTTCTGGGATCTTCGTTTTTATTGTTTAGTCACTAAGTGGTATCTGATTGTTTGCAACTCCATGGACTGTAGCCCTCCAGGCTCCCCTGTCCCTGGGATTGCCCAGGCAAGAATACTGGAGTGAGTTGCCATTTCCTTCTCTAGGGGATCTTCCTGACCCAGGGATTGAACCTGAGTCTCCTGCATTGGCAGCAGGGTTCTTTACCGCCGAGCCACAAGGGAAGCCCTCTGGACTCTTTGGCCATGCCTAATTGATCACTCTGTGCCTGGGAATGAAGTAGATGGGCAACCCACTAGAATATTACTTACTCAGTGTAATGAAGATATTCTATATCTGAGGTCCAGAAACTTAATTACTGAACGTAATAGAGAGTTCCAACTTCTTACTTGTTTTGAGGCTTAAGCCAGATCACAGAGCCCAAGTCCCTTGGTTGACAGGGAGGCTGACTCCCTTGAGGATGTGCAACAGGGCTGCACAAATACTCAGCTACATGCAACCTGCTACAACCACGTTCTGTAAATATTCCTCCAAGCTTTCCCCAAAGGGGCCTTTGGCCACTTACTCGGTTTACTGTGCACTGAGGGGAAAGAAAATCTTCAGACATTTCAGGAACTTACTAGACACTGAAATGGCTCTGAACTGGTAACTAGGTCCCCAAATGCTACTGTGATCTGTTTGTCAAAGTGGGAGCTTCTGGTGATCAGGTGATAAAGAGGAAGCTTTGGCATAAATCCATCTCACAGAGGGCTCAGTGGACCGGAGGACCCTCTCTGTACCATTTCCTCTCTGTTCCTGGACGTGTACATGGAATAGACGTGCTCAGTAATTTGGCTGAAACCCCACACTGGCTCCCTGACCCTTGGAATGAGGATTATTGTTTGCTGACACTTTCCCAGTGGTTTAGCCTCGTCTTCCCAAATAAACCGTCATCTCCCAAATATAGTGAGTCTCCACTGGTTGGCCATATCCCACAAATGCTTGGGAGAGTGCTTTAGTGTCAGGAACTTGATATGAATGCATTGACAGTAGTTTTCTGAAATCCAGTCAACATCTCGAAGTATTTAGGAGGTATATGGTTACCTTGTGGAGAATGTTCTAGAAAGAGGAGGTAATACTGGCTTTAGGAAAGGAACATAAGGATCTTTGCTCTGGAATTTGCTCTTCTGGGGTCAGGATTTGTAATCACCTACTCTAATACAGGACATGCTACTTGTGTTTATAGTTCAAAATCTCATTTAATCTTTATGACATCACTGTGAAGTGGATTTTATTATCTCCCTTTTATAGTTGAGGAAACCGAGGCTGAGGAAGGTTAAGTATCTGGCTCTGGGTCACTCTGGAAGCAACAGAACAGGGGTCTAAACCCAGGTTTTCTGACTCAAAATATTAGGTGTTTTCCTTTGTACCCCAGTTGCTTCTTTGGAGACAACTTTGTCTTATTTTTCTTATACTGTAGAATATCACCTTTCTCAGGAGAAGTAAATACTTCTTGTCTTCTCAAATAAAAATTTCACAACTACCTTGACCTGGGGGAATGGGGAGGCGGAAGAAGAGACTGTTGTTACTTTACCCCCTGAGGCAAGTATTGACCTGAGACCACTCCCTTTATACAGTAAAGCCCACAAAGATAAGTAAGGAACATTTAAGCAGGACTTAGGAAAGGATCAAGTATAATAAAAGGGAGATAAATGTAGAAATTGATAGGAAATTTGATAATCTGCCTTGGAAGAAGTGGTTTGCCCTTTGTCACTTCAGGTTTTGCTATTAATTTTTCCTTTACGCCTTCTGGCTTTTCTTCATAGGAGGCTTGCAGTCAGCTCACATCACCTGGAAAGTCCACACATTTACTGTTGTGTCCCCACCCCAGCCCTACACTGCCTCCAAGACAGGAAACTGAGAAAATAAGCAGGACACAATGGAATATTACTCAGCCACTAACGGGAATGAAATAGGGTCATCTGTAGAGGTGAGGATGGATCTAGAGTCTACCATACAGAGTGAAATAAGTCAGAAAGAGAGAAACAGATTTATATTAACACATGTTTGTGGAATCTAGAAAATTGGTGCAGATGAACCTATTTCCATGGCAGGAATAGAGATGCAGAGAATGGACATGTGGACCCAGGGGGTGGGGAAAGAGAGGTTGGGACAAATTGGAAGATTAGGACTGACATATATACACCACCATGTGTGAAATAGGTGCCTAGTGGGAAGCTGCTGTGTAACGTTGGGAGCCCAGCTCGGGGCCCTGTGATGACCCAGGGGGGTAGGAGTGGGGGTGGGTGATGGTGGGAGGGAGGTCCAAGAGGGAGGAGATATATGAATACATATAGCTGGTTTATTTCATTGTATAGCAGAAACTGGCACACCATTGTAGAGCAATTATATTCCAATAAAAATATATTAAAAAGTAAAACAAGCAGGAAGTTTTGTGTCCAGAAGGGCTTATGGAGGTCCAGAAGGGCTTATGGAGGTCCAGAAGGCCTGTGTCTCAGCTGCTTTTTTCTAACTAAAGTCTTCCCTGTTCCTCGGTGATATATCTTAAACACGATGGTGTGACTTTGAAGATTCTGTTTAAGAAAGCTGCCTCAATATGACATGAGAGCTCCCACAACTCATATGAAATCTACATGCATTCAGCAAAGGATCAGGTTTTTTTTTTTTTTTTTTTTTTTTTTTTTTTGGTACTTTTCATTCTGGTATTATATAGGGGAACTCTCATTTCTTAGGATCAAGGGCATTGAAAAGACATAGTTTAGATCAGATTCTCTTAGAGTGTAAACTATTTCCTAAGACAGTTTGGGAGCTGTATTGACTTTTCAGGCCCATTAGCAATCCATTTCTGCCTTTGAAGCTTTAATATAATAGATTCAAAGTCAGAATAACTCAGTGGTGACCTACCTGCAATGTTCCTGGCAAGCCCAAGGAACAGGCAAGGGAATAGGAAAGAGAAGAATACAGAAAATGGAGTTTCTTTCTTGAGAAAGACAAAGGGGAAAAAAAGAGAAATAAAAGGAATAATGTTGATGTTCACTCTACTCATCGACATTATTCCTATTATTTTGGAGTACAGAATGAAGCAGGGCAAAGGCTAATAGAGTTCTGCCAAGAGAATGCACTGGTCATAGCAAACACCTTCCAACAACACAAGAGAAGACTCTACACATGGACATCACCAGATGGTTGACACCAAAATCAGATCATTTACATTCTTTGCAGGCAAAGATGGAGAAGCTCTATACAGTTAGCAAAAACAAGACCGGGAGCTGACTGTGGCTCAGATCATGAATTCCTTATTGCCAGATTCAGACTGAAATTGAAGAAAGTGGGGAAAACCACTAGACCATTCAGGTATGACCTGAATCAAATCCCTTATGACTATACAGTGGAAGTGAGAATAGATTTAAGGGAGTAGATTTATAGACAGAGTACCTGATGAACTATGGACGGAGGTTCATGACATTGTACAGGAGACAGGAATCAAGACCATCCCTAAGAAAGTAAATGCAAAAAAGCAAAATGGCTGTCTGAGGAGGCCTTACAAATAGCTGTGAAAAGAAGGAAAGTGAAAAGCAAAGGAGAAAAGGAAAGATATACCCATTTGAATGCAGAGTCCAAAGAATAGCAAGGAGAGATAAGAAAGCCTTCCTCAGTGATCAATGCAAAGAAATAGAGGAAAACAATAGAATGGGAAAGACTAGAGATATCTTCAAGAAAATTAAAGATACCAAGGGAACATTTCATGCAAAAATGGGCTAAATAAAGGACAGAAATGGCAGAGGCCTAACAGAAACAGAAGATATTAAGAAGAGGTGTCAAGAATACACAGAAGAACTATACAAAAAAGATCTTCATGGCCCAGATAATCACGATGGTGTGATCACTCACCTAGAGCCAGACATCCTGGAATGTGAAGTCAAGTGGGCCTGAGGAAGCATCACTATGAACAAAGCTAGTGGAAGTAATGGAATTCCATTTGAGCTATTTTAAATCCTGGAAGATGATGCTGTGAAAGTGCTGCACTCAATATGCCAGCAAATTTGGAAAACTCAGCAGTGGCCACAAGACTGGAAAAGGTCAGTTTTCGTTCCAATCCCTGAGAAAGGCAATGCCAAAGAATGTTCAAACTACTGCACAATTGCACTCATCTCACATACTAGTAAAGTAATGCTCAAAATTCTCCAAGCCAGGCTTCAGCAATACATGAACTATAAACTTCCAGATATTCAAGCTGGTTTTAGAAGAGGAAGAGGAGCCAGAGATCAAATTGCCAGCATCTGCTGGATCAGCAAAAAAGCAAGAGAGTTCTAGAAAATCATCTATTTCTGCTTTATTGACTATGCCAAAGCCTTTGACTGTGTGGATCACAATAAATTGTGGAAAATTCTGAAAGAGATGGGAATACCAGACCACCTGACCTGCCTCTTGAGAAATCTGTATGCAGTTAGGAAGCAACAGTTAGAACTGGACATGGAACAACAGACTAGTTCCAAATAGGAAAAGGAGTATGTCAAGACTGTATACTGTCACCCTGATTATTTAACTTATATGCAGAGTACATCATGAGAAACACTGGGCTGGAGGAAGCACAAGCTGGAATCAAGATTGCCGGGAGAAGTATCAATAACCTCAGATATGCAGATGACACCACCCTTATGGCAGAAAGTGAAGAAGAACTAAAAAAACCTCTTGATGAAAGCGAAGGAGGAGAGTGAAAAGGTTGGCTTAAAGCTCAACATTCAGAAAACAAAGATCATGGCATCTGGTCCCATTACTTCATGGCAATTAGATGGGGAAACAGTGGAAACAGTGGCTGACTTTATTTTTCTGGGCTCCAAAATCACTGCAGATGGTGATTGCACCCATGAAATTAAAAGACACTTACTCCTTGAAAGGAAGTTATGAGCAACCTAGACAGCATATTAAAAAGCAGAGACATTACTTTGCCAACAAAGGTCCATCTAGTCAAGACTATGGTTTTTCCAGTGGTCATGTATGGATGTGAGAGTTGGACTATAAAGAAAGCTGAGTGCAGAAGAATTGATGCTTTTGAACTGTGGTGTTGGAGAAGATTCTTGAGAGTCCCTTGGTCTGGGAGGAGATCCAACCAGTCCATCCTAAAGGAGATCAGTCCTGGGTGTTCATTGGAAGGACTGATGCTGAAGCTGAACCTCCAATACTTTGGTCACCTGATACAAAGAGCTGACTCATTGGAAAAGACCCTGATGCTGGGAAAGATAGAAGGCGAGAGGAGAAGGGGATGACAGAGGATGAGATGGTTGGATGGCATCACTGACTAGATGGACATGGGTTTGGGTGGACCCCGGGAATTGGTGATGGACAGGGATGCCTGGCGTGCTGCGGTTCATGGGATCGCAAGAAGTAGGACACGACTGAGTGACTGAACTGAACTGAACTAAATAGGAATAAATAAATGACTAGCACTTACTTTTTTTTTTTAATTTTATTTTTATTTTATTTTATTTTTTTCTTTTTTATTTTTCAGTGGGTTTTGTCATACATTGATATGAATCAGCCATAGAGTTACATGTATTCCCCATCCCGGTCCCCCATCCCACCTCCCTCTCCACCCGATTCCTCTGGGTCTTCCCAGCCCACCAGGCCTGAGCACTTGACTCATGCATCCCACCTGGGCTGGTGGTCTGTTTGACCACAGATAATATATATGCTGTTCTTTCGAAACATCCCACCCTCACCTTCTCCCACAGAGTTCAAAAGTCTGTTCTGTACATCTGTGTCTCTTCTTCTGCCCTGCATATAGGGCCATCGTTACCATCTTTCTAAATTCCGTATATATGTGTTAGTATACTGTAATATTCTTTATCTTTCTGGCTTACTTCACTCTGTATAATGGGCTCCAGTTTCATCCATCTCATTAGAACTGATTCAAATGAATTCTTTTTAACGGCTGAGTAATATTCCATGGTGTATATGTACCACAGCTTCCTTATCCATTCGTCTGCTGATGGGCAATCTAGGTTGCTTCCATGTCCTGGCTATTATAAACAGTAGCACTTACTTTAGCACAGGGATATGCTCTTATTCTGGTTCTTGTTCTGGCAAGCTCAGTAAAGAGAGAATTACAATGGATGTGAAAAGCACACCAGTAGGAAAAATAGAGAGTGAGAGGTGGTGCAGAGGGTGGTGGGTAAAGATTTTCTTAAGGTATCATATTCTTTCAGTTGGGCCTCAAAGAAGGGGAGAATTTTGAGAAAAAGGCAGAAGAGCCTTAAATCAGGTGCAAAGGTGCCAGGCACCAGAGTCAGAGGCTGTGAGATCCTCATTTAATGTGGGACCTGTGTGTTGGTTACCTCCCACATCCACGTCCCTAGTATGGTAGCATCCAACCCAGTGGCAGAGACCACTGGTCACCCAAGCATCTCTTCTCCACTTCCTCCTTAATAACAGGCTCTTATATTGAACCAGGCACATTGCTGTATCTTCTGCAGTGATGGGTGGGCTTCTTACTAAGTGTTAGTCAGTGAGATGTAAGTTGAGGGATTTGTGGGATTCTGGGAAGGCATCTTGAAAAGAGCTGACTCAGCTTGGAGGGTCTTGCTTTGTCCTTCTTCCTGTCTTCCTTCTGGTCTGTAACACAAATATGATGAGCATGGCAAAGTCATCTCAGACCTTGAGGGGTGGCCTTGAGGATGGAAGTCATCAGCTGGAATAGTTAAGCAGAAAGATCCAAACTTCCATTTTGATGAACATGGTATGCAAATTGAGCCAGAACCGAATTTCTTGGGATGATAGGATTTTAAAAGCCTATGAGACAGAGAAACAGAAAGCCCTTAGAAAACAGTTTGGGACCATCCACTGTTACTCCATGGAGCTTCCTGGATAGCTTAGTTAGTAAATAATCCACCTGCAATGCAGGAGACCCTGCTTTGATTCCTGGGTTGGGAAGATCCCTGGAGAAGGAATAGACTACCCACTCCAGTATTCTTGGGCTTCCCTTGTGGCCCAGCTGGTAAAGAATCCTGCAATGCAGGAGATGTGGGTTTGATCCCTGGGTTGGGAAGATCCCCTGGAGAAGGGAAAGGCTATCTGCTCCAGTATTCTGGCCTGGAGAATTCCATGGACTGTATAGTCCATGGGGTCTCAAAGAGTTGGACACAACTGAATAACTTTCACTTTCACTATCACTGTTACTCCAGAATTCCCCTAGGAGGTCTCATGAAGTGACTAATAGAATAAAATACTCAAGGAAATGTGATCTTTCCCTGGAAATATGGAGTAGGTGGAGAAGATTGTGCAGTGAGGGGAAAAAAAATTAAGAAAATTAACCCCTCTTCCAAAGTTCCTATAAAACACAGAGGTGAGATTTGCACCCAGAACCAATACTTTCCATAAAAAATGCTGAGGGAGGCTCACGTTGCTTCAGAGGATGAGTGAGGGGTGGAGTATCACAGTCACATCAGTGTTTCAGATTGTCCTAAATGGCATCAGAGGGACCTAGCTAAGTTTCAGAAACATTATTCTCTGGAAATTGTTAGCTCATCCTGAGTGCTGAAGAATTGATGCTTTTAAACTGTGGTGTTGGAGAAGACTCTTGAGAGTTCCTTGAACTGCAAGGAGATCCAACCAGTCCATCCTAAAGGAAATCAGTCTTGACTATTCATTAGAAGGACTGATGCTGAAGCTGAAGCTCCAATTCTTTGGCCACCTGATGTGAAGAATTGACTCATTGGAAAAGACCTGGATGCTGGGAAAGATTGAAGGCAGGAGGAGAAGGGGATGACAGAGGATGAGATGGTTGGATGGCATCACCAACTCAATGGACATGAGTTTGAGTAAACTCTGGGAGTTGGTGAAGGACAGGGAAGCCTGGCGTGCTGTAGTCCATGGGGTCACAAAGAGTCGGACATGATTGAGCAACTGAACTGAACTGGATAGATTTATTTGGCATGGCTTTTGTTTAGTGTTTTATTGGTAGGATTTCACACTATTTGTGTTCAAATAGCTCTTACCTCATCCTCTCAACCAAGTTCTTTGGCCTTGGTAGATTGACCCAATAAGTAACCTGGTGAAATCATAGAAGTTCTAAGAGTTGGCCTCAAAGCTTCCAAAAGCAGTATAGAAGGGTCTTGTTAGAACTGTTAGGAACTGATGTGTATGCATGTTCTCATATTGTGTGTGTGTGTCAATGTGTAATATCTATACAAGAGAGACAGAATCAAAGGGATTTAAAGGTCTGCTATGAAAATGGGAAGCCCTGATCTGTTGTTTCCTTCTTGTGAGGCAGGGTTTGCTGACTTCCACCTCAGCTTGCTAATGTCAGGTCCTGCCAACCCTGTGTCTTCTTTGCCTTGGAGGAGAGTCTGGTCAGCATTATGTCCTAGTTATCTTCCTGGTTCAAGAAAAGGGCCAAGAATCAGATCTGGAAGGCTATGCAAAAGCTACCAGCAACTCACATTGCATTCATTCTTTCCTTATTCCTGCTTCCATTTGCAGGGTGCTTGTGTTTAAATGTCCCATTCTTAGAGAAACTCCCTTTGTCCACCTTTGCCTCCTGACACCAATGGTGCCCTTCCCTCTATTTTCTTCTTTATAACATGTGTCAACATTTGACCTAAACATATTGGATCTACTTATTGTCAAGACTCCCTTAATTCAAATGTCCCTATGGCCTAGAACAATGCTTGTTAACATAGTAGGCACTCAATAAACATTTGCAGAATGAACATATGGATGAATGAATGAACGTAGCCTAGTTCTAAGCTGTCTATTGGCAAAGATGTTGTTTAATTGCTGTTTTATCAGGCACCTCATTATGAGGCTTCAGAAGAGAAAAGAACTTAACGACTTTTAAAGGAACATCAATGAGTATGCTGGGGGTGAGAAGAGCCTGGAATGAATGTCAAGAGACTTAGGTTTGTGTTCTGACTATGTAGAGAACTAGTTGAGGACCTTAACAGCCTAATTTAATTCAATACTCCCATGGCATTCACAGATTTATTGCTCATGAGCAATCTTGAGGGTCAATGGTGTGTGATAATTTGTAATTTTTGTTGAGGGATGAACTTGAGTTACCCTGAGTCTTGGACATACATTTCTTTTTTCTTTTTCTTTTAAATTAATTTTTATGTGACTATAGTTGGCTTACAATGTTGTGTTACTTTCTTCTGTACAGCAATGTGAGTCAGTTTTACATATACATATATTCACTCTTTTTATAGATTCTTTTCCCATTTAGACCACTAAGAGTATTTAGTAGAGTTCCCTGTGCTATACAGTAGATCCTTATTAGTTATCTGTCTTATATATAGTAATGTGTATATGTCAGTCCCAATCTCCCATTTTATCCTCCCCATTTTCCGCTCAGTAACTGTACATTTGTTTTCTACATCTGTGACTCTATTTCTGTTTTATGAATATGTTCATTTGTACCATTTTTAAAGATTCTGCTTATAAGCTATATCATATGATACTTATCTTTCTCTTGGACCCACATTATTAATGAGGACTGTTAGACTAAAAAGGAACAGAAAAACAATTGTAACAGGTTTAAATAGAAAAGTGATTTAAAGAGGAAAGGGGTGTATGACAGGATATAACTGTATCTCAGGAAGACTGGAAAGTAAGACTACAAGATTTCTCCAGAGTCTCAGACAGAATCTGTTCCATGAGAATTAAGAATTGGTTCATGCTGTTCTTTCCTCAGTGGATGATTTTTGAGTGCATTTTGAGTTCAGTGCTGGTTAAGAGATAGTGAGACCTAAAAGGAAACATCAGACCCTCTTTGCTCTCAAGGAGTTCAACAGCTAGTGAAGAGGGAAGACTTCCCCTCCCACTGAACACCAAGAATGTGCAGCAGATGGAGTTCACTAGTCCTGGAAGTGTCTCGCATGACTGAGAGATCTCTGTGTCCTAGGTAGACTCAAGAAGGCTTTGTGTAGGTGAAAATGCTTTTTCATTTTTTTTCCTCTGGGAACTGTAGAGTTGGCATCATAGATAGAAGGAAAGATGAGGAAGACAGAATGAACAAAGTCTTGGAGATGTAAATTATCTGGCAGTGGCAGTAAAGACTAGAAGGAGGGCAATGGGGAATTCTCACTAGAGAAAGAAACCCACATTGGGCAGGAGAGAGAAGTTGTGCTAAGCTGAGGAAGGGCCTAAAAATGCCAATCTTAATGGAGCAATGCAGAGTCACCATAGGTCCTTTAAATTTTTAAAAAGCTTTTTATGAAATATTTCCTTTATATAAACACACACACATGGTATGCTGTGTGCTGTGCTTAGTCGCTCAGTCATGTCAACTCTTCTGTGATGCCACCAGGCTCCTCTGTTCATGGGGATTCTCCAGGCAAGAATACTGGAGTGGGTTGCCATGTCCTCCTCCAAGGAATCTTCCCAATCCAGGTCTCCGGCATTGCAGGCAGATTCTTTACCATCTGAGCCACCAGGGAAGCCCAACACATGGTTTATAAAGTATAAAGAAGGCTGAGCCCTGAAGAATTGATGCTTTCAAACTGTGATGCTAGAGAAGACTCTTGAGAGTCCCTTGGACTGCAAGGAGAGCCAACCAGTCAATCCTAAAGGAAACCAACCTTGAATAGTCACTGGAAGGACTGATGCTGAAAGTGGAGTTCCAATACTTTGGCCACCTGATGCAAAGTGCTGACTCACTGGAAAAGATCCTGATGCTGGGAAAGACTGAGGGCAGGAAGAGATGGGGACAAAAGAGGATGAGATGGTTGGATGGCATCACCAACTCAAAGGACATGAGTTTGAGTAGGCTCCTGGGAGTTGGTGATGGACAGGGAAGTCTGGTGTGCTGCAGTCCATAGGGCTGCAAAGAGTTGGACGTGACTTAGCGACTGAGCAACAACAATAAGGTATAAAGAATGAAATGACATCTGCGTGCCCTTTATTCCACATATGAATTAGAACACAATCAATACCCTTGAGTCCCTCCGGTGTTCTCTTTCCCTGTAGTTACTTTCCTATTCTCCAAAGTGATCATTATTCTAAATTTTTTATTAATTATTCTCCTTGCCTTTGGGTTTGATTTTATTACATATACATTAAGCTTCATATGACTTTAAAATTATCTATCTAAGCTTCTACTTTGTCATTTTGTGTTTTTAATCTTGCTTTTTCTATGTTACTCCCCCACCACCTTTTTGTTTCTTGCCTTCTTTTGGATTGTTTGTTCTTAACTTTGTTTTCTGCTACTAGTTTCAGAAATTACTCTGTATTCATTTAAAGATTTACCCTTTAAATTTTGTTTTGTGCACTTAACAATCAAAAATATGTTAATATCTCTGGAGTTCCCTGGTGGCCTAGTGATTGGGATTCTGGGCTTTCACTGCCATGGTCTGGGTTCAATCTCTGGTCGGGGAACTGAGATGATCCTGCAAACCATGCTTCACAGCCATATATATATATATGCATGTGTGCATGCTAAATCACTTCAGTCATGTACAACTCTTTGCAATCCCATGGACTGTAGCCTGCCAGGCTCCCTGTCCATGGGATTTTCCAGGCAAGAATGCTGGAGAGAGTTGCCGTGCCCTCCTACAGGCGATCTTCCCAACCCAGGGATGGAACCCTTGTCTCTTACATCTCCTATATTGGCAGGAAGGTTCTTTATCACTAGCACCACGTGGGAAGTCATATATATATACGTATATGCACACACATATACACATATGTATATACACATACACACATATAGACCTCCTAACCTCACTTCCCTCAAGAATGAGAACCTTGGAATGGTTTATCTTCCATCAACCCTAGCCTCTCCAGCATTGCCCACATATTTTAGTTCTTGTTTTTAAGCACACGAATTATCACTTTTGTTTTTATTTGTATAGATTTATATACATGCTATCATTTTCATTACTCACAATTCCTTCTCACATTGTAGGCCTTTCTTCCCTCTAGAATTATTTTATTTCCTAAAGTAAATTGATTAGTGAGAATATCTTGGAAGTAAGAATACTCTTTTTAAATCTGAAAGCAGCTTGAAATACAAATTTTCTGGGTATAGTGTTTGAAGTTAAACATAATTTTCCCCAGCATAATCAGCAGTCCCCAACATTTTTGGCATCAGGAACTGGTTTTGTGGAAGACAATTTTTCTACAGACCAGTGAGGGGGATGATTTTAGCATGTTATGTTTATTGTGTACTTTATTTCTATTATTATTATGTCAGCTCCATCTCAGATCATCAGGCATTCAATCTTGCAGGTTGTGGACCCCTGGTGAAGATATTATTCCATTATATGCTGACTTTCATTGTCACAAGTGAGGAGTCTGTTGTTAGTCTAATTATTGATTTCTCTTTGTATTTTCATTTTGGTGATCAGTCTTTTCTTTTAGATGTTTAAAAAGATGTTTTCATTGTATTTGCTGTCCTTCAGTTTTACTGTAAGGTGTATAGGTATGCATTTTATTTTATTTATACTGCTTTGTAGAGTTGTATTTTCTTTATATCCTCTGCAAATTCTGGAGAACTCTTAGACATTATCTCTTTAAATATTGTCTCTCATTTCACCACATTTCAATTACACATGTATTCTGCCTTCTAATTCCATCCTTCATGTTTCCTGACCTCTCTTTCATTCATATTTTCCATCTCCTATCTCTCTATGCTAGGTTCTGTATAATTCATCAGTTCTCTTCCATTTCACTAATTTATTCTTCAGCGGTATTTAATATGATGCTAAAATTTTCCTTTGAGTTTTTCATTTCAATGATTGCATTTAAAATTTTAATTACAAATTTTTCCTTGTTATTTTTTGATACTCCTTTGTTTTTGTTTATTTTCCCTCTTTTCTTCAAAAATTGCATCATGAATACAGTTCTACTATATTCACTCTCTGATAAGTCAATATTCCAATTTGTTGGGGGTCATGCATTTGTTATCTGTCATTTCTGCTAATGCTGCCTTATAGAAGTTTGCTTCTCCTTGTGTTTGATAACTTTTTACTTGAACTCTTTTTTGCTTCAACATAATCTGTGGGGTCTGGATTGAGGAATTTTATTCCAGAGATGTTTATATTTGCTTCTGTTTGGATTGAGTACACTATCAAACTAGGATCAGTTTAATTCAATTTATCAGCTTGAGGTTTTCCTTATATGTGGGTAATATGAATTCAAACTCCTGACCTCCAGTGAGAACAGATCTATGTTATGAATTCTAAAGGAAGATTAATTTTTATATATAGAAAATATATAAAGCCACCACAGAGACAGTTTTCCTTTACTAGAAGGATGTAGTTTTCTTCAGTTTATCCTTTAAGTAAGGATATAGCTTTATATGGAGTTTAGCTACTCAACCTTGCATGAGGCCAAAGCCTGGCCTCCCATTTTCCACTCACATCAAAGCTGCATTAATCTCTAAAACTTTAGGTTTTGGTGTTTAGCCCTAGGGCATCACTTACCCTTCTTGTCTCAGCTTCCTCTGTGTTTTTGTGTAAGTAATGCATGGCCACTGGAGACGTACTTCCCTTTCTTGAAAACACATAAATACTTTTTAAAATGTGTTTGCTGTAATTTATCCAGTACCTTAGTGTTAGGGTCAGATGATATTTTTAGAATGCTATATTGTCAGAAGCAAAAGTGCCATTGTAGACTTATGCTTACCTTCCATCCTTACCTTACCTACCATAGACTTATGGGTACCTTCCATCGCTGCAGCATCTCCTAAAGAACAGGAGGAGCAGACACCAAAGGCAACCTTAAGGATGCCTCCCTTTGCCTGTCTGTTCTTGTGTGATATGGAAGTTCTCAAGTCAGAGAAGCCCAGGTAAGCAGCTCTGCTCACTTGGCGATCTTACAGCTAGGTCTTGAAGAGTGAGAAGCCACAGCCCGTCAGGAACAAGGCTGCTCGACTGATATTAGAGTCAGGGACAGCCAGCTCAGAAGTATAGAGTCTTGAGATGGTCTTGGTGCCCATGGGACATGAAAGGGGTGGAGTGACAGGTGCTTGGGCACAGAGAGGAGTGACATGTGAGTAGAGAGGTGGAGTTCTGACCCATTCACCCCAACACTTACCGTACAGGTGTGGAGGACAGAAATGAATGGGGAGGGGGCAAAAGCTAAATAAGGCATAGCCCTTGCCCTCTAGCAACCATCGATCTAGGAGGGACAGAAAGACCAGACTTCCTGCTCCAGAGGGAGTAAGATTACTTCTTTCTTTCTCATTTTTTAAAAATCCTTTTAGAGGAGTGAGCAGGGTGCTTGGCCCCCATAAGTGCTCATCTATTGTTCATTGAATGAATCAAGGGGCATAAATAATATTCATATAACACAGATATGAATAAATGCTAAGCAGAGGTGAATACGGAGGGAGAGGTGGTTGGCACTGATACTGGAAATCTGAGACTTCAGCTTTAGGGGCTACAGGGGGATGCCCAGGGTCCTCCTGGGGTGAGTCAAAGCGAGTGACCATCCCATCCAAGTATCTCTCACTGCTTGCCCTTGGCTTCTCCTCGCTCGCCCCTCCCCTTCCCATGGAAGTAGCCTGGGACTAAAAATCAGCCTGGGCAACACCAGAAGAGCTTTGCAGACGAGATTAAAAGCAAATCAAAGAAGAAAAATTGTGGCTCGGTTTATGTCTTCCTAATTAAAACCCCGCCAGTCTCCCTTCTTTTTCTTTCCAGCTAATGTTACACTAACGAGCTGAGTTTAGTGGCATTTATGTAGATAAAAGTCCCAATGATTGATCTCAATGGCTTGTTAAAATTAGTTTCAGTCCACCATATTGATTTAATTCCATTGCTTGAAAGTGCTAATTAATAATGATAATAAAAGTGTCTCGGCCCATTATTATCAGTGGGCAGGCGGTGAGGGGGTAGAGGTGGGGGGAGAATTGCTGTTTTTAGTGTCACTTACTCAGTTGTAGGGTGGCCTTTGAAAGCTGGCAGAGGGGACAGGAAGCTGGGGATGGGGCCGAAGGGGTGTTCCTGTCTCTTTCTGGCTGATTCCTCCTGAGATTGCTGGGGGATGCTTGGAGGGTGAGAGGCTGGTCCTGGGTGAGCCATGCATCTTGCTTGTTCTTTAAGCCTCTTGATTCCCTCCAGAGCTGGTGGGGGTCGCTACTTGCCTGGTGGCACCTGAAGGAGGTGAAAGGTTTAAACTTCAGACTGTTCCCAAGGGTGAGGAAGTTGGAGTTCACCTTTTAGACACTGATGAACAGCTTCCAGGAATCTGAGCTCTGAACCTAAGTCACCCATACCCTATGTTGCAGGGAGGCCAGGAAGAGAGGGAGGAATTTGCGGCAAAGAGATCAATAGATGAAGAGCCTGATGGATGAGGAAAGTGAAAGCAAGTGTTAGTCGCTCAGTCGTGTCTGACTCTTTGTGAGCCCAGGGACTGTAGCCAGCCAGGCTCCTCAGTCCATGCAAGAAAAGTGGAGTGGGTTGCCATTCCCTTCTCCAGCGGCTCTTTCCGACCCAGGGATAGAACCCGGATCTCCTGCATTGACAGGCAGATTCTTCACTGTCTGAGTCACCAGGGAAGCCTGGATGGGGAGAAGGGAGGAGGAGTTTAGGGGGCAAAGAGGAAATGGGCCTGGGAAGTTGAGTTAAGAAGGGAATGTTAGAGATCTCTCCTAAATTAATTAATTAATTTGGCTTTAAAGGAGTCTCCTTGCCTTTGATAAAGCCCTAAGCCCCTGGAAAGGATTCTGCCGGCCCCTCTGGGGAATAAGGTGTGGGGATGAGGGAAGAGGGATGGCACGAATGAAAATGGTGCCTGGAGAGACGAGCCATGGTTCCAAGACAGCAGCCAGGGCTTCCCAGGGCTGGTGGGAAGACAGGGGTGGGAGGCAGGGAAGGCCTCCTGCGTGTGGCCAGCCCTCCCCAAAGGCCAAACCTTCTCCATTCACTGCAGACCATCTTGCCAGACCCCAGTCTCTCTGACCCCTGCCTCCAACAAAGACTATGGCATGTACAAGTCCAAGTTCCATGAACTATGTGTGACTGGTATGTGGGAGCAGTTGGAGACCTATAATTCTTCCTCTGTTGAACTTTATGACCATTCATGGCATCATCGCTGGCACTTTGAGAGCCAAGAAGGGAGTGAAAAGAGCTTTTAGGTCCCTGGGGATGTGGTGAAGAAAGTGGGATGAGAGACAGATACAGGTTAAGAACATGAGCCTCTAGAAGTGAGGGATCAGCGACACACAGAAACAGCTCAGAAAGTCCACACAAGGGCCCGGCAACCAGAGGGTCAAGAGATGACCTTGACTCAGGCAGGGTTTGGATCAGCCAGTAGCTGCCCCTTCTCTGTACTGGGCCACTGGGTATGAATCTGTTTAAGGCAGAGGTCTGTAAGGGATGCAGCTGCTGGATCTGGCAATTCTGAACATCATTATCTTGAATGTAATATCCAAAGATCCACCTGATATAGGTCTGTTCCTGGAGATGCTCTTTATCAAAAGATCTTATGAAGCACTCTCCCCCACTCCCCAAAAGATTAATTGAAAATTCACACTGTAGAATTTGAACTATATATGATTTGCTCTACGGTTAACTCCAGCATAATTATACCCAATAATTATACGGTGTAGTTCTGATATTAATTACAATCCATCCTCATTAAGGAATTAACCAAACCATGTGTGGCTGGGGATGGGGAGGAGGGAATAGTTTTTCTAATGATTTATTCACTATTTTTCTTTTTCCAGGTTATGCTGTTTTCTCTCTCCTCCTATGCTTTGTGCTATACTTGTTCCCCCAGTGATTTGAGCTGGGATGCTGTTTCTTATATTAAGGTCATTATTACTAACCAAAGAAAGTCACCTCTCTCTGTTTATGCTATCCCTTCAGGTTCACTTAAGAATCTCTATCAGCAATACGCCTTAGGAACGGTGCTTCCTCCAATATGATCAGTCAAATGCCAACTGCTGGCTTTACTTTATATGGGATTTCTATTTGAATGATCGTAGCTCTCTGCTTCTCACTGCCTACTCCCTGCCTTCTGCTTCTGTATTCAGCAGAGTGCCCTGCTTTGTGATAGGGTGAAGGGGTTTGAGCTCGACTCATTTTGGGGGAAGAGTAACTTCCAGATTGTGCCCAAGCTTAGAATAGATTGCCTTTGGAAAAAATATGGGGATCCATATGCTTCTTTGTAACACTGTCAGCCTCCCTCCCTGTTTCATCTCAGGAGGATTACTGTTAACTATTTCGTACACGTGTTTGGATGGGGTAACAATGCACTTGGCTGAGGTGCGGATCCTGGTAGGGATCTTTGAAGGAATCCAGCCATTTCTCTGTTTTTAGGTGGAAGCCATGATTTATGTTTTCTAGGGTCTAGAAACCTCATGGAATGTTGGAGCGCATAATGCCTCCTGTCATCATCTGGTACCTTCTACGGTTCCTTTCCACTTTGCTGCATCATTTTTTCTTTCCCTTTTCCCTTTTTCTTTCCCTCTTGTGGTTTTCACTTTTGCTGTCTTCTTCTGCAGCACTAGCTCACTTGTCCTAGCTGAGGCTGGCATGAGAATGGTCAGCTGGTCCCGATGGAGGACCACGGGAGGGAGAGTAGGCAGTAGGGCCAGAGGGGGCTCTCACCAGGAGGATGGCATGCCTGATGTGATGGGGAACGTGTTTACTTGTAGGGACCTTAGGATTGGCAGCCCCAATTGTCCCTCTTGGCATGGCTCAGGCGGCAACTGGGGATGAAGGTATTTCCAGTTGTAATTTTGGAATAGACAGTCATGGGTTATCCAGTCAGATGGACGGAGCACATGGCAAGTTCCAGCTCAGAGTTCAGTTTGGAAGTCTGCTGGCCTCCAGCCCAGAAGTTAAGACTCTCTGACCGTACTCAGTCTAGAACACAGTGGATAGGGTCAGGTCCTGGGGGTGGAGGGCTGGCAGGGTACCAGGGCATTCTCATGGGGTTCAGGGACCATTCGATCCTTAACGGGTGTGTGCATATTCACAGGTGGTGGTGATGGTGGGGGGGGGGTGCGGTGAGAGGGGGTTTCTGCAACAGCCAGAGAAAGAGAGAATGATTTTAAAATCTCATCCCATTCGGTTTATGAATGTGAAAATTGAATTTGCCATCAGATTCAGGAGGTAAGTCCTGTCTTGCAAACTGGAGGCAGAGAAGGAGGTCAGAAGCTTGATTGGTCTGAAAGTGGAATCAGAAGTAAGGAGCTGGTGGTGGGTGCAGCTTGAGGCAAGATAGTCCAGGATTCTGTGTCCAGAGCCCAGAGGGTGTGGGTGGGTGGGGGGGAAAGCTATGCAGTGGAGTCAGCCTGAGTTGATGGCTTAGGGGTAAGCATCTATGGGCTAGGGTCCTTGAAGCGGAATCCCGTGGACCTCTCCTGTGACTAAGGCCAAAGCCCCGGTTTAGGATGAGCATAGACAGTATTGCAGCTCAGGGGCTGTGAGCACAGGGCTTGTGGGACCCTGGATGTGGCTGGACCTGGAGGAGAATCCAGATAGGGGTGCAGAGTCCTTCATGGGGAGAAAAGAGAGAAACTCAGGACGGCAGTAACTGCAACTGGGCAAGGGTGTCTGGAGCCACACTCCTGACTCACAAGAGCCTACTGGGTTCACCTCTTCCCACCTCCAAGTCCAGTGACGTTAGGCTGGGAGCTCATTTGCTTGAAATCAGCCTTGATGAGAGCCAGCCCAGGTGGCTCAAGGGTAAAGAATTCGCCTGCTGAACAGGGGACCCGGGTTCGATCCCTGGGTGGGGAAGGAAATGGCAACCCACTCCAGTATTCTTGCCTGGAGAATCCCATGAACTGAGGAGCCTGGTGGGCTACTTTTTGTGGGGTTGAAAGAGTCACGACTTAACGACTAAGCAGCAGCAGCAAGAGCAGAGAGTACTTACTCTGCAGTAAGCACCAAATGCTACAAACCAGGGCTTGTTTCTCCCTGGAGAGCTGGTTGTTAAACATTTAGCTGCTGAGAGGAGATCGTCTTTGATGTCTCCCTGGTGTCAGGGAGTGGGTTGCTGGTGTGGACTTTATCCTGTGCCGTTAGCTTAGAAATGGCACAACCGGAGGCACGTCTGAGTCTGTTTGGGGAGAGAGAGAAGACGAGCGAGGCAGGGGGCTGGCACCGGATCTGACAGCTGCAGAGGCTGCCACCAGAGGTGGTGCTAATGAAGGCCGATGAAAGCAACCGTCGGCAACCCCGCTTTTAGCATCTTGGCCGATCGCCTTGCTCTGGGTGTGGTGTGCGGGCACCGTCACACGCTGCTGGGTAGTGAAAATGGATACAGGCTTGTTGAAAAACAAATTGGCACCTTGAGCCATGAACTTGAACCGTGAATACCCTTTGACCCACTAATCCTCCTCCTGGGAATCTACTCTAAGAAAGAAATCCTAAACACTTTCATTGTTTTGGAAGCCCCACATGGCAAAAAAGGTCTTAGCTGCAACTTTATTCAGGCTAGTGATAAGTTGAAATTAACTTAAATGTTTAACCGTAACAGAATGCTTGAGGAATCTAAGGCCTATCTTCTTAGTAGATTATTATGCAGTGGTTTAAAAGGATGTGAAAAAAGTTTAGGGAAAGCACAGAAGTGCTTATGATAAGCAGAATACAAAGTTGTAGAGTAGCATTTTTCCACCATGGCTTTTGGAATACGACTCCTGTGTCAAATATATTTGGGAAGTGCTTGGTGTCCTATGCCCCTCTCAAGACTGCATGCACATCAACGCTAAGGGTTCTGAGAAGTTCTGTGGTTTAACCTATTGCTTCTTGAACTTATTTCACCCCAGAGTCCTTTATCCAACCAACATCCATTACCATCCTCCAGCATTAAGGCTCAGTAGAACAGAGTTTTGGGAAGTAGCGACACACGGAATAGTTAGTTACATTAAAGTGTCTATCAGAATACAGGGAAGAAACAATGACGAAAGGTGAGTGGGGACCGGAGTAGCAGTGACTGTGAAAGATTTTTTTTTTTAAGTCTTCTTTTTTTTTGTTATCTTTGCCAGAAATCCTTTAAAATGCTTATCTTTTATTAAAGAATTATATAAAAGCCTCTCTTCAGGCAGGTTTGTCTCTTTCTCTGGTTGATGTCATGTAAGATTCAGAATTTGTGCTTTCTGCGTAATGGATAAAATGTCCATATAATCTAGGGGGATATTTGACAGGTAAAGAGTCTGATGGCTGGAATTTGGTGTAGCAGGAAGCCACTCAGAGTACGAATGTGGCTTTGGGATCAATGTAGTTCATCACAACAGAGTATTCAAAAAAAGAAAAAAATCAGTGAATACTTCCCTAATAGTTAAAGGTGCACCAGGCACCATTAGAGCCCTTTCCACGTATTAAGTCATTTAAACCTCACAGCAACTCTGCAAGGTAGATACTGTGCTTGTCCCCACTTTACAGATAAGTAAACAAAGTCACAGAGAGGTTAGGTGACCTGCTCTGGTTCCAAGCCCCTTGTCTCCAAGGAGCAGATTCTTTGTCAACACCCAGAGCTGCCTCGTGCTGAGCGACCAGTGATGATACTGCATCATTGGACAGGGTTTCGTGGTGGCAGATTTAACTTAAGATACAAAGCCATTCCTGCCATGAGAGCCATGGGACCCTTTCTTCTTGGGTTGGTAAGCTGGGATCGTGTAGGCCCTTCATGTCCTCTGGTCGTATCCACACCTGTGCGCAGTACAGACAAGAGGAAGAAAGGGAGCATGAGTCTCAGGTCTGGTCCCCATGGGCCAGGAGCTACCCTGGCTTCTGTAGCTCTTCCCATGGCCACTGGGAAGGATCCTGCTTCTTCCTTTTCATCCACCCCACTGACTTTATTTTTTAATTTTTCTTTAAAAAAGTGTTAGGATGTGATCATGTGTCTCTCTGTGCTGATATTTTTGGATTCCACCATAGATGGGTTAGGAAGAGTCCACCATGGATGGGTCGGGAAGCCCCTATTGACCAAGTTTAGAGACCTGTTTCAAATGGTTGAGATACCCAGAGGCAGAGGGATGGGCTGGAGGACCACTCAGGGTCACTTCCATTCTCTGTATTCTGGGGTATTTTGAATATCAGGTCTCAGGGGAATCTGGTTGACAGGAGTCACCATCTAGAATCTCGTGTTGTTCCGGGTCGGGGAAGACAGAGGTGAGGAAACAGGAAAAAGAAATCTGTTCTACATGGGTTTCAAAGGTAATTGTTCCAAGGTGATGCGTTTGGGGCTGGCATGTCCTTGCCACCATGAGTCAGACTGATTCCTTGCCCTTCACTCCTCTGAGGACACGGGGAGGACCAGCTGGGTACCATTCTCTGAGAGTAAGAGCCTCTCATTGGCTTAAAGTGCATTGTTAAATCAACCCAGGCCCTCTCATCCTCTTCCTTCTAGACTTTTCCACCCTGGATGAAATAGCTCTGGAGTCTGACATCTTTTCACAGGCCCTGCTCTCTAGCCCTTTTTATCACTCTTCCCTTTAGCTCGTTGTTGTTCAGTTGCTAAGTCATATCTAACTCTTTGCAGCCCCATGGACTGCAGCATGCCAAGCTTCCCTGTCCTTCACCATCTCCCGGAGTTTGCTCAAACTCATGTCCATTGAGTTGGTGATGCCATCCAACCATCTCATCCTCTGTCGCCCTCTTCTCCTCCTGTCTTCAATCTTTCCCAGCATCAGGGTCTTTCCCAATGAGTTGGCTCTTTGCATCAGGTGGCCAAAATATTGGAGCTTCAGCATCAGTCCCTCCAATGAATATTAAGGGTTGATTTCCTTTAGGATTGACTGGTTTGAATCCCTTTAGCTTGTCAGCTCCAAACAGGGTGTGGTGCCTGCTCGGAGCTGGGTCCAGGTTCTCTTTAGATGGTTCTTTGCTGGACGGATGTTGTTTTAGCCCTATTTTCTCATCCTACCCTCATGCTTACTGTTCTCACCAGACACATGACACATAACAGGCATAGTCCCGGTGCAAAGCAAAGCATTAGACCTTTTTCTGCAAATCACATTCACCTTGTTATTCTCTCTACATGGACTGGTCATTTCCTATGAAATTTTAATCTTTCACCCTTTCACCAGTTTTTAATTCCTCACTTATTTAATGGTATCATTTCGCCCCCTTCTCGTAGGTTTAAAACTTTACACTGATTACTCCTGAATTTCATTTGATCTGTTTTGAACCAAATAGCCAGTTTGTCAAATCAAACTTTGTATGGATTTAAAATCTGTCCTCTATTTTTACCTCCCTGATCAAAGATGAGTTTGATAGAAACCATTTGTAGAAGGGTCTTCCTTTGAGAAAAACTTCTCTGCAAGCAATATAGTATTAAGATTGTTGGACTGACAAGAAAAATAGGGCCCATGTCATGGTGATCCAGTGTCCTTGAAGAACTGTAGCTCAACACCCCACTCCCCTTCCCGCCCTTGCCCCCGAGAAAGAAAAACATGTTACTAATGAAGGCCTGCCACTTCCTGGTGTGGCCACTGAATGTGCTAATATTCTTGTTTTTGTCACTGCTTGGGAAGCCTGGCCTGGGCAAGGGTTTTTTTTATCATCACCATGATTTTTCAAAAAAAGTAATATGGTTGAGGAAAGAGTCTGAAGAGCAATGGTTGTTGCTTTGGTCCCTGGAAAGAAAGATTATGTTTTGATAGTTCCTTCATCTCTCAGGGAGTTTGCCTGCCCAGCTACATAATATGTGTAACAGAACTACCCTGGACAATTCCACAGGGACTCTGGGATGATCAAACAGGACAAAATACTAACTACAGTTAACAAAAGTCAGTAGTCACGAGTGCTTGCCCTGTGCCTCATGCATCATGTTTTGCACCGTGCATCATGTCTTGGGTGGTGATTATTTCTGTTAAATCTCATGCGTTTCCACGAATTCCATCCACCAGTCTCTCTCTCTCTCTCTTTTTTTTCTCTCTTACCAAATCCCGTGGATTCTCTTGAAGGTATTTACCCTTCCCAGTTCTTCTGTTCCATCCGAGTGGAGACCCTCACTTCTGCCCACTGTGGCCACGGTTCTCCGGCCTCTTTGGCCTCAGCCCCTCCCTCGGCTAAGCCTCCAGCAGTTGCCCCCAGACTGACCAGCTGAAGATGCCACTGCCTTTATTTGTTTATTTTTGGCTGCACTGGGCCTTTGCTGTTGCCCTTGGACTTTCTCTAATTGCAGTGTGTGGGTTTCTCATTGTGGCATCGTCTCTTGTTGCTGAGAACAGACTTTAGGGCATGCGGGCATCAGTAGTTGTGGCTCTTGGGCTCTTGAGCACAGACTCGATAGTGATGGCACATGGGTTAAGTTGCTTCAAGGCATGTGGGATCATTCCAGATCAGGGATCAAACGTGTGTCCCCTGCATTGGCAGGCAGTTTCTTAACCACTGTCCAGTGGTCCAGTGGGATGGACTTACAGTCTAGTTGACGGGGGGATATAGACACCCAAATGTTTTAAAAAGAGGAGGAAATGAATAACAGTACAAAGCAACAGGATCAAGATGGCTGATGGAGCAACAGCATCAAGTGACATGGGAAGTCCATGCCACTTCCTTGAAACCACTTCCTCTTCCCATTTAAAAATGATTCTGAGTCTCCCCACAACCTTATCTGGTGTTCAGGGTTCTCCGTATTCTGACTCCAAATGATCTTTCCAACCTGTCTCCTGTTGCTCCTTCACATGGATAGTCTGCCATTGCGAATGTGATTCCCTTATTTCCTAGACCACACTCTGTGGGTGCAGGGACTGCACCCACCCGCCTCTACCTGCTTCTGCTGCATGATGTCACCTCTACAGATCCTGCCCCACACTCAAATGCAGCTTAAGCTCTTCACTCAGTCTTCACCTTTGCCATCTCTCATGTTTGCATCACTAATGTGCTCACATTGGTAGGTGCTCTATTAGCCATCTTGATCCTGTTGCTTTGTGCTGTTATTCATTTCCTCTCCTTTTAAAAAACATTTGGGTATCTATCTTCCTCCCTCAACTAGATTGTGAATTCTTTGATGACAAGGGTTGGTGTGTGTGTCTCTGTGTGTGTGTATACGTATTCTTTCTCACAGTATCTAGTCCATAAGAGATACGCAAGGATTCTTTAATTAGTGAAGGGATGCCAATATATAAATGTAGTGCTTGGTTCCCAAGGCTTTAGCTTCCTTCTTAAGATTTATAAAATTATGAATCTTCCTTAGGAAGCAGAGTGGGAGAGAGAGAAGGAGACTGAGGCACATGGAGGGGAGATAGAGAGAAAGATGGCCTTGTATAATGTCTTGAATGGAAACTTGCATGAAACCTGGGCCTTTGATGCTCAATCTACTATTTTCTGGGGCTTCACTTAATGCATTCAGCCCAGGATCTCCAGATCATTGGGAGAAATAACCAATAGCAGAGTAGCTGGAGCATGCTGCCAAGAAATTACAGTTAGGAGCAGTAATAACAGTGATGATAATAATGGTGATGGTGATGGTGATGGTGATGACTACGATGACATTCTAATAATTAGACAGCAGCTCTGAATAAGCCCATCTCCTTTGGGTGACAAATCGTCCACGGGGTATGTAGGAATCTGTTTCCTTTTACTGTTGGAGGGAGGCCCCCCTCCCTGCTCCCTCTATGGTCATGACCCCAGGATTCTCAAGCCACAAGGACAGATCAGGAACGCTGGCCCACAGGCTCCTGACCAGCAGAGGGGAGGAAAGTCCTTTCAGTCCCTTTAGTCTTGACTGAAAACAAAGTGAGGGTCCCTGGGTTCTCCTATAAATGGTAATGATAACACAATTATCATGCAAAACAAAAATTAAGTTTAATGGTGCAAAGCCAGGGTGTACTGGGGAGGTAATTCATATTAATTATGTTTGGATTAAAAGCTTATTTCTTTTGTTAGCATCTGCAAGTAGAAACTTAGCTGTAAGGAAAAAAAAAATCCACATATAATTACGGCCTCTTCTGGAGGAGCAGTGTTGGACTTAATGGAGCATCCCTGCTCTCTTCAAGCTCCTGGAGAATGGTAATATTTCACATTTTATGAAACACAGAAGAAATAAATTACAGGTTTAATGATAAGAACTACTTGGGCTCATAATGAAATCTGATTGGCCAGTTAATCCACTGAGACCCTCATATATGAACCATCCAAAAGGGGTAAAAATGATGAAAAATGAAATTAAATGGAAAAACCTTCACCCGCAGCCTCTTTTGCGGAGGCGGGGGGTGGGGGGTGGGGGAGTAGAGAGAAGGGGAGAAGCCCTGGGGCCTGGGGTGGAGGAGAAACATCGCTTTCCCGGGGTTTGGGGAGAGTGGATGGAGTGAAGGAATTTCCTTTCTGTCTGCCCCCACCCCTGCCGATTTCCCATGGAAACTAAGCTGGAAGACTTCCTGTTGAAAGAAAAGGACAGGACCAGAGGAAGGGAGGTGATTTTCTCCTGGTGACAAAGCTCTGGGGACCCCCAGCTCCGCCTTGTCTTAAACAGAGAGACAAAGACAGAATGAAAGCTAATTGGAGTTGGCTGGGCTGGTAACAGGTTTTGACACCCAGGACATATTTTCCTTGGGAAGGAAGGTCAAGGTGTCTGTTTCTTAGGGGGCTAAGTTCTTCCGGGTTTGAGATGCGTTCCCAATAGGGACTTGACACAAAGTCTTCCTGCAGGGCCAGCTGGACCTGTACCTGCCCCTCCTCACCCTGCAGCATCTTGGGAAATAAGCCCCCCTGTGTGGGCTCCAGCTTGGTGAAGTCTTTCCATTGTATTCTGAGAAACAGTGGGGACACAGCAGAAGGAATTTGGGCTTTGGAATAGGACAGGCCTGGCTTCCGGTTTTTGCTCTGATATTGATTTGCTTGATGACCTTGGACAGAGTACTTCTCCATCTCAGGGCCTCATCTGTGATTGGTTCTTGTTTGAAGCTTCAGGGAGAATAATGTGTATGAGAATTAAATATGCATAGGGCTGGAGACCTGTTAGATGCTCAGAGAATGAGAACCGTGACCATTGTTACTTCTCCTGTTGGAAGGATGAGAGAAGCTTCTTATCCTGGGCAAGGCCTGCAAATCAGCACGTACCCACAAGCCCATGGGGAAATCAAAGAAATAGCTTCGTAAGAATTTAACAGATCATTCCAAGGTCTCTGAGTCCTCAAGTCTCTGATGGTACCTTCTCCCGGCCAAGGCACAGTCTCCCTAGATTCCATACACATAGCAAAGTCCACGAAAGATGCATTGTTAATGTCTGGAGGATGAAACAGGTAGACCCTGCATCTGAGGGAGGCTTCTTGCACACTCAGCTCTCAGGTCGTCTGCTGTCCTCATCAACAAGGTCCCCATGGTTCTTCGCAGTAGCTGCTTCATCTGGGGTGAAAAAGGACATGAGTATGGAATGGGGGTGACAGTGCAGGCAGGGAAGAGCATTCATGGTGCTAATTCCACCAGGTCTTTGCCATCTGGTCCTAATGCCTTCGTGGAGGAAGACGGAATAAATTCCTGGAGCATCATATTATTAGATGAAGCAGATCTCAGGTCAGGACTTGGCACCGTGTACCATGACATTGCACTGTGTTCCAGGAATCTCTGAGAAGCCCTGAAGGGCCCTGTGGTTTACTGGGGATCACTTGCAAGGTTGTGTGTCTCAGCCCTTCTGTGCTGCTGCTCTTGTCCTGAGTTCCTTTGGAATGACCTTCGTCTCCCAGGCCTGGGGGTCTCAACACGGCCCCTTTCAATGATCCAAGCTTGGGTGTGATCTGGTCCTGCTCCCTTGCTGCACAAATGGGGAAGCTGATAAAACCCATGAGCAATGCCCAGAGTCTGCCACAGGCAGGCACTCAATAAATGGTAGTTGTCCCTTTTATTTAAGTAACTTGTCCAAGGTCCCATAATGCCAGGCTGAAAATACTATGAGCCTGTTTTTTCACTATTTTTTAAAAGTTCAGTTCAGTTCAGTCCCTCAGTCATGTCTGACTCTTTGCAACCCCATGAACCGCAGCACGCCAGGCCTCCCTGTCCATCACCAACTCCCGGAGCCTACCTAAACCCATGTCCATTGAGTCGGTGATGCCATCCAACCATCTCATCCTCTGTCATCCCCTTCTCCTCCTGCCCTCAGTCTTTCCCAGCATCAGGGTCTTTTCAGATGGATCAGCTCTTCACATCAGGTGGCCAAAGTATTGGAGTTTCAGCTTCAACATCAGTCTTTCCGATGAACACCCAGGATTGATTTCCTTTAGGATGGACTGGTTGGATCTCCTTGCAGTCCAAGGGACTCTCAAGAGTCTTCTCCAACACCACAGTTTAAAAGCATCAATTTTTCGGTGCTCAGCTTTCTTTATAGTCCAACTCTCACATCCATACATGACCACTGGAAAAACCATAGCCTTGACTAGATGGACTTTTGTTGACATAGTAACGTCTCTGCTTTTTAATATGCTGTCTAGGTTGATCATAATTTTTTAAAAGACTTTATATCTTTATAGCAGTTTTAGGTTCACAGCTAAACTGAGAGAAAGGTACAGAGATTTCCCAAATGTGCTCTGCCCCCACACATGCACAGCCTCCCCCATTATCAATATCCCGAACAGAGTGGTGCATGCATTACAACTGATACCTCCATTGACATGTTATTATTAACCAAAGTCCATCCTTTAAGTTAGGGTTCACTCTTGGTGTTGTACATTCTGTGGGTTTGGACAAGTGTATAATGGCATGTATCCATCATTACAGTAACACAGAGTAGTTTCACTACTGCTCCAGTTCATTGATTGCCTACATCAATAAAATAGCACCCAGCACCTCTCCAGTTTCTCCCTGCCCAATGCTCTGCTTTCCTGACTTCACAGTAGTTACCTCTCCATAAAATTCCCTTGTTGTTCAGTCACTAAGTTGTCTGACTCTTTGCGACCCCATGGACTGCAGCACACCAGGCTTCCCTGTCCTTCACTATCTCCCAGAGTTTGCTCAAACTCATGTCCATTGATTTAGTGATGCCATCCAACCATTTCACCCTCTGTCACCCCATTCTCCTTCCCTTAGATGTGTAAGAACGTAAACTCCCAGAAGGCAAGGAATGTGCTTTGCTAACTGCCACGTCCACAGTGTTGGAATGGTGTGGGCCCGGGGTGGAGTAGAGACTCAATGCATCTTTGCAGGGTGAATGAAGAAAGCCCAGTTCTGTCTCCATGTTCACTGTTAGTTGTGCTTCCCAGCCATCCTCTTGGATTAGTTCCTCTTCTGGCGGTTGCAAGCTCCCCTGTGCATGTAGGAGCTCACATCTTTGCACAGAGGGAAGTAACAAGCAGAGTAACAGCATGTATTGCCGCTCTATCCTTTTGCCTTGCATGCTGAGCGGCACAGGGCTGGGGATGCCGTCTTCGGTGGCAGTAAGGAGCGATGCTCTGGCTGCCAGCACAAATGCACTGCTTTTTTGTTTAAGGTCCAGCTGTTGGGAGGCTGTTCTCTGGCTGAGGACGGGATAGCAGATCATGCCAACGAGATACAGGTTTGGACCTGAAGCAAACGTGAGGCGAGAAGGTAGGAAAAAAAAAATCTCCCATGGTTAAAAGGGTTGGAAAACTCTTCTCCCATAGTCCAGTGTTCAGAATAGTTTTGCTTAGAGAGAAAATTGCAGCTTTCAGGTTTGAAGACAGTTGTACTATCACCAAACTCCCAGTGAGCATTTGGCTGGGTACACGAAGTGAAACCACCCACAGAACTCCAGTGACATCAAGAGATGGGGCAACTAAGAATGGCAGGTGGGAGTTGAACCCCACTGTGGCTGGAGGGTCACGTAGGTCTCTTGTGTGTTGGAGCTAGACAGAGCCAGGTATGGGGTGAGCACAGCCTCAGAAAAAAGTGGATATGGAATAAAAAGAAGGGAGGGGACTCCCCTGGTGATTAAGAATATGCCTGTCAATGAAAGGGACATTGTTCTGATCTCTAGTCCAAGAATATCCCACATGCCATGGGGCAAGTAAGCCCGTGTGCCCTAACTACTGAGCCCACGCCCTAGCTGCCTTGCTCTGCAACAAGAGAAGCCACTGCAATGAGAAGCTCACGCACTGCAGCTAGAGAGAAGCCCCTTCTCTCCAGAACTAGGGAAAGCCCGTGCACCGCAATGAAGACCCAGTGCAGCCAACAATAATGAAAACAAAGTAAATTTAAAAATTAAAAAAAAAGGAGGGAGGGAGTGATCGAAAGAGGGAGAGGGAGAGAGAAAGAGAGACAGCACCCACTTGGTTCATGATGCCTTTTACATACTCTGTTCCTGTGAAGATTGCCCAGCTCCTTGAGTCTGCATGAACTTCCTTTTAAGGTTCTGCTTGTATTCATACCACGAACCCCTATTTAATCTCCTGAGAAAAGAAAGAAAAATAAAGATATTTCCTACTAAAAGTGAATCAGTCAAGACTGAGATTTGTAACAGTAGTTGTCAAAGAAGAGACTTGATGTTTTCCCCTGACAGCAGGAGTAAGTGCAGAAGAAAATACTGCCTGGACCATACCCCTCCCCTTAGATGCTTAAGGGCGATCTTTAGGGAAGGAGAGGAACTGAAATCTGATGATTCGACAACCTTTTATAATCAGTTGCATATCAATATGTCTGCTGTTCCTTGTAATGTTTGGTTTTTAATACAGAGTATAATTTCAGTCATCATTAACTGTTTTCTAACATCTTCTTGATGAAGACACTAGAAGAACTTCATAAAGTATTGCTCTAGATAAGCATTTTTATATATCTAAATAGGGAGGAAATAAGAATGAGGCCTGGAAAGTAAGAAGTCCTGGCAATGACACAAGTGATATAAAAATTGGTCACTATCTTGAGACTGGCTGGTTAGTATATGAGAGACGTGATCTTGGTGAGCCCTTTGCTATATCTAAGAAAAGTGTAGCCCTGGGAATGGCAGTTTTGCCGCAAGCAGCTTGTAAAGATGTCAAAACATGAAATACAGACTCTAAAAAATATGATTAATGTAGTTAAATAGAGATGTTTCTTAAGGGTGTGCCCAGATTGACTCCTAAAGTTAAGATTCTGGAGACCAAAAGTGGGGAAAACCAGGTGAGCATTTCCTCCTAAAGAATTCTGTCTTTATTGTATCAATCAGGGTCTGATCAGGAAAATAAACCTAGATATTTCAAAAGAGGCTATTTAATGCAGGGCATATATTACAAAGATTGTAGAAAGTCAAAGGGTGGAAAAGGAGAGCTAAGGGTAAGTCAGAGATTAGATTTCCAGAACCTAGGATCATAGAGAGTGGCCCACAGCCTCAGAAGCTGAAATAATGGAAGAGACACTCTCAGAGGAAGGAAGGAAAGAAAGAGAAGTGGCTGCGGGCTGAGGGTGAGGAGGAAGAGAGAGAGACAAAGAGAGAGAGGGAGAAAGGGAATGGAAAGCAAAGACACTTCCTCTCTTTTCTCATCTTGATTGCTCTGCCAGTTAGGTAAAACCTAACAGGAAGACCTCTACCAAAGGAACCTGGGAAATGTAGTTTGCGGACTTCCAGTCCCATTATCTTAGAAGGCAGCTGTGGGACTCAATGCCCACAAGCTCAGTTTTGCTTGGGTTCAGTTTTCTAAAGAGCTTCACAATGACTCATTATTATGAAACTATTATTCTAGTCTCAATGGATCATTCAAATAGTCACTTCGACCCATACTTTCCTCTAATTTAATCAGGAGTTTGACTAATCAATGTGATTATTTAAGGCCCCGGTACTTTAAAGGAGGGCACATACAAATAAGTTTCCTTGAGTTATTCCAATGAAAAAAAAAATGCATGTGTACAGAGAACTTTTTGGCAGTAAACCTTACTATTGGAAAATAAAAACACCTGAAATCAGTCTAAATGTTTAATACTAGGTGATGAGCTAAGAGAATTTTATTTTGGCTATTATGTAGCTATTACAAATAATAAATGTTGGCATTACGGAACAAAATCCATTCTTTCAACCGATATACATTGAGCACCTAGTATGTGCAGGGCACCATAATTATTGGTATGAAAAGACAAATGGCACCTGTTTCCTTGTTCTTATGGTGCCTATAATTCCATGGAAGAGATGGCCTTATAAACATGAAACACTGCTTACAAATTGCATAAGAAATTAGAATGGCAAATTTTTATGTATCCACATTTTCTATAATGAACATGTATTATGTGTATAAAATAAATGGAGTAAATTCTTATAATACAGTTTTTATAACTATGTAAAACATATTTCTATGTAATTACTGGCAGGGAGCACAAAACAATGAAAATAGTTGTATTAGGGTAATCCTACTGTGATGCTTAGTTTTTTATGCATTAACTTGGTCAAGTTCCAGCATCCAGTGATTTCATCAAACACTAGGGGAGGGGTTGCCGTGGAGGTATTTTGCAATAGACGTGGTTAACACCTATAATCAGTTGACCTTGTGTAAAGGAGATGAGCCTTGATAATGTGGGTGGGCCTCATCCAATCAGCCGAAGGCCTTAAGAGCAAAAATTCAGGCTTTCCAGAGAAGCTTTGCTTCCACTCCTTTGAAGCTGGAGTTTAGCATTAAGTCCTGCCTGATTTTCCAGCCAGCAGGTTGGCCCTGTAGATTCCAGACTTGACAGCCTCTGCAGTTGTGTGAACCAGTTCCTTAAAATATACCTCCTTATGGGGAATACGTGTAACTAATGGCTTGTTCATATCAATGTATGACAAAACCCACTGGGAAAAAAAATAAATAAAAATAAAAATAAACAAAAAAAAATGTAAAATAAACAAGTCAAAAAAAATACCTCCTTATTTCATATAGATTATTATCATTTATATTAGTTAATATACATTCATGTATTATATATTATTATATTTTAACATATGTATGTGCTATTTAACACATGTTCGTATATGATATATATTTTATATGTTGCATATATTTTTTCATATATACATCTGTGAGAAATGCACACACACACATAAATATCTCCCATCAGATCTGTTTCTTTGGGGAACCCAGACTGATACTTTTTTCTATTAAACAGGCCTTCATTTAATGTTGATTTTTATCATACGTCATTTCTTTATAAACTCTTCTGTCCTTACTGTAACTAGACTCCTCTGTGGTTATCTCTTTTCAGTCCTCCCAGAACTGCTACCTACATTTGTTCCAGAGATTCCCAAAGGTAGTAGGGGCAGGCTATGATGGAGACGAAGGCTGGACTGGGTTAGTTTCCGTGCTGTCTTCTTTTCCCTTAAACTGGCTACCGATCAAAGCCACTGGCTGATCTCAGTCTCAAGGCCAGAGCAGCCCCGTGAACTGCTTCGTCAGCCCCTCGTTAGATCCCGGAGAGCCGTGCTCCCAGCAACGAATGGCTGTCCATCAAGGACAGGCCTTTAGATCAGCGGTTCCCAACCTGTTTGCCACGAGGAACCAGTTTTGCGGGAGACAGTTTTTCCCTGAACCAGTGGTCGGGGTGGGATGGTTTTGGTTTCACCCACCGCTCACCTCCCACCGTGCAGCCTGGCTCCTACCGGGCCATGAAGCGCTACTGGTCCCTAACCTGGGGGTGGGGACCCCTGCTGTAGATGACATGGGGCCGTCTGGCTAAGGCCAGCGCAGACGTCCTGGGAGCACTGGGCAGCGTGCCGCCCTTGTCAGCCTTCCATCTCCATCCTGCCTGAGTGGAGATGGAAGTGCAACCTCTTGGTGGCCCAGTGGTTAAGACTCCATGCTCCCAATGCAGGGGGCCCAGGTTTGATTCCTGGTCAGGAAACTAGATCTTGCATGCCTCAACTAAGAGCCTGCATGCTGTAACTTAAGACCTTGTATGCTGCAACTGGGACCTGAAACAGCACCCCCCACCAAAAAAAGTGACTCTGACTGTTCCGTTCTCCAGCACAAATCACAGTCTGTATCTTGAGAGGTATGGGCACTGTCTGAAGGGGACAGGAGCTGGGGACAGAACACTGAATTTCAGTCTCAACCACTTGCTGGCTGTGTGATTTTAACCAAGCTACTTAACCTCTCTGACTCAGTTTCCTCACTGGTAAAATGGGGATGCTTACTCAGCCCAATCTCCAGGGTTGTGGTGAAGGTGTTCAAATAGAATGTGAATTTTCTACCTCGTAGCAGGGGGTCCCATAAACGATAATCACTGTGACTGTATCCCTGAGCGTGATGGCAGACTTGGGGAAGATTTTTGATGCATGTCAGCCACCTACGAAGTAGAGACTCTGGTCCATTCTCACTTTCCAGATCTGTCTGAGGGTAAAGAGATCACTGGCAAAGCACACCAAACCCTCAAAAGAAACATGGATTTTTTTTTTTTTTTTTTGTCATTTAATGTCACTAACTTGTTAGTAGAGATAATAATCAACTCTACAAATAAGTAGAGATGATTTACCATCACCCAGAATTTTTGATTTTGCAAAATTTCCTCTTTGGCCAGAAGGCATTCAAAAAGTAAAGAAATAGTTTCCCCCACCCCTCTCTGCTTGGCCTCTTATTTACAACTATCTTGAGCAGGTGCCTATTTGGACTCCACCATCCAGATTCTCCAAGGCCAAGGACTCAATTCCAGGCAGCTTTCGCGTACCTGCCCGTGGATTATCCACCTAGTGAAGCATCTGCCAGGGAAGTTTTAATCCCAACCCGGCTCTCTCCTAGCACCTTTTCCTTACCCTCCCTCCTTCAGCCCTCGCCCAGCTGATGTGTGCTTAGGAAATGCAAACTAATTTTAAAATTTGCTGGAGCAAAACATGATTAGAATGGCTAAGTCTGCTGCCAAAAATAAAATCAGCTAATGCACTTCGTATATTTAGATTTCCAAAATTAAGTTGAAATGGTGCTTAGTTCATCCAAAGTTTGGGTTTTCTACACATCGCCCCCCATCTCTGCTAACTGACCCGACTTTTCTGCCAGTGATAAATGAGGTTCTTCTGTAAATGGCATCACATCTTCCATAACCCAGGATGCTATTTTTACTCTCTTGTCCTGCTGAAGTGAGGTCACAAACCCTGATGAAGATGTTGGAGAAGAAAATGCCCTGTGTTGGGGAGAGGAAAGCTACAGAGCTATATTAACCAAGGCTCCTCCATTCTTCAGCCTTTCTACCAAGCCTGGCCAGACAGTGAGCGGTCCAGCTGGGGAGAGGGGCCTCCATGAAGCCAGATGCTGTGTGCTAGGTTGCTTCAGGTGATTCTTTGCAACCCTGTGGACCATAGCCTGCCAGTCTCCTCTGTCCATGGGATTCTCCGGGAAAGAATACTGGAGTGGGTTGCCATTTCCTTCTCCGGGGGAATCTTCCCAACCCAGGGATCGAACCCACGTCTCTTATATCTCCTGCACCGACAGGCAGGTTCTTTACCACTAGCACCACCTGGGAAGCCCGATAAAACCAAGTGCTGGCACCAAAAGAGATACAATCAAGGCTTCAAAGATATGCTGCTGCCTTCAAGGAGCTCAGAGTCTCTGGAAAGACCAGATTAGCCTTGGTAGCGTGACACACATTACAGAATAAAATTAATTGTGGAATGGGGCGCATAGACTCCAAGGAGAAGCTCCAGGGAGCGATCATCAGTGAGGACTAGGTTCATTTTCATGAGGGAGGAGGCACCTGAGTTAGGAACAGGCTAGACCGTGGGAAAAGAGGGGAGCATTTCCAGTGAAAGAATCAACTGGAACAAATGTATAGAAATGAGCAAGGCCTGGTGTGAACAACAAGAGAAGTCAACCTGGCTGGAACAGCAGCACTGCAGAAGGGACTTAATGGAAATACAGGTGTGCTAAGACTCTTTGGGTTGCAAGCAACAGAAAACAATCTGATCTGCTTTAAGAAAAAAAGGGGAATTTATTTTAAGGCTGCGTGCATGCATGTGTGTATGTGCTCTGAACTGTGTCTGACTCTGCTAGCTCATGGACTGTATGAAGCCTGCCAGGCTCCTCTGTCCATGAGATTCCCCAGGCAAGAATAATGGAGTGGGTTGCCATTTCCTCCTTCAGGGGATCTGCCCAAGCCAGGGATGGAACAAACCTGCATCTCTTGCATCTCTTGCATCAGCAGGCAGATTCTTTACTATCATGCTACCTACGAAGCCCCATTTTAAGGCTACAAAGTTTTATGGGATCTGAAACAAGAAGAGTCCAGTTCATCACATTTGAACTTGGACATATTAATATCATTTATGGTGAATTTTTATTCTTATAATTTTACTACTCCATCTTTTCTAACTTATTTTTTAAAATATTTCCTTACATTTTGCCCTCCTTAAGAAAGAGACTCATTTGGATAACACATTTTGTATGTTTATATTTTCTTTGTTTTTCCTTCTGTTGACTATCAGTGGCTATTTCTATTCTTTTAACATATTAGGAAAGTACCCCAAGCATCTTCTCTTAACAGTCAACATAAGACTTCCTTTCCATGGTGTTGAAATTCAGCCTTTGTGTGAATAAAGGAGAGTTCAATGCTTTGTAATGCCTCTCACTTCATTGTTAGCTGAGCTTGTTAGCAAGTTGGCTCTAAATTTATAATTATTTAATTGTAGGATTGCCACTGGTTTATACTTTATATCAAAAGAGAGCTTTGAGTGTACCACTCTTCTGCTCAAACTCTCCAAATGGTGCCCAATCACCTTATAAATTTAGAGGGGAAAAAAAAAAAGAAAAGGAAGGGGGTAATTTAAGTATTTGAGGGAGTCTCATGGGACTGAAGGATTCACGGAGTGCACGGAAAATCTTTCCAGGACCCAGGAGGCCCTCACTGTACCTCTTGTCTCCACTTCTCTGAATCTGTTTTTCTTTTCTTGGGACAGATTATAATCCTTGCCCTCAGCATCTCCTCCTGAAGGAGGAAAGGAACAGGCCAAGCTGACTTCATCTGGAAAAAGAAGAAAAACTCCATCTTGCACGTTCAGTGAGCTTTGGACTATGTGCCTGGTAGCCATAGGGATAACATACCTACGGCCGAACTGGCCTCCTGGACTGATAATCACCAGATTCCATGCCAAGATTTCCCGTCGCCAAAAAGAATGCAATAACCCCCTACGTATTCAATCACCTTTGTAATCTTTACGGCCCCCGTTGGTGCAGGCTACAGTGTATAACCGGCTGACCCTTCTGATTATGAATCATGGCTATAACCTGATTGCATCTCCCTTTAACACTTTCCAGGCTAGGTTTAAGGAATTTGGGGATGTGAACTTGAGCAGTACACTTAAAGTATATAAGGTTTTGACAAAAGTTGGTCAGAGTCCTTGGCTAAGAGGAGTCTCTGCCTTGGGCCCGCCAGTGTAATAAACTGCACTCCACTATCTGCATTGTCCTTCTGAGTGAGTTTGTTTCCCGGAACACATGACTGCAACACTCTAATTCTCTTCCAGCCCCCTGGCTGTTGTGTGTGTGTGTTGTGTGCGGTCAGTTGTGTCCGACTCTGCGACCCCAAGGACTGTAGCCACCAAGTGCCTCTGCTGCTGCTGCTGCTGCTGCTAAGTCGCTTCAGTCGTGTCCAACTCTGTGCGACCCCGTAGACGGCAGCCCACCAGGCTCCCCCGTCCCTGGGATTCTCCAGGCAAGAATACTGGAGTGGGTTGCCATTTCTTTCTCCAATGCATGAAAGTGAAAAGTGAAAGTGAAGTCGCTCAGTCATGCCTGACTCTTAGCGACCCCTTCGACTGCAGCCTACCAGGCTCCTCCGTCCATGGGATTTTCCAGGCAAGAATACTGGAGTGGGTTGCCATTGCCTTCTCTGAGACCAAGTGCCTCTATCCACAGAATTTTCTAGGCTAGAATAGTGGAGTGGGTTGCCATTTCCTTCTCCAGGGGATATTCCTGATCCAGGGATCAAACGTGAATCTCTTGTGTCTCCATTGGCAGGTGGGTTCTTTACCTGCTAAGCCAGCAGGGAAGTCTATCTGGCTGTTATTCTGCCTCAGTTCCAAATTCCTGGGAGAGATGGAGAATCCAAGGGGTCTAGATCTAGTCCAATCAGTTAGGATGGGATTGAGGGGTTACCTCGTGCAAGAGAAACCAGGGCTGCCGGTGCTTCTGCCTAGGCTGGGCGGTGGGGCAGCCCTAGAAAAGAAAAGATTTGGCAAATGAATGAAATGTCCCAAGACAGGCCTCCTGCCACTGAGTGCTTCCTGTCTTGGAGGAAAACCATGTTGCATTATTTCAGTTGGCTGGGGTTCTAGAGGGTTACCTCACTTTCTGTGAATAGTGAATAATGTAGATTTTTATTTATTTTTTTTTAAGTTATTTATTTGGCTGCAGTGGTCTTAGTTGTGGCATGTGGGGTCATTTTTCTGGTTGCCACATGTGGGCTCTAGTTCCCTGACCAGGGATTGATCCTGGGCTGCCTGCTTTGGGAGCACAAAGTCTTAGCCGCTGGACCACCAGGGAAGTTCCAAAAAATGCACAGAGTTTTAAAGCAGAGGAAGCGATCACTCCTTTATGCAAAGGATTATTCACTTTGGGGGAGATATACCAGGATTCCTTTCCACTTCGAGTGATATTTTTTTCCATTGTGCTTCTCATTCCACCTATCTTCTCTGTAATGGGTCCGGTTCCCTTGATGTAGGGACCGTCCTTCAGTGGGATCCAGGAGCCCTCCCCTGGCATTCCCAGTGCTGGCAGGACCTGGGAGGGAGGGATGCTCACAGCATTTGGTCAAGAGTTGCCCAACTGGCGAGCTCGTGGGCTTCCTAAGGGCAGGGCCAGGCCCTCGGCTCCTTTGTCCCCATCCAGCGTCTGACTCAGTGCTGGTCACCCAGCCAGGCTGACACATGCTCTGGAGCCGAATGCATAAAGCCAGTTTCCAGATATAAGCAATTCCTAGCCAAGGAGTAGCTGAAGGAAAATACAGCTTTATGGTAAGTAAGGGACATAAGAAGAAGTCCTTTTCTGCAAAAACATTGTATGTGGTACTGCTTCTTCCGGTCTTGCCAGAAGTGTCTCTCAGAGGCTGGATAACCCCAACTCCTGTTCAGTGTCAGGGCACACTTGGACTTGCTGCACCTCAAACAGGGCCCCTAGACCTTCTTTACATCCCCTTCCCAAAGGGGAGGCTTGTGTCAAGCAGACCCAGGTGCCACTGCCTCCTTTTGGGAAAGGCAGGAAGCCGGCTCCTGTCCCTGGAGAGAAAAGCCTCATCCCCTTCCTGGAGGCTTTGAGGATGCCGGAGGAGCCAGGAGGAGGGATCGGCCACCCTCCACCTGCCAGCCCTCCAGGGTTCAGCCCTCCAAACAGAGCCCGGGGTGAAAGTCTGTCCCGAGGACAGCCCACCCTGGCGAACTCCGGGCCTTGGATGCGGAGAAGGCGACAAATGAGACAAAATGAAAAATATAATGATGCATATTATATTAATCATCCTCCCGTTTTCTGACACCATAAATCTTCTCCTTAAACTCCTTGGTGGTGATTGCATCATCTCCCTCTCTGCCCGAAACAGCACAGATTAAGATAAAGTGATGGTGCTGTGTCAAAGAGAGCTTTACTGCCACACTTGGGATACAAAGAGAGAGGTTAATTTATCATCACTGGGGAAAACTGACAGAAGAGAGATATACTACCGAAAGGGGATTTAGCACAGGGCCAAGAAACTTCACACTATTTTTACCATCTGTCACATGCTCTAATAAAGCAGGGCAAAATATGAAGAAAGGAAAAATGAACTATCAAACACTGATGTAATGCAGCCCATAAATCTAATTTAATTACTTTGCATGGAGACAGGTCCTCGACTCTGTGTGAATATACTGGATTTTCTTGGCAACTTAACAACTAAGTGTTTTAATAACATCACACTATAATTTATTCTGCTTGAAACACAAAACCCCTTTTGTGAGAGTTTCATTTTTGAGAACTGTTAATTTTTTCGGCTAATGTCAAAACTGGCATAAATTCACATGTGAACTTGAAGCCTGACTGTGAAAAAGGCTTAGGTTACTGCCTGCCTTTTTATTGTTGGCACTTTTTCCCCCCTTCTGCATGCATTAGAAATAATTGGGCTTTGTTGATGACTTAGGTGAGGAGAGTTGTCTTGCAATTAGATTTTAATATAATGACAAAGAGTGTGTGAGAGGGAAGTCTTTGTAACATATAAAGAGGTAAGAAAATGCAATAGGAAAAAAGAAATTCCTCATTTTCCAGCTGAACAGCCAAACCCCAAATGCAGTATTTCTGGAACTAGGCGGTCCCCAGGACCCTGAGAATTTTACTCTGGAGGATGCTAAGATCTCAGGGCTAAAGGGACGCTGGGAACGCAGGTCTGCCCTAGAGGGAGCCACCGGGAGCGGAAAATAAATCAAAAATAAAATTAATATTCATCGGGTGTCTTCCCGAATTTGGATGCAGTTACAGAAATTATTGTTAATAATGAAAGCCATATATCAAAGGTTATAAAATTCATCTGTGCTAGGACACTATTTTTTTAGGCTTTGTTCTGAACCATTAAAGATGACATATTGCATTTGTGTGCCTCTGTGTATAATAAGATACATTTAAGTGTGATTCTAACCTAAACTGGCAATTTTGGCATTGAACCCGAGTTCTTAAGTGGGGGCTATGACACTGCCGTCCAGAGGAGGTTGACTGAACTCATCCATTCTCTCATGACCTCACTGGTAGGGCAGGATGGATGGGTAATTAATTTGTTAGATCATAAGTGATTCATGTTAGGAAAATAAAACTCTCAGTCTCTTGACAAATTCAATTGAAATATAATGGGGGGAAAAGAGTAAGTAAAAACCCTATTCCCCTCACCCGTCCCCACCACCCCCCCTCAAGCTCTCACACGGAAAGAAAACCAAAATATCGAGATCTATAATCTGCTGAAACTCATTTCTTTATGCCTTCAGCAACACTTAATAAATCCTTACTATATGGAAATCTCTCTAGGACATACTTTGGGGACATTCGTAGTCTGGCAACAGAGATACAGTTGACAGGGAAAAAAAAATCTACATTTAGTACATTCTGAGAAGGTTTAGCCTGGTGGGTGATATTGGTCAGGTCCATGGCAAGGGCAGATACAGAGCTGGTTGTGGTGTGGACCTTGGATAAAACAGAGGTGATTCATCTGGAAAATTCTAACAAATATTAAATCCATCAGGAAATGGGCCACATACGCATATTGTTGAATATTTATTGACTGTCACTGGAGTTTTGCTATATGTTAAATATCTAGCTGGATTCAAGGACCTTGAAGCCAGGAAACTGAGGTGCAAAGTTTTTCAGAGAAGTACTTTCAAATAAATTTCCCCTCATGCTTTTTTTTTCTTTTCTGAAGTTCTTACATTCCCCTGTTCAAACTTGGAAAACGCTCAATTCTTGTGGTTTCTTGTTCTGTTGAATTTGTGTGGGAGAAAAATGTCCAACCTTGAACTCTGAATGAAGCTCAGTGTGCAGAGTGGTGGTTTTCAGCTGTGCTATTTCAAATGCTCTCATTGGTATTTTTAAAGACTTCCCACATATTCGGTTACTGACCTGGGGCCTGGAAGAGTGAACATTAAAAATTGAAAAAAAAAAAAAATCAAACCACCAGTATTTACTTATGAAATGACTTGGTTATAGCCCAACAATCCAACAGCCTTAAAATTAGTGCGCAAATTGAGAGTTTGAAGGGTTTCTCTTTTGGCATTTTGATTTCCTCATCTGAAAAATGGGGCTATTAATACCTACCTCCTGGGGTGATTGTGAGGATTAAACACGCCTACGGAGGTGAAGCACCCAGGGAGCTAAAATGATGGTTGCAATTATTATTTTATTATTATCATTTTGATTTTGTTCCCCTTTCCTTCTCTTCCTCTTGGCATTTCTAACCACCCCCCTCTCCCATCTCCCCCTCCCCCCACCCCTATAAAGTACATTTTTTTGCAGACCTGCTAGAATCCATTTCATTCAGCCTCCCCCTTCTGGCCCAGCTGCAGACTGCAGCTATGTCCCTTAAAAAAAAAAAAACAGAAAAACAACCTTTAAAATAGGAAATGTTAAAAGAAAAAAGTCAGGTGAACCCGGGCTGTTTTCTGGAAATGATCCTTATGAAGGACTCACTGGGCAGAAATAAAAAGAGTCCAAGCCTTGTGCCTGCTCGGCGGCAAAAGAAGAAATTGCAAAGGAGACCAGTTTCTCAGAAACCCAGGAAAGCCTTTCTGATGAAGGTGGATGGGGAGAGAGGAACATCGCAGGAAGTAAAAAGCCAGCAAAATTGATGGCGCTGCCTCCTTTTATCGGTAACTGTTAGCCCCAGTGCCCGACACAAGGTGAACTTGACCTTTCCGATAAAACAGTTGTGCCTGAACTCTCTGTGCTGCTCCGAGGCTCTTCATATTCTTCTCTTAACAGGTACCTTGCTTTAACCTTGCTGGTCAAGATGACAGATCATTTACATTAACAGATTCTGCGGGAATGCTGTGGGTCGAAGCTGGCAGTGCATTAGCCCCAGGTGACCGGGGGCAGCTGAGAGTGAGGACTTGAGAAGCCCAAACAGCCAGCACCCATGAGGAAGGAGGGAGGGTTCCAGCACACACCTTCAGACCTCACTGGTCCCTGGTGTGGCACCAAGAGACGCTGAGCCACATGGAATCTTAAAAAACTGACTCCGCTTCTTCCTTGTTAATGTGTAAGTTTTGTTCATTCGTTTATTCATTTAGGCATCCAACACTCGGTGCATCCTTATTGTGCCAGGCGTTATGGTGGGTGGTGAGGATTCTAGGAAAGGACAGGTTGGCTCTGCCCTCAAGATGCACTGAGTGGAGGAAAAGACACTGGCCCAGACTCCCTTAACTACATGATGGAAAAACCACGACACGACTGGACTCTGAGCCAAGCTCTGCAGGAGTGGAGGAGACGCTCCACGCGCCAGAGAAGGTTTCTTTCTTTCTTCTTCGTTTGAAGTATTTGTTAATTTGGATGCACTGTGTCTTAGTTGCAGTCTGTGGGATCTTCAGTTGTGGCATCTAGTTCCCTGACCAGGGATTGAACCTGGGCCCCTTTCCTTGGAAGCGAGGAGTCTCAGCCACTGGACCACCAGGGAAGTCCCCCAGGGAAGGTTTCTAAGGGTATCTTTGGGGCTGGAGGTAGAAACATGAGCAGTATTTGTCCCAGGTGTAGCAGTGGGAGGAACAGCATTTCTGGTGGAGAACACAGCGTAAGCAAAGGTTAAGGCACTGATTAGTCAATGGGGGACCAAACTGGTCATGATGGCTTAGGGGCCACTGTAGTCTGTGATGTACTGTTATGTAAGCTCACAGGCAGGGAGGAGTTGAGTAAAAGAGCCAGTGAGTTTCTAGCTGTCCAGTTGCCTGGATCTTGTTCTTCAAGCCCAAGGGTCCAAGGAGCAGAGAATGAGAAGCTCCGTTGGGTTCTGCCCATCTGCACAAGCCCTGGTTCTAGAAGTTCTTGTGAATGTCATCTGACCTCCAGAAGGAGACCCTAAGGGTTAGTGGCCAAGCTTGGCAAGTGTCCCTTTGGACAAGGAGGCATTGGTTTGGATGTGCCTGGAGAAGCTGAAAGTCCGCACTCTTGGCCAGTGTATTCCTACCAGTCAGATCAAAGCACTTTGTTGAAACCTCACCTAGATGTCCTCAAGGAGACATCATGGTCACAATGGACATTTATTGAACACTCAAGCTGGGCCAGCATTGTTCTAAGTGTCCACCGAGTCCTCACAGCATACCAAAAGAGTAGGTCTATTGTCACTTAACCATTTTACCAAGGAAGGAACTGGCGCTGACAGGTAGGGTGCCTTGCCCAAATGCACACGACTCATGAGCAGCAGATCACCACTTTGACCAGCCCAGAGCCTGTACTCTTAACCAACTTCCTACATCCTCCTGAGAGAGTGAAACCACCGGGACATACTTAATAGCCAGATGCTTCCCTTATGGCCATCATCTCATGGTGTCATCATCGTGCTGAGAGACAGACATCATTTTACCAATGAAGGAAACAGGCTCAGAGAGATTAAGTAACTGATTGTCAAATGGTCGGTAACTGACGGAGGTGGCGTTTCAGCTCAGATGTGCTGAAACCGCAAAGCTGATGTCCTTTTTTTCGCTCTTGTGAGCTTCATTTCTAAGAAAGAATCTCAGTAGATGCTGCACTTTCCCCTGCCATTCAGGGAGTCAGGCATTTCACTGAACAACTGCTTCCCCTGGGAATGACCATCCCGGGAACCCCTCTCTACTCCCTGCCGGGACTGCAGTTACTGTGAGTGGGAAGTGAGTCATAGATACGGGGAACCTTATTTTAATAGGTACTCAAGAGACAACGAAGAGTTGTTCACCTGTGGAGAAGGAATATTCATAAGCTACTGTTAGGTATAAAAAGCATAGACATTACTTTGCCAACAAAGGTCTGTCTAGTCAAGGCTATGGTTTTTCTAGTAGTCATGTATGGATGTGAGAGTTGGACTATAATGAAAACTGAGCACCAAAGAATTGATGCTTTTGAACTGTGGTGTTGGAGAAGACTCTTGAGAATCCCTTGGACTGCAAGGAGATCCAACCAGTCCATCCTAAAGGAAATCAGTCCTGAAAATTCATTGGAAGAACTGATGTTGAAGCTGAAACTCTAATACTTTGGTCACCCGATGTGAAGAACTGACCCATTGGAAAAGACCCTAATACTGTGAAAGATTGAAGGCGGGAAGAGATGGGGATGACAGTGGATGAGATGGCTGAATGGCATCACCGACTCAATGGACATGAGTTTGAATAAACTCCGAGAGCTGGTGATGGACAGAGAAGCCTGGCGTGCTGCAGTCCTTGGGGTCTCAAAGAGTCGGACACAACTGAGTGACTGAACTGAACTGAACTGTTAGGTAGGCAACTCCAATAGTAAGTTTAGAGAAAGGATCAGGAAACATTTTCTGCAAATGGCCAGATAGCAAATATTTCAGTCTTTGCAGGACATATACATGTCTTACACATAATGTCATGTGTCTCTGCCACAGCTATTCCATTCTGCATGGCGGTGCAAAAGCAGTCATGGATAATACGTAAATGAATTAGCATGGCAATGATCCAATAAACCCTTATTTATGGATGCTGGTGTGTGAATTTCATGTAATTTTCATGTGTCACAAAATATTCTTCTTTTGTTACTTTCCAACTGCTAAAAAAAATGTGAAAACTATTTTTAGCTCACAGGCCAGTATGGAAACTCACTGTGGACTAGACTTGACCCACTGGTTGTAGTTTGCCTGGTTTGGTTTACAAAATTTATTCTGTACTTTTTATAAAATCTAGTGTGTAAATCAAAATACAAGAGACAGCTCTTATGAACCCTTTAAATACTCATTTATGTTTTTGGAAAATCAGTGCTTCATTCACTGAGTCCTTTGGGGACTTCCCTGGTGGTCCAGTGGTTAAGAATCAACCTTCCAACGCAGGGGATACATGTTCCATCCCTGGTCAGGGAACTAAGATCCCGCATGTCAAGGGGCAACTAAAAACATACCACAAATACCGAGCCTGTATGCTCTGAAGCCTGCACACCACAACAAAGGATCTTGAGTGCTGCAACTGAGACCCAGTGCAGCCAAATAAATTAAATTAAATTAAATTAAATTGAAAAAAGCCTTTGAGTCCTTTGAATATACTTACACCCTGGGGCACACAGAAAGACAAAATCATACCCTGTTGAGGATAAGTTGACACTTTCTACACAAGACAGACTGAAGATTTACAGTGATGTCTGGGATGGTGTTGACCGCTTGCCTCCAGGTCTTTGTTCTAGGGGAACATTCCGTCTGGAGGTTTCATGACTCCAGATAAAGTGTTGTCTGGCCAATCTTTCAATTGATTCACAATATCCCACTTGGTATCAAAGGCCCCGTCTTCTCATTAAGGACCTCACACTCATTTGCAAGGTTTTCCTTCATCTTTTTCAATCAAGATTGGAAAGATGCATTTGTGAAAGTCATTCAGTAGCTCCCAGGGGAGCTGCAGCGGCTCTTGGGGTCCCGTCAAAGAAGAAATGCCAACAGCTGAAGGGCCCCAGTCTTGAGATAGGTGAAAGAAAGAGCAAAAGCTGGAATCTGGGGGTGTATGTCGGACAGCAGCCCCTCTGAAGTCCTCTCCAGCTATGCCTTCTTTCCCTCGTTCTTCTACTTGCCCCAGTCGTGGACATTTGCTCTAGAATTCAGTGAACTGAAGGCTACATTCCATAGCAAAGGTTTTATTATCTCAGAATCGACACCTCCTCCCACCCCCCCAACCCCTCTCATGCCGCTTTCGCCACTGTTTTCTTGCTAACATAAAAGAGGGGAGAGGACGAGACTTTTTGGTCTCTGGTGTCCCTGCTAAAGACTTGCCCTAGTCCCTTCTGCAAACACCTCTCCTCTTCCCACTAAGGAAGACGTGGTCAGAGGATTGATCTCAGGTCAGAATCTGATTCTGTAACAGGAGGCTCTCTTTCTTCTGGACCCCACTCCTGTCTCTGCCCCACGGTGGGCAGTGTTGAGGGACAGGTAGGTGGGGTCTGAGGCACCAGGACTGAGTGATGAAAGATTTGAGCCTCTGGGACAGACTCAGGGGTGTGGCTACCTCCCCCTGGCTTCGGGAGCCAAGCACATTGATGGGGGTGAGGTGGGGATACAGGTCCTGGTCCCATGTGGGTCATGGGTGAGATGGTTGTAGCAGAAAATGTGGGAGAGAAGGTCGCCTTGGGTCACATCCCATGCCTTAGTTGTCCCTGCCTCTGGCTGCCAAAGCTGTCTGTTTTCCCGCTGCTGGACTCCACCCAGGAGGGGGCTCTTTCGGGCTGATCCCATCTGTAGGAAAGTGAATTGCACCTTTGGGGTATGTTTTCAGAGGGGCCAGAAGACTTCTGTATCAGTCAGTCAATGCACCCAAAACACTGCGTAACAACTACGCAAAACTCAGTGACATAGAGTAACACTCACTGGTTCTCCTGATTCTGCAGCTTGACTGGAGTTGACTGGGCCTGGGTGGGTCTAAGCTAGGCTTTGGTGGGCCTGCTTGGTTCCGATCCGTGTGTGTCTCATCTTCCTCATGGGGCCAGTGCAGTAGCCTGGATTTCCTCACATGCCAAAGCCTATTGGGCAAGAGCACTGGTGGAAATACTCAAGGTTTATTGGCCAAAGCAAATCACATGGGCAAACCCAAGGTCAAGAGTCTGGGAAAACAGGATCTGCCCCCCAATGTGGGAGGGCGCACTGCAGACTTATACTGTAAAGACCACCCACACATTGGTGGATGCAGAATCAGGGACTCACATAGAATTGATAACAGTCCCCCTATCAAAATGTCTTGGGATTTCCCTGGTGGTCCAGTGGTTAAGAATCCTCCTGCCAATGCAGGAGACATGGGTTCGATCCCTGGTCCAGGAACTAAGATCCCACATGTCGCAGGGCAACTGAACACATGTGCTACAACTATTGAGCCTGGGCTCTAGAGCCCACGTACCTAAACGACTGAGCCCATTCACCACACCTTCTGAGCCCATGTGCCCTAGAACCCACGCTCCTCAAGAGAAGCCGCAGCAACGAGGACCCCGCGTGCCACTAGAGATGACGCATGCTCACTGCAGCCAGAGAAAGTCTGTGTGCAGCAACAAAGACCCCGCAGAGCTATAAATAAATAAATTAAATTAGAAATATCTCCCCTCCAATACCTCTGGTGAGGCTTAAATCCTTGCTATTCCAATTACTCCTTGGCATTAAAATATTGTCCACATAAGGCCCTAGTGAGAGAGAGAACATTTGTGCCTAATACCTTAACTTTTCAGCAGCCGTATGCAATTAGCAAACCCAGGGGTTCTGAAGGAGTGGGGGTCAGGGCAGAGACCTTCTGAAGGGAAGTTGGACCCCGTGAGGTGGGGTGGCCGGAGTTGCCCTTTCCTGAACGTTCCAGCCCTTTGCACCTGCCCACTCTTACTCCCATCCCCTTGTTAGGAGAGAGCTATGGAAACTCTTCATCTGCTCAAAGAAACATACATCATTGCAGGTGACTAGAGAAGTCCTGAGTTGGAAAGATTAGGGAAACAGCAGCTAACTCTGTAGGAAACACATCCTCGGCTTCGCTGTGATGTCAGAATGTTTGTCTCGTTTTGTTTTCTGTTTGGGCACATGGAACACGTGAGGATGGGTGGGCGGCTGCGTGGGAGCGTGGAGGTCTGTGTTTGTATGCGTGCGCTTGTGTTCATGTTTTTGCCAATATGCCTGTCTCAGTCATGCTCAAAAATCTGTCTTCTTAGGCTGGGAACAGAAAGAGGTTTTCATTATTAGACAATATTACCACCAAATAGTTTTTTTTTTTTTTTTTTTAATGTGAGTTAAGAGGATTGGACTTCTGAATACAGTTAAAAAGAGGAGTGTGTGTGTGTGTGTGTGTGTGTGTGTGTGTGTGTGTGTGTGTGCTCTGTGTGCCCTGTATCAGGAGTAGGGTGTACACAGAGAGATGTCTTCACCCTACAAGCTCTTCGGTTCTATATCTGCTACTACCAAAATAGATTTGATACATTAACTTAGCAATTACAGTTATAGGAAAACTATGTCTTCGTTAATTACATATGACTTCTGATAGTAGACTCTCTTATCTACATATCCATCCATATGTCTATTTAGTGAGTTGTACTGCAATCTTTTCTTTTCTTTTTTTTTTACACATAGGGGTGGGGGAGGTAGGAGGGGCTGATTTTTATATTTTTTTGTGCTGGCTCTCAGGCAATGATTCCTCCTGGATTTAAATTCAGTTGTAGTTCATAGCTGGGTAGATTAGTTCCTTGTGAATACACCTCTCTCAGTCCCATCCCCTAAAAAACCTCCGAGCATGTATGCATAGAGGAGATGGTAGATTAGGTTACTGGGAAAGGAAATGTACAAATGTACTTTTGCAAGAAGATGAACTGATGGTAGCTGCAAGTTGCTGATGAAGGCAGTTTGTGCAAGAGCAGGGCCCTGGCTGCCGGGGCCCATCTGTCTCTGCTGTCACTCTCTCTCCGGCTGCCTGTGCGGCTCACACGCAGCCCTGGACTTCCCTGTTGCCTTCCCTCCTTCTTCCTCCTCCCTCCACGGGAATCTTGTCTCAGTGGGCCCCAGCCGCATGAGCTCCAGTGGAGGGAAATTAGGAAGGAACTGATAAGGTTGATAAGCATTACCTTTCCAGAGTCCTGTGTCTGTAGCCTGTCTTGGTCACTGCTTGGCCAAACTTCAGGCCCAAAAAGCCCCTCCTAGGAAATCATGGTCTTCCCCAGGCCTCCGGGAGCTGGTCATACACACACACACCAAATTCTCACTCCGCATTCCCCATCTTATCTCCCTCCCATTGAAAACAACCAACCACTACAAACCCTCTCCAAGGTAAAGTTCACAAATCCACCACCCATGCCATATTACATGTAAGTTTCAATTCTAATGGTAAGATGGACAAATTATGATGAAGTTGCACCAGTGCTGAGTAGAGTGTGGAATTTGCCTCTTGTCTTCTCAGCTAGGAAGTGGAAACACTGGAAAGTACATGGGTACTTGACAGATGTGGGGTCAAGTCCTGTGGTTAGGGTTAGGGTTTTCACAGTTCTCTCTGGGTTGCATGTAACATTGCTGATGATCAGGGATACTGGCTAAATAGGGAATTTATTTTTACAGGAGAATCTCTGTCCTTATTCACTGCTCTAAGTTCAGTCTCTTATGAACAGGCTCCCCACTATTATGCTGTGTGTTTTCTGGGAAGGATCTGCTCAAGGCTGATCTTTGTCTGCTGGTTCTAGTTTTACTGGGTTCCCATCTCTGCAGTAAGACATCGTGGCATGAAGGGCCTCCAGAGCTATTTGGAAAATTGTGTTGCTGAGCGAACCCTTCAGTTAGCTTAATGGCCAAGAAGTCTGGGGCAGGACCAAGGTGTCAGGAGAGGGGCGTGAATGGGTCCATGTGGGTTGTACTTCAGAAAGTCCATGCCTTCTCAGAACACTGCCTTCACTCAACAGCTCTATACTAGACACAGTGACCTTTCTCTCTCTCTCTTTTTTTTAAAAAATTTATTTTACGTGGAGTATACTCAATTTACAATGTTCTGTTAGTTTCAGGCATACAGCAAAGTGATTTGGTAATACATATACAAATAGTGATTCTTTTTCAGATTCTTAACCCATATAGCTTACTACAGAATATTGAGTAGAGTTTCCTATGTTATACAGTAGGTCCTTGTTGATTACCAATTTTATATATAGTACTATATATATGTTAATCTCAACCTCCTAGTTTGCCCCTCCTCCGCATATCCCCTCGGGCAACCCCAAGATTGCTTTCTCAGTCTGTGAGTCCATTTCTGTCTTGTAAATAAATTCATTGGTATCTTTTCAGAGTCCACATATAAGTGATATCATGTGGCATTTGTCTTTTCCTGTCTGATTTATTTCACTTAGTATGATCATTTCTAGATCCATCCCTATTGTTGCAAATGGCATTATCTCAACCTTTTTCATGGCTGAGTAATATTTCTTTGTACACATGTACCACATCTTCATTCATCCATTGATGCACACTCAGGTTGCTTCCATGTCTGGCTGTTGTGCCGTAGTGAACACTGGCGTGTACGATGACCTTCCTCAGCTTTGCAGGTGCACAGACTGAGGTCTGGTTCTTGGGGTCCCAGGGAGTCAGAAAGCCCTGTGACCAGACTGGCAGAGGATGGAACCAGGAATTCTGTTTCCAGTCCGTGCGCTGGTCCCTGGACTGAGCAGCCTGGGATCTGTACCCCTGCAGGTAGAAGTATCACTAAGGCCGTGTTTGCTGTCATCTTAGTCTACTTATATATACATCTCTTCTATTTTAACGGGGTGCAGGTGAGGGGGCGGAAGGCTGCAAATAAACAATGGTTGCTCTTACACATCCTGCAGGACTTCCTTGTTGAGTATACACCATGAGGCGCATGCGTGCATTGCAGCTCATGCGCAACACACACACACACACACACGCACACACATACACACACACACACACGCAAGTTTTCATATTAGTTTCCTGAGTTCATGGATAAAGTCCAGAGCTGCCAAAGCTCCCACTACTTTGCCATGTCACACTAATAGCTTCCAGATCCCATCACATATTAAATTCATGCGGCTTCAGCGAAGCCATCTATTTAATGCAATTCGCTAAATGCCTGCGCAGCCCCGCTGACAGTGACATATTAGTTTTGCTGCCTTTTGCAATCTGATATCTCTGAATTTGCCACCGTACTAAAGATTTGATTAATGTGGTTCCATTTGGATGCAGTAATTGGCTGCGACTGTTGTAGAAAATAATCAGGCTTTCATTCCTTACAAGTGCACGGACATGCTAATGAGAGAGTGGGTTAATTAAGCCCGCGGCAGAAAGCGACAGTTACTGATGACTGTTATGACAAATCAGCGACTCGGCATTTGGGAGCAGGACAGCAAATTTGCACTTTATGAAATTACAGGAAAACTAGGACATAAGGAATAAATAGTTACATCTGTTTGGTGAAAGGGTGGGGAGAAGAAAGTGGGGCTCAAGGGGGAGCAGAAAGGAATGCTCTCCGGAGAACAGGGCCCGGGGGTGCTGGACCATGAAGTCAGAGAGGCAGTTCTCCTGGGCTTCTGTGGGTGCTATGGGCTGTCCTTGAGTGACAAGGGGCTGGTGGTATGTGACACACCCAGTCCCGCCCTTGTGTTACGGACTTTATGCAAGAGGACCAGCCGTAGCTCAGCTGCCTAGAAACAGAGAGAGATTTGGGGAAGGAGAGGGAGAGATGAAAGGAGAGACCAGGGCACACCTGCCCTGAACCTCTCACCTGTGACAGCATCCGGAGGGGTGGGGGTGTCCCGGGAAGGTCACGTGGCTCTTCCCTCTTTCCTGAGAAACTGGTCTATATGTAGGTCTAGGGTGAATCAAATGCCCAAGGTTATTTTGTTAGCTTTTCAACTCACTTTCTCTCTCCAAATGGATTTCTGCTTCTGGCTTTGCCTCTCAGAGCCAAGCGCCGGCTCCCTTCTTTGCACAGGGCAGGGTGTCCTCAGCTCTGCCGGCTCCCGAGCCTCTCCACCATCCTTTTCTTTGTCTCTCTAAGCCATTTAGGTCTCAAGGGACTGAGATTCCTGGTTACCCTCTGGGGTTCTGCATGTTATGTGGACTTACAAATACTTCGTCTCTTCCTAACCAGCTTGGAAGGGGCCCCTGAAATTTCTCTACTCAAGTGTACCATCAACTTCTTTATTTCAGTCATCATTTATCTTCCCCTCTGCCAACCAATAATATTCACAGAGTACCTAATAGATGTGAAGCACTGTGCTGGGCATGAGGGTGAAACAAAAATGAATCTCACATGTGCTGGGTCCTGTCTTTCTGGAGCTTCTAGACGAGTAGAGGAGAAAAGTCACTTTTCTAAATCACAAAGAGTGATGAGTGTGACGAAAGCAGAACAGATGACAAGCCTGTGGGGATTCAGAAGGAAAGAGATGACTTCTGTCTGGGCACAGGGGACACTTGATAGAAAAGGAGGCTCTGAGTCCAGGAGGTGTTGGAAAGGGTGTGGCAGGCAGGGAAAATAGAAGGAGCAAACTGACGTGACTGGATGATGGGATGTGTTTGGGGAGAAAACGGGAGATGGAGCCGGACAGTCATCTGCGGACAAGTGGCAAAGCGTCTTCAGTGTCCCGGAGGAGTTCAGGTTTATTCTGCAAGTGATGGGGCATTATTGGGTATTTTTGGAGTCCAGAATGTCAGAATCAGAGCTGCACTTAAGAGAGATGCTTTGGGGAACAGGGGTGTGGTGTAGGACGGCAGTTGGGTGGAGAGGTGTGGGGAGAAACCGGAGGTCAGGGAGGAAGCCATTCTGGTGTGCAGAGAACCTGGGCTGGACCTGGAAGCAAGGGCTGTGACCGTGAACCCGGGTGGATCTTCTCAAGGTGGTAGGGCTACCCTCCTAGAGCAGCCGCCCTTCTAGGCTTCTTTTGAGCTCAGAGCTGGGGTAAGAAGATTCCTGGGGGCGATTTCTGAGCAGAATCAGCTAGCTATCACAGTTGAACTTGCCTCTGATGATGAGCCTCTTCTGAGACACAAAATGGAGGGTTTACACTGTAGACACATTTAGGTCTACAGCTTGTGTCTGCTTGTATCTGCTTCTGTGTTTAAGAAATGGGGCAGCAGAAACCTCGCTAAGTTATTGAACCCCCTTCTGTCCACAGAAACCCAGTTTGTGGAACTCCACTGGGGCACCCTGGGAGGGCATCTATCCAGTGGTCCGCTATTCTTTATGTCCTTAGGCCATTCATTCTCCCCATCTGCCCATCACCACTTTCTGCCCCCCACATAATCCCACTAAAAATGATACCAGTTTGGGGGTTGGCCAAAAAGTTTGTTTGGGTTTTTACATAAGATCTTCAGAAAAACCCAAACGGACTTTCTGGCCAACCCAATATATACATGAATTCCCTAACTCCAGTTTTCTTGCCCGGAGAATCCCATGGACAGGGAAGCCTGGTGGGTTACAGTCCATGAGATCTCAAAGAGTCAGCCCCCTTAACCATGATTGAATGACTAGTATTTCATTTTTTCATTTACATCGTCCAACACAGGTAGCAGCAGGGAAAGAAGAACATTCTGTTTACTGAAGGCCTACTATGGGCCAGGACCTTACTTTATTTGTTATAATTCTTACCTTATGGATGAGGACACTAGAACTCAGAGATGTAAAATGGAAGCCTAAGTTTGTATCACTAGCAAGCGGCAGGCAGGGCCAGGTGTAAAAACCCGATCTGTCTGATGCAAAAACTGGGCTCTTTCTCTTGACTCTTGAGAATTCTTATTTATTTATTGGCTGTGCTGGGTCTTTGTTGCTGCACATGGGCTTTCTCTCGTTGCTAAGAGTGGGGACTACCTTCTAGTTGCAAAGCATGGGCTCTGGAGCACAGGCTCAATAGTTGTGGCACGTGGGCTTTGGTTGCCCTGTGGCATCTTCCTGGACCAGGAAATGAAGCCGTGTCTCCTGCACTGGCAGGTGGATTCTTAACCACTGGACCACCGGGGAAGTCCCAGGAATTCTCTCAGTTACATGGGATCTTAGTAAATTTCTTGAGGAGGACCAGCCTAGACTCAGGTGGAGCTCATGTTTATGCTCTAGCTCTTCCTCTTATCGCATCTTGTATCCTGCACCACAGCAGGTATATGCTGCCCAAAGAGGTGCTTGGATGCTTGAACCCATGAGCTTTGCAACTCACCGTGTTCTAGGTGTTTCATGTTGGTGTGTTGAAGGAGTTCCACTGTTTCAGCCATGTGCTTTTCCCCCCCTAATTTAAGCATTTTATTTGGTACTGCTGCTGCCAAGTCGCTTCAGTCGTGTCCGACTCTGTGAGACCCCATAGATGGCAGCCCACCAGGCTCCCCCATCCCTGGGATTCTCCAGGGAAGAACAATGGAGTGGGTTGCCATTTCCTTCTCCAATGCAAGAAAGTAAAAAGTGAAAGTGAAGTCGCTCAGTTGTGTCCAACTCTTAGGGACCCCATGGACTGCAGCCTACCAGGCTCCTCTGTCCCTGGGATTTTCCAGGCAAGAGTACTGGAGTGGGGTGCCATTGCCTTCTTGGGGTATAGCCAATTAACAATGTTGTGAGTTTCAGGTGAACAGAGAAGGGACTCAGCCATGCACACACATGTATCCATTCTCCCCCAAACTCCCCGCCCATCCAGGCTGCCACATCACATTGAGCAGAGTTCCTTGTGCTATACAGTAGGTCCTTGTTGGTTACCCATGTTAAATATAGTCGTGAAGAGTTTTCACCGAGTCTTTGCTCTTGGCTGGAAGGAGATTCGAAAGTATAAACCCAGAGAGGTAGACTTTGGCCCACGTGGTTGACATGTCATTGGCGAGTGTGGTAGTCTTATTTCCCGGGGCTGAGCCATCCTTCTTTGAAAAAGCCCCAGAAAAAGGGGAACGGTATGAGCGACCCAGTCTCTAAGGAGAGCAGGTGCCTAAGGAATGGGGCGGGACCCCTCCAGTCACTGGGAAGCATCGTCCCTCACTTGCCAGAATGACTGGACCCTCCCAGACCCGCCTCCAGCCTCCATCTGGGTGAGGTTTAGCAGCCTGGGCACCCGGGCCTGCCTGGGCGTCAGTGATTTGGACCAAGAATTTTATGGTCTGCAAATGGCTTTCAAATGTGCTTGGAATTACCCAGAGCATGTTTTCGACACTTCAGTTACCATCCTCATATTTTTTAGTATTTGCAGCTTACCCCTGTACCATCCTTTTCTCTTTCTCAGCACTTCCCTCACATCTCGATTTTTCCTCTTGCTCTTTGGAAAGGCTTTGGACTTCAGCATTTACCTGATGCTTCGAGCTACGCCCTCTGCTCTGCTATTTTTTTTTTTGTTGTTGTTGTTGTTCCCTTGAAAATTTATGTCTCCCTGGAACCTCAGAATCTGACTTGTTTTGTTTTTTTTTTTGAAAATAGGGTCTTTGCAGGTATGAGTCATTAGGATGAGGTCATACTGGGTTAATGATTTCCCTGGTGGTTCCGTGGTAAAGAATTTGCTTGTGATGCAGGAGATGTGGGTTCAATCCCTGGGTTAGGAAGATCCCCTAGGGAAGGAAATGGTAACCCATTCCAGTATTCTTGCCTAAGAAATCCCATGGACAGAGGAGCCTGGCAGGCTACAGTCCATGTGGTTGCAAAGAGTTGGACATGGCTTAGCAACTAAACAACATACTGGGTTAGGGTGGCCCTCAATTCCAATGACTGATACCGTTAGAAGAAGAGGCAAGGACATAGGGACACACAGGGGAGGTGACCATGTGATGATGGAGACAGTGATGGGATAATGTAGTCACAAGTCAAGGCGTGCTGGGAGCCACCAGGAGTTGGAAAAGATAAGGATGGATGTTTCTGTAGAGCCTTCAGAGGGAGCACTGATATGTGAATACCTTGATTTGGGGCTTCTGGCCTCTGGAGCTGAGAGAAAATACATTTCTGCTGTTGTAAGCCACCTGGTTCGAGGTCATTCGCTGTGCAGTCTAGGAAGTTGACACACCCTCTCTGGTGACTTAAGGCTCCATCACTTGAGTCTCTGTTATCTCCCGTCCCCCAGGGCAGGAGCTTAGGGATTGGTTGGTTTTAACATCCATCCATTTTCAGCCAGGGGCTCATTGCTTTCTTCATGCTGGTCAATCCTCGAGTCCAAGTTGACTCCCTCCTTCAAAGTTGCAGACATGACATCCTCGAGACAGATCATTGGGAGAAGAACTGTGCTGTGTGTACATGAATTGAACATATTCTAAGTTCCAGGCCCCTTCATGACCTACATGACCATCTATTCTTACACAAAACTGTCTCACTAACGTTTGATCCTGATTTTAGAGCCCGCTTCCCTGTGTGTTGGGAATAGGAGATGATGGCCTGTGTTTCGACCACCCCCAGCTCTTCCTCCTGCCCTTCTGAATACCAGTGGGAGATGCTCTAGGAAGTTCTGCCCGCTTCTCCAAAGGCAACGCGACCCTGACTTTCTTTTTTTTTTGCACCATCAAGCTTGCCTCTTTCACCAGGCATTCCCCCCTCCCGCCGGGTCTCCCTTGTTTAATTGTGAAGGCCTCGCTTCTGGGGGCTGTCAGGGGGGCTTTGCTCATTTCATACCTGACAGGACCTCTCCCAGAAACCCCAGAGGGAGATACCATTAAAGTGTTTTATGCCGGTGGGGGAGAAGTGGGTTTCTGTCCAATAAAACCCAAAGCCATTGAACAAGCCAGCTCCTGGGTAATTACTGGGCCGGAGGAGATAGCTTCCATATGCCGGGTGGGCGCTCATAGACCAAACCTGCATCTGTTCCCTTTGTTCTGTCGGAGAGCAGAGCCAGGAGGGGGTCTGACCTCGAGATAAACCCTCCAGCGGAGCCCTCTGCCGAGCTTCAGGGGAGAAGAGGGGGCTGGGGGAGGTCAGGGGGGCAGCAACATCTGGCAAAAGGACGGACGGGTGAAGGCGTCGGGGGGAACGGGCTGGGGGCTGGGCCACCCCTCCATGATCAATACAGCCAGCTACCAGAGGACATCAGAGAACCATTCATTAACGAGCTCGTTAAGTGATTGATAGGCTTAATTTTCCTGTCAAATGCGGACTTCCCCTGTAAACATGTCAATTGGGGAAAGTTCAAGCTTGTCACTTGGATTTATGGCTGGAATAACATGTAGGTGGAAAAGAGAGGGCAGGTCCCCAGTGACCCGCGGGGGCTGCTGTGAAATGGTCAGGCCAGCGTGTCCAGGTGCCTCCAAGGCCTTGGGCTTTTTCTTTTTACAGCTGAGATAACAACCACAGCCTGGTTCTCACTCTCTCAGCCTCAGAGGCATGAAGAGATGGCGACCTCGCGGCTGCTGTTTCCACCTCCGCAAGGTTTGTCCCCGGGGTGATTCACCGATTCATCTAGGAATCCCGTGGGACTTCCCAGAGTTAGGAAGACCCCCCCGCCCCAATCCCTGCCAAGCTGGGCACTGGGAAAACCAATCTCTGTTGATTTCTCTCCATTTCTCCTGGAAGATCAAGACTGAAGGAAAATGGGGGATTTCCCGGATGGTCCAGCAGTTAAAACTTCGCCTTCCAATGCCAGAATTGCGGGTTAGACCCCTGATCGGGGAGCCAAGAGTCCACAAAAGGCAAAAAAACCCCAAAACATTAAACAGGAGCAATATTTTAACAAATTCAATAAAGACTTTAAAAATGATCCGCATTAAAAAAAAATCTTAAAAAGAAAGACTAAAGGAAAAGAATACTGAAAGGCCCAGTCGTGTGACACAAACAAGCCATCAGCTCCTCAGTGATCTGGAAAATAGCTGGTGGCACTCGGGGACAGGTTGGAGGGGAGGTGGGCATAGGGGAGTGGCTGGCTCAGAGCAAGCGGAGGGCCTGGAGGGAACCAGCTGCAGCCCGCAGCCTAATGGGTGGTCCTGCGGGGAGCCCATTTCTAAGAGGCTCGGTTAATGCTCCGTGTTAAATCAGCCAAGCACAGCCACACTCCCCACATGCCAAGGAAATACAGACACGAGGCAAGTGGGCATTTTGGATAATTGAAAGCATGGTTCAAAATCCACTAGGAGCCCTGAGGGTTGTGATCACGAAGATTATGGCAGGGAGGTTTTTCAGGACCTGGCCGTGGGGTGCTTTCACCAGCACGGTGATGGAATTTGGACTTGGACACATTCTGCCCTCTTCAGGGTTAAAACGTACTGGGTTTCGTATGGTGGACTCTCCCCCCTGGCCTGGCCGGGGACCACCCAAGGGCAGGGGCCTCTGTGTCTCCTGCCTGCGTGTCTCCTACGGCATCTGGTAGAGAGCCTGAGCACAGAGCCCGTGCCCCAGGTCAGACGGGCCTGGAGTGCACACTTGCAGGGCTGGACCTCGTCAGCGCTCACGGCCTCTCTTCTGGGGCTCCAGGACCTTCATCCCTGAGACCCTGCGTGCTCGGAGAGTTAGGGTGGGGGGCAATTATCTCTGGAAATTGACAGGTGGAAACCGACAGGCTTGCCCCAGCAGCACTTTTCAAATAGGTGTGTGTGTGTGTGTGTGTGTGTGTGTGGTCAGCCCTTACAAATGACAGGCCCTCCTGGCGTTTCCTATCATAGTACATCATTAGTGGTCTGGAGATGTGCTGTGCCTGGAAATACACACCAAACTACAACTTTCTGCAGTGACACCAAACTTGAGTGACAGTCACTCAGTCGTGTCCGATTCTTTGCGACCCCGTGGACTGTAGCTCCTCTGTCCATGGGCTTCTCCAGGCAAGAATCCTGGAGTGGGTTGTCATTTCCTTGTCTGGACACCAAACTCGGGAGGCTCCAAGTCTGCAGGCAGGGGGTCAGGAGGGACGCCTGATCATGCTTCGATGTTCTCCGAGTTCTTCTTTTTCTGGACCTGCAGTGTGGTTCGTGTGTATAGGCTGGCTTGCACCTGAGCATTCTGAGTGGGCAGAGCAACAACAGCAATAACAACAGCGGCGGAGCTGTACCTTTTTGGGCATTTACCTTGTACCCCCTGACCAGGCCGCTGATTCTGTGACAAAACCGCAATCCCGTCCCTGGCCTCACAGGGGGCTGGGGGCTGGAGCCCGGCCCACCCGCGGCCTCCAGGGGCCAGGCTTCTGATGACTCCTCGGAGAGTCCACTGCCCCGGTAATGTTAAGGAATGGCAACACGTCCGGCGCCTTGGTCGGAAATCCGGACGTTTGTTTTTGTGGCAGGATCTCTGAGTACCTAGATGTAGGGATGAGCTGACAGGAGTCTGAAGTTCAGACCTGCAGAACCATTTTTCTTCCTTATCTAAGTGCTGGGGCATAATAGGAGCTATATTATGGCTCTAATGTTCTCTTGAATTGAGCCTCTGGAAAGCCGCCAGGACCACGTTTGGACCCCAGCAAAAGCCCTGTTGGAAAGCGCTGTGGGGGAGGGGCTGGGAGCCCCATCTGTCATGGAGCTGTGTCTTGGCAGGAACCAGACTCTCCCCTTCGTTTCCTGCGGTCAAGGCCATTGAACCCAGACCTGGAGACACCCTCCCTCCAAATGCTATTGCATTCCAGCCTGTAATTATGAATTATTGTTGTTAAAGCGATCTCTCTTACTTATTAAGCACCTACTGAGTGCCAGTCCATCCTAAAGGAAATCAGTCCTGAATATTCATTGGAAGGACTGTTGCTGATGCTGAAGCTCCAATCCTTTGGCCACCTGGTGTGCAGAGCTGACTCATTGGAAAAGACCTTGATGCTGAGAAAGATTGAAGGCGGGAGGAGAAGGGGGCGACAGAGGAAGCGATGGTTGGATGGCATCACCAACATTTATGGACATGAGTTTGAGCAAACTCTGGGAGAGAGTGGAGGACAGAGGAGGCTGGCTGCAGTCCGTGGGGTCACTACGAGTCAGACAGGACAGAAAGCAACAGCCAAGTGCCAGGGAGAGCCCATGCTACTTTACAAGTGCTTTTATGTCATCGTCACAATAACTCTCCCTGGGGGAACTCTGGTTATCTCTGTTTACAGATAAACTGAGGCTTAGAGAGTGGAAGTATTAATATTGGGTTGGCCAAAATGTTCATTTGGTTTTTTTCCCCATAAGATGTTACAAAAAAACCCAAATTAACTTTTTGGCCAACCCAATACCTCCGCTAGGGCAAGGAGGAAGAGGTCGGCTTGCCTCTAGAGCCTTGTTCTCAGGCAGGCGGCTTCCCAGATCCCCTCCTGTCTCTCCGTTCTTTTATCTAAACTTCCTGTGTGTGTGTGCGTTTGTTAAGTTGCTCAGTCGTGTCCAACTCTTTGCAATCCCATGGACTGTAGCCCGCCAGGCTCCTCTGTCCATGAGATTCTCCAGGCAAGAACACTGGCATGGGTTGCCATTCCCTCCTCCAGGACATCTTCCCAATCCAGGGATGGAACCCAGGTCTCCTGCGTGGCAGGCAGATTCTTTACTATCTGAGCCACCAGGGAAGCCTCCTTGACGTAATCCGTTTTGAGCAGTGGCAGGAGCCTGAGACACAGCCCCGTGGCTGCTTTCCCCCGGTGTCTTCTTGCTTCCTGACCTGGTGTCCGGTCAGATGAGACAACAGATTCTTTGCAGTGTGATGGGATGGGAAGGACTCTAGTCTGTGCTTTGCCTGTGTGTCTGTGGCAGGCTCTTCCTGGCCAACCGAGGGGTTCCTTCTGTTCCAAGTGGTCAAGCCCAGAGGAAGCAGAGGGGTCTCAGTGCCAGGTTCCCTCAGCCTGTAAGAAGCAGTGAAATCCTTGGAAGCTTCCAGACCCTGCACCCCCCTCTCGCATTGGTGCTGTCTCGGGATGCCTGTTGAAACCTGTACTGTTTGTGCTCAGACTTGAAGTCATGTCCGACTCTTGTGACTCCATGGATTGTAGCCTGCCAGGCTCCTCTGTCCATGGGATTTTCCAGGCAAGGATACTGGAGTAGGTTGCTGTGCCCCTCTCCAGGGTATCTTCCCCATCTAGGAATCAAAACTGCATCTCTTGCATCTCCTACAATGGCAGGTGGGTTCTTTACCACTGTGCCACCTGGGAAGTTGATACCTGGATGTGACACTTAGCTGGTACCACGTTCCTCTCTCCCAGGACTTTTGGAGAAATAAGCAAAAGGATGCGCTCTGTGTTTAGTAAAACATACCTTCCTGCCTTACTCAGCCAAAAAGTCCTTGAGCCAAGGCATTTCCATGGTAAAGAAGACTTTGATCAACAACCCCATTTCCAGGAGTCAGGGAGGTTCTTTAACTTGCAAGAAGCACAACTCCTGTCTGGGCTGGAAAGTCCCGAGCTCCTCGCGCTGGCACGAGCCCCTGGGAACCAGCAAGTGAGATGAATTGGGAGCCTAGAGCGAAATATTTGGCTTCATGCAATTTAGTTTCTTTCTACTACTTGCTTAAAATTCTGCGGAACAATTAAATCTTGAAAGTGTCTCGTGAATGCCTTGGGCTCCCTTCTCCTTCGGTTTTATTGATTGTATTTGATATCACTCACAAGAGCAAGAATTTTTTTTTTTTTGGAAAACATTTAATAAGACGATTTGGTTGGAATCCAAAGAAGAGCAAGTCCACCAAGTGGGAAAACATCTAAACTACAGCAGCTGGCTCAGCTCACAAGTGGAAAAACTCACGTCATTCTATCCACAGCCTTCCTCAGGTTGGCTTTGATCAGGGTCTTGACTGGGACCAGGTCTGAATGAAGGCTAGGTGTTCCTGCCTGTGAGTATGTAGAGTGTCCTTGGAGATGAAGCCAAAAATAAATACTCCAGGCCAAAAAATTATAAATGAGTAAATAAAGGTTTAAGGACCCTGTAAGGAGACAGATGAGCACAAGCAAATGAACATAAGGATCTTCTCTTCTCTCCACCCAAGCAGGTTACATCGTACTTGTAACTTTCTGTACCAGGTAATCCAGCTGAGTGACTTAATGGCACGTAATTCAGGTGTGAAGGAGCCATTGAAGGTAAAAAACCTCCATATGTGCTACGTGTGTTTAGTCGCACGTCCGACTCTTTGCGACCCCATGGACTGTACCCCACCAGGCTCCTCTGTCCATGGGATTCTCCAGGCAAGAATACTGCAGTGGGTTGCTATGTACTCCTCCAGGGAATCTTTCCGATGCAGGGATCGAACCCTCATCTCTGTCTCCTGCATTGGCAGGTGTGTTCTTTACCACGAATGCCACCTGGGATAAGCAAACATTTATTTCATTTTTTCTGATCACCTCTTGGCAAGCGGTTCGCTCACTCCCCACCCCCCATCAAAGTCTTCTAGATGTCTGAGCGGAGGGGGACGAGAGTGAATTCACAACCTCAGGATGACTGATGAAGCCAAGATGTGCTGCCTGGGCTTCTTTTTAAAAATCCAGGTGAAAAGGTGTTTGAGAATAATAAAATCTAAGCGCTGCCTCCTGTCTATCCTGGAAGATGGGCTCCCTGCCCACACCATGGAGGTGTCACGAGAAATTTCTAATGCAAGGCCGCTGCCAAGATGGACATGATGGTTTCTCAGCAAAAGGAGACTTGGAGGGGCGAGGAGGAGAAAGATGACTGCGCTGGGCTTTGATGGTTGTGCTTCCGAGGCCCGAGACAGAGGGGCTGAGCTGCAGCTGGGTGCAGAGACACCATCTCCGGTGGGGGCCGGGTGGGGGAGCGGCACAGCTGCCTTTTATAGGTTTGGAATGAAAAATGTTTTTAATTAGGGAGTGGAATGGGGCTTTTAGTCTCGCTCCATGCTATGTACCTGTCAAACCGGCTGGATGGGAACTGTGTTCTGACCTCTGACCCCCACCTTCTTTAACCAAAGGACTCGGGTGGGGGAGTGGGGAAGCTGAGGACTGATGAACATCAGAGAGGATCTGAGGCTGCTTGTGGGGTCACCCTTGTCATGCAGAATATACAGCTCGATGCAAGGGACATCCCCACCCCATCGTGAGTGACTGACAGTATGAATCCAGCTGTGGGCTTGGGGGAAAAAAAAAATGGGTCCCTGTCGCCACTGGCTATGGACAAGACTAGGGGGACCAACGGAGCTAGAAAAACAGGGAAGAAAAATGAGGACAATCAAAATTTAGAAATTAAAGGAAAAACAATAGAAAGGTAATGGTGCAATAGTCTCACTTGATGCAGCTCCTCCTTCACCCCTTCCCAAAGAACCCCCTCCCCACCAAGAAAAAAACAACTCTGTAAATGGAAGGGAAATTGTTCCATGGAGGTGACGGCCCTCCTGGGAGACACAGGGATAGCAAGGCTGGGTAGCAGCTCTGTGAAATTTCGGGAGCCAGCAAAGGGAAGGAGTGACCAGGAAAAACCACTGTTTTCTTCTAGTCACAAACTCAGTGGTCGCCTGAGCTCAGCTTCTGGAATTTTTTTCCCCCATTTTCCTTTTTTTGGAAAACCTCTCCGTTATAAGGTGCTTCCAGATGAGATGAGAGTCCTTCACTAAATATTGGAGAGATTCTTGGGAGTTAGGGCACGAGTTGGTCATCCTTTCGGCCAAAGCAGGGGAATAGCCATTGCTATGCCTTTTCAGGCCCTAATATTCCACATATTTCTGTGGAGTTTCCTCAATTAACTCATCTTCTTCCATGCCGTGAAAACCCCCACCTCAATTCTTGAAGACCCAATGAGGGCCACGCTAATTCCTTTCTAGGTCCTAAGTACTAACTACCCACCCCTCCCCTTACGGGTTCATAAAAGTTGAAGAAAACTTTGATATGACATTAAATACATGCATGCTGAAATGAATGGCCCTCTTGATTTCTAATTAAACTTTTGAGTAAGTTCACCAAGGCTGAACTGTTCTCTTTCCTGCCCCCTTCTTTGCCTGCTCCCTCCCTCTCTCCTTCTGTGTTTCTGCTTTGCTGGTTGTTTAAACAAATGTTTAGTCCATGTATCAGTAGTAGGTTCTAGGTATCAGTTCTAGGTTCAGGTCATATATTACTCCTCGGGAAGGGTTCTCCTCTTGCTGGTTGAAAATAATTGCTCCTCTGCTGGGCTTGTTCCCCCTCCTCCTCTTCCCTTCCATCCTTCATTCACAATCTTATGTAGCTCTTATCACATTGTATTACGTTTAGCTCTTTATGTGACTGTCTGCCCTGATCTGCCAGCTCCTTCAGGGCACAAATGCTATCCTTCTTTCTTTGCATCTCCACTGCTTAGCAGTTCTTAACCCTTGGATGTTGAAAGGAACTGAATTCCGAGCAAAGGAATGAAGAGAATCAGAGGCAGGTTTTTGGAGTCTTGGTGGAGAAAAGTGATGTTTGCTCATGGACTAAATCTGGTTTCCTTTTCTTTTTTTTTTAAATTAATTAAGTTGAAATATAGTTGATTTACAATATTGTGTTAGTTTCAGGTATATAGTAAAGTGATTCAGTTATAAATATATATATATGTGTGTGTATACATATTTAATTTTCTCAGAGTATTTTCCATTATAGCTTTTACAGGATATTGAATACAGTTCTCTGTGCTGTATAGTAGGTCCTTGTTATTTATCTATGTATTGACTAAACAACAACAACAACATTTATTTATTTGGCTACATCAGGTCTTAGTTGCATCATGCAGTATCTTCCGCTGAGGTGCACGGGCTCAATAGTTGCAGTGAGTGGGCCTCATTGCTCCCTGGCATGTGGGATCTTAGTTCCCTGACCAGGGATTGAACGTGGGATCATACAATGTTAGTCTTACTCTGTCTGGCTTACTTCACTTGTTATGATCATCTCTAGGTCCGTCCATGTTGCTGAAAATGGCAATATTTCATTCTCTTTTATGGCTGAGTAACAGTCCACTATGTGTGTGTATAGGCTTCCCTGCTGGCTCAGTGGTGAAGAGTCCGCTGGCAATGCAGGAGACACAGGAGAGGCGGGGTCAGGAAGATCCCCTGGAGGAGGGCATGGCAACCCACTCCAGTGTTCTTGCCTGGAAAATCCCATGGACTGAGGAGCCTGGAGGGCCACAGTCCATAGCGTTGCAGAGTCAGACATGAGTGAGGCGACTGAGCACACACGCGTGTGTATTTGTATATATTTATGCAAAGTGCAAGCGCTAGTCTCTCAGCTGTGTTCAACTTTTTGCAACCACATGGACTGTAACCAGCCAGGCTCCTCTGTCCATGGGATTCTCCAGGCAAAATACTGGAGTGGGTTGCCATGCCCTCCTTCAGGGGATCTTCCTAACCCAGGGATTGAACCCAGGTCTTCCTCATTGTAGACGGATTCTTTACCATCTGAGCCACCAGGGAAGCCCAAGAATACTGGAGTGGGTAGCCTATCCCTTCTCCAGGGGATCTTCCCCACCCAGGAATCAACCCAGGGTCTATTGCATTGCAGGAGGATTCTTTACCAGCTGAGCTACCAGGGAAGCCAATATATATATAATATGTATATATATGCCACCCTGAAGATCTATTCCTGATATTCTGCCACTGTCAAAGGCAGGGGTGGGGGACTGCTCTGGTGGTCCAGTGGCTAGGACTGTGCACTCCCAATTTAGGAGACCCAGGTTCAATCCCTGGTCAGGGAACTAGATCCCACATGCTGCAACTAAGACCCAGTGCAGCCAGATAAATAAATAAAATATTCTTTAAAAAAAAGATGCAAGGATGATGTGATTGATCAAATATACCCTCTCATATAAATTATCTATTATATCATATCATTGATACATATATGTAGAATATATCCCCATAGTACATTGTTCACCATCCAGAAAGGTACTGAACAAGTTATATTATATTGGTTTTATTTTCTTTGTTAGACTTACTATTTCTCTTGTGATTATGTACAGAAAATTGTTGACTGATTTTTGTCACATTTAGTATCCAGCATTGAATTATAGCCAACAGAAATAACTGCTGATATTTATTGAGCCCTTACTATGTGCCAGACATTCTTTTTAGCACTTTACATATATTAACTTATTTGCTTGATACAGCAAACCTATGTGCAGCTCAAACATGATCTGTAATTGGTGCTATTATCTTTCTTGGCTGCAAATAAAAATTTCATAATATCCTATAAGCAAATGGTTAGCAATACAGTTGGGAATGTGGGTAGAGGGATTGAACTATTGTGATTTAGTGAGAGTATTTATCTAATCCACACCAGTACGAATTCAGTTTGATGGTTTAAGAAAGAAGTGTTGACATTAGGATTCATAAACACTTTGACTTCGGGGAAGGGAGGTCCAATGTCATGGCAGTGGTGTCCGTCTTGGGCAGAGTCTCAACAAGAGAGCAGGTACGGAAAGAAAGCCCCACCCTCTGTTCCAGCACGTTCTACACGCCTGGTAGGAGGGAGCTTTAGGGATCCCCTTGGTTCATCTAACTGCAATGATGAATGTGAGTCTACGAGTCTAAAGCTTGAGAAGAGCTGTGACTTGCTGGGACTCCCTTCCCTGCACTCCTGGAGAGATGTTTGCCATTATTTATTGGTGATACTTCTTGCTCTTAAGTCAAAACACGGAGGCTGAAGGGCTTACAGACTCAAGAATGCCAGGATGCCTCACTTTCTGTTCTTGCTATGTGACATAGAACAGGACCTTAATTCGCCTTTGTTGAGTGAATCAGCAGATTTCTTTCCAGTCTACACTGGCACTGTGATAGCAATTTGCGATCTTATTATGTTAGGTTCACACCCTATTAGTATTTATTTTAGTTAATATAATGCAATTAGAGTATAATCATATCAGCAGCTTTCAGATCATGTCAAAAAAATAAAAGTTATTGGAATACCAGGGCTAATGGAAAGTGATGGAAAATAGTTAATGTGTGGACATGCTTGGATTGAGTTCGGCATGAAGAGAAAGTTGGGGAGTAGGAGGAGGGGGAGGATCAGAGCTTCGGCTTCTCCTGAGATCCCTGTTGAAGTGCTCTGGGGCTCACGCATGCCTCACCCCTGTATTCTTTCCCAAATGGGGCCTTGATCTTTTTCTTCTTGTTTTTTTTTTTTTTTTGAGACAGAGTTTTCTTTGGGTGTGACCAAGAAAGTGGCCTTAAAGTTGATCATGGGAAGACAGAGATGGAGATTCTAATTCCAACTTTTCTCTGAATGGCTCTGTGACTTGGGCAAACCTTCTGCCCTCTCTGTGTAGTCCTCACCTATAAAACAAGGAGGGTGTCCTAGATAATAATAAGGTCGCCTGCCTGTTATTATATTTAATGATACTATGAATTCTCAGAGCCTAAGCTGACCTATGAGGTCCAATAGGCTGATCCTTTTTTCTTTTTTTCTTTTGGCCAGAGCAAAGCCCAAAGCGGCCCAGTGGCCACGAGGACCTGCACTTCAGTGCTATGCAAACTAGTGGGTACCATTCAATGCCTGCAGCCCTTTGCTACCAGATGTTCTGGGACCTGGGTGGTCAAGAGTGGGCAGATATTTTCTTCAGAGGATGTTAAACTTCATAATGCCTGGGCTGGTCATGCTTTCTCATTCCACAGTCCTTCCTTCAGCCCTCTGAATAATCCTGATTTCCCCACCTGTGAAGTGGGTGGGTGAGGAATTGATGCAAGCAGAATATTCTAGAAAAGAAGCCGAGTGAAGAAGAAACAGTCATCCAAGAGCCAGATAGCATTTCCCGATGGCCCTTTCGTTTGGGCAGTCCTGGCTCCCCCTCAGAAGGCAGCCGTGCCATCTCTGGGCCCTGGTCCAACCTTTGGATTCTTTGTTGTCTCTGAAGCGTGACCACAAGGAGCTCATTGTTTGGTCCTTGTTAGGTATGGTGCCGGTGGTGCAACTCTGAGGAAATAATTAACACTTATTTCTGAGGAGAAGCCTCCAGCCGGATCCTCACTTGTGGTGGCGCATACATCTCGCAAAGAATTGTTATTTAAGCAATAATCCTTGAGAAATTGGTCGTTACCCGCATTAAACGACTCAGCCCATTGCCAAGGATGGTTAACGCTCTAATAAACTGGTCATTAACTGCAGTAACAATGAATTTCGAGGGGATTATTGCTATTATAAACCTTAATCAATGGTTTATAACAGCAATAATGTGGTCTTTTCTCTTAATGGTAAGTAGGGCGGCTTGCGCCATCGCCATGAAAATTTTTGTGGTGGCTGGTAAGTCAGAGGGGAGACCTTCTCGGAGCTGCCACATCTAAGGGTCACACGGTGTGTGTGTGTGGGACAAAGGACACCTCGGGGGCTCTTGGCTGCCCTGCTCTGTTCTTGGGGGGCCAGATGTGAAGCAAGGAGCCAGAGGTTCTTGTCCAGTTTCTGTGGCCCTCCCTGATTACAGACCCAGTGAAGTGCTGGGCTTGGGGATGCTTGGATATGCCCGTGATGGAGACTCAGGATGAGGATATGATTCAAGATGGCTCTCCTCATGGCTGGGTGGTGATTGGGAGGGAGAAATCACCACCTACTTAAGGGCATGAATGAATGAATGAATGTGTGTGTGATCAGCTGTGTCTGACTCTATGCAGCCCCATGGACTGTAGCCCGCCAGGCTCCTCAGTTCAGTTCAGTTCAGTTGCTCAGTCGTGTCCATTCTTTGTGGCCCCATAGACTGCTGCACACCAGGCTTCCTTGTCCATTACCAACTCCTGGAGCTTGCTCAAACTCATGTCCATCGAGTCAGTGATGCCAGGCTCCTCAGTCCATGGAATTTTCCAGGCAAGAATGCTGAACTGGGTTGCCGTTTCCTTCTCCAGACTTTGATATGCCTCCAAATAAAAATCACATCACTTTCATGAGCCTCTGAAAGATGAAGCTTGGAATCAGTCACGCTTCAGCTCCCTCTCTGGAGTAACACTGTGGTTCTTTTCATAATACTGGCATCTTATATTAGTTTACCACTGTAGAGTAATAAGAATAATAACTTACATAATCCTTGGTATTGTTCTAAGTTGTTTACATATATGAACTCATAGAATCTTTACAACAACCCTGCTTCTATTACCAAGGACTCGGAGGCCAAAGAGACTAAGAAACTTGTCTGAGCCCAGAGCTAACCCCAGGTGGAGCTGGTATTTCAACACAGGGAGTCAGAGCCTGTGTGGTTTTTTTTTTTTTTCCTCCTACAATCTACCGTCTCTCTAGAAGTCTCCCTTTGTTATTGAATTCAATCCTCACATTTCTTGAGGTAGGCTGCTTGGGGCTGCCATATTGATCTTACAGGTGAGGCAGGCAGTGACCTAAGGAATGAAGGGATTTGCTCAAGCTGATGCTCTGGGTCTGAGTCCCACCCAGGCGGACCTTCTCCTTCTGGCTGAGTTTGTGCCAGGGAGCTGTGCTGGGAGCTTCTAGGCCAGGAACTTCTCTCTCCAGTGAGGTAGGCTGGGCACATCATGATGCCAGGCTCCTTGTCACTGGGATCTCCTCCAACAATAGGAAGAGAAAATTTCATCCCCTCCCACATCACTGGAAGCATGCCCCTGGAGACAGGAGGTCTGATCTGTTTTCCAGACTGTCATTGTTTAGAATGCATGAGAAAATGGACTTGCAGTAGAGTTTTCAGGCAAGGGTATTCAAGTACTTAAAAAATTTTCTTTATTATGGAAAATTGAAAGGATGTATTGAAGGAGAGTATACTGAACCCTCATGCAACCATTGCCAACATGAGCTGTCATCAACTCATGGTCTATCTTATTTCATCCAACCAGCCCCCCACCCCTTCTTCCTCTGGATTATTTTAGAGTAAACCACAGATATCATACCATTTCATCAGTTATTACTTCGGCATGCATCTCTAAAAGTTAAGGATTCTTTAAAACAATAGTCACCGTACCATGGTTGGACCTCAGAAAAGAACTCTATAATTCCTTACTATCACCAATTATAAGGTCAGATTTCAAATTTTCCAGATTGTCTCATAGATGCATTGGTGTTTTCTTCTTGCTCCAGCCATTCACGTGCTCTGTGACCTGAGACAAATCCCTTCCCAGGTTTGCTTCTCTTTATTCCTCACCCTCCCTTCTCTTCCATCACTGATTACGGAGTGGTTGAGGTGAGGCTTTTGCTGGAAGGCCTATCGATGGCAGAATCTCTTAATATGCCATATTGTCATGCCCGGGACTCCCTGGCAGACCCAGGAGGAAACTTTGAGAGGCTGCCCCCACAGCATGCCCTTTTGAATTTGACCTTCTTTTCCTCTAGCACACTCCAGAAAGCAGACTTGTTCCGGGGGTGAAGGCAACGGAGAGCAATCCTTCAGGCCAGCCCTGCCTCGCGGCCAGGCGGCCCATCTGCAGAGGAAACAGGAGCCTCGTAGTGACCTTTCTCCAGGAGAGGATGCTGGCAGCCTTTAGACAGTCAGTGGAGTGATGCGAGCCTTGGGGGTAACCTGCCCACATTGAATGATAAAGCCCCATTCTCCTCTTATCCTTGGTCTTGTGAGATGTACTCCCAGTTCTGCCTCTGGGACTCCACTTCCTCCCGTGTGAAGTGGGAAGGCTGGACGGGAGATACCCTGGAAGGGTGTAGAGAAACACCTGGGAGCTTTTTCAAACTATATTTTCTTCTGGAATTTGCACATGACTGAGAGTAGAACCTCTTCCCCTGTGTTTTCTCTCCCCCTTCCTTCCCTCTCTACCCACTTTGAGAATTTTAGGACCAAAGAGTGGCCAAAGTCTCTTGATGTTCTAACATCCTATGAAGCCAAGGTTTTGCCTGACTTACCGAGGTGTTTCCTGTCCTGCAGAACTAAAAGGGCTGTATCTGCTGGGTGGTGGCTCCTGGGGCAGGAGGTTGCCCTAAATGATCTTTGGTGCAGCTCCTTTTCTAGGTTTTTCCTGGGAATTCAGGTGCTTTTCTGCAAGAAGTGTTTACCCACAGTGAGTGACGCCTTGGGGATGTTGAACAGGAATAATTCATAAGTTACAAGAGGTAGACTAAAGCTTTGAAATGGGAATACTTCAACATTGGGAAAACCCACCAAATATTTGCTTGTATTTTTCCCCTTGTGGACTCTGAGTTGGGCTGTAGACCAGGACAAGTGACCCAGTTTTGTCATTATTCTTCCACCTTCAGTGGAGCTCAATCCAAGAGGACCTCACAGCGATGCTCTGCGTGGTGACTCAGCCTCGGTGCCCAAGTCTTTAAAAGGTCTGCAGGTTCAAAAAATTGTCTTTTCTTTCCCAGGTAGAAATGAACAGTAACTCCTTACTATCATCAGCTATGGACTTCCCCGATGGATCAGCAGTAAAGAATCCTCCTGCCAGTGCAGAAACTCTAGTGAACCAGGGGCTCCCAGTTTGCCGTGGCTGAAGGTACGCGGCAAACTGCAGCAGATTGCTCAGAATTAGCCTTGCTGTGCCTCTGGGACTGTAGAAGGACTTGGAGCTGGAGACTGAGTCCCGGGCCTGGGGGATGGACAGAAGAGTGTAAAGATAGGAGGAGCCCCAATCACACGCCCTGTTCGGACACAGGACTGAGAGGCAGGTGGATGCTTTTATTTATTTACTTTTTAAATTAAAGTATAGTTGCCTGACAATATTGTGTTAGTTTCAGGTATGCAGTAAGGTGATTCAGTTAGAGATATGTATATATTTTTTCAGATTATTTTCCACTATAGGTTGTTATAAGATATTGAATATAGTTCCCTATACAGTAAATCCTTGTTGCTTCCCTGGTGGCTCAGATGGTAAAGAATCCAAAAATGCAGGAGACCTGGGTTTGATCCCTGGGTTGGGAAGATCCCTTGGAGAAGGGAATGGCAACCCACTCCAGTATTCGTGCCTGGAGAATCCCATGGACAGAGGGGCCTGGTGAGCTACAGTCCGTGGAGTTGCAAAGAGTTAGACATGATTGAGCAACTCAGCAGCAGCAGCGGTGGCATCAACTATGAGGTCAGATTTCAAATTTCCAAGATTGTCTTATAAATGCATTGGGGTTTTCTTCCTTTCCTAGAAAGGGAAGCTTTATAGGATTTATTACAGGTGCACATCTAGAACCACCTATCCTGGGCTGACTGTCAGTACCCAGCCCAGGGCCATATCTGGTGGGGTCATTCTTGCCAGGCTGTCCCTCCAGACCTCCGCCAGGGTCCCCAGCCTCCTGTTACTCCTTTTGTCCGCAGCCTTTGTAGAGAGGAACTGGTGAGGCCCGGGGCAGAAGGTAGGGGCATAAAAAGATGGATCTGGAATCAACGGAAAAGTTTACTCTATGCAGCACTGAAATAAAAAAGCTCATTCAGAAAGTTAATGATTTATTTTATAGTTTCATTATCAGGGTCACATTACTCAATAGCATTTCAAACATGTCATTTGTACAAACTATGGTAATTAAAATTTATAACATACTTCATCAGCAGCATATGAATCTTTTAGCCGGCACTCTGCTGTCATATAAACAGTGTAATTTCAGCTGCAATTCACCCTTTATTGGCTCTCATTTGTGATTTAACAGCCATCAATGACTGTGCTATAAAGAATAAATTAACCATCCGTAAACCTGACGATGACAGGGACAGTCAGATAGACTTAGCCGGCTTCCGCCCAGCTCTGGGAGCCGGCAGAGAGCAGGTGAAGGCCAGGTACGCACCAGGCGCTCTGTTCAAAGGACCTTCCTGCCTCCTGCGGCTTCCTCTCACTGGGATGCCTTCTGGTTGGCGCCAGGGTCTCTCTGGCTGCCACTCCCAGAAGCAACAGTTTTTCTGCTTCCAGTATGGGGAGCTGGAGGGAAAAATGACCCCTTCACAGACCCATTTTAGGATGTCTACGTCCCTGTTGGGAGCTTGTGTGTGTATGTAGTCATTTCAGTCTTGTCTGACTGTTTGCGACCCCTGGACTGTAGCCTGCCAGGCTCCTCCGTCCAAGGGATTCTCCAGGCAATAATACTGGGGTGGGTTGCCATTTCGTTCTCTAGGGGATCTTCCCAACCCAGGGGATCAAACTTGCATCTCTCATGTCTCCTGCATTGGCAGGCAGATTCTTTACCACTAGAGCCAGTTGGGAAGCCCGTTGGGAGGGAGCTTAGCTATCATCTCCAGGTAATTGACAAAAGAAAACGCTGGGGTGGGGGGGGGGGGGGGCTTCCTTGGTGGTTCAGTGGCTAGGATTCTGAGCTCCCAACACAGGGGCCCTGGGTTCCATTCCCGGTCAGGGAGCTAGATCCCACAGTCTGTAACTAAGAGTTCGAATGCTACAACTAAAGATCCCACACACTGCAACTAAAGCCCTGGAGCGGCCAAATAAATAAATAAAACTAAATATATATATATATAAAGAAAACGCTGGGGAACCTGTGGGGGCTTTCTCGGTTGAGCTAATGACTGGCCTCGTGGACAGAGGAGCCTGCCAGGTTACATACAGTCTGTGGGGTCGCAAGCGTTGGACACGACTCAGCGATTAAGCACAGCACAGTGGCCGGGCGGGACTGGCATGTGGAGATTGCGGTCAGAGATGCTAAGGCTGCAGAGGGCAGAATGTGCCCTTCCCCAGTGCCTGGTGCCAGAAACCCTGGCCGTCCAAGCTTCTCCTTCTGCAATGAGGAAGCAGGGCAAAGGCCTTGCTGCCAGCTCTCCCGGCCCTCAGGGCAGAGCCAGAAGGAGAACCTTGTCTGAAGGTGACAGCTCCTGGGGCGGGTCTGGCTGGCTCTCTGGCTGGGAGGGAGTGGCCGTCAGGATGGATCGGGCACTTGGCTCCCCCCAGGGCTGTGCTCCTTGGCGCCCCCTTGAGGCGGGGTGGTGGTGGTGGTCCAGGCGCTCTGGCTGGGCCCCACCCTGGACACCGCACACAGCTCATAAATGAAGTGGATTGGATTTGTTACTGCGACGTCTCCAAGGAGCCTGGGTCATGCAGGCCAATAAAATTGGCCTCATAAATTCATCCTGACATGCAGGATTACTCCAGCCCGCTGAGGTCACCTTCCTGCTCTGATTTATCGCCAGCCTATGGGTTAATAATACTGTTTACTGAGTGTTGCCGGCTTGTCTCTCCACTTCCCCTCCCTTTCTGGGAGCAGATACTGATCAGAACGTCTCCTTGGAAGGGTGTGGTGGAGGCGAGAGTGGAGGGGAAGGAGTATGTGGGTGGGACCTTTCATTCTGTGCTCTTTTAAAGCGATATGTGTATATATATGTATGTATGCATGTATTTTCTCTCTGAGATGTTATCTACGGCAAGTCCCATCCAGGTCCCTGTCTGGAGTTTTACCTGATTAAAAGGCAGTTTAGCAAAGAGTGGGTTCTCTCCCACTATGATAGGTGAGCTTGGGACATTAAATCAGAAGTGACTTTTCTGTTCCTTCCTTGGCTGACCCATAGGGTGCTCAGCCACATGAAACTGTTTGTCAATGGCTGGTCTCTGCTTAGAAACACTACGGAATTTGGTGTTGATGTGGAGAGGTTGGTGGAGAGCAGATCCTATCCTTTCTTTTCTCAGGACCAGAAGATGTCAGTGGTGAGAACATGGAAAATCCTCACATGGGTCTGTTTTTTTAAAAAAATATTAATTTGTTTGGCTGTGTTGAGTCTTAGTGGCGGCCTGTGGGATCTTTCATCGTGGCGTATGAGCTCAGTTGCCCCATGGCATGTGACAATCTTAGATCCCTGACCAGGGATCAAACCCATATCCCCTGCATTGCAAGCAGACACTTAACCATGGAGCCCCCAGGGAAATCCCTCGTCACACCTGGATCCTAAAGTCGTAACCACACCTTAGAGTCTCCAACCCCACTTTTTCCCATGGACAAGTTTCCACCTGTTACATCCTGGGCTTGTTTGCTACAGTTTGAATGATCCAAAGGAAACCAAACCAAAAACCATGTAAAAAATCAGACCATGGCTCTTTAAATGTTTCTGTTCTTCCAACAAGTAGGCTGGCCAGTGGCAGAGTCAGCCCAGAGTCCCCTCCTCCTTCTTGGGCTGGAGACCAAGCTCGCACTGTGACACCATAAATAAATGAAATCTGAGGCCCTTGAGCAGGTGACGGCAGTGCCTCAAGGCTGTCTTGAACCGGGAGGAGCAGAGCTCTGGGTGGGTCTCTAAATAAATTAGCGAGTGGTGATGGATCGATTCCTCTGTGAGTTTCCAAACTCAGGAATCAGATAGTGTCTACCCTCAAGGTACCTGTAGTCTATGGAGGAATCAGGATGAAGGACTAACTGGTCAGCTGATTTGGGGGTGTCAATAGAGGTTGATAAATAACAAGCAGACCTTTTGATTGCACTATGCAGATACTGTTTTGTTTTTTTTTTAATTAAATTTTTTTTAATTTTTTTTTTTTTTTTTTTACAAATTGCAGGTTTGTGGCAACCCTGCATTGAGCAAGTCTATTGGCACCATTTGCCCAGTGGCATTGCCTCACTCCGTGTCTCTGTGTCACATTCTGGTAATTTTTGCCATATTTCAGACCTTTTCGTTACAATTCCATGTGTCTCGGGGATCTGCGGACAGTGATGTTACTACAAGGACTCGCTGAAGGCTCAGAGGATGAGAGCAGTTTTTTGCAACAAAGTGTTTTTTTAATTAAGGCCTCTACATGCTTTCTTAGACATAATGCTGTTGCACACTTGACAGACTACAGTATACTGTGAACGTAACTTCTCTATGCGCTGGAAAACCGAAAAACGTCTGAGATTCGGTTTCTTGGGATATTAGCTTTGTTGCAGCGTGGGAGGGACGTATGGAACCAAACCCTCAGGATCTGGATATGTAGTGAAATTGTCTATATACGTGTGTGCAGGGGAGGGTGAGGATGATTCCACCTGGGGCAAATCCTGGATGTCGTTTGAGGCTGGGCATTTACTTATTCAACCGTCAAACACTTCGGAAATCCTGCTTCTAACCAAGGCACTGGCTCCCCACCATTTGGAAACCTTTCTCAGCTGCTGCTTTGGGACCGATGGCAGCCGAAGTCCTAGCCCTTCTCTGTTCAAGTGACCTTCCTCTGCTCCCTCTCTCCAGACTCCTCCCCCAGCGCGGGGCTCTCGTCCAACCAGGCTGATGTGCCCCGAGAGAGAGAGCGTTCAGAAGACAGAATCGCTTTCAGAGACTTGGAGTCTGCTTCCACCGTGTGAGGGTCGGGGTGGGCTGGGCTGACTGTCCATGCAGCGTGGAGGGGATGTGACCGGTGTTGCCAGAACCCGCCCTGGTGAGACCGCGCCCCTGCCTGGCCACAGCCCTGCGGTTGGCTTCTTGGCTTCCCAGCATCTCTGGCTGCCTGGTGGTTGCAGGGCTGTGAGCAGCTGGCTTTGGATACTTTACTGACCTCAGAGAAGGCAGGACGGAGAAAGAAGTGGTGGTTGTGGGTGCTCCGGCTTGGCTTCGCGTCATGATCAACGCTCCCTCCTGTTCTTCCTCCCTCGGCCGAGGAGGGAAGAGGCTAACCTGTTCCTAGGTGAGGCAACAGGTGCGGTCACAAGTGCTCTCTCATTTCCTGCCACAGCAGCCTGGCAGGTGGGCATTTTTAGCTTCTTTAAAACAAAAAACATAACAAAAAACAGTGAGGAAACCCGCTTACAGATGCTAAGCGATGGTGTCAAAGTCACACATCTAGTAAGTGATTTGAACCAAAGCCTGTCTGACCCTAAAGCCCAGGCTTTAAAAAGTCATACCAGGGGCTTCTCAGCCTCTCCGAGGAAGCTGACAGCATGACATTAAGAGGCTTGGGAAACACAGAGCCAGCCAGTGGCAGGAACAGTCTTGAACCTGGATCGTCTCCCGCCTCCTTCCGGCTGTTTTCCACTTGACCTGCAGGAAGTCCATTAAATAGAGGTACTTGTCTTCCCCAGAACAGTCACTCACTCTGGAGAATTGAAAAGCTCTGGGGATTTGGGGAGAAGAGCAACTACTGTGTCTGTTGTTGTTTGGTCGCTAAGTCGTGTCTGACCCTTGTGACCCCATGGACTGCAGCCCGCCAGGCTCTGCTGTCCATGGGATTCTCCAGGCAATAATACTGGAGTGGGTTGCCATTTCCTTCTCCAGGGGATCTTCCCTACCCAGGAATCAAACCCAGGTCTCCTGCATTGAAGGCCGATTCTTTACTGACTGAGCTATGAGGAAAGCCCATGTGTATGTACGTGTGTGTATATATGGGCTTCCAAGTGGGCTCAGTGATAAAGAGTCTGCCTGTCAATGCAGGAGGTGCAGGTTCCATCCTGGGTCGGGAAGATCCCCTGGAGGAGGAAATGGCAACCCACTCCAATATTCTTGCCTGGAGAATCCAATGGACAGGGGAGCCTGGCAGGCTATGGTCCATGGGGTCACATGAGTTGGACACGACTTAGCGACTAAACCACCATATATACATATACACATACATATGTATGTACATATATGTATACATGTACATATTTAGATGGGAAGCAAAGCTGGCTAGAGTCCCTCAGATCAGATGGCCTGAAACCAGGATCATTTTCAGAGATAATGGTAGGGTAGCTGGAGATATTTCAGTGCCTCATTGGCACATTTCTTTCTGAAGGCTCTGTCAAGAGGGCCGCTGTGAACTTTCACAGCTCTGCTTCGTATGCCTGTGATGTCTCCAGCTGAGTTCTCCTCTTGCTGTGTTTGCCTGAGCTCCACGATGGTATTTACTGGCCTACTGCAATCCATGGCTGGGTACAAAGGGTCTTCTATTAAAACGGGAAAGCCAACACTCCCATCCGGATGCAGGGAAATGGTGGGTTTAGTCCTAGCATCAGGGCAGGCTCCTTGGTTCAGGACGAGTGTCCTCCAAGGTGAGCAGGTAGTCACATTCACTGCCCCTGTGCCCAGCACCATGCCAGATGCAGGGAGCAGGCAAAGGGAGCTGGAAAGGCGACATGAGCCACATGTTGCAGGCTTGTCCCAAAGGTACTTACACTCCTGCCCTCTTTGGCCTGTGCTCCTGGAGGTAGTAAAAACCTTCCTAGGGTGGCTAGACTCACCCACTGGGGGGCAAGGGCCACACTTAGAGCTCCAGACCTTATTCTGTCAATTGCTACCACCCATGTGATCTTGAGTCAGTCCCTCTGATCTTTTCCCCCTCTTGATTTTCCCATCGTCACCTGAGGACAAGATGATAGGATGGCATCACCGACTCAATGGACATGAGTTTGAGCAAACTCCAGAGGCTGGTGAAGGACAGGGAAGCCTGGCGTGCTGCAGTCCACAGGGTCGCAGAGAGTTGGACATGATTGAACAACTGAACAACAATGACTGAGGGATGTGTGATGAAGGAGACAGGATGCTGGAAATAAAGCATCATTATGAGACAGAAGGAAGGCATTATTTTGAAGTGAGGACCCTCTTCACTCCTGGTCTGGCTTTGAGACAGCCTTCAAGTTACGTACGCATCATGCATTTGTGTTTTAATGACATGATGCCATGGGCTGAATTGTATCTCTCTCAAATTTAAATGTTGAAATCCTAACTCCCAGACCCTTAGAATGTGACTGCATTTGGAGACGGAGTCTTTCAAGAGGAAGTTAAAACGAGGCTCTGAGGGTAGACACTGACCCAGTGTGTGTGCGTCTTATAAAGAAGAGTCTAGGATACAGACGCACACTGTGGGAAGACCCTGTGAAGACATAGGCTGTCTATAGGCTCAGGGGAGAGACAGCCTTATGACACCTTGTCTTGGATGTCCAGCCTCCAGAATTGTCAGAAAATAAATTTCTGTTGTTTAAGCCACCCAGACCATGGTGGTTTGTTATGGCAGCTCAAGCAAAGTAGTATACACAGCAAGATGATTTAATATTCACCTCATTAGAGACATTTTGGTAAATTCCAGAGCAACCATTAAGAGAACTGGGCTGGGACTTCCCTGGCAGTACAGCGGTTAAGTCTTTGCCTTCCAATGTAGGAGATGCGGGTTTGATCCCTGGTGGGGGAGCTAAGATCCCTCATGTCCAAAAAAGGGTGTGCATGTAATTTGAGGATTTGATTGGGAATGATTGTGTGGGTTTTGCCTATGGTGTCTGAGTACTGTAGCAGGAGGAATTCCCATTTATCTTTTTTATTTAATTCTCTGATTAACTCCATGAAGTTAGCATGACAGTTCCTAATTGACTGATGAGGAAACTGAAGCCTGGAGGCTTATGTGATGGGACCCCAGCCCCAGTCTAATTTCAGCACTACCAGGGATTCTGGAAGTTGCATTGCTTAAACGCTTTGCTTGTGTCCAGCCCGAGCAAACATAACTCAAGTCTTGCACCCAGCTACGAAGGTGACCTGCCGGAGGAGCGACCTGAAAGAAATAAGGCGAGGCACCAGGAAGAATTTCAAAGGCGTCCCTTAATCAGGACAAATGGCTGCAAGCCTGAGGTTTGCACAGATAGCCCGCTGAATCTCAGGACGCGCTCTTGCCACAAGCCAGTGCCTTGCTGGTTCGGAAATTTATGCTGGAATTTAGACAGAGAACACAAATCATCGTAATCTCCCGATGAAAGATCACTGTCTCTGCAAATGCATTACCTGCTTGGAAAGCGACATGTTAAAAAATACGGATAATATATGGGCACAAGGAGAGCGATTTCCATGCCTGGGCTCCTCTGGCTAAAATACACGCACCTGCACCAGAGGCGGAGGATGACAAAGGAAGGCACCGGGGCCCCTGAGCAGCTTCTGTGTCGGCTGTGACTCTGACACTCCAAACAAAAGACTGCAAGCTCATCCAGCCACACCCCTCCCCGACATGGGGTGTCTCAGATGTCAGGGGCGCAGGCATGGGATCTCATGCTTTTCACCCCAGAATCAGATGCCCTTGGGGTTTATAGAACCCACTTGTCTGTCCTCAGCGGCTCCAAGACAGAACAAGGTGGGTGGGGGAGTGTGGGCTTGGAGCCAGAGAGACCAGCTTTTCTCGGACGACCTCCAGCTTCCTGACCTGTGGGCCGTGTGACTTCAGGCTTGTTCCCGAGGTCGCTAAGCCCCAGCCTGTTCTGGGCACCGCCCGCCTCCCTCTCTCTGCCCCGAACCGCCTCGAGTCATGGCTCAGGGCTGCATCTTGGCCTTCTTGCTCCTGCTTGCTCGCTCTGCGGCTGCGGTGTGATCCCGGTGCCAAGGCCACTTTCCTCCGTGCTCTGCTCAGGAGAGAAGCCATTCGCTGTCTAATGGGCCTGGAGCACAGGTGCATCGCTCTTGCCGTAACGATTACGGGATAAACAAAGCGAAAAGAACCCGAACCCCAGTACATTGTCCTAAAGGGGGAAATAAGGCTTCAAAATGGCCGGGATGTTTACCGACCCAAGCAAAGGGAAACGGCTCTGCGGGCGCCTAGACTCACTCTCTCCCGCTTTGTGGGGGAGGGCGAACCTCTGCAGGTCGGGCCTCGGTCCCCAGGGCCGGTCCTTGTCCTCCAGAGGGGTGCTTGGAGGAGAAGGAATTCAGAGCTATCTCCTCCACCATGTTTTCTTTTTTCTGGACGGAGGAAATGGATAAGAACCCAAGCACTGCTGTCTGCAGAGGGTGCAGCTTGGAAGTGTCTGCTTTTGTACAAAGGAAGGATGGCGCTTGGGAGATGGCCCTGCAGGCTGCTAAGGGGCCTGTTTGGGGGACCTCATGGAACAGGCCTGCGGGGGCTGAGGGGTGGGGAGGCAGGGCTTCCCCATCGGTGTTGGGTGAACACCTTTCCCCGCGCCGTGCTGGGAAGGAGCAATCCTCCCTTATGAAGATGTGCAACAGGTGCACGGCTCCTGGCCCCCTCGCCCCTTGCTGGAGCCGCCTCCTCATCCACCAGCATTCTCCAAAATGGGCTTTGGCTCCATAAAACCAAAGGCATTTGGAGCATAGAACCAAATGCCTTTTGTGTGGCGGCCTTCTTGGCATGAGTTAGCAAGACAGAGAATTAACCAGCTCAGCCTCTCCAATCCTGATTGCCACTAAAACTGGTGACTGGGGGAGGGGAGGAGAATCCTTGCTATCAACCCTCTGGGTTATCTTTTATGTCTTTCAGATCTGGTCCCTTTTCTCTTTTGTTTTTAATATTTATTTATTTAAAAAATTGAAGTATAGTTGGCTTATGATGTTTCAGGTATACAGCCAAGTGATTCAATTACATGTATATATATATATAATATGTAATCAATATTCTTTTTTCAGCTTCTTTTCCATTATAGATTATTACAGTGCAAGATATTGAGTATAGTTCCCTGGTATAGTAGGTCCTTGTTGTTTATTTTATATATGGTATTATGTCTGTGCATCCCTTACTCCTAATTTATTACTTGCCCCCTTTTCCCCTTTCGTAACCATAAATTTGTTTTCTATGTCTGTGAGTCTGTTTCTGTGCTGTAATTAAGTTCGTTTGTATCATTTTTTTAGATTTCCATATATAAGTCATGTATGTTTTTCTCTGTCTGACTGACTTCACTTAGTATGAGTGCTCTAAGTGCATTCATAAATCTGGTCTCTTTTCATCTTATTTTTTCCTCCCATGAGATGAAAAGTCCTCCACACAGGCATGTGGGTGCTCAATTCCTTCCTTGGGTCTGGTGCTGCTTGTGGGAAACAGCGAAGAGAGAAGGAAGCAACAGAGATGTGAATAAAGACAGTGAGAGAAAGATGGAGGGGAAGGGGAACGGTCTTACGGCACAATTAGGACCATGTCTTGAACAGGTATGATGTAACACCCATACAGATGAAGCATTCGTTTTTCATCTAAAAATATTTACTGAGGGTCTATAATGTGTCAAGTGTAATAGACAAATTCTAAGCAAAAGATAGATGAATCTTTGCCTCTATTTGGAGTTAGCCAATGTCCTTTCCCCATGCTAGCCCCAGGTAACCACCGATCTGTTACTAAACACTAGTTTTGCTAATTCTAGAATTCATACAAATGGAATCATGCTGCATGTATACTTTTGTCAGTTTTTTCCCCACTTACCAAATGTTTTTTAGTTCCAAACACACTATTGCAAGGATCAGAAGTTCTTTTTATTGCTAGAATTTCATCATGTGGCTATCCCATAGACTGAGTAAACCATTCACCTGTTAATAAACATTTACATTTTTTTCCAGGTTTTTCTATTATATAAAAAGCTACTATGAATATTCATGTGTAAGTCTTTGTGTGAACATATGTTTTTATTTATCTTGGGTGAATACCTGGGACTGAACTTTATGGATACTTTAGAAATATAAACTTTACAAGAAGTTGCCAAAAATTTGCAAAAATGGTTGTGTCATTTTTCACTCCACCAGTAATATATGAGCTTTCCAGCTGCTACATATCCTTGCCAATACTAGCTATTATCAACCTTCTGAATTGTAGCCTTTCTATGTGGTGTATGTGATGATATGGTTTAGTGGTTTTAATTTGTATTTCTCTGAAGACTAATAATGCTGCCTTTTATTAAGTGTCTGCTCAATCATTCAATTATTTCATTGATGTTTTTTCTTTTTTATTATTGTTTTGTAGGAGTTTTCTATATATTCTGCGTGTCATGTGTATTTATGTTTTTCTGCCTTTCTGTGGTTAGTGTTAATTTTTTATTTTTAATAGTGTCCACCCAAGAACTGAAATTTGTAATTTTGATAAAGCCTTATTGACTAAGATATTTTTTGAGAAGTTTTGTAGTTTCAGCTTTCACATTTAGGTTTATGACATGTTGAGCTGATGCTTGTGGATGGTGTGAGGTAAGGGTTGAGGTTCACGGAAATAAATATGGATGTTTAGTTTTCCACCATGATTGTTGAAAAAACTATCCTCTCACCATTCAATTATATTTCTATCAGTGTGAAAAACTAATGGACCATATATGGGGGAAGGGTCTATTTCTGTAGTCTCTATATGTTTATTATTATTATAAATCACACTATTTAGACTAGTATAGAGCTTTATATTAAGTCTTGAACTCAGGTAGTGCAAGTCTTCCAAATATTTTTAGTTTTGAAAATTGTTTTGGTTATTCCTTTGAATAACCTTTGGGTCTTTTGGAATTTTCATACATTTTGAAATAAGTTTCCAGGGAACTCAGTTCTATGCTACCTGTTTTCAAAAGTCTGAAATTAGTTTTAAAGGCAACATTTCCAATTTTCTAGTTATTTATGATAAGCAGGCATGTCCAACTCCAGTTAATTCAGCATGGGTAGAAGCAGAAGTCTAGTGTTCAGAGTTCTGAGATTACATAGTAGGACCTTAGCCTGTGAAGGAGACAGAAAAACATATCCATTGAATTTAGTAACTTAGGAATCATTGGTGGTTTATCGAGATCTGTTTGCAAGGAGCAGATTGGAAACTAGATTGTGGTGGACTGAGGGGCGGGTGATAGGTGAGTTTATTGATTAAAACACTACTAGCTGTTGCAACTCCTTGCTTACTCCTTGGAAGGAAAGTTATGACCAACCTAGATAGCATATTGAAAAGCAGAGACACTTTGTCAACAAAGGTCCGTCTAGTCAAGGCTATGGTTTCTCCTGTGGTCATGTATGGATGTGAGAGTTGGACTCTAAAGAAAGCTGAGCACTGAAGAATTGATGCTTTTGAACTGTGGTGTTGAAGAAGACTCTTGAGGGTCCCTTGGGCTGCAAGGAGATCCAACCAGTCCATCCTAAAGGAAATCAGTCCTGAATATTCATTGGAAGGACTGATGTTGAAGCTGAAACTCCAGTACTTTGGCCACCTGATGGTCAATGAGCCAACTCACTGGAAAAGACCCTGATGCTGGGAAAGATTGAGGGCAGGAGGAGAAGGGGATGACAGAGGATGAGATGTTTGGATAGCATCACTGACTCAATGGACATGGGTTTGGGTGAACTCTGGGAGTTGGTGATGGACAGGGAGGCCTGGTGTGCTGCGGTTCATGGGGTCCCAAAGAGTCAGACACGACTGAGTCATTGAACTGAACTGAACTGAGCTGTTACAACACACACACACAAATTGAAATGTCAGCGCCTTCACTAAACAGAAGGTAATGTATTGCTCTTGTATCAGTTGTGTTTCTGAATGTTCCTGCTCACTGGGTAGCTTTCTCTAATGAGATGATACAGAGAACCAGCCTCCTCCCTTTTTATGGTTGGATCATCCCCTAGTGAAACCTCAGGACTGCTGTTGTCTGCATCCAACTGGTCAAGCAGAAAGCAGTGTGGAGAAAGAGAGTTCTTACAGCCTTTGCTCAGAAGTTACCCACAATGTTAGCTCTTATTTCCTTGGTAGAACGAATACCATGACCATAGCTAGATGAAAGGGAGGCTGGAAATACTGTCTCTGTCTGGGCAGTCACTGTTTCTCTATAATTGGAAGAGGGGAATGACATTTTTTGGGCAAGAAGCCATCTCTGTCACAGTAGAGATAATGCTTTTGAGAAGTTTGAATGGCAGGAGAGTGATTGGTTTAAAGCTGGATAGAGGTGAGGGGTTGAGGGCATTTCTCCTTTTAATCTGAAAGACTGGTGCATGTTTTCAAGCCGTTGGGAATGATCCAATTCAAGAGAGAGGTTAAATATACGAGAAAGGAAGGGATAAAGAGAATGAATAAGAAGAAAAGTCAAGGTGGAAGAGGATGATATGCAAAGCTTGAGTACAAGGATTGGCCTCAGGGATGCTGGGCAGCTAGTCTGCTGTATCAGAAGGAAAGGAGGATGGTGTCAGGGCATAAATAGGTTTTATGCTTAGTAATCGGAACGGAGGGAGTTCCTCTCTGCGGGTGTCTGCTCTTTTTTTTTCCCCTAGAAAAGAGGAGCTACATTAACGGGGGAGGCCTGGGGTATGATAAGTTTGGGAAGAGTGAAAATTTAAAATCACTGTTGCCCCTCTTGATACTGACTATACAATGTGTTCTATACATTAAAAAAAAATATGTGTGTATGTATGCATGTGGCTACGTTGGACTTTAGTTGTAGCATGCGGGCTCCAGAGTGCGAGGGCTCAGTAGTTGTGACAATTGGGCTTAGTTGCTCCATGGCATGTGGGATTCCTCAGTTCCCTGACCAGGGATTGAACCCACATCCCCTGCATTGTAAGGTGGATTCTTAAACACTGACCACCAGGCAAGTCCCTATGCATGTTTTCTGAGCCCATGGATATGTGCATTGCCTTTCCCAAGGTTTCCTGGAGAATGAAATGGCAACCCACTTCAGGATTCTTGCCTGGAGAATCCCATGGACAGAGGAGCCTCATGGGCTACAGTCCATGGGGTCACAGAGTTGGACACGACTGAGCAAATTTCATTTTTTCCCAAGCTTTGGGGGGATAGCATCTAGGGATTGTTATGAATAGCCAAGGACTCTTCCTTCTGCATCTGAACAGGTTCCAAAATCTTGCTGTGAATCCAGGTGCCATCGGCTGGAAATCATTCTCTAAGGCCAGCCTGTCTTCTGCCATCCCTTAAGGAGCTTGGCCACTGAATTCCTAAAGAATCTTGTTTCTATAAATTGCTCCTCTGACCTGGAGCCCTCGGAACTCTTTTCAGCTGCTGCCAACAGCTGCAGGAGCCCGGATGTAGGATGGCAGTGGGAGGGGGTGTGCTCTGAAGGGTGTTGGATCCATGCCTTGAAACCTTGGGCTTTCCCTTGCCTCTCCTCGTTCTCCTGCCTCCAGAGAAGAGAAAACCAGACCTTGGAGTCAACAGGCACCTGCTTCCTGCTGCACATATTTAGGATTAGGTCATGAACCTGAAACGAATGAAATAGAAGGTGGGCACTCTGCCAGAAAATAATGCATGTACAAAGCAGGCAGGCTGGAGCTCTCTGATGAAGGACTGTCCAACCTCATCCACAGGTCCTGCCCCATTCCACTCCCTGTGGCCTGTCACCCACTCCTCACATCTTCTCATCTCTCTCCCCCATTCTGCTTCCCTCCGCCTCCCCTCTGCACCCCCATTTCTCTTCAGTTCCCGCGCCCAGATCCCTGGGAGGGAGGGCTTAGAGCCGGAGACCCTGCAGCCTGGGGCTTCCGCAGCCTTCCCAGTGCCTGCTCTTCCCTGTTATTTTCATTTCCCTGTAATTCGAGGGGACAGGTGAGATGTGCTTCAAAACACTGTAATCATATTTTAAATGGAAATGAAATGTGTGAATTAAATGTAAATTACAGTAGAATGGAAGGACAATCACTATTAGTTAAGGTCTGACACCTAGTTTTGCAGACCTTTCCCAAACGCCACAACTGGTTTCCCCAACGTGTGATGAGAGGTTGTAATTACGTGACAGCTGCCTCTGCAGTGGGTGATGCTAGTTACTGGATCATTTGTGTAGGGGGGCTGGGACGGGGGGTGGCCGCGTAGGTATTTCAAATAGATATGGACTGCTGTTGATACTATAAAATTACCCCGAAGAAATGATATTTTTATAGGAGGGCTGTGAAAAGAAATCTTTTTCTCCCCCCTTGGAAAGGTGAGGCCATAATATAAAGGGACACTTTTATACAGTCAATTTATTTACGGATTCTCCATTTGCTTTTATATTGGAAAAATATGTGCCATGCCAATGGATTGCAATTTGGCTCTCAATCTCAGACTGCCTCCCTCCCATCTAGTCCTGGGTGTCTTGGTGGTTCCCAGGGGAGCCCATGGTACCTCCTGCAGAACTGTGAGGAGGAGCATTTTTTAAGACAGTACCAGCTCTTTGCTATAATACCTTGGATGAGGAAGGCAATAATTTTATTACCTGTCTAATGCCATGACAAAACAGCACAATGGATGTAAAATGAAAATCATTGAATTCCCATCCGACCGGTCTCCTGGTTTGTTTTCTGTGGACAAAATAACCGGTTGATTGAGTGTGGTTTAAAACTTTCTGTGTTGCATTGCAGAACTTTCCAGGATAAGGGCAAATCTGGATAAAATAGATAAGCTTAGAAGTATAAGATCAGTCCATTCATTAAAAAGGGATCTATTTACAGGCCCGTTGTTGATTCTCCTCCGTTTGGCGTCAATGAAACGCCTCTGTCTCCACTGGAGCAGTCAGCAGATAATGTATGTTGAATAATCACGGGTTGCAGTGAGTTTTACAAATCTTGCGTTTTTCTGAGCCAACAAAGATGCAAGCTCAGTCAATATTTAGTTCTCAGGGACACTTGCAATTAAGGTGTAACGTCTATCTTGCAGCAAGCGAAGGTGCTATCTTGAAGATTTCTGGAATCCAGTCCTGCACTTGGCCTTGGGACAGCTCTTTAGCCAGGGTCCTCCAATAGACCGCAGCCACGGGGTCGGGAACAGCTGGGACCAGGCTCCGCATCACGGCTGAGCTCACGTTCTAAATACACCTCTGGCCGTGTTACTCGCTGCCCTGGTGGGAACCTTCAGGGTTCTTGGAGGGAGTCAAGGGTCCCTGCTGTTGCCATATGTGATAGTCCCCCCTCCCCATACTCTAGACAATTCTCTCTGCTCAGGTTGATTTTTCTTTTTTAAGATCTTTCTTACTTTACTTGGCTGTGTCAGGCCTCAGTTGCGGCACACGGGACCTTTGTTGGGGCAAGAGGATTTTTCTTTGCGGTACACGGGCTAAGTAATTGCGACGCATGGGCTCAGTTGCTCCCTGGCCTGTGGAATCTTCCCGAACGAGAGATCAAACCTGTGTCCCTTACATTGCAAGGCAGATGCTTAGCCACTGGACCACCAGGGAAGTCAAAGGCTGAGTCGTCTTTGAATGTTTCCACCTTCTCTGCCTGGTAATCCCCTGACCCTCAAGATCTCTCAGACTGCTCCTTGAAGCCTACTCCTTCCCAAAGCCCCTGCTGGTCAAACCAAGTGCTTGCTGGCTGTGTCCCAGGCATTCTGCACTCACTAAACAGCATCACTCTGACTTGACCCATGCCCACCTCTGAATGGGCACCAGAAATGCCCAGAACCTTGCCTGCACAGCTCGACAGGGAACCGAAGAAACCTTTTCAGTGGTGGCCTTTTCTCTTTGGAAAGTTGAGGTGTTGAAATAAATAAACACGAATATAGGCCAATTCTTGAATTTCCTAACAGTTTTGCTCTCTTGCTGACATCATCCATCTTCATTTTTAAATAAAACAGAAAACTGCTGTATATCACGAAATGTAAACCATATCGAGTGGCTTCCTTCTGATTGCATTACATCTACCATTACCTTGTTTATGTTCATGTGGAAATAAAATTAGTTGGCAGCTTGGGTTCTAAATGCAAATCTGATCATGGCACTTGCTCCTCTGCCTCCTGACTGGGTGACAGAAAGGTTGGTTAGGATAGGCAAAAGGGCAAAAGGAAAATTTCCATGACTTTAGTGGGACAGTGTGACACTGTGAGTTATAATAGGAAATATGTGGGAATTTTCTGGCAGTCCAGTGGTTAAGATTTGGTGCTCTTACTGACAGGGCCTGAGTTCAATACCTGGTTGGGGAACTAAGATCCCACAAACCGCGTGGCAAAGCCAAAAAAAATAAATAAATAAATAAAAGGAAACTTTCAATTGTTTTTTTTAAAAAATGAAATATATATTTCATCTTCCTGGCACAGAGCTCCTAAAACTTTGAGAATTTGTTATATATTAATAAGGTGACTTTTGGAAAGCACCTCGGAATGGGGGCTGGTTGCCAGGGTGACTAATCATGAGACTGGAGGGTTGGGGCTTTCAGCCCCCCAAGCTCTGGGGAGGGAAGTGGGGCTGGAGGTTGGTTCAGTCACCAGTGGCCAGTGATATGATGGGTCATGCCTACATGATGAAGCCGCTATAAAAATTGAGAAGGGTGGATTTGGAGAGCTTCTGGGTTGGTGAACATGTGGAGATCTGGGGAGAGTGGGGGCTCCTCAAAAGAGCAAGGAAGCTCTACGCTCTTTTTCCATACCTTGCCTGACGCGCCTCTTCCATGGGGCTGTTCCTGTTATATCCTCTTCTAATAATCTGGTGCTCTAGTAAGTAAAATGTTTCTTGGAGTTCTGTGAGCCACTCTAGCAGTCATCAAATCCCAGGTGGGGCTTGTTGGACCCTCTAATCTATTGCCAGTTGGTCAGAAGCCCAGGTCACAAGTTGACTTCTAATTGACATCTGGAGTGTGGGCATGGCAGGGAAACAGTTTCATGGGATGGAGCCCTTTCCCTGTGGGATCCATCTTGGGTCCACAGTGTCAGAACCGAGCTGTATTATTGGACAGCCAACCAGTGTCACAGAATTTCCTTGAAGTGCAGGGGTAAACCCACACACTCTGTAACGTGATGACCATCATGACCTGGTTCAAAGCAAAAGTTTCTGGAGACACATCAAACCCTCTGATTTCCATTCTATGAACTAGAGAAGGCCTTAGTATCCCCACTGGATGAATGAGGAGACTGAGGCAGAGGGCTGATAGAAATAAGAGAACCAGTGAACCAATGAAGTGAAGTGAATTCGCTCAGTCCTGTCTGACTCTTTGCGACCCCATGGACTGTAGCCCACCAGGTTCCTCTGCCCATGGGATTCTCTAGGCAAGAATACTGGAGTGGGTTGCCATTTCCTTCTCCAGGGGATCTTCCGACCCAGGGATCGAACCCAGGTCTCCCGAGTTGCAGGCAGATGATTTACCATCTGAGGCACCAGGGAAGCCCAAGAAGTAAGAGGAACTGAGGTAATTAGAAAGTTTGTGGTGTGTTCAGGGGAAGTTAACCAGCATCCCTGGGGCTCTGGAAATTTCTGTAAGTCGTAGCATATCTAAAGGCAATCAAAGATGCAAAGTTTTGGGGTCAAATAGATTTGCTGAGAATCCCCCGAGAACCATTATTCCTATGCAAATTAGTATGAGGAAGCCTGGATGTTTTTGCAGAAGACAGTAATTCTGGTTGAGATTTCCGTGGGCTGCAGGTGTGAAGGGTTCTGACCACACCCCTGCCACAGTGTCCCTGTCAACCTCCATGTCACACGCTGGCCAGCGAGCTTCCGAATGTCCTTCTGACCTGAGCTAGAAGTCAGGACCCCCAGAAAACTCAGCCACCCGATCAACTCTTCCTGTTAATACGACTAGACAGCCGCTGCGAGCCTGGGATTTATTCTGGTAAACCCCAGCCTCGGGAGGGCCCCGTTCAATTTGTGCAGAAACTCCACCAAGTGTCGAGGGTTGATTTAGTGTCAGAAAAGGGTGTTTGAAACAAGTGCGTTTTCCTTTACGAGTCTTTTAACATCAGGAGAGAAATACGGCTGATTGCAATTGATTTGTATACGTGGCTCTTTGTGTGAAGTGTCACAGTGAGTTTTATAGGAAGATGGAAACAAAGAAGGAGAAGGGAGAAAATTGCTTCTGGAAGATGCAGGACAGAGGGCAGGAAGAAAAGCATCTCCCGGAGCACGGTGGGCTCTCCAGGTTGACACGCTTGGCTCCCGGCTCACTTGCCGTGTGACCCTGCGGGTCTTGAAGGCTTGCTTGCTGTACGTGGGAAAGAGTGACAATGACAGGACCTCCGTCACAGACTGTGGGTGAGGTTAAATCAGTTCGTACAACTGAAGAGCTGGGCACAGCGCCTGCCGGATTACTGGTGCTCAACAAAATGACACTGGAAAGCAAAAGCGCATGTGTTGTGGCCCCACAAAGCCAAGGCCTGGAGAGTCTTTCCAGAAGTCAGCGGTCAATCTCTTCCACTCCTCTGGGATGGAGTCTTTCAAAATTGTGAAAACGGGGCTCTAGGCTTTCTGTTCCCCAACCCCAACCCCAGTTGCTTTTGTTTTCCTCCCCTTCATCTCCCTCCATAAAAACTACTTCCAGGAAAGAGCCTTATAAGAGCCCACCATTAAAAATAAGATGAAGGGACTTCCCTGGTGGTCCAGTGGTTAAGAAACTGTGCTTCCTCTTCAGGGTGCCGAGGTTTGCTCCCTGGTCAGGGAACTAAGATCCCATACGCTGTGCAGACCAACAGCCAGCAACAAAAGTGTCCATTGTACTGAAATACAGCCGCGCGATCAAGAGAGTGTGTCCCGTACCGGAGCGAGCTAGAACTCTTTGTAGTTTAAAAAACACTCTCACCCACATTGCTTCACTTAATCATCTCAACAACGCCATATGTCATATAAGGCAAGCATTATGTTTTCCTACATTAAAACAAAACAAGCTGGGTAAGATTCTGAGCATAGAGCCTGTACCGAGATATTACTCTGTGACGACCTTGGTCAGTTTTTGTCTATAATGACTTCACTTTACTTTCAGGACAAGACAGGAAAAGGGAAGAGGAAGTGGCTCATCGGGCAGGGTGTCATCCTCTCTTGTGTCAAGTGTACCTTTCCAAAGGGAAAACCCTGACCACATTGCAGGAAGTGTTCCGGGGCGGTTTTCTGAGTTTCTCAATTGAGATGATTATCCAAGGTCGGGAGGGAGGCTGGATGCCTTGTCCGCTAGAACTTCCTCCTCTGGTCCAGCCTGATTTGGCCGGAACCCCACTTGCCTCTGGGGCTTGGGAATGTTTCTCATGGGGCAACAATGTGGCAACCAGACTCCTTTCTTTCCCTCCCTTTGGTCCCTGCGAGATCATCATCTGTGAGCTTTTCGCGCGTGGGAGAAGTTCTGCTGTCTCACCCTTCAAAGGAGATCATTGGACCAGAGGAGGGTTTTTCCAAACCTAAGTCCTTGGTGAACTGCTAGGGCCTCAGGTACTGCACTGGGCGGAGTCGGGGGTTGAGGATGTGAGGTTGCCCATCATCTTTTCTGGAGGACCGTACTTTGCTCTCAGTCAGATATGTCTCATTCACTCTGATAGAATTAAGATAGCTCCCTTTATGAATGGAAATAATGGTAGGGTTTTTGTTTAATATCCCTGGTGGTTTAGTTGCTAAGTCGTGTCTGACTCTTGTGAACCCGTGGACTGTAGCCTGCTAGGTTCCTTGGTCCATGGGATTCTCCAGGCAAGAATACTGGGGTGGGTTGCCGCTTCCTTCTCCAGTGGATCTTCCCAGGAATTGAACCTGGGTTTCCTGCATTGCAGGCAGATTCTTTACTGACTGAGCTGTGAGGGAAGCCCATTAGTATCCTTACATGGCCAAATAAAAAATTGACAACCCAGACATTTCTAACACCCCCTTTAAAAATATGCTTTAACTAGGTCTGTGATATACAAAGACAGGGAATTGATTTATAGGACGATTAAGTACTCGGTGACTCCTCTCCTAAGCCTGATTTTTGACTTTCTGTGAAGAAGTACACTTTGCCACACACACCCGACTCATTATCTGCAAGATGGGGGAGGAGACCAGGTCCCCTAGCTCTACATAGACCAACTGAGAAAAGTGATTAGAGAAGGAAAATCCCAGAGGAGTTGTATGGGCACCTGAAAACTGGCCTCTTAAAGACATCCATTTCCTAATCCTTGAACCAGTGCTAGTGACCTTATTTGGAAAATTAAAGGGGTTGGAGGGGGGAGCTTGGCAAATGTGATTAAATAAATGATCTTGCGATGAGGAGACTGTCCTGCATTATCCAGGTGGGTTTTAAATGAAAGCACATGTGTCCTTATGAATAGGGATGGGGAGATAGAGGTTTTACACGCAGAGAAGGAGATGTGGAAATCGAGCCGGGGAAGACTGGCAGATACTGGCCTTGAAGATTAGAGTGATGTGGTCACAAGCCAATGAATGGCAGGGCCACCAGAAGTTGGAAATTGATAAGGCATCGATTCTCCCCTAGAACCTCTGGAGAGAGCATGGCGCTGCTGGCATCTGGATTTCAGCCCAGTGGTAACCAGTTTGGACTTCTAAGTTCCAGAATTGGGAGGGAATAAATATCAGTTTTAAAGTAAGCCACCATATTTGTGATTTATTACAGTCAGGATTTATTACAGCTACCATAGGAAACAAATTGAGGAATCCAAGCTGTAAGCTCCTTTAGTTCGGGGACTAATCCTATATTTCTTTCATCTCTCTGTGTCTTGTTTTCACCCTGGATGTACCATTGCTGCCCATGTCTATAGATGGAGTTATCTTGGCATCTTTCTGCTATTTAATGGTCAACCCTCCATGTCTTCTCTTTTAGGGCTTGTAGATATTCCCTGTTAACCAGTGTCCTTGGGAACTTTTACCCATGGCTATTTCTCAACTTCATCTCTGGAAGCATTAGGCTGTCTCCTTGACATTGCACAGAGAGAGAAGTGCCTTCCAAGGCACTGTAAGGACTCAAAGGAGGCATATTTTTAGGCAGACAGGGTGCAGAGAAATGAGAGTCCAGGCCGTGTCCCTCTTTTAAACAGTGCGTGACAGCATATGTTTTCTTGGCTCAGGTCTCTTCTGAGTGAGCTTTTGTTTCCTGGGTTGCTCTGCAACCTGATAAATGGCTGTTACGGGTCAAATCGTGTGCCTGCAAATCCCTATGTTGAAGTTCCTAGCCCCTAGTACCTCAGAACGTGATCTTATTTGGAAAGAGGGTCTTTGCAGACATAATGAGTTAAGATGAAGTCATTGAGGGGTCGGTAACCCCAGATGACTGGTGTACTTCTGAAAAGGGAAAATCTGGACTGAGACAGACAGACAGACTCACATACACGGGCACACACAGAGAAAGTCCTGTGAACATGAAGGCAGAGATGGGAGACATCTGTCTACAATTACAGGAGCACCAGAGATTGCCAGCAAACCGCTGGAAACTAGGGGTGAGACGCGGGACAAATCTCCCCCTCCAGCCTTCAGAACAGACTAACCCTGCCGGCAGCTTGATCTTGGACTCTGGCCTCCAGAGAGGGAACATAATCCATCTTGCTATTTAAGCCAGCTTGCAAATGAGCACAGTAACAGTTACCTGTGCATCCTATGTCTTGTCTGAATCTTGTAGCGAGCAGCGAAATGAGAGAAGGAGACAGAGAGAGAGTCCCTCTGGATGATGTGGCCTTGATGTCTCAACAGGAATCCTTTTACACTCAGCAATTTGTCTGGTGCCTGTGATAAGAGGATGGGTGAAATCTCCAAGCCTCCCCCCATCCTTGTCCTAATCCCTCCCCAGGGATCCCACCTTTCCCTCTCGATGGGGTCAGTGAAAGAAAGTCAAGTTTCCACTGCGCCTGTTAAGTTGCCCTCCCCGCCTCCTGAGCCTTCCCTCCCCCTGTTTCCAAGTGCCCAGCCTTGTCAGAAGAGAGGGGACCATCTGGTTAGTCCTTGTTTACCGCACACCCTGCCAGTTTGAGCTTATTAATCATATTTACCCAAGTATCTTAATTACTCCCTGTCTAGCAACTTGCTTTGCACTCAGCTGCTGACCCCCTCTTTTCCTTCCTTTCTATCATTAATCATAGGAGCAGCGTGGATGCAGAAATTCCTGCAGCTTAGGTTCTGCTGGCACCGTTACCACTCCCAGAGAGGAGCGGCTGGAGGTCACGGCTGGTTCCTGACAAACGTCCTAATTAATCTGCTGAAGATCAGAGGAGGACTAATAGGGGCTGAAGACTGTGTGAGGGGCCCACTCCTCCGCCCTTTCGAGGCGTGTATGCATGTGTGTGTGTGTGTGTGTGTGTGTGTTCACGCATGCGATGCTGAGCTTGGCAGGAAAGAGACAGACTCAGCCCTCCATTCAGCACAATAGCATCCCTGCTGCTGCCCACCCCCCTCACCTTCCCTGTTTTGGGAGAAGGAATTTTCTCCTCTCGCTTTGGAGTTGAAAAGACTCACTTGTCTTCTTCTCCCAAATGCAGTGGTGAACAAAGTACCGTCCGGCCAAAGTACTCGTGGAAACAGAGTCGGTGTCTGTGTTTGTGCAGGCAGGAGTTGTTACCTGGGTGGACTAGAGTGCTCCTCTGCGGACCCACAGATCCTTGGGATCTCAGGCACTGATGATGCTTTAGGCTAAGGGTGATGTAAATGGCCAGCGGTGGTGCCGGGGCTGCAGAAACACCCTGCTCAGCTTCATTTCCTGGCTGACAACTTTGCAGATGGACTTTGCACAGGAGGAACCGCCAAGAGCAGAGGACAGCGGAGTCGGAGAATCACATAATTTCTGGTCCAGGTCGCCCTGCGCCCTTCCCAGGCTCCCGCTCCCTGATGCTCTGGGATCTCCCCAGCCTGCCTCCTGCCCCCTGAGTCCCTTCCTTTTTTCTTGGGCGGAAGGCAGGGTGTAAGAACCAGGACTGTGGCTCCTTTCTTCCTGCCGGCCGCGTCTCAGGCCGAGAGACACCATTAAGGAGCATAATTTGTTGATCCAGGCGCTCCTCGCGTTTCGGCGCCGAGTGGCATCGCTTTCTTTATGACCTCGTAAAGTCACAGCCGAGAGGCCGATTTGGAAAACAAACTGCCTCAGGTTGACAGATAATTAGATACAGGGGACATATTATATGCCTTTGCATATAAATGTGCTCCGAGGCGTGTTGGTTCATCTGAAGTTGAGGTTAAAGGCGCGCCAGGTACTCCTGACACATAAGGATATATATTTTCATACAGTCTCCTGCGCTGTGTTGGTTTTATGGCCCTTTCATCCCAGTGCTGACGGATGGGGTGTGAGCACAAGTCAACTTGGAAGAAAGACACGGCTCTTTTACCCGTGGGCCTCCTGGCATTTTGTCTTCCGTCCCCATTTCCCGCCCCCCACCCCCAACCCACATCCCATCGTTTCTGGGAAGGGGCTGCTCTTTGGACTTGGGTTCTGCAATAAATGACAAATGACCAGAGTAGGGAGGGCCAAGTTCCATTTTCCTTCTCCCCACTCCCCCCCTTTTTTTGAATTCTGATAGACTTGATTAATGACATATAATTTAGGGGCCTTTCAAGACTAGGATAGACACTGGTGGAATTCCTTCTGGGGCAAAGGAGAGAAATGGAAGTAGATATTTTCTAGAAGATTCTGTTGGCGGGCAGCTGCAGCTGCACGGGATGGTGGCCTGGCTATGTCATGAACACTGACCTCACAGAGCCCCCACCCCTGCCTTTCCTTGAGATTCACTCTGCGGAAAGCAGAGCCTGAGTCCTAGGAAAACTTGGACGGAGAATGAGTCTTCATTCCCCCCTTTGTTTTCGGAAGGCTCAGAGCTGGAAGTCCCAGCTAAATCCATCCCCAAGAAAATGTAAAGAGCTTAGTTTAATGCCCTTGGGAGTAATTTCAATTTAAAAGTGGCATTAGAACTGGTGCCTAACAGAACGGCTTAGCAGAGAGTCATCTTCTGTTTGGGAAAGTTGCTTAATCTCTTTGAGTCTATTTCTTCATCTTAAAATAGGAATAAAAAGTAGTACCCACCTCATCACTTTGAGAAGATTGGTTTGGGTAACAGGTAGCCGAGCTCACCTAGAGTACTTCCTGGTTTGATTTAGTCGCTTAGTCGTGTCCGACTCTTTGTGACCCCATGGACTGTAGTCTGCCTGGCTCCTCTGTCCTTGGAATTTTCCAGGAAGAATACTGGAATGGGTTGCCATTTCCTTCTCCAGAGGATATTCCCGACCCAGGAATTGAACCCAGGTCTCTTGCATTGCAGGCAGATTCTTTACTGACTTAGCTATGAGGGAAGTAGTATTTCCTACATGGTAGCTATTTTTAATAGTGGTGATCAGCAGAGCTAATCATAGTAATGATGCTTAGAGAAGATTCTTGAAGGGAGTGCTCCCACCCAGAGGAAGGGGGTGATCTTTTGGGGCTGCCTCATGGCGGCATGGAGGTAGCCACTGGGCGGTGGCCTGGAAAGAACCTGGTTCCTGGGAGGTCTGACTCTGGCTCTGATTAGCTGTGTAATCTTGGGCTTTTCATTCCCTCCGTCCCAGTCTCAGTTTCCTCATCCATAAAATGAGGGGCCCTCTCTGGGTTGCCCGGGCCGGTGGTCTGACCCCATGATCTGTGTGGGAGGCATGGTCAGTGGTGGCCTCTCCTCTTCTCTGCCAGGCCTCTGGGCCACCCTGTTGTCAACCCGGCTTCCGCAACAAGCCTGTACTATTTTCCAGGTCAAACCAGAGGGCTGAGACTGCCTATCAGGAAGACTTTGGGGAGCTGGTTGAACAATTCTCAGCTCGGAATTCACCCTCCTCCTTAAATCTTGCCATGTCCTGTTAGAAAAGGAGAGAGAGAGAAAGAGCAAGAAAGGGAAAGATAATAAACCCCATAGGCCAACCCTAAGCCATGTTGACAGAGATGATGTAAATAGAGCTGCCGTCACTTTGATGAATTGAATCCTCCATTAATTAGGATGCATCGATTTAAGGGTTGTCCAAGCAGAGCGTCCGTCTCCCCTTCCCAGCAAGTTATAGCAGAGAGAAGGAGCAGAGGAGGGCAGGCTTTCTCTGTTTCTCACCTGACTGCTGCTTTTGCTTCTGGGCCTCATGAATTATCTCAGAAGCCGGTCACCCCAGTTCTCTCCACATGCCTTTCTTTCTTTCAGCTGATCTGGGCAATGGGCTACAGAGCTGATCTCTGGAAGAAGGGCTCCTTTTGATGTCTATCACCTGCTGGAGTGTTGCCCCAAAAGGTGGTCTGTTGACTTGAAAGGGGAAGGGAGAAAGTCCAAAGTTGGACAGAAGGAGGTATCTGTTGATTTCTGGGCCTTGGAGGCAGTGACTCCTGAGAGACAATGTCAGCGATGGCTGAAAATCAGCCTGGCAGCTGCACCTGGCTCTGAGTTGACCAGATGTCAGATAGCCTCTTCCTGTTCCTCTGCAAGGTTATTAAAATCTCAAAAGGAGGATGAGTGAGGGCCTCACCCTTGCTGTGTGGACAGCTCTCCTTCTGCAGCCACAGTTGGGCTGGCTGGTGGAAAGACATCCTTATCCATCCCTACCTGTACCTCAGTCCAAGTCACTTGTGGTCCCAGGGCTCAGAGACTCCAGCTATCTGTTCTGAATTCCATTTCCAAAAAGATGAAGATATATTCTTCACAAGGGCCTGGAAAGTCTGAATCTGGATTGAGTCTTCCCTAAATACTAGCAGTTCAACATTTTATAATACTGCAATTAACAGATGAAAATGATTCAGAGAAGCAAGACCTGATAAAGCCATGACGTGTTTTTTCATCACCAGTGCAACCTAAATGAGCATTGCAGATTGTATGCAAAGATCCCAGTGCTTCACAGACAGTGGCCAATATGCACATGAAAAGATGTTTAACATCGCTCACTATTGCTACTGCTGCTACTGCTAAGTCACTTCAGTCGTGTCCGACTCTGTGCAACCCCATCCCTGGGATTCTCCAGGCAAGAACACTGGAGTGGGTTGCCATTTCCTTCTCCCATTCATAAAAGTGAAAAGTGAAAGTGAAGTTGCTCAGTCATGTCCGACTCTTCGCTCACTATTAGAGAAATGCAAATCAAAACTACATTGAGATATCACCTCACACCAGCCAGAATGGTCATCATCAAAAAATCCACAAATAATAAATGCTAGAGAGGCTGTGGAGAGAAGGGAACCCCCTTACACTGTTGGTGGGAATGTAAATTGGTACAGCCACTATGGAGAACACTATGGAGATTCCTTAAAAATCTAAAAATAGACCTACCATATGACCCTACAATCTCACCCCTGGGCATATTTCCAGAGAAAAACATGATCTGAAAAGATCCGTGCACCCCAACATTCATTGCAGAATTGTTTGCAATAGCCAAGACATGGAAGAAATCTAAATGTCTATTGACAGAAGAATGGATAAAGAAGATATGGTACGTATATATACACGCAACAGAATATTACTCAGCCATTTAAAAGAATGAAATAATGCCACTTGTAGCAACATGGATGAACCTAGAGAGTGTCATACTGAGTGAAGTAAGTCAGACAGAGAAAGAGAAATATTGTCTAGCATCCTTTATATGTGGAATGTAAAAAGAAATGATTCAAATGAACTGAAGTATAAAAGAGAAACAGATGCACAAAGAAAAGAAGATGCTTATCCTCTATTTTACATTCAGTAACTCTCCTAAGATTGTAGGGGATTTCTTGTTTAAATTTAGTGGGCAGCGCAAATATAAGGGAAACTTGGGCCACAGTATTGATTAAGACCATGAAAGTTTGCCAATTACCATGCATTAGCAGATAATAAAATTAACTCAGGGCCTGTGATGTAGGAAAAGAAAAAAAGATCCCGATGCTTCTTATGTGAGGTCAAATAAGAAATGAGCTGTTAGCCAAGGAAGGACTGGGAGCCAGGGTGTGACTCCTTATGGAAAAAGGAGTCACACCTGACTAGGGCACCCTGACCCTGACCTAGGGCACCTTGAACAAAGTGATTCATCTTCAGGTTTCCTCTTGGCTCCCAAGGGTCTCATTCCTCAGGCAAAGGGAGTGTCTCCACTTTCAGAAAAGGTTGCCTTATAAACAGACGGAGTGGGAGCTGTAAGAGAGCGCTTAGATCGAGCCTTTCATCTCAAGGCTCCAACTGAAAATCCTGGCATGACAAAGAGAGGGAAGCTCTCACGGACATCCAGTTTGATTGGATTACAGTTGATTCACAGTATTGTGTTAATTTCTGCTGTATAGCAAAGTGACGCAGTGAGACACACATATGCATTCTTTTTCATATTATTTTCCATTAAGGTTTATTGCAGGATATTGAATATAGTTCCCTGTGTTATGCAGCAGGGCCTTGTTGTTTATCCATCCTTTGTATTAACAGTTTGCATCTACTGATCCCAACCGCCAAATCCTTCCTTCCCGCTCCATCCGCCTTGGCAACCACAAGCCTGTTCTCTATGACTGTGAGTCTGTTTCTGTTTCATAGATAGGTTCATTTGTGTCATAGCTTAGATTCCAAATGTAAGTGATATCGTATGGTAGTCGTCTTTCTCTTTCTGACTTCATTTAGCGTGATTATCTCTAAGTTCATCCATGTGGCTACAAATGGCATCATTCTTTTTAATAGCTGAGCAATATTCCATCGCATATATGTACCGTCTCTTCTTGCCTGTTGACGGACATTTAGGTTGTGTCCGTGTCTTGGCTATTGTAAATAGTACTGCTGTGAATATGGGGTAGACACCCCCTCCCTTGAGTCACCGAAGTCCTGTATGCAAAATATTCAGGCATCCCAGTACCAATAGGGAAGCATCCTTCTGGAGTTGCCCCAGGATTGAATATGCAAGCATTTCCTTGGCTAGGGGATAAAGGATAAATTCATTAATATGGGGCTGTGACCTAAGTGTGTTCAGAAAGACAGATCCCTGACTCTGATCCTGAGGGGATCGGCTGCATGTCCATCCTTCCTCTCAGATGTCACGTCGCCCTCCTCATCGCCAAGGTGGAATCCTGCCTGGCTCACCCTGTCCCATCCCAGGACCTCTGTGTCCCTGCTCCTGCCCAGGGAGTCTGGTTCCTGGCCTTGGAGAACTTGTCCTTTTTCTTCTTTGTTTCCCTGCCAAGGGGATCTGCAGGATAGAGGTGATGGTTTTTCTTAGCCTAGTGATGAACCAGAAGGGATGAGATGGGGAGAGGGAGGAGAGAGGAGAGGATGGGAAGAAGAAGCAAGAAGAAAAAACAATAGGAAAAAGATAAGAGGACATGAAGATAGGGAGTGGCCAAGGGGATTCACAAGGAACAGAGACAGGGAGACTAGGAGAGTTGGAGAAAAGACACAAAGAAGAAATTCCCCCAAAGAGGAAGTGATGTTGTGGGCAGGAGGCTAGAGAAACAGGGGTCTGGAGTGGAGGGAGAGGAGACAGAAAACCAGGAGAAGGAAGGGATGAGCAAAACCTCCAGGAAGGAGCCGGGAAAAGAAGCGAGGAGGGAGGGATGGGGGGAGGGAGGCTGGGAGAGGAGCAGGAGGGAGGGGCGCTTGGTGCGGGGAGCTGAGAGCGGAGAGACAGAAAGTGCTGCGTTGGGTGGATTACTGTGAGTTTGTCATCTGGAATGGTATAAGCTGTAGGTACAGCATCTCCTGCCCATGATTTATGGTCCCTGTCAGGCGGGGAGCGCGCGTTGTCTGCTGTAGCGTGGAGGACGAATGCACTGCTGTCATCCCCGCCTGGCCAGCCTCTCTCTCTCTCTCTGCTCCGCACGCCCGTTCCCCATTTCACGCCAGTGAACATAAACAATCTTTTGTAAACCTGACAGTCACACTTGCTTCTTTGGAAACATAAAGCAGAAATGTATGACTCGGCTTTCATTACCCAATTTCCTACGCTATATAAAAACACTCAGGAAAGACATGTAAGTGGTCGCGAAACCTGGGAAATTGGAAGTGTCCTGGAGGGAGGGGGGAAAGAAAAAAAAAAAAAAAACAAAACTGGAGGTGGAGGAGGGGCGTCTGGCTGGGGAGGACCTGGTGAGGAAAAGGATGACGTGTCTTACCCCCGCCCCACATCCTTCCCAGAAAACGCTGTCTGATAAACTGGGCCATCCAGACACATAATTATATTACATTTCTGAATAATAGACATTTCCTGCCTGAAGTGTTGCTTTTCCACCGTCCCCCACCTCCTTTGAACCCAGATCACAGTAACGAAACAGTCTTGAGATCAAAGCTGGCTGATAATGTTGCTTTGTTGGTTTTTTTCTCCCTTCTCCTTTTTTTTTCTGCTTTACATTTTTCTTCTCTCCTAGCCATTGGGCGAATTCTGCCAAGTCGAAAGTGTAACTTACTTTGAAAGAGCTATTAGGGTGCAGATTGTGGGGATTTTGCGGCTGGAACGAACATCTCGGCTGGAAAGGGAGATCTAGTCCTGATACCTGGAGCCTGGTCAAGGGGCCAGAACAGGTGGAGGAAGCCCGTCAGGATGGAGAGTTTGGGAAGTGAGACCAGGACGTGCAGAGACCTGGCCCAGAAGCCACATGGCTTGCTTCCCAGGCCTCTGTGCAGGGATGGATGACTCCTCCTCCCGCCTTCAGTTGTAGTTGTAGCCTTGCAACCAGCAGAGGGGAGGGAGGCTCAGAGGTACTCTGATTGCTTCCATTGTGCTGGGGTTCTGACCTGGAAGGTCTGGGCCCATAGTTACTAGTGAGGTTGTTCAGTATCACTTCATTTTCCAGACTCTGTGGATCTGGGAGCTGAGAGCCATTTGTTAATTCTTAGAATCACTTTCCCTAAAACTCTTCAAGATAAAAATCTTTGCAAGGCATTGAGGAAGTTGCTTTAGTTTGGGTGTTCCCTTTTGTGTAAAAAAGCGCCTTTGTAGCATCCTCTGGAGAGCTGACCTTGAACTACATTGCAGCTGGGCAACTGCCATGCCAATCCAGCCGTGTTCATTGACTCAGAGATCTGGGGAGGTCACTTCGCATCCTTGAGTCTCAGCTTTTCCAGAAAGATAGACACCCTGTCTATACACCAAACACACATATACGAAACCACACACAAGTATTAGAACACAGGTTCAAGGATGAGAAAACTACAAATTTTAAAGAGTTTTTGAACACCTACTATGTGTCCAGAACTATGCTAGGTTCTATAAAGTGTGTGCCGTCAAAACAATTCTGTTTAACTAAAACATCTCCGATATGTACATATGTATACGTATGAATCTTCAAGTTGTGAACTTTCAAAGATGTGAATGTGTGCTCCATCAATGCTAGGCATGAGTGAAATCCCATCTTGCCCTCCGTCTCCTCTTGCTGAGGATCCTTCAGTTCTACCATCTCCCACCTCCTCTCCTTCCTCCAGCCAGTAGCCTTTCTTGCCTGTTCACTCAAAGCCAACCCCTGGATGCCAGCTATTGCACTACTGTATTTATCAAGGGAATGTACTGTCAGTTTAAAGATGGTTTCTTTGTTTTATGTGTTTTTTTTAAAAGTATTGTGTGTAAAAACTATTCTAAACCTATCAGAGTACAGTACTATATAGTTGATTGTGTTAATTGGGTACTAGACTAATAACTTTGTTGGACTTATGAACAAAGTGGAATTATGAACAAAGTGGACTTACGAACGTGTTCTTGGGATGGAACTCATTCATAGGTAGGGGACTTCCTGTAACCCACCCAGTGGAGTTGTTGTGAAGATTGAATCTACAGTGATTACAACACAGTAGGTAATGAATCAGTATCAATTCCTTTTCTCTCGCCAGCATCTACTACAAATATAGTCTCCTCATTTCGTGGCATCCAAAGGTCTTCCCAAAACCTTGCTGATGGCAATACTCAGGGAGGAAGCGCGCAGGCAGCTGGCCAAGACCTTCCAACCATGATACATAGACTTGATGTGGATCCGGAATTCTCCAGGCCTCCAGAGGGGCCCGTCCTCTGTTGCTGTTAGGCTTGTGCGTTGAACAAAGGAAGCACAATGAGGGGAATTTAATACCTGCCAGTCAGCAGAACAAATGCCGTTGGTCTTGGCGATACTCTATAAAAAGCAGGTAAGTGGATCTAGTTTGGTCCTACGGCGATTTCTACTCTTTTTGCCTCACTGGGTAATTTTCACTAGGAAAGACGTTCTTTTGCTTGCTGTGGGGTGGAAGCAGGGTAAGTCACATACTTATACAAGCTGCCCAAGCCACATGATACAGAGAGAGCCTCAGAGGTGGGCTGCTCACATGCCCAGGAACTGGAGAAGTTAAAAAGCGAAAAAGTCACCAGCACAGAAATAGCACAAAACTAGACAGCATTGTGAGCTATTCCCACACCAGGAAATATTAATAACAACAGCAAAACAATTACCTATAGGGACTTTTCAAAAAGAATCTTTAATTTTAGAACCACTTTTCATATTATTCATTCACTGAGCCAGCCAGCTATTGGACTTAGAAAATGTGCTGTGTACTAGAAACTTTATTTTCAGGCTTGTCTCTCACTGCACATATCAAAGGTTAAAAAAAAAAAAGCAAAGAGGGAAGAGATGGGAACGCAGTTGGACTTCATGTTAAGAGTGTTCAGGGCACAGAAATCATAGGTCCCCTCTTACTTCTAAACCACTCTCCCTACAAATACAATAAAGGGATATTAATTTTTCATAGGGCAGAAGAAGAGCTTCCTTCCTTTTATGATTCTTAGAAGTAGTCCTCTTCTTGAGTGAGTGTACAGATTAATTTACACTAACTGAATGGGTGTTTTCATCTTATGGGAGAATTTGGGGAAAGATGACATCAGAATGTACCGTTTTAAGGCTTTATGATGATGAGTCGCATTCTCAACGACCAAGAGCAGAGAGGACATTTGTATGAGGAAATTTTAGGTGGTAACATCAGCCTGTTTTAACTGGCTGGCAGCCTATGTAGCTGTTTACACTAAGTTGTGTCTGACTCTTTTTGTGACCCCATGGACAGTAGCCTATCAGGCTCCTCTGTCCATGAGACTTCCCAAGCAAGAGTACTGGAGTGGGTTGCCATTTCCCTCTCCAAGAGGTCTTCCTGACTCAGGGATCGAACCCAGGTTGCCTGCATTGCAGGCGAATTCTTTACCACTGAGCCACCTGGGAAGCCCAGGCCGTCTTCAAGATCCCACCTGGGGAATTGGAAAAGAGATTTATGTTGTTATCTCAGCCTCGCTTCTGATTTCCTGAAGTTGACTGGTCTTTGGAGGAGTCTCCTGTGAGTTCAATGCTCGGGATAGGATGTCTCAGATCAACAACCAAAGGAGAGTCGAGCTTCTTTTTCTCATTAAAGCAGAAGTAGAAGCTACCGGCTGGTATAAACAAGCCACCACAATGCCTGGTCTTTGGTTCTAATCCTGTTAGAACATTGCAGGATCTCATCTTCTGTGTTAGTTATCTATTGCTGAGTAAGATGTCACTCCCCAAGCTTAGTGGTTATCATCTCACAAGAATAGGAATTTGGAAATTGGTTATATGGGTGGTTTGGGCTCAGGGTCTCTCCTGAAGTTGCAGTCAAGACATTGGCTGAAACTACAGTCATCTGAAGGCTTGACTGGGGCTGGAAGAGTTGACTCAGATGCTCATCTGGCCTCACTTCTTCTCTGGCTGCTGGCAGAGATCTCAGATGTTAGACACATGGGCTCCTCCATAAGTGTACTTGAAGTTTACCCCATGGTGCTGGCTTCCTGAGAGCAAGTGACCCAAAACACAGACAGAGATGTCACAGTACTTTTTGTAATACAGACCTAGGAGTCATATGCCATCAATTCTGCCACATTCTGCATTGAAAGTGAGTTGTTAATACTATGCCCAACCTACTCTCAAGCAGAGGAAAATTAAGGTTAACTCCTTGAGTAAATCTGTACTAAGAATTTATGGATATATATTTTTAAAAATTGGTGGCTTCCCTGGTGGCTCAGATGGTAAAGCATCTGCCTGCAATGCAGGAGACTCAGGTTTGATCCCTGGGTTGGGAAGATCCCCTGGAGAAGGAAATAGCAACCCACTCCCGTACCCTTGCCTGGAAAATTCCATGGACAGAATAACCTGGTAGGCTACAGTCCATGGGATCGCAGAGGACTGAACATGACTGAGCAACTTCACTTTCACATTTTTAAAAATCTGTATTTTCCTCCCTCTCTTCCTGTGTTTTCATTCAAAACTCATAGCTTTGAACCTTTATTTTCACTCTGGGTCATTTCCATTTTCATACTATAAAATTACCAAAATGTGATGTTGAAATTGATTGAGACTATAAAATACAGATAAATACTATTACAGATGTTTACTAAGTATGTAAAACCAAACAATACAAAAGCTTTGTTTTGAGTATTTTCCCTTCGTGATTGTTTTTCATGGGTTTCACCGGGTCAGCCTTCTCCCCTATCTTAGAGATTTTCTTTATAGACTTTCTTTATTGCCCCCGGGACTTTCATACTGTGTTCAAATTTATGGTCGTTTATTTGGGAAACATTTAAGAAAATTGCCTGCCAGCTCAATTAGGTTGTTCAATGGAAGTTTTTAAAATAGGAAATAATGGGGAGGTAGGTACGGTTTCCATAGTTGAAGCCGTGTACAAGCCCCCATGTCCCTGTCTTTTGAAGTAAAGGGCTGATTTAAGAGTTCATGTTTGGGGAATGTGAAGATGTAGAAACAGCAGCTGTAGGGCTGGGGAACTGATAGCAATTTAAATTATGAATCTGCCACATGAACACCAAACTCCCTGTTCCCTGAAAGATATAGATGAAGGCCTGACACACATTACTAGGTTGTTTTTACAGAAGGCAGACCCCCACCGGATGAAAACTGCTGACCACAAGAACACAGATCCTAGACTGAAACCAGAAGATCGATGATGCTTGGAACTTCACCTTGATGCCAACCAATCTGAGAATTGTCCATGGACTGATCATGCCCTACTGCTTGAAAACTTTAGACCTCTTACTATCCCCTCTAATGGGGAGGACATAGTCTTGAGGGCACTAGCTTCTGTGACCTCCTTTGCCTGACAAAGTAATAAAATCTACTCTTTTTTTAAAAAAATGCTGTGCCCCATGGTATGTAGGATCCTAGTTCCCTGACCAGGGATTAAACTCACTCCCCCTGCACTGGAAGCATGAAGTGTTAGCCACCAGGGAATTCTCAGAAGCTACTCGTTTCTACTTCACCCCAAAAAACTCTGCCTCGGCATTTCTATTTGGCACAGGTGAACAGAGACCAGGTTTTGGCAACACAGTAAAGCCTCCTTAGTCTTTGCTTCAGGGACCCCTGCTTTAAATGCAGGGCAGATTGAATCAGTTATGATGCTGTCTAGCTTGACTTTGGCCAACAGACCAGTGTTTCACTGAGCATCCACCCTAGGACTGGTCATTTACTGGATGGCTGTGGATGATATTGGCCATTTAGCAGAGGGAATTTCATGCTGAAACCAGAGACAATTAGCAGGCTCAAGAATACATGAGGATGGTCCCGTCTAAAGCTTTCCAAGTCCCCAGTTATGTTCACTCAGCCCATCATCCATTCATTCACCCATGTTTATGAATCCCCTACTGTGTGTGAGGCATTGCACAAAAGCAAGAGGTAGCAATGAGTTTCCAAACAATTGGGGGGAACATATTGGGATGAAGGAGCTGGGAATGGATGGCCCTTTCTCCTGGCAAAGAGCCAGCCACTGGACTGATGCTCGGGCGACACCAGAGGGAAGTGACTAGTGAAAGAAAGTGACCCACAATGCTTTCTAAGACCTTGATACAGAAGCCCAGATGTAGGAACTGGGCTCCAGGGTGGACCAGTTGCCCAAGATAAGGGAGCCATCCAATGACCAGAGCTGAGGTCAACTTAACAACAAGTGAGACTCAGAGCTTGAGTCCTTATACTTCTCTAATCTCCTGGGTCTCAGGTGGGACAGCCTCAAGTGGGTGGGGCCCCCAGGGAGCATCAAGACCCCTAAGTGGGGAGGGAGAGCTGCAGAGACAGGAGCCCAGTGGACCCAACACACTCCAGGGGCTCCCAGGTGCTGGGAGTTCACCTGGATGCTCTGCAAAGCAGAGAGGAGGCAGCATGGTGAAGGGGGTGTGGTGAGCTGAGCAAAGCCCCTTGGGGGTCTGGCAAGGATCCTAGCTTACCCTAGATGTGTCCCCTACCCGGCCTGCCGCTCAGCCATTGAAGGACAGAGTGAAACCCCCTCTCCTGATGCAGAGGCCGAGGGGGAGGCCTGGGGGGAAGAGTTGTCTGTCTTGGCAGCTCAGGTCTGCAGGCACAAAGCTTTCTTGAGGCTCAGGAAGCTTCCCCCACCCTCTCTTCTCCCTGGGTCGAAGCCGGTGCCTTCCCCTCAAGGGCTTCATTTCAATGTTAATGAGACTAAGAAGGTGGGCAATCTTGTTTTCCTCTAAAAATTCCATTTCACCCTTCCTCGCTCTCTGAGCATACCTCTCTGATTTAGATGCACTGTGTTTAATTAAAACCGTGTTTGTTTTTTCTTTCTCCTCTGCTCCCTCCACTTCAGGGCAATCCCTCCCACTGCCTCCTGGAGCACGCTGTTTCCCTGGGCCTCTATCCCCAGCCCCATCTGCCTTGTAAGGGCACCTCTGAGAGCTGGCCAGGTGGAGTTCTTCCTTCGGTGCCTTGGCCTCTGGGGTGGAGGGGAAGTTTGTGTTGGGAACCATTAGGTATCACTAGATGGTTGAGTTAGGTACACAGGTGCCTTGCTTTGGGTAAGCCCGAGAACCCAGTTAGGAACAATCTGGTTTTCAACTAATTTGAGAGAAAAGGAGGGTTTCCCAGTGGATGGGAGAACCTGGGACAGGAAATTGGAGACAGTTCTTTTTCTTCTTTTTTTAAGGGAAATACCCTTACCATCAGATAGGGTTTCCAAGAAGGTATTTTTTAAATACTTACCTCTTCTACTGCATTCAAAGTAGAATTTAGTCAACAAAATGAAGAACATAAAATTTCATGGCGGCAGAGACCAATAATGACTACTGATGTACTGGTTACAGTGAAGGCACCTGAAAATTTCCAGTGACATTTTTACTGAAGCTTTATATCATTTTACCTATTTTGCATATGAAGAAATGATGACTCAGGTTAAGTATCTTGTCCAAATTCATACAGGTTATAAACAGAAATGACATTTGAATCTAGATTTGTCCAACCCCAAATCCCACATTTTCCCACCATATCCAGAAGAGACTTCAAAGGCCATCTGCATGCTAAGCTGCTTCAGTCGTGTCTGACTCTTTGCAACCCCATGGACTGTAGCCCACAGGCTCCTCTGTCCATGGGATTCTCCAGGCAAGAATATTGGAGTGGGTTGCCATGTCCTCCTCCAGGGAATGTTTCCAACCCAGGGATTGAACCAGTGTCTTTTATGTCTCCTGCATTGGCAGGCAAGTTCTTTACCACTAGTACCATGTTGGAAGCCCCAAAGGTCGTCTAGTCCTGAGCAAGTCAGCCTGTTCTGGTGTGGATGAAAACTGCAGCTTGCCACATCAGTAAACAAAGGATGTGAGGAGACCAAGGGGCTGCCAAGCCCTCAGCAACCGCAGCTGTCCCTGGCTGTGCACCCTGAGGGGATTAGGATGGGGAAGCACAGGATACTGGCCCCAGATAGCTGAAGTGCATATCAAAGGAGTGATTTCAGTGAGCACAGGCACCTGCCTCTTCCCACAGAGAAAAGCGCTAAATTCATTCACTTGACTTGTCTGGTTTCCCTTAATTAATGGTCATCTTTTGATGTTCTGACTACCTGGTTTGTGTTGCAAAAACTCCTATATACCCTGGCTCCTTCCTCCCTTACCTCTCCGGGGAGCAGTCCCTCAGAGCTGTCTGAGATGCTGTGTCCTGGGCTTAAGTCCTCAGATTTGCCCACCACATAAAGCCTAATTCTCAACTTTTAGTGCATTTTTCTCCATTGACGTGATTTTCCAGAAGCCCAGTAACAACCCTCTGGGGGTATGGGATAGAGAATGCAGGCTGAGAAGCCCATCACATGGGGAAACCACAGATCTTCTGAGAGGAGGAAGTCCTGAAGGACAGACCTGCAAACTCCAGTCACAACTGGTTAATCAGAGGCCACGATGATCTGGCCAACTGCCTCCTATGGTCACCCATCCATGTGGTGGAGTGCCTGGGGCTGGACCTGGAGTACTTAAGTTTATGGTTTTCCTGCCTTTCTGTGTTGACCCTATAGATGGAAAAAAAAAAAATGCACAACTTGAAAGTTGAGAGTCGTGTTTTATTTGGTGGACAAATCTGAGGACTTAAGCCTGGGATGCAGCGTCTCAGATAATTCTGAGAAACTGTTCTGAAGAGGAAGCGGTGGTGGGGGGCCAGGATATATAGGAATTTTTGCAACAAAACCAGGTGGTAGGACTAATAAAATAATAAGAGAATCAGATATCTCAAGTTAAGGAATTTAGTGCTGTTCTATGTATAGGAAGATGCAAGCGTCTGGGCTCACTGGAATCAATCCTCTGATCTGTATCTCCGCTATCTGAGGTCGGAGACTCATCCTGAGTCTCCTCGGAGTGCAATGTCCAAGGTGGCTGCAGCAACTGACCGCTACATGGTGGGCCTACCTTATCTCCATCCTTTGTTTACTGACTCAGCAGGCAGTATTTTAGTTCTCAACCCTCACATCATCTATATAAACTCACGCCCACGCGGCATCCAACACTTTGTATACAGGGGTGCTCAGTTTGGAAAGAACCAGTATTCTTTGTTCAGTGCCATCAGGGATTCCCCATCTTCCAGCTCAGCACGGTTCAATAAAAATAGTATGCCTTCCACGTGTATGATTTAACATTTTTTTTTTAGTAGGCAAATTATAAAAAGCAAAAACAAAGGAGGAAACTTAATTTGAATAATGTATTTTATTTAATTCCATATATCTAAAAGGCAAGCCATATAAAAAAGCAGTATAAAAATAAGGAGATAGCTCACATTCTGTTTTGTTGTTTTGTACTTCGTAGTAGTGAGAAGCCATGGTGTATTTTTCACGGATCACAGTCCTCCATTTGGACGAGTCACATTACAGAGGCCACGGTCCCGTGTGGTGAGTGGCTGCCCTATCAGTGAGCCCAGCCCTAGCTCAGGAGCTCTTCTGAAAGCTTGGTTGCTGATCCAGTTACAGGTCTTCTTCCCTAGGGCAGAACTTTCTAGTTTGGGAAGAGTCGGGGAGCAGACAGGTGTGTCCACTTCGGCTTTCCATGTATTCACTGCAGAAAGCTTCCCGGGACTAATAGCATCACTTTCTCCAGCAAAGATGAGCTGCTGGTGGGTGGGGAGAGGGTTTGAGTCCTTGTCCAGTTGTGGCCCTAAGTGCGGAAGGTGATTCGGAGGGGGTGCAAATGATGGTTCATGACAATTCATTCTGTTCCTTTTGTGCTTTTTTTCTTAGACAAAGATGGGCTAAATTTTTGTGAGTTGGAAAGACAAACTCAGCCCTTGGGAAACAGTGAAGGAGAAGACCTTTGTCGTCAGTGTCCCTATTTCTCCACTGAGCTTGCTGTGGGGCGTCATCCCCAAGGACGGTCATTTGCAGAGACATGGATGTGCTTAGAGGCTTTCATACAGAGTGAAGTAAGTCAGAAAGAGAATAACAAATACTGTGTATTAATTGATACATGTGGAATCTAGAAAAATGGCATGTGCGTGCATGCGTGTTCAGTTGCTTCAGTCCTGTCCTACTTTTGTGCGACGCTCTGGACTGTAGCCTGCCAAGCTCCTCTGTCTGTGAGATCCTCCAGGCAAGAACACTGGAGTGGGTTGTCATGCCCTCCTCCAGGGGATCTTCCCGACCCAGGGATTGAACTCATATCTCCTGCATTACAGGCTGGTTCTTTACTGCTGAGCCAAAAGGGAAGGCCCCCCCAAATGGCATAGATGTTCTAATTTGCAAAACAGAAATAGAGACACAGGTGTAGAGAAGAAATGTAGTGACACCAAGGAGGGAAGGAGGGGTGGGATGGGTTGGGAGATTGGGGTTGATATATATTCACGACTATGTATAAAATAGATAGCTATTTGAGAACGTCTGTGTAGCACAGAGGACTGTACTCAGTGCTCTGCGGTGATCTAAATGGGAAGGAAATCCCAAGAAGATAGCATGGGTGTAGATATACACACACATACAGCTCGTTCTCCTTGCTGAACAGCAGGAACTAACACAACACTGTGAATCAATACACTCCAATAACAATTAATTTGAAAATGAGGAAGCCCATACGCCAGTCCAGTGGCTGGCTCCCCTTCACCTTGCTGTCATCCAAGGACACCGAGGCTTCTTCATTATGGATGTTGGGGGTGGGTGGAAACACAGAACGTAGACAGCAGCCTCCTCTGCTAGCATATGCACTTTTATGCTGAGTTCTTGGAGGTCTGGGAGTTTCTGGGGAAACTGACCTTTTTCCTGGTGGAGGAGGATGGGGGTCACGTGTGTGGGGTTAGCAGTAGCCAGGGATGGAGCACAGTGAAAAGGTTCCGTGGCTCTGGAGGAGCCACTGACTTTCTGGCCCTTTGTTTCCCCGCCTTGGGCACTGGACCGCTTCAGGAGGGGAAGTGCATCCCGGACTCTGAGACCAGCCCCATCCTTGGCAGGAATGAAACAGGAGACGCAGGGCCAGCAGTCCTCAGATCCAGCTGTTGGTTTTTATTGCACACAGTTAGACGGATTCTGCCTGTTTCATTTGGTGCTCCCATTTCCTCTGACTCAGGATGCCCACTTCCTACCCTTGGTGCCTTGAAGGACTCCTGTCTTGTCCCTTGGACATATGGCATCTAATGCTTGTAGCAAGCTCTGCTTCTGACGGGAAGTTTAACTTGGGTCTTGTCCGGTCATTGACGAAGAGACTTGGCCAAATTAAAAGAAACAGTAGCCATGTTTTCTTTTTTAAAAAATATTTATTTATTTACTTACTTATTCATTTGTTTAATTTTGACTGCTCTGGGTCTTTGTTGCTGTGTGCGGGCTTTCTCTAGCTGCAGCGAGCAGGGGCTACTCTTTCATTGGGGTGCATGGGCTTATTGAAGTGACTTCTCCTATTGCAGAGCACGGGCTCTAGGGTGTGAGCTCAGGAGTTGTGGTGAATGGGCTTAGTTGCCCTGGGGCATGTGGGATCTCCAAAGATCAGGGATCTAACCTGTGCCCCTGCATTGGAAGGTGGATTTTTAATCACTGGACCACCAGGGAAGAGCCTAGAATCTTAACAGTATCTCACCTGGTGTGTGTGTGTGTCCGTGTGTGTAGAAGCATAGAGGTGTGTAGACACGCCATCTCAAACTGGACTGCAAGCTTTATCTGGCGAAGGGACACACCCCTTGTTTCTTTCCTGGGACTCCATGGAACCTGTGCAGAGAACTAGGCCAGCCTTCAAAGCTTGGTGACTGACTTAAGAAAGCATAAGAATAACTGTACATTTATGTAAAGCCTTTCTCCCAGGGGTGCTCCATACTCTGCAGATAATGGACTTATTTATCCCTGGAGTACCTCGGTGAGGCACTTCCAGGACAGGAGTGACCAGACTTGTGGAATAAATAACGTCAAGAACAGCATGAAGCTAAACTAGCTGATAAGTCTGAGGCCCAGAGGAGGTGGGATGAGCCCAAGATCACCCACTGAGCTGGGACCCGGACCCAAGTTCTTGCACCAGTGAGGTGACTCTCCAGCACCTGTGTTCCTGGGTCCCATCTGCATGTCCCCCAGGCTGGCCACGGGCCTTCCACCTCCAAAGGCATATTCCACGGGATATTAGAGGTCTTCTTACTAACCCCTGCCCTAGAAAGTTCTGGAAATAATGGGTGTCACAGAGTTAAGCAGGTTTCTTTACTCGAGGACTCTGTAGACACTTTCACAATCCACTTTGTTAATTTCCAAGGGGTGTGCCCAGGACCCACGGTATCTCAAATTTAATTGTCTTTGGAAACTTCCTTCCCCAGGATCTCGATGGATTGGTGAAGTGCTTGATTTTTTAATATCTGGCGCCAGAACTTCCCCTGTGGAAGGGGATATCTAAGTTTAGGAAGAATCTTGGCAAGCCAGCTTGGGATGTGGGTGACGCTGTAAAGCATGACTGTCAGTGGAGGCTGAGACATCGAGAGGGAAGGTGCATGAGACAGAGGGGAAGAATGGACTGTTTCTGTTACTAAAGGGGACAAGGAAAGAGAAGAGGAGAAGAAAGAGAAGGGCTAAAGGAGAGATGCCAGGAAGAGGAGAAAGGGTTGGGTTGGGTGGAGTTAAGATTCAGTGAAGCTCCAGGACGGTGGGAGAACCAAGGCCATTTAAAAGGATGCTCATTGTTTTATGTGAAGTTGTTGGATCTGCAATGTAAATCCCTCCTTCATTCTTTCCCTCTCCCATCTATAGGGAAGGTAGGATCTTACAGGCTTTGTAGAGTGGTGCGTGTGTGTGTGTGTGTGTGTGTGTGTGTATTGAGAAAGAGCTTTGTTCCTTCCCTGAAATTTTGTGACCAAGGAAAAGGCAGCATTAACAGAAGCGGGAGCCCGGAAGTAGAGAGGACCCCAGAGGTGCGCCTGTGCGCTTATACAACCCTTGGGAGGTTTGGGCACGTTGGGCTTGAGCTAAGCCCCCTTAGTTCTCAGATGCACCTAAGCTGGAACTGGGCATTCTGTAGGTGAGCTGACATCCAACACTGTGCCCCAACATGTCATCCTAGGCTCCCAGTTACTGTCTCCATTTGCGCCACAGTAACCCGAGAACCCTCAGAGAACAGGTCTTCCAACAGTGATCCTAGTTTTCCTCAGAAGTCTGTTCTCCAGGTTCAACAGACTTCATTCCTTCCAAATGTCTCATATGACTACGTTCCAAGACGTGCCATCCTTCTGGCCACCCTGGTCTAGCCATCCTTCAGGATTTCAACCTGCCTCTTGGGGTCAACCCAGTGCTGAGCTGTGTGGTCTGCCCATCACCAAATCCAGGAGATTCTTTACTTTCTGTGATCTGGTCCTTCGCTTCTACTAAGGAAACCAGAATCTGATCCAGCATTGTTTTTGTTCGGCAGTCGCCTTGCGTTCTTGGCTCCCTGAAGCTTAAGGTCAGCGAAAAATCCTTGTCAGGTAATAAATGAGCTTACTCATTTGGGTTACAGCTGTTCTCTGATGGAATGGCATTACTGCCACGTGGCTGGAAACGGCTGCTTCTCCCGTCACGTTACATAATGATTGCAGTTTATATCATGTTGTCGTGGGGGACGTGCAGAGCCTGGGTGCAGCTTTCAGGAGTGCCTGGGTGTAATGAAGTGGTAATTAACAGCGTCAGTCACAAGTAACTTTTTTCTTTCCTTCCTGCACTCCACAGCTTGTTTGTCAGAGGCTGCGGATGCTCCCCTGGTAGGTGCTATGTAAACACACAGGTAGACCGGGAAAGCCTGGCAGACGGTGATTGTGAGTGGAGACAGGGACCCCATCACTAACACCCTTAACAGTAATGACAGCCATTGTGTATACACACAAATCACCCTAAACAGCTTTTACAAAAGTGCTTTTGGCGGGGGTTGGGGGGTGTATGTAGGGATGGGGAGGGGAGAGAATGAAGAACAACTGGAAGGATGTGAATGTCTTCAAGAATATTAGCCGATCATCTGTCGTCTGAGCTGCATTGGTATCTCCTGACGGCAGTGACTCTGGAGGGGACAAAGTCCCTGGTGAGCCTGGGACCTTGAAAGATCATGAATTTCATGTGGGAGAACGGGGGAGGGAAGGTACTTCCTCTTGCACTGTTCACTAGCTGTGTGACCTTGAGCAAGCTGACCTTTCTGAGCCTCAGTTTCTCCATCTATAAAATGGATTTTCCGAAGTGGATGCAGGGGAGGATGGGAAGGCAGAACCAGTGCCCTGACAGCCTGGAGGAGCTAAAACTCAGTAAGTGGGAAGAGTAATCTCCCTTTTTGGTCCGGGTTCTGTTTGGAGTGAGACCAGTCGCTCACTCGTCCCACAGGCGTGAGCCTCTCAGGGATCAGGTTTGCGATGCGGCTGTGGGTACGCGGAGACAGAGACCCTACTTGCAGGGGACACGGGATCACATGCTGATAATGCAGGACAGAAATGAGAAGCCCTCTAAGAAGCTAAAAAAGAAGGTGAGATGGGAGTTTACTCTGAGCGGGGGATGAGTGAGCGGCCAGTTCTGGAAAGGTTGGCACTTGTGTGATCCTGAAGGGTGAGTTGGGGGGGGGGGGTGACAAGGAAGGGATGCAAGGGAACACTCCGCCTGAAAAAAGAGAGAAGTATGACCCCTCCACTTGAACACAGAGTGTTTTCCCATCAACGATCAGATTCCGCCCTCACTCTCATAATGACAGCAAGTAACATCACAAAGCACTTTGCATGCTGGGTACTGTTGGAACTCGCCCAGCCAAGGCAGTAGAGAAGAGCCAGTTCCTTCTGACCAGTGGTGTCCGGGATGGAAAATACCCGTGACAAGCTTGAAAGTCATTTGCGGGAGGTGAGCCTGGAAGCAGATCATTGACCTGATCTAAGTAATACCTTTAGGGGGTGAATCAGGCCACTGATCCTGATATGAATGAGGAGTCTCCTTCAAGGCTGTCTCCCTGCTTTCTCAGGTGCCTAGAATTTCAGCCTGAAATCATTAATTTAAAGGTGTGGGGGCGTGGGAGATAAGGTTGAAGCTTGAACACACACTAAGCTACAGTTTTCTAGAGGAGTGAATTAACTTTAATTTGCTTTTATTAATTTATTAAAATTTAATTGAGTTTTAATTGAATTAAAATTAAACTCACTAGTTAATCCCTTATCCATTCAATGAACAATTAGGAGAGATCTAAACGTGTCAGGCACTGAACATGATCTGTCATTGTCCAGCCCAGCCTCTAAGCCTCCCCTAAAGGAAATGCCCTTCAAGAAGGCTTTCCTCATATGTCCTCTGGTGATGGGCTCTGCCTTCTCTCCAGATGGGCCCCAGGTCATCCCTGTTTCCTCAAGTGGCTCACCATCTCATGGTGGTGGAGATCCATCGGTAGACTTGACTCGATATGGTAAGTGGTGTTGGAACTCTGCAAGGGTGCTACAATGTGAGCAGAGAGGAGGTGCAGTCAGAGAAGACTTCTTGGAGACAGTGAAAGCTGGGCAGGGCCTCCAGAGGGAGTTCTGGAGACAAGAAGCAAAGGGTCAGGGGGACTTTGGGTGACCGGAGTTGTTACAGCAGAACTTGGGAGGCGGGGAGTAGGGAGAATTATGGCTGGATAGTCGTGGATGGTGGTGGATGAGGATCAGATCACAGAGGCCACCATGTGTAGAAGTTTGGACTCTGATAAATGATGAAGAGCCATTGAAGCTTCTCAGGAAGAGGAATGACAAGGTCCAATTTGAACTTTTTGTGAATGATAATGGTGGATGCTTGTATTGTTCTGGGCACTGTTTTAAGTGCTTTGCAAATAATCCTCACGATAATTATATACATGTTGGTGTTAACATCATCCCCATTTATCAGACGAGGAAACTGAGGCTTAGAGCTTAAATGACTTGCCCAGGCCCATGCAGATAAGAAGAGGGCAAAGTGGGCTTCCCAGATGGCGCTAGTGGTAAAGAACCTGCCTGTCAATGCAGGAGAGAGAAGATATGCAGTTTTGATCCCTGAGTCAGGAAGTTCCCCTGGAGGAGGAAATGGCAACCCACTCCAGTTTTCTTGCCTGGAGAATTCTCATGGACAGAGGAGCCTGGTGGGCTACAGTCCATGGGGTCACAAAGAGTCAGACATGACTAAAGAGATAGCACACACTCATGGTCTGACTCTAGAGTTTGTACTCTGATCCAGTCTGTTCTATGACTTGTAGGGACACCATTCCAGGCAGCAAGTCTAGAAATCGGGACACCCTTCTGGAGGCGGTTGAAGGAGACATTGAGGTCTTCAACTAGTGATGAGAGAAGGGAGGTACATTCCAGAAATGTCAGGGAGAAGTCATCCGTCAGACGATGGTTACTGTCAAGGGAGTTGGAGGTTAATGTTGGGCTTGGTGGTGGTGGTGGGGCAACTGTTTCCTGCAAAGGCCCAGACAGTAAAACTTTCAGGCTTTGGGGGTCAGATGGTCTTGCTGTAACTACTCAGCCACCTTTGCAATGTGAAATCTCTATAGACAATCTATAAATGAATGAGCATGGCCATGCTCCAATAAAGCTTTATTAATGGGCATGAAACTTGAATTCCACAGAATTTTCATATGTCATAAAATGTGATTCTTCTTTTGACTTTTCCCCCAATCCTTTGAAAATGCAAAAACTATTCTTAGTTCCAGGGCCATAGAAAAACAGGCATGCTTAGTCGCTCTGTCGTGTCCAACTCTTTGTGACCCCATGCGCTGTAGCCCACCAGGCTCCTCTGTCCCTGGGGTTTTTCAGGCAAGAATACTGGAGTGGGTTGCCATTTCCTCCTCCAGGGGATCTTCCTGACCCAGGGATTGAACCCACATCTCCTGTGCCTCCTGCATTGCAGATGGATTCTTTACCTGCCGAGCCATCAGGGAAATAGGCCAGATTTGAGTTGAGGCTGTAGTTTCCTGACCTCTGGGCTAATTCCTGGGAAGGGGGAGGTGAGTGGTGGCCAGGAGGCGACCCGGGATGATCTGAGGACAAAGCAAAGTGGAGAACTATGATGCCCACATGCTGTTCCCGAGACACATGCAGCGAGGCGAGTCATTCAGAGCTGGCATGCAATACGCGACCCCCTTAGACCTGAAGTGCTGCTAATAAAGGAACATTTGCAAGGACGGCGTTAACAAGCAGTAGCTCTCGTGTCTTCCAGCTCTCCCTTCCCACCCCAGGCCCGGTGGTAATGAAAACACGTTTATATCAACACAGAGGTCATGGTCACACAGCCACCCTCATGCTAAAGCATCTCCGAATACTAATAGTTTTCATTTAATGCGAGATCTGTGTTGTATGGGAGAGCTTAAGGTGACCCCAAATACCCCTCTAAATTGCACAACTTTATAAATAAAAAATCATTCTACAGGCTAAATGACTCCAATGTTCTTCCTCCACATTGAGATAGGGGAAACACAAAGTTTGAAATTATATCTGAACACGAATCTTAGGGCACCAATGGGATGCATCGTGGTTTAAAAAAGGCACCCCCTGGGCCACCAGCTCCACCAACCACGGTCTCCCAACCCAACCTCGGGCCAGGAAATCTCTCACCGGGCACAGAAAGTGACACGTTCATGGGTGTTCGTCATGAGGAGTCGCACCTGGGCAACAGCTTTTGGCTGTCGTTTTTCAGCACAAAGTCTATCCCAGGCACTTGGCCACACCCTCCGTAAGTAGACAGTGACAGATGTTCTGTTACGCTGTCAATGACGCTAATGTCGTGTGAACAAAGGGGTCTTAGAGAATGTCTCATTCAAGTGTTTTTAAACATGAAAAACTTAATCAGTAGATTCTTATGCACATCATCACCTTTAATATGGGACTTTAACATACAACCTGGAAAAGAGGGGGCAGGATGCCCCCTCCTGCACAGCAGACCCTGAAGCATCCTAGAGTTTTGCATCGTGAGTATGACCTTCATTTTATTTTATTTAAAAAAAATTTTTTATGACCTTCATTTTATAAAAGTCAGACGCTGAGGCCCAGAGAGGTTCGGTGGCTTCCCCCAAAGCACACAGCTCTGGCTAGAGGCTGTTACCTCCCACGTCAGCAGCCACTTCTGTCTGCAAGACTGTTTCACAGCAGCGTTTTCTGGAGATACCCGCCGACTATGGGCAGAGACGCTTCCAGGTCAACCAGGAGCCCTTGACCTCCAGTAGGGGCAGTGTGGTGAAAAGCAAGTAGCCTTGGAGGACATGATGGCAACTGGGGTTTGAGTTCCCGTGGCCGTGTATCAGCTACATGACTTCCAGCAAGTAACTTCCCATCCAGAAGCCTGGGCTTCTCATGTGCAAAATAGGAATAGCAATCAGGCTTGTTATGGGGACTTTGTGAAAAGAAGTAAATGAAAGCATTTTGTGAGAGGTTGTATTTAAGAATGTGATCATGGCTGTTCCAAGCAAAAAAAAATCCAGCTGCATTTCAATCTTTGCTCTATGCCTGTTTCTCTAGCTCCAACCATGTCTCCATCTGCCATCCATCCAGGCAACAGGGAAGGATAAAAGGACTTTTCTTTACCCTCTGGTTCCTGGGCAGCATTCAAGAGTTATGGGCTTTTGCTCCCCCAAGAAAAAAGACATTATTCTCAGCCTTCAGGGGAGAGGATTCCTGCGTGTAACAGGACTGAATGATGCTTTTTCTCTTGCTCTCGTACCAGAATTTAAGAGGGCCCCAGAGCAGCCGAGTTTATTAGGACCCATAAGAACTGTACTATAACCGGGACACCCACAGCCATAAACCTCTACCTTGAAGCTTGCAACAAATCCTGAAATGGTGAACTAGGACGAGCTCTTGTCTCTGTCAGCAGAAAAAAATAAAATAAAATAAAGGGAGAAATGCAAACTTAAGCAGAAAAAGAGACCTGAGAAGGAAAGGCAGGAAGAATGGGAGAGAGCAACAGTACCAGTGGTGCTGTGAATGATGGTGAAAATAATAATCCTGATAAGAAGGCGGCCAGTGTGGCCAGACCTCCCAGGAAATGCCTGGGGACGTCACCTGTGTGATAGGATGGGGAGCAGGGGAGGGACCAGTAGAGAGGAAGATGCACACACACATGTTGGTGCACACACACATCACACGTATGCACACAGTGTACTCACACATGCACACACAGAAACACACATCCACATGGACACACGTATGCACACATGCAAATACATGCTCAGGGTACACATGTACACACAAGTTATGCACAGGCACAAGGAACATGCATGCACACATGTGCACACAAGTATATACATACACGTTTGCACACAGATACTTGCAGGGACACATAGATGCACACATGCAGATGCATGCACACAGGTGCACACACAGATATATACATGCATACAGGGACACGTTCACACAGGCATACACAGCACCATGTTTGCACACAGATACAGGCACACATGGACACAGATACACTCAGGCATACATATACACACAGATGCACACATGCACACAAGATATATGGTGAGTGCACCAGTATACAATGCACAGACAGCCAAACAGAGGGGAGGAGAGAAGCTGGGTGGAGGGAAGCAAAGCCCAGGTAAGCAGTAAAAGCTGTCTTGGGGCCCCTGGGCTGCTCCTGCCGATGAAAGGGCCATTTGGAGCAAGAGCTGTGGTGAGGGAGAGTGTGTTTTCTCCCTGAGCCTTTGGTGGCTGAACTGACTCTGCCCTGAATGCTCTGAGCTGCAGGAAGGCTGCACAAAGGCTTGGCCCTTAGTAGAAAAGAGCAGTGCAGGTGAGCAGCAACTGGATTTAGGGCGGAGCCTGGAAGTGGAACCTGAAGACCAGCACCGTCTCCTCCTGGGACAGGGCTGAGAGCCCGTCTGTGAACAGCAGGGTGTGAGCATACCCACCCCTCCGCCCCCATCTGCCCCCACTGGGCCCTCCTCTGTAGGTGCCTGAATCAGCCCCAATCCCCCTGCACCACCTGGCAAATCCTGTTTAGCAGCAGATGCTAAACCTGTTCCTCTCTCCTTCCTTGTAAACGGAACCATGTTTTCATTTGGAGTGACAACATATCCATTTCACCTCCCAGGCTCTATGGTGGTTCTTTGAGGCTATTTTGGTCAGTGAGAGAAACACCTAAATTTGCTGGGGAATGGGGGCGGATTCTAGGAAAACTTTGGCTTTCTTGGTAACAGAGATAATAGAGGTCAGAGTCATCCTTTCTACTCTGTTCTTCCTTTGAGCCTGGTCATGATGTCTGGAGCCTCAGTAGCCATCTTGTGACCATGAGTCACAGAGGTCAAAAACCACCGCCCTAGAGATGATAAGACAGACATTCAGAAAACTGATCCGGCACCTCCCATCTCTGGACTTCTGTTACATGAGAAAAATAAACACTTCTTTGTTCAAGTCACCGTGGATTCCTTTTTCATACTTGAAGCCAAACTCGATTATAACTGGTACATTCAGGTAGAAAGGGACTTGACTTCTTTCTTGTTTTTTTAACTTCCAACCTTCCTGCTGTCCCTTTGTAGCTCACGAGACCTATTTGCCAAAGAATTAAGTAATCTCAACATTCCTGACGGTGTGAAACAGAGTGTCTTGGAGTGGGCTGGGTGGGAAGAAAGAGAAGGACCAGGTCGGGTGCAGGCAGGCTGACTCTGAGCCCGCAAGCTCCCTCTCACACCTACTTTGGTGTCAGGAGCACTTCTCTCCTTCCCTTCTCCCCACCCCACTAAGTTTTCAGTTTGCTGTTTTCTATACTTCCAGCCTGCCTCTTTGACCCCATCTCAGATCTAGAAAGGGTTAAACTTTTTATTGATTTATTTTTCTTTTTGCGAGAGTGTAGGGAGGAAGAAGAGGGAAAATAAATTATCCATCTCCCAAGATACGATCTGTAGTTAATTCTTAATTAGGACTGACAGATGTTTCCCTCATAATCCTCTCCCCAACATGTTCTGTTTGCTTTGTTTGCTGCTGGAAGATATATTGTGACACGCTAATGACCTTTCTAAGCTTGTCCTGGAAGTGTTATTGGCAGTCTAATGATTTATTGCGTGTTCCAGTTGATTACAGGGCCATTTGTCAACATTTTATTTCTCTCTCCATAAACCTGTCTCCTGCGTCACAGACGTTCACCAGCATGAAATTTAAACAAATACAGTATACGGCCCTTTCTCCCTGTCTGCTTTCACTCGGAACCTCTGGAGCAAACCCATTCTGGCCAAGAGAGGGCTTTTTAAGACCGTTGCTGTCGTGGTTTTCATGGAGGTGGAAGTTGGTCTCTGTATATGAGTCTAAGGATGACTTCCTGTTCTTTGATGTGTAATTCCCTGGGTTGGGATTTTTTTTTTTTTTTTTTTTTTTTAAAGCAGAATCAGCCAGGCCAGTTTCCCAATTATTTAGATAGGTTCCATTTCTGGGGTTTCAAGCAGTCATTTTGTGCCTCTTGGCGGGCAAGAACATGCTTGGCTGGAAAAGGAGGTGCTGGCTGGTCTGAACCAGTCGGTCAGGCAAATTTACCTCTTCACTCCTTATAACCACAGAGGCACCTCACAGGTGACAGGACTGAGCAAGCCCAGGGGACATAGAATATGAGTCACACCCTCAAGGCACAAAGGTTTGAGCAGTTTTCAACTTGCTGGCTGACCTTGGGCCCATCCCACCTCCTCCTGGGCCTTAGACTTATCGGCTAGCTTAGCTTCATGCTGTTCTTGACATTATTTATTCCATGAGTCTGGTCACCCCTGTCCTGTAAGTGCCTCACAGAGGTGCTCCAAGGATAAATAAGTCCATTATCTGCAGAGTGCCGGAGCGCTATCCTTGGAGAAAGGCTTTACATAAATGCACAGTTATTCTTGTGGTTTATTAAGTCAGTCACCAAGCTTTGGAGCTGGCCCATCAGTCACAGTGAGGTCATGTGAAAAAAAAAAGACAGAAGAAGCTATTCCCTTTCAGTTTGGGTTGAAAAGGCTCAAATATTCTCCAGGTTGCCTTCATGCATTTGCACATTCATGCACATGCCTGACAGACGGCACTTTTTAAAGTTAAACACTCAGTCTGAACAGTGTGAGGGCTTAGCTTTCCTCAGGCCTCTGCATCTCTAGGAAACTGTTATCCTGGTTCCCAGCACTCTCTCTCTTAAGTTACGTGACAGAGCTAGGAAGTGATGACTGTGGTCCTGTGTATGGCAGATGCCTCCCGTGTGTTTCCCACAGGTATCTCAAAACTCACCAGGTTGATAACTGAACTTGGAATTTATCTGCGTGTTTTAGTTCCCTGAGAGCTGCTTTCTCTTGAATTCTCTTTTTCGCCTAATGACTTGAGCATCCGCTCCGTGGCCCAGTTAGAAACCTGAGAAGCATCCTTGCCTGCATCCTTTCCCATATCTTCCTCAAGTTCTGCTGGATTGTGGGTCCTGGGTTCTGACCCCTGCCCACCATGACATCTGTCCTCAGGCCCTCATCGGCCCTCTCCTGGCCCTTGCCAGTAGGCTTCTCACTGGGCAGGACAGTGGTTGGGACAACAGGCGCCCAGTCTTGCTGGTCACAGAGCCATGATGTCTGTTGGAAAGAGATCTGGTGACATCGGTGACAGGGCAGGTGGGAAGGTGGGGAATTAGGGTGAGGATACAGCCAGGAGTCAAGAGATCTCTGGAGATCAGGCAGTTGGATCCCCCATCAAGGTCACTGTTTCTGCATTCCATGTTACAAACTACCCCAAGCTTAGTGGCTGAAATTACATTCGTTTTGCTCACGAATCTGCAGTTTGGGCATTGCTTGGAGGCACAGCTTGTCTCTACTTCTGCTTGGCTTCAGCTGGAATGGCTTTGAAGGCTGGGGCGTGGAATCACCTGAAGGCTCCCTGAAATATCGTGTCTGACGGCTGATGCTGGCTGGAGCCTTAGCTGAACTGTTGGCCAGAACACTTCCACACGCCTCCTCCAGGGGGACAGGGCTTCCTTGCAACATGGAGGCTGGACCCCAAGGGCAAAACTTCTTGTGAGAAAATGAGGCAGAAGGAAGCCAGTTTACTTCTGATGACACGGTCTCTGAAGTCTCGCAGCGCTAACATCCACTGTTTCTATTTGGGAGAGGGAATTGTCTTCTCTTGCTGGCTCTGGGAGAGCATGTGGGATCAAAGAAACACAGCCGTGGCTGTTTGGGGAAAATAAATCTGCCACAGTCTGTGAGGAGTCTGCTGTTTGGTTACCCTCTTAACCGGTCAAGTTCTTACTAGGGAGAGTTTGGATTGGCTTGTGCGTGTCACAAGCCTGCTCCGGGCAACCTGAGATGGAAAAATCTTGTCCGTTTGATGATGGAAGAGGGAGCTGTCTCCCTCCAACATGGCACAAAATGGCAGGAATTTCCATCAAAAGGGATACCAGGGGGCTGGTAAGAAGGTGGTATGGGAGATACAAAGGGAAATACTGAATTCTAGACAGCCAAAACATGACAAGCATCTTTTACAGACTGACTGAAGACTTCTGTTTCCACCTCTGTCTAGGTTTTCATGATCTTAATGCCATTGTGATCTAAATTTGACTGTGACCATGTGACTCTCATGCCTCAAATCCTCTTTTATATATATATATATATATATACACACACACACACATATATATACATGCGCATGCTCAGTTATATATACACGTGCATGCTCAGTTGAGCCCGACTCCTGCAAACTCATGGACTGTAGCCTGGTAGCTTCCTTCTGTCCGTGGGATTCTCCAGGCAAGAACATTGGAGTGAGTTGCCATGCCCTCCTCCAGGGGATCTTCCCCACCCAGGGATAATACCCGTGTCTCTTAAGTCTCCTGCATTGGCAAACGGGTTTGTTTTTTAGCGTTAACACCTCCTGGGAAGCCCCAGTCCTCTCACAGTTCCCTGTAATTGCAGAATCAGCCCCAAACTCTTTAGCCTGGCATACTAGACACTACGGACCTCTTTCTTTCATCTCCTTCCAGGTGCCCCCTGTGGACAGCCGCAGCCCACAGCCCACCCCACAGTCTTTGGCCCACCAAGCTGCTTTCAGACCCTCTCTCCTGTTTGCTGGACTCTCCGTCCGCTCTTGGTTTCTGTGCTGCAAACCTATAGAACCTTCTGCAGGAGCCCTTCTCTCTTCTCGGGTATCCTATTAGCTTTCGTTCATGTGTATGGATCTGTGCTGAGAGTCACCATGGAGACGCCTTCTCTGGAGTTATTTTCTGAGAGTTGGGAAGGGTTGTGGTCCCTCCTGGGTTCCCACGGGACCCCATAAATTTCTCTTGCCGCTCTAACCTGCGCTTCTCTGGTTAATTTCCTCAGTTAGATGGTGGGACCCTCAAGGGCTGGTGCTGTAGTTTGATTATCTCTGAATCCCTTGCGTCTTAGGATGCTGCTGGCCGTGAAGCAGCTGCCTGGTAAGTGCCAGCTGAGTGGTGATGAATCATACGGTCATGTGGTCCACATTCCTTTCTCTAGGATGACTGTCTAAAGATGGGAGTCATGGTGGAGGGACTTACAGTCGAGGGCTGGAGAACAGATGAGAACTGGTCCTGCCAATGGCACTCTGAGCCGTGCACCTCAGGGCTGGAGGGCCAAATGAACCTGACCCACGTGACCGGACCACATGGATACGGATGCTAGGGTATCACATTTTGGGCCTGTTGGGTGCAAGGAGGTGTATATGTACACAGCATCATTCTTGACCAAAATTATTCTTTGGTTCAACATCCTCCCAAGAGAAATGAACACTTGAAAACTGCAGAGAGGAGCAAATTCATGTCACTGGGAAGAAAAACAGCTTACTTTTCCCTCTGTCCTCCCAATAAGATGCCCTGGAGAAGGAAACAGCTTCTTGCTCCAGTATTCTTGCCTGGGAAATCCCACGGAGAGAGGAGCCTGGAGGGCTACAGTTCATGGGGTCACAAAGAGTCAGACACAAACCACTTAGTGACTAAACAACAAAGCGACACCCTATGACAGGACCCAATGTGTAGGAAACCACGAGAGGCTGAAGCTTGGAGGATGGAGATGAGGTTGGTAAGTGATGGGCCGAGAACCTTCTCTGTTCCTCTTATGTACAGACCTATGGTGTGATTAGGTCCGCTTCGGGGAAGACCCATAGGGGAGAGATTAGCAGGGCTTTTTCTCTCTTTCCGATGGCTACTTTCTCAGCCATTGCTGCTGGATCTTAGTGTGAGAGCCTTGTCTCATCAAGGTTGCCCACACCACACACGCCGCAGTCACCTGGAAGCCTGCCCCCAGCATCTTGGGGCGACAACAGGCTCTGGGGCAGAGGCGAGCCTGAACTCTAGCCCTCGGCCGAAGAGGACAGATGGGGTGAGGAGAAGGGCGGCCCTGAGAGGTCCTGAGGCTGAAGAGCTCCCAACCCCAGTGCGAGCTGCGGGTAACGTATGGCTTAATTTCCTCTCAAATTAGACACTTGATAAAAAAAGTTATTATATCTGTCAAATTGCCAGGGCATTTTATGGGTGTGATAAACTAAGAACCACTGCTTTACAAACCTTGATGGGATGTTTCAGTACCTGGAAAACAATTTTATGGCCGCCCAGGCTACTAACAAATTGCAAATACTGATTAAGCCATAAAGTTACAACAACATTAAAATATAATGAGAGGTTATTGCACTCGGGAAGGCTCTTAAGCAACAGTCACAGCTGCACTCAGCTGGCGAGTCGGGCTGATGCTTTCTCTGGCGGAGGGGTCCCTTTTGGGTCGGATCTGAGCTCCCGGGGGGCCTGGGAGATATTTCCTCCAGGGCAGAGTGGAGAACAGGGAGAAGCCACCTCTCATGGTGGGCTGAGAGGGTTAGACATGACCTTGAATGTCACATTTTGAGTGAGACCAGGGCATAAGACAGGGCAGAGAAGGCAGGCACTGTGTCCGGCTTCCAGCCCAGGGCATGTATACAACACTCTTTCTGCAAGTGTAAATTCTTTCCTTGACCCTTTGTTCTTGATGCTGTTGGAGATTTAATGTCCTGCTCTATGCTTAGGGCAAATCAAAGGGTCCATGAGCAGTGTTCATCAAGGGCAGGCACCATGAGATGCCCCAGGGAAGCGGGACTGGGCTTCGGCCTCTGCAGAGCTGGCGTCTATCAAGGAGAAGGGACAGATGAAAGATAAAAATACAGAGCAGAATGGACCAGGAGCTGGCCAGGTCTTTCCAGGAAGCCCTTCTGCAGGGAAAGAGGAGAAGTTGGCACCCTCTCTCTGGTTCTCTTTGCCTCTCTACTCCTCAGTCAAGGTGAGATTGTCACCTTGAGTGAAAGTGTTAGTTGCTCAGTCGTGTCCGACTCTTTGTGACCCCATAGACTGCAACCCACCAGGCTCCTCTGTCCATGGGATTCTCCAGGCAAGAATACTGGAATGGGTTGCCATTCCCTTCGCCAGGGGATCTTCCTGACCCAGGGATTGAACCCAGGTCTCCTGCTTGGCAGGCGGGTTTTTTACCATCTGAGCTAAGCAACAATTCTCCTCTGGATCACTGGCCTCTTTAAAAGTGAATGTCAGTCAAAGTCTGGGCTTCCCGAGTCCCGGTTTGGCTTTGCTGTCCTCTCTCGACCTGGAGTCCTTGCAGGCCCCAGAGTGCCCGAGTTTCCTTCTCCAGTCTTCCCTTCGGGCGGAGGCCATCTGTATGGCTCCCTTCATCTTGGCACCTGGGCTCTGGTCCTCGACTTCTCAGTATGGGTAGGTTGATTCTTCATTGAAGGTGCCCTGTGCCAAGCACGGGTCCAGGCTTCATACCAGCACTTCTTATGTGCCCCCTGCCTGCCATCCAGGGAAGGCAAGCAGGTGGATGTTCAGCCCTTGGCAACCAGGGTGGGAGGTGGCATTAGGCACTTTTAGGGAACTTGGGTAATGAGTCAGTAAGAGAGAGAGCAGGAGCCAGAGAGGGCAGTGTGGTGTCCGGGGATGGAGACTGAATCCTGACCCAGGCCTTCCCACCTGAGTGGCCTGGGCAGGTTATGCAGCATCTTTATGCTTTAGTTTTCTCTTTTTATCTATCCATAGATGATGATATTATATTTGTATTATATTTATTACAAGCACACCCTAAAGATGTGGTGGGTTTGATTCTAGGCCAGGGTAATACTGCTAATGTCACAATAAACTGAGCCATATAATTTTTTTTTTTAAGTTTCCCAGTGCAATAAAAGTTATATTTCCCTTATTCTGTAATCTCTTGTCTCAATAGCATTATGTCTTAAAAAACAATGCACATACTTTAATTTCAAAATATTTTATTGCTAAAAAGTGCTCCCCATCCTCTGAGCCTTCAGCGAGTCATAGTAGCAACATCGAAGGTCACGAATCACAGACCATCAGGACACTTATAATAACAACAAAAAAGTGAAATATTTTGAGAATTACCCAGATGTGACACAGAGATATGAAGTGAGCAAAGGCAATTGGGAAAATGGTATCGATAGATTTTGTTCCGACAGAGTTGCCACAAACCAGCAGTTTGTAAAAACCAGAACGTCTATGAAGCACAGAAAATGAGGTCTGCCTCTATCTGTGTATTTATTATTTTATATTTTTTACTCATTTAAATGATCTACCCAGAGAGATGTCAGGAGGGTTTGCTGAGTGAACTCATGCAGAGTCCAGAGAACTGGGCCTGGCGCAGAGAAACCCTCAGTTAACGTCATTATTGCCATTTACTGAGCACCTGCTAGGCATTAGGTTCAGTGCTTCACATGAATTATCTCCTTAATATTCATAATATTCCTAACAAATATATGATACTGCTTATATATGTAATCTAAAAAGTGATACAAGTGAACTTATGTATAAAACAGAAATAGACTCACAAATGTAGGCAGAGTTATGGTTACTAAAGGGGAAGGCAGGAAAGGGATAAATTAGGAGTTGGGGATTAGCACACACACACTACTATCTATTGGGGCAGGAAATGGCAACCCACTCCATTCTTCTTGCCTGCAGAATTCCATGGACAGAGGAGCCTGGCAGGCTTTGGTCCATGGGGTTGCAAGAGTCGGACATGACTAAGCAACTGTCACTCACACTGCTGTATATAAAATGGATTACCAGCAAGGATGTATTGTGTAGCACAGGGAATGCTACTCACTATCTTGTAATAACCTATAAGGGAAAAGAATCTGTTAAAGAATATTTATATATGTAACTGAATCACTTTGCTATACACTTGAAACTAGCATGACATTGTAAATCAACTATACTTTGGAACAAATGAACAAACAAGCAAAAACTTAGTGATGAAATTTTAATAGGCAGTATTATTCTAAGAATCCTAAAATATCTTTTTTTTTTTTTTAGGTAAAAAGGAGGATTTGCTTTTTAAAAACTGACATATTAGGGCACACATTGTTGTTTAATTTATGAATTGAGCAGTTAATAATCTTAACAAATATTTTTGATATTCCTAATAAACATCAAAATATCATCAGCTCCACTGTATAAACACAGAAGCTGAAGGAGACTCAGGAAGATTTGCTTGGTGACAGCTAGTGGATGACAAGGCTTGAATTCAGAACTAGGTGGTTCTGATTTCAGAGTCCTTGCTAGAGTTGATGACGAAATTTGTATCCTAGGACTTTTGGGGAGCTAAGGTCTGGGGCAAATATCCAGAAAATGGGGAGAGACCTAGCATCCATCCTGCTAAGCGGGGTGCCATCCTTGTGACTTAAACTGGGGCTCTGTTGACTTTTGGTTCTAGAAGGTCAGCCTGGAAGATGGTCTGATCAAAGTCATCAGGCACACAGATCGTGAGAGATGATCCACTTCCCCTGATGTGGCAACATTTTACAATGGACAGTGGACACACATCAGGAGATGACAGGCTGTCCATCTTTTGGGCCATATTTGCAGGAGGAGATGGGCAGGTCTGAGACGATGGCAATCATCTTACAGGACAATGTCATCTATCGGAAAAAACTACATATTTTCCTCTTTTTGGGTCTGATGTTAAGTATGCAATGCAGAGAGCAACAGTAGTACTCATAGCCTCCTTATACATTCATTCTTGCTTATTCATAATTTTTTCCTCTAAATTTGATAGTTCATAACTACCTAGGAAGTGACATCACTATACTAAGCCCCAGGAAACAGTAGTCGGATGAGAAGAGGGTGTGTGTGCTCAAGACTGTTCAGATAGAAAACTATCATAATGTCCACACCTGTACAGGCTTCACTGGTGCCTCAGTGGTAAAGAATATGCCTGCAATGCAGGAGATGAGGGCTCGGTCCCTGGGTTGGGAAGATCCCCTGGAGAAGAAAATGGCAACCCACTCCAGTATTCTTGCCTGGAGAATACAGTCCATGGTGTTGCAGAGTCGGACAAAACTAAGTACTTAAACAACAACACCTGTACAGTGTGTCAAACATGATGATAATGGGGAGTGGAGAACAAAAGACAGTAGGGAAAAGATGCTCCTAAGTGACCTTGGGAAGGTTTCAATAAGAGGCTGTGCTGAACTTCCCTGGCCAGAGAGTCAGGACCATCATATTACAGTTGCTCTCCTCTTCTTCTTTTTTTTAATTACTATTTAAAAAATATCTATTTTTAAAAATTTATTTATTTGTCTGCACTGGATCTTAGTTGCGGCACTTGGGATTTTCAATCTTCATTGTGGCATGCAAACTGTTAGTTGCGGCATGTGGGATCTAGTTCCCTGACCAAGGATCGAACCTGGGCTGCCTGCATTGGGAGCGCGGAGTCTTAGACCAATGGACCATCAGGGAAGTCCCTCTCTCTTCTTCTCTTAAGAGTATCACTCCTTGGCTCTAGGGTGTGAAAATATTAGTGATGATAACAAATATCTGTGTAGCACGTTACCAAAGGGCACCACGGAACCATCAGGCATCTGTCATTGTCAGTCCTGTTTGATAGATTAAGAAGCACTGAGACAAGCGGTGATGTCATTGGCCCAGTGTTGCTAGTTTACTGTTGGGTCCCAGGAGAAGTTGACTCCTGCGTGACCAGGACTTTGCCTCATTTGGACTGCTAGTCACTGACAGATTGTCAGCACCTGGAAGAGTACCTAGTACATGGTGGCCACTGGATAAGAGTCTTGCATGAGGGAATAAAACCCAAACGCTTCTTGATTCCATCACATGTGCTTTCCATGATATTACCAGCTGCCTTCTCCCACCATCTCCCCCCCGCCCCCCCGCCCCCCCGCCCCCCGCCCTGGTAAAGAATCCACCTGCAATGTGGGAGACCTGAATTCGATCCCTGGGTTGGGAAGATCCCCTGGAGAATCATTGTGTGTCATGCAAAGGCTACCCTCTCCGGTATCCTGGCCTGGAGAATTCCATGGACTGTACAGGCCATGGGGTCTCAAAGAGCTGGACACAACTGAGCGACTTTTTCACTTTCAGCAGCTCTATGTGCTAGAAACCAGCTTCTGTAGGAGAAAGCGTTACACATAATGCTTCCTTTCTTCTCTTATCCAGGTCCAAGGGTTTAGGGACCACTCTTTGCGCAAAGCACCTTCCACTGGGACCTCTCCAAGATGCTTGGGGACCAGAAGCACCCTGGGGGAGCGAGGGTATGCTTGCAGAGGTGGGGGAGAGTTGGCGTAAGGAGCTCTGTGGCCGGGTGGCTGACCAAGCTGGGAGCAATCTCCTGGCCATTTCAGTTCATCAGGCAGGACTCCGCTGGGGCCCAGCGGGAATCAGACATAAACAAAGTAGCCTTGCCCATGCCAACAAGAGTGGAAATAAGATGTGTCAGAGAGACAAACCCCCTCCTTGAGGCTCCTCCGCTGTACCTATTAGAAGTGCAGTCCAGAGGCTGCGGGTGGCGGGGGAGAGCCTGTGGTTAAGAAAAGGGGACTATTAGCCGACACACTGGGTCATAATGGAAAATGTCACCTTTTCCAATTCCCTTGAAATAGTCACCTGGGGTCTGTTTTCTGCTATTGCTGCCCTGTTCTCAGTGGGGTCATTTCTCCTCCAGGGAACCTTGGGAGAGGCACAAGATGGGAATAAAAGAGGAGAAACCAGGGCAGGGCATCCGTTTCTGTGCCTGCCGTGTTCTGGACCGCTGCTGGGCCTCCCCACATCCGGTCACTGGGGTCCTGTCCATCTTAGGGAGAGATGCTTTCCCACCTGTCCTCACTGTCCTGGACACTGCCAGGAGGTCCAGATGTCTTCACTTCCTCCTGTAGGAGTTGAACCAGCGGATGCCGGTCCACCAGTGGCATCTGCAGGGTCAGCCCGGCTGGATACTCACTGCAAGATGAGAGCGGTGGATCCAAGAGGTGGCTCTCAACCACTTTAAAATTGCTTATCACTTTCTGGAGCACCAGCCACAAAGTAGCCTTCTCCATGCCAGCAAGAGTGGAAACAAGATATGTCAACAAGGTAAACCCTCCCCTTGAGGCTCCTGGGCAGTACCCATTAGAAGTGCAGTCCAGAGGCTGTGGGTGGCGGGGGAGAGCCGGTGGAAATCTTAATGTTGCCACATCTTCCCGAGGTGGGGGCAGCTTCCAACACAGTAAGGAGTGTGGTGATATTTCTGAAGTACATCCAAACTTACAAAAAGTTCAGGATGTCTCTCCCATTCGGAAAAAACCCCTATATTGGTCAGGGCAGCAGGGAGATGCAAGGAAAATGAAACTGGGCAGAAAGAGTGCCCGGCACAGTGTAGTAAGAGGAAGACAAGTTTTTTTCTTTTCTATCTTATTGAAAAAAGTAATGTAGCATTTATTAATGTCCTAAATGCTCAAAACCAGTTGTTTCCTTATGTGTACTAAATGTGTACTAAATCTTGACATGGGTATGATGCAAATTTGGTTCATCAGGGCTCATGATGTCCGAAGGTAACGTTGCCCTTGTGTGGGTGCCTGTTGGGCTCATTGCTTTGTGTGTGTGTGTGTGTGTGTGTATGTGTGTGTGTGTGTGTGTGTGTGTCTTGGGCTCATCCAGGTGGAGCCCAATAGATTCTTTGGGATGAAGGCATGGTCACCTTCTCGAATAGTTTGGTTGTTAATGACAAAATGTCGCAAAGAGTCGGACACAACTGAGTGACTGACCTAATGACAAAGCAGAGAATCAAGCGAGTTGGGCGTCTCTGCAGAATGGACAAGGGAAACACACAGAATTGCGTCGTCATTCCTGGGGCCTCCAAAACCATGGCATGGAGCAGGGGGCCCACGGAGGCTTGGGTTGAATCCTCTCCTCTGCTGCCAACAGTCTGTGAGAACTTGGGTATGTTACTTCCATCCTGCGGCTGCTCTTGGGTTTCTCATCTGTATATAGTGTTAGAGGGTTGGGCTTTCTGTCGCCACTGCATGGAATGGTTCGGGCATTCCTCACTTTTGTCTGTGTGTGTGGCAGGCGGGTGGGGTGGGGGGCAGTGGTGTGTCCACACTGCACCCATACTTGTCACTTAATCCACTTTCTGTCTTCCTACCCTCAGAGTATTCCTTTATCTTGTCACTCTCCCACCTAAAACCCTCACACCTATGGGATGAAGACAGAGCTTGCCGTGGATACAAATAAGAACATAGAGGATACAGACCACGTACTCACGAGTGTGATCTTCTAGTTATACATGGAGTCATGTTCCCCACAAAACCAAGATGCCCATTCTCTCAAAAGGTCAGTAAGAGATCTACACAACCTGAAATTTTAGAGTAATAACTTCCCCGAAGCAGAAAGTTTGATAACCATATTCTCTGAAGTGCTACAATTCGAGTTTACAAATAGAATAATAGTTGCCAAACCCTTTAAAAATTTGAGATGAAAAAAAAAAAAACCTCCAAAACCTAAAACAACTTTAGAAAAAAGTAATGGGCCGAAAGGAAATCAAAACAGAAAGGACAGGTTATTTTAAATTATTGCAAGTTTGAAACCCTGCAAAAGTTATAGGATGTGGCCAAGTCTCTTTTTAAAGCACGTTTCATGTGCTCAATTAAGCAGGTGATTTTATAATTGAATTCAAGAAGCAAAATACATAAAAATAAAGAAAACCAAGGAAGGTAAGAGGTAAGAATCGGCAAGGATAAAAGCAGAAATGAATGAATTAGAGAGAGAGAGAAAAAAAGAATGAGTTCTTTAAAAATATTCCCACCCTCTGATGGGGTTGGGCAGGAGTGAGGTTCAAGAGGGAGGGATATATGTATACTTAGAGTTGATTCACTGTTACATGGCAGAAACCAACACAACACTGTGAAGCAATTACCCTCCAAAAAATAAATTAAAAAAATAGCCCCAACCCCAAGGAAAAGCGTTGAACCTGACAAGAAGATTTCACGTTTTAGTTTTCTGTGAGTAGTGAAACATACCATACCTTGATGGTAGGAACAAATCTAGGAACTTCCCTGTGGTCCAGTGGTTGAGACTTCTGGATTCCAACGCAGGGGATGTGGATTTGATCCTTGGTTGGGGAACTAGGAACCCACATGCCAGGCTGGTGGCCAAAACAAAACAGAACAACGCCCCAATCTATTCTCTAGAAGTTCTGAGTCAGTTTCACTGAGCCAGGGTCACGGTGTGGGCAGGGCTGGCTGCTTTTGGCGCCTACATGGACGAGTGTTTCCTCGCCTCTTCTGGATTCTGGAGGCTCCCGGCATTCCTTGTCTCCTGACCTCTTCCTCCCATCACCCTCACATCTGCTTCTGTCATCACATCCCCCACTTCTTTCCGTGGCTTTCCTGTGTCTCCCCTTTTCACAAGGACTTCTGTGATTACATGTAGGAGTCACTTGGTTAATCCATGATATGCTCCCCGTTTCAAGATCCTTAACTTAATCACATCTATAAGTCCTTTTTGCCTTACAGGTTGACATATATGGTTTCTAGGGTTTAGGACAGGGATCCCTTGTGAGTGGATTTTATTCAGCCTACCACAATGCATAACCACAAATGTTTTAAAATTGCATATTAAAAATGTTCAGGAAATATTATATGCAGCATGATTTCAATAAATCTGAAAATCTAGATGGAATGGTTTTCCTCACTCTGGAAATCTGAAAATATCCAAAACTGATTCAAGAATATGCAAAAAAATAAGACAACAAATCGCCCCTTCTCCTTGAGGCTTACCAAAAAGGCACCAGGTCTGGATAGTTTTGTGGGCAATTCCTTAGTGACTGTAGCAAAAAGATAACACTCAGATCACATACAATTCTCCGGAGCATAACAAATATGGAATATCTTCAACCTCATTTTTTCTGACTCATAATGAAACTTGACAAAGTATCTTGAAGGGAAAAAAGAGACTAATTTCACTTGACTAGAGATGTAAAATTCCTGAGAAAAATATTAACAAATCAAATGCATCAATATATTAAAGGAAAAATAAGCCATATTCAACGAGGCCTTATTCTAAGAATAATTATGGAAGTTTGTTTCACCATTAGAAGATTTATTAATTTCTTAATGTGATATATCTTATTGTCTAAATAGGTTAGAAGAGAAAAACATATATGACCATCTTGTCAGGGTCTAAAACTTCATGTTACAAAGTTAAATATCCAGAACTGAAAGCAGTTAGTTAGAAAGCTTTAGTATAATAAAGATAGAAGAAAATTTCTTAACACAGACAATAAATGCTAATCATCAGAAAGACGAATAAGAGAGCTGCATTGGCTACATCAAATCCCTCCAATACTGTTGTCATGTTGAGGGTTAGCTAAAGAAATACTGCAAGAATGGTAAATAGGAAATAAACATCACAAGTGTTAATAAGAGCCAAAAAATTTCATTATTGATTTCAGTATTATTGTAAATCTAGAAAATCTAAGTTAATCAAAAGAGAATATACCAAGTGATAGTTCAATAAACTGGCTGTATAAGACAAAAATCAACAGTTTTCTTACACATTTAGAATAAGCAAAAATTCTATTTGCAAATGTAACTAGTTGCTGGAAATTTAGCAAAAGCTTGAAATGTGGGAGAATGGCATAAAAACATTATCAAATGCTATTGAATGAACTAAGAAAATAACTTAAAAAAATAACTTAAAATAACTTAAAAAAATGAGAAATATATCATATTTTTGCTGAAAATATTCATTCTTGTAAATAAGCCTTTTATCCCAGATTAACATATTAGTTTATGAAATGCCACTTAAAATCTCATTGGGTTCTTTTTGAAGTTTACAAATTGATTCTTAAGTTCATCTTGAAGAGTGAATACATAAAAATAATTCATAAATTTTGGAAAAGAGAAGAATAATGACTGGGTTTGCTTTGCTATCAAATATACTATGAACTTATACAAGTTAAATGATATTGTATTGGCACAAAAATTGATAAAGTCATTAAATGATCAAAGTTAATTCCAGAAGGATTTGTATTTAAATGCTCTTATAAAATATAGGAAACAAGATTGAGGGGAGGAGAGGGTGAGATGTATGGAGAGAGTAACGTGGAAATTTACGTTACTGTGTGTAAAATAGATAGCCAGTGGAAATCTGCTGTATGTCTCAGGAAACTCAAACAGGGGCTCTGTATCAACCTAGAGGAGTGGGATGGGAGGGAGATGGGAGGGAGGTTCAAAAGGGAGGGGAGATATGTACACCTATGGCTGATTCATGTTGAGGTTTGACAGAAAACAGCAAAATTGTGTAAAGCAATTATCCTTCAACAACCACAAAAAAAATTTTTTTTAATTGCATCAAGGCTGGAAACCTTTAAAACATTGACAGATTTGATTACACAATAATTGTATGTGTTTCCACATTGAAAGACATCATTAACACAGTTAATAGATAGTCAACAAACTGGAAAAATACATTCTGTGTGTTAGGTAAAGATTTAGCAATCACAATATATAAAGAACTCCTACACATCAATAAGGAAAAGGTAAATAGCAACAAAGTGATGCTAATTGATGATTTACAGAAAAAGAAATACGAATTTTCAGTGAGTGTCAGATCTTTCATTAAAAGGAAATTCATATTAAATCTGTGAGCTCCTACTTTTCACCTCTTAGAAACAATGGGGACATCTATGTTCTGAAAGTGTACAGAAACATATGCTGTTGGCGAGGGTATACACTGCTTGATGCAACCATCTGGAAAGACAGATTATCCATGTGTATTAAATTGTAAATAGGCATTCCCTTTGACCTAGCAATTACACATCTATGTATTTATTCTATGGACATAATCTCACAAGTTCGTGAGGATCCGAATGCAATGTCAACTGATACATTACTTATAATAATAGCAAAGAATTTAAACTACCAGTTAGGAATTTTAAAAAATACATACAACTGATTCAAACCTTGATGAATTACATCGAGGAAGAGCCAGCCTGAATTTAACATGTTCAGGGCTGAGGGCATGAGTGACATAGCTCGATACACAAAAGGAACAAATGAAACAAGTGAACAGTTAAAAATATTATATCCTTCTACCTTGATGCATATAACTTCAAACATGGGTAAAACTGCAATTTTATTTGGCTATAGTTTGGCAAAAAGCAAAGATGACTGAATTTAATGTTTATCATGCGTATTTCTGTGCTCTGCTGATGGACCAGTGGTTTCTAAGTGATTTTTTAAAAAACAGACATTCTTCATCATGACAGCTGTATGTTTATTCCAGAAATTTTATTTTTCTTGTCCATATTTCAGTGAAATCACTAATCATATCATTATAACTGATACTGTCACACAATTTGTGTTGTGTTGTTATTGTTCAGTCACTAAGTCACGTCCAGCTCTTTCTGACCCCATGGACTGCAGCACGCCAGGCTTTCCTGTCTGTTACTATCTCCTGGATTTTGCTCAAAATCATGTCCTTTGACTCTGTGATGCTAGCTAACCATCTCATTCTCTGCTGTCCTCTTTTCGTTTGGCCTTCAATCTTTCCCAGCATCAGGGTCTTTTCAAATGAGTCAGTTCTTCACATCAGGTGGCCGAAGTATTGGAGCTTCAGCTTCAGTATTAGTCCTTCCAAAGAATATTCCGGGTTGATTTCCTTTAGGATTGACTGGTTTGATCTCCTTGCAGTCCAAGGCACTCTCAAGAATCTTCTCCAGCACCACAATTCAAAAGCATCAATTTTTTGGTGTTCAGTCTTCTTTATGGCCCAGCTTTCACACTGTACATGACTATTGGAAAAACCATAGCTTTGACTGTATGGACCTTTGTAGGCAAAGTGATATCTCTGGTTTTAATATGCTGTCTAGGCTTGTCATAGCTTTCCTTTCAAAGAGCAAGTGTCTTTTAATTTCTTTGCAGCAGTCACCGTCTACAGTGACTTTGGAGCCCAAGAAGAGAAAATCTTCCACTTTTCCCCCTTTCTATTTGCCATAAAGTGATGGGACCAGATGCCATGATCTTAGTTTTCTGGATGTTGAGTTTTAAGCCAGCTTTTCACTTTCCTCTTTCACCTTCATCAAGAGGCTCTTTAGTTCTTCTTGGCTTTCTGCCCTTAGAATGGTATTATCTGCATATCTAAGGTTGTTGATAGTTCTCCCAGCAATCTTGATTCCAATTTGTGGTTCGTCCAGCCCGGCATTTCACATGATGTACACTGCATATAAGTTAAATAGGAAGGGTGACAATATGCAGCCTTGTACTCCTTTCCCAATTTTGAACCAGTCAATTGTTCCATGTCTGGTTCTAATGCTGCCTGTTGACCTGCATACGGTTTCTCAGGAGACAGGTAAGGTGACCTGGTGTTCCCATCTCTCTAAGAATTTCCAGTTTGTTGTGATCCACATAATTGTGTTGTATGGACAACACCAAAACAGACAAACTTTCTCAACTCATTCTAGTTTTTATGTAGTCTTTTATTAATTTTAATTCGGAGAAATTTTTCTTGGCTGAGGCAGTAGCAACTGGAATCATTAATCTCAGTCTTAAAACAATATAGACAGGGACTTCCCTGGTGGACTAGTGGTTACGACTTTGCTTTCTAATGCAGGAGTTGAAGGTTTAACCCCTGGTTAGGTGGGTAGGATCCCACATCCCTCACGGCCAAAAGACCAAAATGTGTAGCAGAAGCAATATTGTGATAAATGCAATAAAGACTTTAAAAGTGGCCCACAACAACATCAACAAATTTTGAAAAAAAAACCAGAGATTTAGAAATGAACATGAAATGTTACTTATCCTGTTCAAACATCAAAATGGGTAACATATGATAAATCAGAAAATATTACAGAGTACATCACTTTTATCATATATATGGCTATCACTTACACCTTAATTTTCACTGTCTTTTAAAGAAATGCTGGATCAACTCAGAAATGGAAGGGTTGGTATCATGCTTTACCCTTTAAATTTAGATGTGCATGTGTACACTTAGCTGCTCAGTCATGTCAAACTCTTTGCCACCTCATGGACTGTAGCCCACCAGGCTCCTCTATCCATGAGGTTCTATAGGCAAGAATACTGGAGTTGATTGCCATTCCCTTCTCCAAGGAATCTTCCCGACCCAGGGATCGAACCCACATTTCTTGCATTGCAGGAAGATTCTCTACTGTCTGAGCCACCAGGGAAACCCTTAAACTCAGATAAAGATCTAGAAACGTAAGGCTTCTCAGGTGGCGTTAGTGGTAGAGAACCTACCTGCCAATGCAGAAGGCTATTATAAGAGATGTGGGTTTGATTCCTGGGTCCACAAGGTCCCCTAGAGGAGGATATAGCAGCCCACTCCAGTATTCTTGCCTGCAGAATCCCATGGACAGAGAAGCCTGGTGGGCTATATATGACAGTGAAAATTAAGGTGTAAGTGATAGCCATATATATGGCAATTTTAATTTGGAGAAAAGTTGCAAAGAGTGGGACATGACTGAAGCGACTTAGCACGCATGCACACTATAAATGTAAAATAATATAAATTGCTGGATATTGCAAAATATTTCTCAAATGCTACGCGCAGGTCCTGTAAATACCATGATGAGTTAGAATATGAAAAGAAGCAAGAAAATGTACACTTACGTTTCCTGGGAAACAATACTGCATTAGGTAACAGTGTGGCGCATTCATCCTCTTTGAGAGAAAAACTGGAATTGGTTAAGTGCTCAGTTCTCACTCCCAGCACAAGCCTTCTGACTCTCCGATCAACTCTATGACCTAAAGCACGGTCAGCCCCTGACATCAGCAGTGGCACAACCCACAAATCTTTGTGGATCTGGACACAGATGGAGAATGAGAGATGAAGAAAAACTTACCTAGGGCCCGAACAGCATCAGCCACGGGCATGAACATTTAGGTAGGTTATCTGCCAGCACTGAGTCTGGGTCCCGAGCAACAAAAGCATCCATGTGTTCTTCTTTTCATTTTTAATATTTATTTATTTATTTGGCTGGGTCAGGTCTCATTTGCTGCACTCAGGATCTTCGTTACATTATGCAGGATCTTTCGTTGCTGCGCACAGACTCTCTAGATGTGGTGAGTGGGCTTAGGTGCCCCATGGCATATGAGATCTTTTTCCCTGACCAGGGATCGGACCCCATGTTCACTGCATTGCAAGGCAGATTCTCAACCACGGGACCACCAGGGAAGTCCATCTCATGCATTCTTTAACAAATCTTTTTTCAGGGGAGTAAGTTTGTGATATGGGAGGTCACAGATACGTGATATTCTAAGTCAGGGCTTAGAGGCCCCCTTGCAGGGAAGAAACTCATCCTATGGGTGGGCTGTCAGGCCTGGAACAGAGGTCCTGCCAGGAGTTGGAATAAAGCATAGAGTCAGCTATTTGGAAAGTGGGTGGGCAGTGGCCAGACAGTGTGTGAATCCATGAAAGAGACACAGCCATGCAGGTGGGTGGACAGGTAAGGGTTAAGCGGGCGTGGGGGAGAGCACCTTGGTGAGCCCATGGTTCAAAATCTCCAGACCCCTTTTGCTGAGACTGAAGCTTCCAGAACATTCTCATCTGGAGCAGAGCTGAGCCTGCAAGCACCTGAAATTTTCCAGGGAAGGTTTGCCCCCTGAGAGCCTGAGAGGCTTTGGTGGGGTCCCTGTGATGGAGAGAAGAGTGAGTCACTGACAGTTTATTTAGTACAGAGAACATTGCTCTATGGAGTATGTAGCACGCAAACGGTGTGCAGGGTTGGGACACAGTTACAGCAGAGTGACTCCGGTTCACGACTAAACCATAAGCTCCTTCAAGACATCTTTCCTGTTGATCTTCCACTACGTCCCCAGTGCTTGTTACACAGTATGTGTTTTAAAATATGTATTTATTCATATAATTGGCTGCGATGGGTCTTATGGCATGTTGTGGCGTGTGGGACCTTCATTGCATCATGTGGGATCTTTCAGCAGGGCCCATGTTCTCTCTAGTTGCGTCCTGAGGGCTCACTAGTTGTGGCGAGTGGGCTTAGCTTCTCTGAGGTGGGCTGAGTTTCTCTCTTAGTTCCTGGACCAGGGATCAAACCCAGGGCCCCTGCATTGCAAGCCAGATTCTTTACCACTGGGCCACCAGGCCAGTCCCCACACAGTGCATATTGATAAACATCTTTCCAATGAACACTTAAGTGGTTAGAGGTAAGCAGTGAACATGAACAGTGAGCACTTAAGAGGTAGAAAGGCTGGTTTTGCATTCTGGCAAGGGATGGGGTGCAGAAGAAAATTCTAGAGATCGAAGGGCAGAAAAGTTTTGTGTCTCCAGGATTCAAACATCCTGCTCAGTGAAATCTAATTATGGAGATTTTCATACCTGGCAAGTCTGAAGCAAGCAGCAGAGGAGCAACTAGAAGGATGGAGAGGCCCATAAAACAGAGATTTCCACCAGCAGAGAGCTAGAATTCCTCTAGTTCCCCCGCTCTGCAATACCCCAAGTGTTTCTCATAGACCTTCCCACAATGTAAGCTCATTTACTCCAAGCATCCATCTGAACTTGGCTGGCCATGGGTATCATTCGATCTGCTTTATGGGATGGGAAATGAGGCTGAGAAAACATTAGCGATCTAAGACAGCGCAGAGAGTGAAGATCGCCAGTGGACAGGGCTTTGGTCTCTGGGCTCCCCAGGGAGGCTAATGCAACGCGAGGAACATGCCTCTGGCCACCTCTTTCTGACCTGAGGCATCACTGTGGTCCCCTTGGCTGCGCAGAGCCTTCAAGAAACACGTAAAGGCAGGAGAGTGAATGTCTCAGCGAAGACCTGCAGCGGGCCACCCCTCGCTGCTTTCCCGATGACAGGGTACATCCTTCACGGCGCGTCCTCCCAGCATTTGGCTTGGAACATGATGGGGCTTGCGGAGGGCTCGGAGATCCCCGAGGGTGGCAGGTGCCAGATATTAACATAACAGCAACTTTTGTCAAGCAGAAAGCTCCCTCACACTGCTAATGTCGAGCTCCCCAAAGTTTAGAAATGTGCAAAATTGGCTCGCCGGCATCTTTACACCTGGCCGAACCTCCTAACGGCGTCTCCCCCGCCCACTCCGTGTGCCCAGCACCAGGCCGCCTGGCACGCTCCCCGCTCTCCTCTCTCCTCCCTTTCCTTCGTCTCCTGTCAGATTCCTTCCTCCCAGTCTTGCAGGCAGCGAGTCATTTTTCTGGTGCTGTCACTTACCGCTCCGCCTAACTGCTGCAGTTCAGCGTGGCCGAACTAATGATGCAGCAATTAAGAGTGATTAGGGTTATTGATAATAAAGAGACTTCATAAACGTGATTAAACGCACTCATTAATGAGCGCGCGGTGGGTGCTTGCGTGGGGGTGGCCTGGGGTGGCATGAAAGGTGGGAATGATGGGGAAAAGAATCTTACTCTGGGGAGGTCCTGGTGTGGATCTGAAGATGGCTGAGCGGTTTGGCAGGAAGGTGGGGAGTCCCCGGGGGCTTGGACTTTGAGGAAATGGCAGCAAAATTGCTGTCCAGAAGACATCACTCATTTCTATGGTGTAAGTAGGGGGTGGGACCAAGCAATGAGATGTTGAAACAGAAGAGCCTTCAGAATCACCAGAAATGGTCCAAGCTTGAGATGTGTTTTGTCCTCACCTTTCCCGGAGGTGAATGACTGATGCTGTTACGAATTTATACAAGCAATGTCCTGCCCCCAAATCTCTCCCTTGGAACCATTCCCCTGCCAGCTCTTAGGATTAAGGATGGCGGCAGCATCTTTGTGCTTTTGATCATCTCTCTGCTTGCTGGGGATAAGGGTACCACTTTAATAGAATCCTTCTCTGCCTCTTTTTCTAGATAAACCTCTAGCGGGCTGGGGAGACAGAGGATATGGTCCTCATCCTCCCTGCCATGTTTAGAAACTGTGGGGAACCCTTACGGCTCACTTCCTTCAAGGACCTAGAGAATTAACTCTGACCTCTGCTCAGAGCTACGACAATTCAGAGAGAAGAGCTTCCAAGTCCATCTTCGTTTATAGATTCAAGACAGTGCAAATAAACCTAAGTTTAAATAAACTGAGGGTTTTTTTTTTTTTTTTAGAAAAAATAAGAGAGCAAACTTTTTATAAGAGGAACCCCAAGACACATGCCGAACACCCACTTTGCTGTGGTGGATGTTCAGTTGCTAAGTAGCGTCCAACTCTTTGCAACCACATGAACTGTAACAGGCCAGGCTCCTCTGTCCTCAACTATCTCCTGGAGCCTGCTCAAACTCACATCCATTGAGTCAGTGATGCCAACCAATCATCTGATCCTCTATCGTCCCCTTCTCCTTTTGTCTTCAATCTTTCCCAGCACCAGGGTTTTTTCCAATGAGGGCGTCCAAATCTATCTTCGCTTGTAGATTCCAGATGGTACAAATAAACCTGAGTTTAAATAAACTGAAAGAGATTTTATTTTTAGAAAAAATAAGAGGAACCCTAATACATATGACAAACACCCGCTTACCTGAGAGTAACACGCTGCGTACTATGGGATCCTGCCTTGGAGCAGGCTCCCAGGAATTTTGAGACAAGCGAGTCATTAACTAGCCTATGGTTACTGATACTTCCAAGGAGTTGTACTGAATTTCTCCTGTATCAGTCAATGATTTTTTAAAAAATAAATTGGTAACATCCCCTTGTTTGGCTTTGGTTAGTCTGGGCTCATGAAACTGTGCTGTGGATCCTCACACCGTGCTGTTGACCCTCCTGGGGGACCCCTGCAGCTGGGAAGTCTGCTGTCTGCCCTCCACGCCATGCCCTCTGGTCCTCTATGGACTGAGACTTCCTTTTGGGGGGAGGATTTAACATGTCAGGGGAGCACATCACTCATTCCTGCAGCAGAGTCGCAGCTGAAATGAAATACTCGAGCTGTTGTAAAAGATTTACACGCCATCGTGTAGCTGATACTGTGAAGGGAGATTTAGAAGGCACCTTCAGTTTGCAAACGCCATTGATTTAGCCCTCAACCCACTTCTGTCACGTGCTGAGCTGCTTAGGGACTCTGTCATCCGGTCGACAGCATCCTTCCAGAGCCCTGGGAGTAGACAAATGCACCTCGGAGGGAGGAGGACGGACAACAGTGAGAGGAACCCCTGGATCTCAGGACTGGATGCTCCTTAAATTTCATCTCATGTTGAATCCCTTTAGCAGCATCCCTGTCACACTGCTCCTCGCTCATCACCTTTCAGGGAAGCCCATTTATTTATTTGAGGGGAACTTGGACTGTCAGAAAGCTTTTCTTTAGCCTGAGATGAAATCACCAGGACCTAAAAGTTATGGTGCGGGATCGCTCTGTAGGCAAGACTAAGTGATAATGAGGTCTTTTTGGTAGTTGAGCAGCTCAACTTCCTGGAATGGATATCAAAGCGAGCCCTGTGGGGTACTCCTCTGGAGGGCAGAAGACACCCTGAGATTTCGGTGGTCCTAATTTGCCCACTCAACACTCATCTGTTGACCTTTATTCAAGGTGGCCTGGAGTACAATTGGATCTTGTCTTAGAGGAGTTCAGAGACTGTAACAATTGGCAATGTCATATTAGCTCATCTAGGAACTATAGAGCATTCAGAAAGAGAGAAATGCATTGTGCATCAATACCCTTAAGTCACACAAACACTTTGACCAGGAAACTCCATATCTAGGAATTCAGCCTTAGAAAATAATGCTAGGACAAAATTAACACGCAGGATGTTCACTGCAGCGTTATTGATGTGTGTGTTAGTCACTCAGTCATGTCTGACTCTTTGTGAACCCATGGACTGTGGCCCACCAGGCTCCTCTGTCCATGGGATTTTTCCAGGCAAGAATACTGGAGTGGATTGCCATTCCTTTCTCCAGGGGATCCTCTTGATCCAGGGATCGAATCTGGGTCTCCTGCATTGCAGGCGGTGTCTTTAACATCTGAGCCACCAGGAAATCAACATTATTGATAATAATCCCAAACCAGAAATAACCTTAGTGTCCAATAATAGGGGAACAGTTAGATAACTTATGGCTAAATTAATTCAATGAAATATTATGCAGTCACTAACAACCATGCTTTCAAATAATGTTCTAAGGTCATGGGGGAAATTCTCATCATGGGATCTTAAGTGAAAACAAACAAACAAGATGTAAAACCATACATCGAGCTTTGAACATCTATCTATCTGCCATCTGTATTTAAGACTGGCTATTTTTAACCTCTTTACACTTGTCTGTGTTTTCCAAAGCTTACAGTGAATGCAAAACAGCATGATTTTTATCATTAGAAAAACGCAATGTACATATTTTTCTTGGTTTGTGTCTATGGTAGAAAGGAGAGGGTAGGACTAGTTGGATGGGGAAGGGAAGGCATTTGTAATCCAAGCGGGGTAAGACTGGAGAGGAAAGACTGCCCAGTGCCGCTGCCTGCCTACTGCTCTATCCTGAAGCCTGGAGGGGCCGCTGGGAGGGAGAGGCAGAGACACGGGGAGGGACCCTCCAGAAAGAGGGAGGTGATGGGATGCAGGAAAGGAGGTTGGCGGATACACAATCTTGCCAGCGTTGCAGGTGCCGTCGTGGTGAGGTGCTCCCCTTGAAGGGGCCCCGTGAGGATTCCCCGGGCCAGGTGCAGGAAGCTTGCCACGTGTTTTCTTTTCAACAGCTGGCCATCACATCCTCAGGTTTGACTTCTCCTGCCTTGATTTGAATTTAACTGAAATTCCAAGGACTGTATGCATTCCAGCTTGCACAGTGCGTTTGAGCACACCTTGTCCACAAGGAGCTCGTCTTTCCTCCAAGGTACAGGCCTGGCCTCACTTCCTCTGACCACCAACCCTCCTTTCTCTTCCGAGCACCTGTAGCACCCCGTACCTGCTTTCCTCACTCACTGCCTCAGTTATCAACTACCTTTGTGCAGACCCATCTGATCACCTCTTTAACTAGACGTTCAGGCTTGGGAGAGCTGAAACTCTGTCTGAATCCCTTTATGTCCCCACATAGTCCACTGAACTAACACAGTGTCAAAACCAGAAGGGCTGTCTCAACGTGATGCCACCCAGCCCTGCATTTTAGAGGCTGTAAGAAAGTGAGAGAGATTGGGAGACTGGTCCAAAGTCACCTAGCAATGCATGAGAAGCTGTTCATTCATTTAACAAGTATTTAGTGAGCCTGTGTCTCTTGGCTTCTAGATTGGGGCACTCGGTCAATGATTCTTTGTTTGCTGATTGAATGATGACACATTGATTATATCCCTCCTTATGGTCAGCTTTGACCATAAGGAATATTTTTTCAGCACCAGTTATTTGACAGACACCTTATAGGGAACCAACCTCTCTTTATTCCTCATATCCCTCCTGTGGCATCCTTTATTTTTACAGATGAAAACTAAAGAGGATTGACAACCCGAGCATGGCACACAGATAAAAAGTAGAAGAACTGGAATTCAACTCCAGGCTTGCTACTGAGAGTTCAGGGCTGTGGCCTTGACCCTTACCCCCAGACTGGGGGTGGGATGTCGAGAGTCATACAGGGCGACTCTGCTTTCAAGGTCAATACTATTCACTCTTCAGCCTCCCAGTAAAGCTCTGACCAACAGTATCTGTTCCTTAATGTCCTCTGTTGAGCTGGCCTTAAGATAAAATTCTTTTCACACAAGGAGACCGGGCATTCAGTTCAAGGTAGGAAAGAGGTGAGGCCTGTCTTCCGCTGGTGGTTTTGCACGTTTGGCGTTGAAGCCAGCAGTCTAGAAAACAACAGCAGTCAGCCTGCACCGGGAGAGAGAAAGAGAAAATTCTATCATGTCAGAATAATGAGATCTGTGATTTCAGCACTTACCGGGTCAAAGACACACACAATGTGTTATCTGTAATGCTCTCCTCCTGACATTTGGGGAAATTGCATTTATGCAGAGGACACGGGACAGGGAAACATGGGACTCCACGGATGCCACTCAAGAGCTGACAGACGGCAGCTCCCCTGCCCTGGGGGCCCTCTGGGAGGACAGAGGTGTGGCCTGCCCCGGTGACAGCCGGGGCCTCTCAGCTCCTGGGCCCTGCCACTCCAGTGATAAGGGGACATCCCAGGGTTTGCCGGGTGGTTGCTTGGTTGACTGAGGAGTTACATGCAAAGAGATCTCTTTGGGGTCCTCTGTGCAGAACGAGGTCTTCTTTTAACCCCAAATCTTCTGGAGTGCCTTCCTCTCCACCACCCACCCCCCAGCCCCCTAACCTTTCCCAGATGTTTGATAACAGCTCTGGGTTTCTTCGGGTGTAAGTTTCAATTGTTGTTGGGGTCTTCCATCACTCTCCACTTCCTCCTCCCAGAGGCCCCCCATCACCACGGGAATGGGGCTTGGCACCCTAAGCTGACTCACAGCAGTGAGTTTATTGCCCTCTCTGACGAGCCCCTGCATCCTTCCTCCTGTCTCACCGCGCTCTTTATCTGCAGTGGCAGTGATGAAGTGATTGATTACCCTGCCTCAGACGTCTGTGCAGTTTTAAATTTAATCCTGCTCACAACAATAGGCAGACTGACGGGGAGGTCCACGCACTTGTGTGTGTGCATGCACGCGCACGCGCGCGCACACACACACACACACACACACACATTGCTGAGCAAAGCAGGGAGTAATTCTTTCCTGGACATGACATTTCAAAAGGTTCTTCTCTCTGCTCACAATCTGAGAACCGTTTTCTCGTCTGGTTCTTCGGGCGAGAGTGAGGGGTTTGTTAAATGGCCCTGACAGCGCATCTCCCATCAGCCACCCTCAGAGGCTGGTCTTTTCGGTGGCAGTCGCAAGAGGATGCTGGACTGATGAACAGCTTTCAAAAAATTTTTTTTCTTTTGGAGCAGAACTCTTTTTTGAAATGAAAAATATACCTGGAACTCTAATGTAAGAAATAGATTAGAGTGAAGAACTGATTCCTTGGCCAAGCTAGCTCTTTGGTCAGGTTCATGTCAATATCTGTGGTGCTTCTCAAGTACTGCTCGGAGTACTTCTCAAGAGCCCCGGGAGTCTGTAATACTGGACCAGTTGGTAAGTGGTTACCAACCATCTCTAAAGACCGGAGAGGTTGAGTGATAGACCAAGGTCACACAACAAATTGGCAGTTGAGTTGGGTCTGCAAGTCGGGTTTTCTAAGGTCAGATACATGAGCCACATTTATCCCTCTGTGGGCTTCCCTGGTGGCTCAGAGGTTAAAATGTCTGCTTGCATTGCGGGAGACTCCGGTTCGATCCCTGGGTCGGGAAGATCCCCTGGAGAAGGAAATGGCAACCCACTCCAGTAGTCTTGCCTGGAGAATCCCATGGACGGAGGAGCCTGGTAGGCTACAGTACATGGGGTTGCAAAGAGTCGGACATAACTGAGCGACTTCACTTTCACTGTCATCCCTCTGTAAAGCGATGGAGAGTGTTTTTCCCCATTGCCCCAGAATCAGTGATTAAGGTCCACAGCTAAAGATAGGAGGTGATAAATGCCACATTTTAAAGAGAACCACTAACAATAGGGCTAGAACCTTCTCCTAGAGCTTCCTGTGAAGGGGTTGTATTGATACCCTCCCCTATATTCATCAATTCTTGAAAGAGATATTCCTCAAAAAAGGGACTTGGGGCAAGAAATTTGGAAAGGAACCAAATTTGAGTGTCTGGAGCTGGGCGAGGGGAATGATGTGGAGGACAGAAAGCCAGAGATGGGTCTCACCCAGCGGAGGAGCTGGGGAGGGGATGGCCTGAAGGATCCTCCAGAAATTGCAACACGTGCCCCACAAGGAACAGTGACTCTGATCAGTGTTGCCTCAAGGAGCAGTACAGGGCCCCAGTGGGTAGAAATGGGCTTTCCTGGTGACTCAGCATTAGAGAATTCACCTGCATTGCAGAAGATGCAGGTTTGATCCCTGTGCTTGAAAGGTCCCCTGGAGAAAGAAATGGCAACCCACTCCAGCATTTTTGCCTGGGAAATCTCATGAGCAGAGGAACCGGGCAGGCTGCAGTCCACGGGGTCGCAAAGAGTTGGACACAGCTGAGCAACTAAACAACTACAACAAGAGCGGATAGAGTTTCAGCCTCTTACAAGAGGGCACAGGATTTCTTCCTCCTCCAGCCCGATAGGTTTTGAGTTTCTAAGCCCTCAAGTTCTGCCAATGATGAGGGAGAGGAGTAACTTTATTTTTGGCTGCCCTGTGTGGGATGCAGGATCTCAGTTCTCCTACTAGAGGTTGAATCTGTGTTGCCTGCATTGGGAGCTCAGAGCTCTAACCACTGGTCTGCCAGAGAAGTTCTAGGAGTAACATTAAATTGTATGTAAAATTGAAGTTTTCAAGGGCACTGGATTTCTTCATCAACTTTTTATTATGTAAATTAAAAATATGCAGAAATGTTGAACAATTAAAACAGTGAACATCCCTCTAATCATTCTCTAGTTTCACTAATTGTTAATAATTAGTTGGCCTACGTTTGGGTCTATCTATCCACCCATCAGTTCCAAAGTATACAGCAATGTCATGACACACCTAAACATCTCTTAAAATTAAGGTTATTCTTCTTATAATCACCAAACCATGATAAACACCTAAAATAATTCCCTAATGTCATCCAACACACTGAACTAGACTGTTTTCATCAGTGGACGTGACTAGAAAGTTGTGGAATTTGCCTGGGGTGTCATTAAGGAACAGGAGAAGAGGATTAAATTTATCACAGTTTGAGGCAGTGATTGGAAGAAATAAAAACTGTTTCATGCTTATATCCCAAAGAACTGAGACTCCCTAAGGAACTTGTTATAGTTATCCTTTTCAATCCTTAAGGGAGATTAGAGTGCATGGCAGTTGTTTGGGTAGATATCATGAAGAAGCGGTGCCTTCCTGCTCTCTTTTCTATCTTCCTGATTCACAGCTGGTCTTCAGAGATGGCCCCCAGTGAATCATGTCTCTCTGTGTCCATTGGCCTCCTGTATTTAATTTGAGCTGGCCTATGACTCACTCTAGCCAGTAGAATGTGGCAGAATGACCCAGTGTTAGTCCTGGAAGCTTTTGCTCTTGTGCTTCTGTGAGTCCTCAGCCACCAGGTAGGAAGCCCAAGTACCCTGCAGAAGCCACATAGAGGGACCATGTGTAAAGGCTACATGGAGGGCAAAAGGACTTGCGACCACAGAGAGAAAGGCCTAGATGTCCGCCATCCAGATGGAGCCTTGTCTTCCCACCTTCCGTTTCAAGGCACCAGACGTGTGAATGAGTCCACCAACACTTGCAGCCCTGTCCCACCCTCAAAACACTGCAACTCCAACGGACATCACACGGAGAACAACCACCCAACTGATCTCCGCCAACCCTCAGGGTCATGAGAAATAATCGAGCCACCCAGTTTGGGTGTGATTTGATATACAGCAATCAATAATCAGACTCTGAGCTCCAGAAGCAAAGACTGTTAGAATCAGAAGCAGGCTTTCGACAAAAGAGATTCCTGTGGGAATAAGAAGGGCAAGGATCCTGTCTAAGCCCAGCAAGTGACATCTTCCTGCTCCTCCAGTCTCTTGTCTGAAGGGCCAACATCCGTGAGGGACAGGAATATACACTTTCTTCCAAATAACAAGCAGCAGGGCTGGGCATCCAATGACATTATGATCCAATAGATGCAAGAGAATGATATTTGATGGAGGCAGTGATGGCAGATTATCTTGCCTATCTGGAGACAGCACTCTGTCTTACCTGGAGCTGTCCCTAGAGACTGATGAAGGCCGTTTCTCCTACTCAGCCTCCTGAGCAATAGGAACCAGCCACTGAAGGCTGAGTCTGCCCGAGGCTGGAACCAGCTCCCAGGGGCTCCTTTGATGATGATGAAATCGACTCATAGTGATGTAAAGTGGGCAGCCCTGTCCAGCAGCTGATCTTTTCTGGCAATTATTTGGAAGTAATGAAAGTGAATGCATGACATTTACAAAGAAACTCCTCTGTCAGCAGGAAAGCTGCCACATTCTCCCGCACCTCTGAGAATACACTTAGCTTGAAATAATGTTCATTTTAGCCAAGTCGTAAATTACAAGTGTGTTGGGGTCCGAGGGGATTTATTACCATTTGCAAGGAGGTTATTGGGCCTGGAGCGTGGCTGCTGCACACGGCACATGGTTCAGAGTGGTGACTGCATCATGAAGTCTGCAGCCAGGGAGGGTTCCTTTCTCACCTTCGCTTTGGCACGTCTCCTCTTTCGCCTTTGCAGTTCCTCTCTGGAGGTTTTTTACTGCTAATGTTCCACAGAAACACCAGCAATTAAGAGCACACTGTTGCAATCCAGTTTTCCCAACTGTTGCTTCGATTTGACCGGACACCGTTAATAACAGGACGACGAGCATGTTGATGAGCAGGTGGGCTGGGCCTTCAGTCCCCCTGGGGTCGGGGGAGGGCAGGAAGGGCGGGCCGCACACCTAGGCTCAGCTGAAGACCTGGGAATGCGGAGTGGGCAGAGGGGCCACTGCAGACTCAGAGCCAGCATCAAGGCCGACATCTCAGCGCCACGCCCCTGCCCCTCATCATATGGGAGGAGAGTGGGCATTCACAGGAGGGTGGTGCTCAGCTTCCGCTGACCTCTCTGCTTATCCTTTCCTACAGACTTATGGACACTCAAGCCCCTGAGTTTATTTATTTTTATTTATTTTATTTTATTTTTTTAAGCGCCGGAGTTTAAAGCAACCTCCTTTTCTTGAGAATAGCGCTGGGTTAGCAATAGACAACACAGTTTGCTGATCTCGGACTCAGGAGGCCTGAACTTGAGTCCTGTTTCTGCCACAGACTCTTTATGTGACCTCAGAGAGGTTTATTGGAGCTTCAATTCCTCCCACTTGTGAAATAGATACTAACAAACAAACCCAAACTCTCTAATCAGCTCCATGGCACCATCTTGAGTATCAACAGAAGATGATCTGTGGATACCTTCTAGGCACTGTGTAAAGACCCATCACTGGGTATGCAGAGAGGGGGATGTTGTGGCCTTGGAAATACTCTGTAAACTATAAAGGGCATGGTGTCCTACTGTGCTTACTTAATTACAAGTTACATTAGCTTCCAATTGCTGGCCTAATGAATTAAACAGCTGTAAGTTAGTGGCTTAAGACTGTACCCGCTCATGATTTCCCAGTGTCCATGTACCAGGGGTCTTGGTGTGGTGGGTCTGGGTCCTGTGCATAGGGTCTCACAGGCTAAATCAAAATCAGTCAGTGGGCTGTGATCTCATCTGAGGCTCCAGTCTTCCAAGTCATCCAGGCTATTGGATCCAGGCTATTGTCCCTGTTTTCCTGCTGGCTGTTGGCTGGAGGTTACTCACAGCAGCAAGAGGTCCCTCAAAGGTTCTAGTCACAGAAACTCAGCACAGATGCTCTGGCACATGGCAGCTGGCTTCTTCCAGACCAAGGTCAGTGGTCCATGCTGTCTACTGCCACCCCAGTGTTATCGCGCCAAGCAAAGGAGATTGTTGGGGCTTGAACTTAACTTAGTTCAAAGGCTTCCCTGATTATGTCAGGCCTACCAAAGATAATTCCCCCTTGGATTAAGCCAAATCCTACTGACTAGTAGCCTAATCTTTGGAAGGCCCTCCCATGCTATTCACCATTCCTGCTCAAACCGGAGGGGAGGGTGTTGCATGGGGAGAGTATATCAGAGGGTGGGAATCCCGGGGCCATCTTGGAGTCCTCCCCAGCCTACATGCACATCCTGAGCTGGCCTGGATATTGCACATGGGGCTTCTGTCTTTCTTTTGGAGGAAACAGGGACCCACTTCCTTTCACTGGCTTCAGCCACGCAAGGGAAAAATGGCAAGGCTGAGGAGCTGTGTTGCGCGTCAGGCTTGATTCCTGTCCCTCTGTTTCTCCCACTTGCTCCTTTGGTTTCCAGGGTCCTAGGGGGCCTTCCCTCTGCAGGCTTGAGCTGACGCATCTCACTGCTAGACTCCTCCGAGAACGTCAGAGCTGGAAACTTCCTTGGGTCTCATCCAGTGCCGCTCCCCCTGGGAGAATAAGAATGTGTCTAAAACACAGACTCACAGGAGAGCCTGATTTGGTATGTCCACTCTGGGTCTGCTTCTGCTGCTGCTGCTAAGTTGCTTCAGTCGTGTCCGACTCTGTGCAACCCCACAGATGGCAGCCCACCAGGCTCCTCTGTCCACAGGATTCTCCAGGCAAGAATACTGGAGTGGATTGCCATTTCCTTCTCCACTTTGGGTCTAAGAAGCTCTATTTTTTTTTTTTTCTTAGCATTTTATTTATTTATTTTAACACAAAAACATTTTGTACTGGGATATAGCCAGTTAATAATGTTGTGGTGGTTTCAGGTCAACAGCGAAGGAATGACTCAGATGAATGCAACGAACGGCTAGGTTTAGAACAAACCAAACCAAACAAACAGGAAACCTTAAAACCTGAGGTCTGGAGACATAAGCTGACTTGCTTCATCTGAATGGCCTGGGCTGTCTTGTGTGCCCGCTCCAGAGCTAGGAGTTCAGTTTATAGAGTCTGCTTTCACTTTTTCTTCTCAGGGGTCTAATCCTGTGTTTGTCACCCTCTTATTTTATTTTATTTTTTTGACTGCACCTTTCCCGACCAGGGATCGAAGCCAAGGCTCTTGCTTTGGAAACCCAGAGCCTTAACCACTGGACCACCACGGAGGTCCCGTCACCCTCTGAGCGCAGATGTGAGCTTTGCTGAGATCAGGGTGACCAGGGAGCCCAGACCCGCGCCTCCATCTCCGGCAGCCCTGGCGGGGACAGCGTCGGGGGACCCTGGGTGCCTCCCCTCTGCGTATTGTCGCTGACAGTCTCCAAAATCCCGCCGCTGGGCCTCCCCAGCCACATCCTGAGCGATGCGCAGGCCCGCACTGAGGGTGGGTGTGAATTATTTAGAGGCGCCGGTGGAATACTCTTGTATCGGTAACACAGACGATCCGTTTGTGGCCTTGGGGCGCCTCCGCCCTGTGCTCCATCACTGTTTCCCCTCATGAATAATGGAGCAGCTGAATTACTCTGCGTGTATGGGATTCATACCCTGAGAAAACAAGGTTGCTCTGAAATTAATTTTCTGTACTAAGAGAGTGACAGAAAATCAATTAATCGCATATTATTCTATACGGAGACAGAGGAAAGGAAGCCGTGGAAATGGCTCGGGCCATACGTCAGCGAATGCCCAGGGTGGCCAAGAGCTTTGGTGGATGCTCTGCTGAAGCAGGTGGCACCAGAGGCTGTGTGACCTGCCAGGAGAGGGGTCAGTGGGCCCCAGGGGGGTGGCTTCCTGGGCCAGCCTCTGTGCTGAGTGTTTTCTCTCCTGGCAACTGGGTTGGTCACGGTTCTCTCTGTCTGATGCTGGCTGTCCCTAGAGCCATGTGTGCAGTAAGGAGAAGGATGGGTCGTCTCTGAAGCAGACCATGGACCCAGCTGTCCCCAGAGCCCGCCCAGCTCCCCAAGAGGCTGTTCACTGATGAAGGTGAGGTTGACCTCCACGCGCACTCCTCTGCCTGCATCTGCATCCCTCAGGGAAGCCGCTGCCTTTACTGCTTTGCTTTCTCCCCTTCCACCACAATTGCATCTCAAGTAAAAAAAAAAAAAAATCTCCTATGCTGCTTTTTTCTGAGGTTCAAACACCCTGGAGGATGGGAATTACTGTCTGCCTTCGGTATTCCTAGCTGAGCAGAGCCCCAAACAAAAGAAGGAGTCTTTCATGGTAGATTTTAAGCCAGGAGACATTTGATGGAGGGAGGTAATGTGCAGGTCAGGGGGCATTAGATGGTGAGCATTCCTGGACTTCCGAGGTGATCACCCCCACTGTGGGTAGCTGTCTATTCTGCCCATCTATCAAGTGGGTACCTTATTGAGTAACTAAATCTTTTTTGTCTATCAGCTGAGAAGGAGGCTGGGATTTTGTAGATAAAATGTAGATGACAAAGGAGACAAACATGTTTAGGACTGTCCCCCCGCCCTACCCCTGGGAGATCAAGGTGAACCAGCTTCTCTCCCCATCACACAACAGCTCCGCGGGGGCCCCGCCCAGCTCACCCCCTAATGTTCTCAAACGGGGGTGGCAGGGAGACAGAGTCTGGAAAGCCTAGAAGTGGGGATAACCGTGGAAGCCCTGCCCTTCCCAGCCTCATTGGCTGCAGTGGACAGAGTCCCCTGGACCCAAGGGCAGATCACAGGAGGACCCAGCAGAATGAGGCTGGACCTCGGAAAGGGGCCCGCCGGCAGCCTCAGCTCCGGAGAGGAGGGAGGGATTTTAGATCCCCAGTTAAAACTGTCTCCCCTCCCCAGACTCTTCTTCTCATTGGATTTGACGTTATGCTGAATGGATGGGTTGAAGGCTAAGAAGGTTTTGAAGAAAGCCTTTCTTGCTGGCTTGTGCGTTCCGTTACACCACATTCTCCTCCTCCACTAAAAGGAACAAATGGCCTGCTTATCAGCTGCCTGAGCCCTGACACATGGGTGTCCCCCACCCTGCAGGCAGGCTGCCACACAGGCAGACATGTCACATCTTCAGCTTCTGATGGGCGGCCTCGGCAGGGCCAGACCAGGCGGCTGACAGGCAGGGGTAAGTCACTCCCCGCTCGGCTCCAGTGACTCCGAGTGTCCTGATCAGCGATGTCAGCGTGGTGTTCGTGCCCCGGAGTCTGTGACAGGAGATTTCAAAGCTCCCCACGCAGGACGGTAGTAAACAGACTCAAATCAGGCTCTGGACCCACGTGGAGGAAGGCTGAGGGGGTGCAGGAGGTGAGGAGTAGGGTTGCAGGAGCTGCTGAGATTTCTTACCCCACGACCAGGCACCTGCTTTGGATTTCAGATTGCCTAAAAATCCAGTTTCCCCAAATAAGTCATATTAAAATTATACTATGGGAGTTCTTTTAAAGGAATTGAATGTGGAGTGGGTCAGGCACTGTTTCAAGCTTTGGCAAGGGAAAAAATACTTTTGGTGATATGAATTTTAGCTTCTCCCAACTCTTGCTTCAATGCAAGACTCTTGTTTTATCTTGTTGTTCAGTCAGTCAGTTGTGTCCGACTGTTTTGCAGCACCATGGACTGCAGCACACCAGACTTCCCTGTCCTTCACCATCTCCCAGACCTTGCTCAAACTCATGTCCATTGAGTCAGTGATGCCATCCAACCATCTCATCCTCTGTCGTCCCCTTCTCCTCCCACCTTCGATCTTTCCCAGCATCAGGGTCTTTTTCAATGAGTTGGTTCTTTGCATCAGGTGGCCAGAGTACTGGAGTTTCAACATCACTGCTTCCAATGAATATTCAGGGTTGATTTCCTTTAAGATTGGCTGGTTTGATCTCCTTGCAGTCCAAGGGACTCTCGAGAGTCTTCTCCAACACCACAGTCCAAAGGCATCAATTCTTCAGTGCTCAATCTTCTTTATAGTCCAACTCTCACAATCACATAAGACTACTGGAAAAACCATAGCTTTGACTATAGTGATGTCTCTGCTTTTTAATATCCTGTCTAGGTTTGTCATAGCTATACATATACTCGGCTGAATGCAGAGTTTCAGAGAATGGCAAGGAGATATAAGAAAGCCTTCTTAAATGAACAACAAAGAGAGGAAAGAAATAGAATGGGAAAGACCAGAGATCTCTTGTTTTATGAAAGTGCTTTTCAGAAAGAGTATAGCTACAGCCTGCGGGGCTTTTGAAGAAGATGTCTTTCTTTCTCATGAAGTTTGGGCATCAGCTGCTGCCTCCACTCTCTGAGGGCCAGAAGCTCTAGCTCTGGCTGCCTTGAGGCAGGATCCGGAGGAGCTAGTCTGCTTCCCTTCCAGGTGAGGGCGCGGGAGGCAGCGATCTTCCGCCTGCATCTGCAGCATCTCTTTGGTTTGGGTTCCCTGCCCTCGGTTGCCCCCATCCTCAGTGGAGGTGAGGGGGGCAGGCACTCAGTCCAACAGGGATGGAGATTCAGGGCAGAGACCTCTCCACCCGCATGGGGTGCCCGCTCCCCGCCCCCACAAGCCCCGTCCCTGCCCACGCCCCGCCCCTGACCACGCCCACGCCCCGCCCACGCCCCGCCCAGTCTCAGGGTCCCGCCTCTTCCTCAGTGAATCGCCAGAGGAGGAGCCAACCCGGATCCCTCCAGTGGGGCAGTGGGCCTCCGTACCTTCCGTCTGCCCTGGATCTGTACGTCCATCTGTTTAGCAACTCATTAGGAAGGTGCAGCTCTTGGGCTGTGTGTCCCCTGGCAGGCGTCAGAGCCGCTCGCCAGACTCCAGCGCTCTCCAGACCAACCAGAAGTCCCCCAAGGAGCAGAACCAGTGACGGAGGGATGAGGACTGTGAGTGACCACGAACACGCCCCCAGCTCTGTAGGTTACATTAGCGCCTCGCCCACCTGCACTGTTTCACATCCTACTTCCAGAAACGGCTGTCTCTGCTCTGGAGGAAGAGACAGTTTTTCCGTTTTTACAGACGGGGCATGACACGTTCAAGGGGGTACCTGGAGAGAACCAGGGACTCCTGGTTCAGTTCTGTTTTGCCAGGCTGTGAGTGTGATAGAGACAGGCAACTGGCCTGTTTGTTTCTCCTACCTGCCTTAAGTAAAGAACCTTTCGGCCACTTGGTGATTTTCAAGATGGCTCTAGAGAAACAGCTACAGAGGCGGATGGACAGTCTTTCTACCAATCTGAGTCAATTGACAGGGACAGAACCCACATTGTAGGTCAGCCGCTGGGCTGCAGGGACAAGAATTGGGTGTTCCAGTAAGCAAGCTGGGAAATAAGCATCTGTCGTTCTGTGGGCTCCCATCTTCTGGTTTCGGTTGACCCTATGAAATAAGAAGGAGAATGGTCACTTTCCTTTTTTGTTTTTTTCAGCTGCACCATGAGGCATGACCAGGGATCAAACCCAGGTCCCCTGCATTGAAAGCTCCAAGTCTTAACCACTGGACTACCAGGGATGTCTTACATCCTGGTAGATCACTTCTTGAGCACTGTCTGTGGTCTGAAATCAAAGCCTGATGCTTCACATATGTGCCTTTACTTAAGCATCACCATATACTTTTGAGAAAAGTAAAAGAGTGATCCATTTTACAGCTGAGTCAACTGAAACTAGGAGGAATCAGGCAGCTTGTCTGAGGTCCCACAGTTAGCAAGTAACAAAGATAGGATCCATCACAGGCCACCCTGACACTGAGGATCAGGTGTCACCCATCTGTCCTGTCCCCCAAATTGTTCTTCTGTGGGTTTAACTGAACCCCTTGGTAATGTTGGTTTTGCTGACTGGTGCTCAAGCCTCTTTTTACATCCACTAAGTCCCTTTCTGCAAGATTGACTTTAAAGGGAAGAGACAGTACCTTGTGACCAGCCTGGTCTGGTAAGAAGTCTCTCTGGCAAGCTGGTTTGACACTAACATGCAATTTGCATCTACATTCTGCTAGCTTCCAGCTCATGCCCTGTCTGTTAAATACACTGCATAGTTCAAGACTGTGTGTTTAATGTATTTAAATGGAATGTAATGTCTTAAAGTTGAGTTGAATAGTGGCACAGCTACCTATGGTGGAAAGAAAAATGCATCGAACATCCCAACATCTTAGCATGTCGGTTCGAGTCTTGGATTTGCACTCTAACCAGTTGAGTGAATGTAGCCAATTTAGCTATTCACTGAGCCTCCATTTCTTTATTTATAAGATGGGTATAATTATATCTTCCTGCCTTTCTTAGCTTGTATGTATGTGAAATGAAATAATGCACAAAAAGTACCTCATGGTTTGTAAAGTGTTACAACAACATGATGGATAATTAGGATATATACATGTACTTCTTTTTCTTATTTGCCATCTTGATTTCCTTCTTAGAAAAATGGAGAGACATCGCACATTTTTTTTTTTTTTTTCAGATTTCCCTTCTTCCGACCAAATTGCCAGTGGAATAAAAAATTACCTGAAGGAAGAATTCTTTGAAAGTGTAAAAAGGCATCTCAGACAACAATGGCTATTTCTTTTAACCTTTTAAAAAGCGACAAGATGCCATGAAAATATACGGAACTTGCAAACAAAGATCTCTTGGAATGATGTATTACTGTTGAGTGGGATGAACTCACTAAGCTGAAACTGTCAGTGGGTTTGACTGCAGTGAAATGACATCCTGGAATTCCAATAAGCAAGGTCTACACTAGAGGAAGTGTTACTTTTGTGTGGATAAAAAGGCCTGCTTTTGGGAATTCCCTGGCAGTCTAGTGGTTAGAACCTGGGGCTTTCACTGCTGGGGCCTGGGTTCAACCCCTGGTCAGGGCACTAAGTTCTCGTAAGTCATGGCCAAAAAAAAAGTCTGCTTGTGATGCTTTCCTTGGTCAATCCATCACCACTTAAAGAATTTTTTTTTTTTAATGCGGACTGCTTTTAAAGTCTTTATTTAATTTATTACAATTTTGTTTCTGTTTCATGTTTTGTTGTTTTGGCTGCAAGGCATATGGGATCTTAGGTGCCCAACTAAGGATCAAACCCTCAGCCTCTGCACTGGAAGGCGAAGTCTTAACCCCTGGACCACCAGGGAAGTCCCCCCATCCTTATTTATTTATTTATTTTTTTAATGAAACTGCTTTCAGATGGGGCTGCACTCATTAACTGAGTGTGTTCACCGCCTGGTCTGTGAGACAGTGATGACTCAAATGGCAACAGGCAGCCCATACTATAGAAAAACCCCGTTTCCACCCTCAGCTCTGGCATACAGGGGCCTGGCTTCGATGGGACAGGTGAGGTGACCTGCCGCATCTCACAAGCAGGCCTTGGCAGGGCTGACTGTGGATTCAACTTCCTGCCTCTCTGGACAACCCATATTACTTTGCATTCCGCTAATTAACTCATCCTCCATCATGTCATTTGATATCTCCACTCATATGTTAATATCTTCATTTTATAGAATAAACAGAGAAACTCTTATTTACACTGAGAAGGAGATCCACCTGTAGGGTGCACGCAGCGTGTCTAGGGTTGGCGAGCAGGCTGAATAAAGGCAGCTTTTGACAGGTGGCAGGCTGGCCTGGGTCGACCCTGCTATCAAAGACAACCCCTTGAGTGTATACCGAGGAGCGCTGGGCCCCTCACTGACACTTGCTCATTATGGTGACTAATTAATATGTCATTGGCCTCTAATCATGAATCTAGAGTAGATTAGCAATGATGAAGCCGTGGAAATTAATTTACAAACATCTACATACTTCTCCTTGACCCAGTGGGGCTCACAGGTTCCCTCTGGAAAGCAGAAACAGGGAGTTGGCATGCAGGGAACAGAGGACCTAGGAAAATAGGAGAGGTTCAGACACCACTGCTGAACTGGGACCAAGACCCTTCACCCAGCAAGTGGCCTCATGGAACGGGGTGGCCTGAAGGAGTTAGAAATTAAAAAATCAAGTAGGTCAGAAGATTAAAGGACCCCTCCTTTGATGCAGCTGGATGTAGAGTTTTCAACAAAATGAACGCCTGAATTATATGACTTAAGGGTAGGCCTTCATATCCGCCTGCAATGCAGGAGACTGTGGTTTGATTCCTGGTTCAGGAAGATCCCCTGGAGAAGGGAAAGGCTACCCACTCCAGTATTCTGGCCTGGAGAATTCCATGGACTATATTGTCTGTGGGGTTGCAAAGAGTTGGACATGATGGAAGGAATTTCACTTCCACTTTCAAGGGTAGGCACTTCCCCGGAGGTCCAGTGGTTTAGACCCTGTGCTTCCATGGCAGGAGGCGCAGGTTCAATCCCTGGTCGGGGAACTAAGGTCCCTTATGATGTGTTGTTGTTATTCAGTTGCTAAGTTGTGTCTGACTCTTTGTGATCCCATGAAGGAATAACTCTCACTCCCCTCAGCCTCAGCCAGGGGTAGCTTCTAATCTACCCTCTGTATCTGTGACTTCATTCATTAAGTGACTGCATTCATTAAGTTACTTCATTCATTAAGTGACTTCATTCATTAAGTGAAATCATACAATGCTTGTCCTTTTGTGTTTGGCTTATTTCACTAAGCATAGTGTTTTCAACTTTCATTCATGTAGCAGCATGTATCACAGTTTCATGTCTTATGACTTAATCATATTCCATCATGTGTCCATCCTACAAAAACCACATTTTGCTTACCCATTTATCTGTTGATGGACACCTAAGAAGTTTCCACCTCTTGCTATTGTGAATAATGTTGCAGTGAACATGGGTATTCGTGTATTTGTTTGAGTCCTTGTCTTTAGTTCTTTTGGATATATACCCAGGAGTGTAATTCCTCGGTCACATGGTAATTTCATATTTGACTTTTTGAGGAATCAGTCAGTTTGTTTTCCTTGGCAGCTGCCTCAATTTACATTCCCACCAGCAATGTACAAGGGCTCCAATTATTCCACATCCTTTTCAAAGTTGTTAGGTTCCATTTTAAAAAATGTATTCATCCTAGTAGGTATGAAGTGGTGTCTTGTCTACATTTTGACTTTAATTTCTCTATTGACTAATGATGTTAAGCATCTTTTCTTGGGCTATTTGGCCATTTTATAGCTTCTTTTTGAGAAATTTCTACTCAACTCCTTTATCCATTTTTTCATTGGACTGTTTTTGTTGTTAACTGTAGGATTTCTTTAAATATTCTGAATATTAAGCCCTTATTAGATATATAATTTGTACATTCCTCCTTTATGTAGATTGTCTTTTCACTTTCTTGGTAGCGTTCTTTGATGAACAGAAGCTTTTTGTTTTAAGAATCTAATTTCTGTTTTTTCTTTCTCATTCTCAGTCTAAGACTTTATTGCCACATCTGAAGATCATGAAATGTACTCCTCTGTGTTTTATAGCTTTCGCTCTTATTTTCAGCTTGTTGTCCCTTTTAAATTAATTTTTGTATGCAGTGTGAGTTGTGGTCTAACTTCATTCTCTTGCAAGTAGAAATCCAGTTGTCCTAGAACTACATGTTGAAACCATATTCTTTTCCTTCTGAAGGTTCTTGGCATCCTTGTCAAAATTCAATTGACTAGAAATGCACGGGTCTATTCCTGGACTCTCAGTTCTATTCCATTGGAATTCCATACTTTCACTGTTAAGTATGACATTTGTTGTGCATCTTTCAAGAATGTCTTTCTTATGTAGAGGAAGTATCTTTATATTCCTAGTTTTTTGAGTGTCCTAATGCAATTTTACACCACCAATAATTTACTTAAATGGTCTGTTCTATTTAGAAATGTGTTTGCCCTCATCTTCTGAGTACAGAAATCCTTTCTCAAATCTAACCCAGTGTCACCTCCTCTGAGCACCCATATGATCTTTGCATTTAAAGTCGTGTCTCATATTTATTTGCTCTAATGGTTATGTTCTCTGCTGCTCCATGATCTCTTTGAGCATGGAGGCTGTGTCATATTCATTTTGCTGGTGCCAGAATCCAGGAAAGTGCTCTGTAAATATTTGCTGGAAGAATGCTGGCTGAATCACATTTTATGATTTCTTAACATCTCAGTGTTCCTAAAATCTCTTGGCTTAACTTCCCCTATGGGCTCATCAGGGAGAGTCACCCCTCTATCTGACATGAGACACTGGTGGGATGCCCTTTGAGAGTCAAGATCAGAAGAAAAGAGGTAGGCCTGGGTGCTTCCTGGATGTTATGACATATCAATACCAAGGTGGAAAAGAGCTGCCCACTGCTTTGCAGTCACTACCAGAGGACTGCTCATTCTGGGATTCATTATCCTATTTGTTCAAAAGCTTTGGCAATGACACACCATTTTCTTCCTTCATTGTCAAATCAAATCAAGCCAGCAAGTACTGACTGAATGACCCCTCTGTGCCAAACACATTGCTGGGAACAGTGGAGGGACACAGAGATGTCCATTTGGTTTTGCCCCTTCCTTCCCATGTGGCGTTTAGTCCAGGAGAGGAAGGCTTTCAGGCTAGGTGATGCTGCACAGGATTATGTGAGTTTCTTATTGCTACCATCACCACCCCCACTTAGGGGTTTACAACAATACAGCCGTATCATCTCACAGTTCTAGAGGTTAGAAATCCAAAATGCATTTCACTCGGCTGAAATCAAGGTTGGCAGAGTTGTGCAACTTCTGGAGACTCTTGGAGGTGGGTCTGTTTCCTTTTTCCAGTATCTGCCTGGATTCCTGGACCTGTGGTGCCAGTAATCACATTACTCGACCTCTGCTTCCAGCATCACGTCTTCTCTGACCCTGGCCCTTGTGTTTCCTTTTTCACCTTTAAGGACCCTTGTGGTTACACTGGGCCCACCTGGATAATTCACGATCTTCTCCCCATCTGAAGATGCCAAAGTTAATCACATCTGCAGAGCCCCCTTTGTCACATACAAAGGGTCACAGGTTCTGGGCATTAGGACATGAACATCTTTGGTGGTCTTTTAGTCTGTCACAGGACTGCAGATTGGCTGAAATTTCACTGACCAGAGAGGGTCCCTCACCAACAGTTCCATGGTCAAGTTCATGTAGCAAGTTCCCCTCCTGTCTCAGGGTGTCTTCACTTGATAGAGGGGAAAATCAGAACCTTGAGAGAAAGTGACTGACGTCAGATCACACTGCCTGTAGTCTGCAAGGGCTCAATCTGTGACAGACTCTCTGACCTAGAATCCAAAGATTCCATGACTTAGTGCTCCATCAGATAAAGCAGGGCAGTAAACTTTCTGAAGGGGCGATGGCCCCCAACCCTCTTTCTATGGTTCCACAAAAGCTCAGCCCTTCATATGCGGACGGGCCTATTTTCGGAGCCTGGATAAATTTAGCCGCCTTAGTCAAAGAGGGGCACATGCGTTTTGTGATTCTCTGTCTTCTTACTGTCCTTGGAGCATCCTGGGTTTTTCCGTTCACGTTTCATTCCATCCTAGCAGCCGTAAGAGCTTCAAGTCCTTCCCTCCATAGCCCTTCACGCTGTGTGAACCAGCAGGGGGTATTCTTCTGAACTCAGAGGACCCTTGGGTTTCTTGGAACGGAGCAGCCCTCAGGAAACCCCTTGCTCCCAGCTTGCTCAAGCCGACAGATTGCATTTCCCGTTCGCTCAGCCATCAGCTCCTGCCTTCTGTCACTCTATGCCCACACACGGTCTCCCCGCAGACATCCAGAAACCTGCCTCCTGCCCACCCTTGCCACTCCAGAGCTGCTCTCTGCTAGGAGTGACACCCTCTCTGCCTGCCACGCCCCCCCGTCGTCTGACACTAACTCGGAGGCTCAGCGTCTGGGGCTGGAATTTTGTCGTTGCTATGGAAGTGGGAATGGGCGCAGCCTTCCAAACTCACAGAGTGTCCAAAAACACACACGGCATCGCGCGCTGACAACGCCACTGACAACCCGCGATGACGGGGATGTACTCTTGAGTGTCATCTTGACAAGGAACATGAGCCTCTCTCTGCCGGCCCACCCGCCTGGCCATCTGTCTCCCAAGATCGTCTGCACTAGCCTGGCTTGGATCCTGAAGCTCCCCCTCTGGGGGGCCTGTCCTCGCTCGGCCTGGCGGCCCCCAGGGTTGAGAAGGAACAAGCCCGGTGTCAGCGGGGGCCCTTCTGCTGGGAGGAGGTGGGACGAGGAAGCGCTCTGGCCGAGCCCCAGGTCACTTTGGCTTCGGCCGCTCCGAGGCCACGGGTGGGCATCTCAGCCGGGTGGCAGAGGGAGGCAAGCCAGACCTCCTGCCTTGTTCACGGCCTGCAGCCACAGCTTCTGGGATTTCCTCGGCTCTTGGAAAGGCAGGCCTTTGGGGGGACGCCAAGCATGTCCAGGTGGTTCAGGGAGGGCCACCATCTACACGTGGATTCCTTTGCTTCCTGTCTCCGGCCCCCTCTCGGAGGAAGGGATGGTGGAGTTCCTGGCTGTGGTGGGCCCTCCCTGCCAGCCGAAGTCACCAGCGAGTCATCCATTCAGGTGAAGACGGAAGGTCCGTAGGGTAGGGGAAGGGAATGCAAGGGCCTGGTGGGGAAAGAGAGGGGAGAGGGGAGGGCGCGGGAAACATAGATGGCTTCACACTTGCTGTTCGCCGACGTAGGGGATTCTGCCTTGCAGCTTAGGTCTGGTCCGCTCTCCCGCAGGGCCTTTCATGCCACATTAGCTAGGAAGGGGCAGGCAAGCCCGTGACCACAGGTGTCAGCCCCCACCCCAGCCAGGGCTTCCTAATGCCCTGCTTTGTATTCTTTCCCCAGTATACGAGAGTTTTCTAGGCCCGATCTATCTGTGAGTGATCTTGGGGGACCCCATAGGCTTCTGTTCAATCCCCTCTGAGCCGTTGGTCCAGGATAATCACTTCTCTCGTATTCCCCACCCTCCGTCTCTTCCTCATGATTGTGGGAGCTTGATTGCTAGCTTCTAACTCCTGCACGGGGTTGGCTGGCCCTTGCATGCAGTGGTGGCCTGGCTCCTGCCTGGGAGCTCTGGCTTCTGTCTGCCCTGGGGTCAGAGCCTGGAAGTGTAGCCATCAGCGCTGCATCTCCAAGATGACAGCTCAGCTCCTGATGCGGGGAGGCGACCAGCCCCAGCAATTATTCACTGATAAGTGCTTGGCTGGTGTCTCCTCCTAAAATAATCCTTGCACACGGTGGTGGCTGTCAGCACTGGCTCTGGGAGCTAATTCCAGCCTCCTTGTCTACATCTGGTGCCGAGGCTCTCACTGCGGGGCCTTGCAGGTAGAAAACCCAACTTGTGTTGATAAGCTGATGGCCCTTGATGCTGGGGGGAGTGGCAGAAGGAGGCAGATGTGACCTGGGCTTCACGTCGCTGGGGCTCAAGCTAGCGCTCTGTGGTTGGGGCCTTGGCGATCATGGTCCTTCTCTCACTATCCAGCTTTTGGAAGATTCTTGGCTCCTTCTCAACAGGAACCAGGCCATCCAAAACCCCAGTTCAGTGGTTCTCAAAGTCAGGCCCCAAATTCCCTCCGGAAACTTTTCACAGGGCCTCCAGCCACAGCAAAACAGTTCCCCGGAACCCACCTTTACTAGGGAGTAAACAGTTACACAGCAACACCTTAGCGAGACAGCTGAAGTCAAAGGCGTATCGACTGTGAACAACAGGAAGAAAAGAGCAGCAGGAATAAGTCTTCCAGACACTGCTCGCCTCACAAGTTTTGCGCTTAAAAATTTCCCATCTTGATCCTAAGGAGAGACAAAACGAAACTTTGCTAGTTGAATCCAAAACATTGGATTTGTTGGAAATCAATATAGTGTCCCATAATTGAGAGAAAATTTGAACAATCCATTTTGGGCACTTGCAAAATGACTTCAAGGGACTTCTATCTAAATAGTTACTATTAAGGGACTTGATTCCAGCTGTTTTCAGTTTTCATTTCTCTCTCCCAAATTGCAAATTCTGTGAAGAGAGAATTGTGTGGGGCCTGCCCAGGTTTGTTGTCAGTCCCTAGACCATCAGCAATGCCTTTGGGTCTATCATACTCTCCAGAGAAGGGGAGTCATTGTGGGCCAAGGAGCTACCCTGAGAACTAGCCAGAGAGAAAGAAGGTGAAAGTGTTAGTCGCTCAGTCGTGTCCGATTCTTTGTGACCCCATGGACTGCAGTCTGCCAGGCTTCTCTGCCCATGGAATTCTCCAGGCAAGAATATTGGAGTGAGTAGCCATACCCTTCTTTAGGTTACCTTCCGAACCCAGGGGTCGAACTCAGGTCTCCTGCATTGCAGACAGATTCTCTACCTTCTCGCCACCCGAGAAACCCAACCGGAGGGAGGCCTGTATCTCTCCCACCTGGAGTCTTTTCCACCAGGCACTGGGACTTCATAAACTTTGTGGGGCAGGTGGTTGGGCAGGCAGTTCCTTCTGCTGCAAGAATCCATGCAGGGTAGAGAGGACTAGCAAAAACTAGGGATCTGAAAATAATTTTGGGGTATCTGCTCTGACCCAGATGCTCCTCTGGATTTTTGAAATACATTAATAGAAAAGATGACAGAGATCCTCCCAAGCCTCAGGGGGCTTACATTCAGAACAGTGGAATTATATTGCTTGAAGCATTTACTAAAAGGGCTTGAGAGCTTCCTAGTGTCTACCCAAGGAAGGACCTCACTGAGTCATACCTGAGACACCCCTTTGCCTCACCCCATGCACCCAACCCATCCCTAAGTTCCATCAGCTTGACCTGTGAACAAGCCCTCGAGTCCCTCACCTCTCTCCATCTCCTCCACCAGGATCCAAGTCTGAGCCACATCCTTCTCAGCTCAGCTGTCCCACAATCCCAACTGGCCTTTGCAAGTCCCTTCTACCTTCCCTTTTGCTCATGGCCCACGTATGGGCTTCCCAGGTGGCTCAGTGGTAAAGAGTCCGCCTGCTAATTCAGGAGAGGTGGGTTTGATCCCTGGGTCAGGAAGATCTCCTGGAGAAGGAAATGGCAACCCACTCCAGTATTCTTGCCTGGGAAATCCCATGGACAGAAGAGCGTAGCGGTCTGTAGTCCATGGGGTCACAAAGAGTCAGACACGACTTAGCAACTGAACAACAAGAACAGCAACTGGTCCACACGGCAGCCTGAGCGACTTTTCTTTCATTCAAAATGAAAATCCAATTACATCTGCACTGCAAACACACAACAACTTTCAAAGGAAAGGGCCCTGACCTCTCTGTGAATTCACCAAATTAGCTGGTTGGTGAATCAGTGCGGTGGGGGAAGAAATCTTCTTGAGAAGAAATGCGTTTGGAGCTGGGCTTGGCGCTGTGAGGGCAGCATCACATGCAGAGGGGCTCTGCTTCCTAGGTGGGTCATGGGGGAAAGGGGCTCGAGGCGGTGGGTGGGATCCAGGAGCGGCAGGGTCCAGGGTTCTGTGTCCTCAGGCATGTCTCAGGACCTCTGAGCCTCAGGGTCCTGGTCTAGAAAATGGGGACAAAAGTCAGGGACTTTTATGAGGATTAAAGAGATGATTTGGAGTTGAATGGCCAGCTCACCACTCTTTCTTTTTCTTTTTTTTAATTAAAAAAAATTGTATCTATTTATTTATATTTGGCTGTGTTGGGGCTTCATTACTGCACGCGGGCTTTCTTTAGTTGCAGTGAGTGGGGGTGATTCTCTAACTGTGGTGTGCAGGCTTCTCTTTGGGGTAGCTTCTCTTGCTGAGGAGCAGTCTCCAGGGCGCAGACTCAGTGGTTGTGATGCAGGGACTTGGCTCCTCCACGGCCTGTGGGATCTAGTTCCCCAACCAGGGATCCAATCTGCAACCCTTGCCCTGGAAGGCTAAGTTGTAACCACTGCACCGCCAGGGAAGGCCCCAGCTCACCCCTCTTGATATTAGCTAATTTAGGTTTTTAGAGGTTTCACGTCATCTTTAGATTCAGCGCTCGCTCTGCTGGAAGAATTTTCCTACCCCTCTCGTGAGGCCCACCGTAATCTCAGACCCAGGGCCCTCCAGCCTCAGAGCAGAGGGGCCCAGTCTCTCCACCCACCTGCCTCCGGTCTCCCCGGGCCGTCCGCTCGCCTCCATTTAGCATTTTGATTTGTGCAGCTTTGCTGAGAATCTCTTACTGCAGCATGTTGACTTATCACTCATTGCAATAAGTTCCCATCCTCTCTCCTCCTGACAGCCTTGCCTAATGTACTTATTCATTCAATTTAAATAAATCGAACATGGGCCTATGACAGCCGATAAGTGAGTCACACAAGAACAAACAGAAGAGAAAGCTCTGCAAATAGTCAAATGTCAAGTAAGAATGGAAAACTGTCCCCACAGCTTCAACGAACCTTGGATGTCTAATATTTATGGCCAATTGATGTCATTAGAAAGTAAATAAGCCCTCTTATGTTGCATTACATAAGATTAACTGCCAGCAATGGAGTTTAAATAGCAGAGATAAGTGCAGATGGAAATAAACCTGTTTAAAGCTAGAAATATTTGATGGGCCTCCTTGCTGCTTTTAAGATAATTGATCTGTATATCTGTATTGAATCTCACCATAAAAGCTTTGAAGAGACATGTGGCAAAGCCTGTTTAGACCCAAATCACATTTCTCTGGGGCCACCCAGCCAGGGTTAGAACCTCTCCAAAGAGGAACTCCAGGCCTGGGGGTGCTGCAAAGAGCTGGAAGAAACAGGAATCGTCTGGCTGTAGGTTCCTGAATGAGCAGGTACCTGGGGGGAATGTGGTTGGCTTAGCATCCAACGGTGTGAGTGACAGGGGGGCAAAATCCCTCTCTTCAGGGCCTTTTAAAAATTGATGTATGGTGGATTTACATGTTGTGTTTGTTTCTGGTGTATAGCAAATTGGTTCAGTTATACCAGGTACAAATGTATATTTCATATTCTTTTCTGTTATGGTTTATTACAGGATATTACATAGAGTTCCCTGTGCTATACAGGAGGACCTTGTTGCTTATCCATTCTATATATATATATATATACATAAGAGTCTGCATCTGCTGACTCTCAACTCCCAGTCCCTCCCTTTCCCCAACTCCTTGACAACCACAAGTGTGTTCTCTATGTCTGTGAGTCTGTTTCTGTTTTATAGATATGTTCCTTTGTGTCATATTTTATATCCCACATCAAGTGATATCACATGCCATTTGTCTTTCTCTTCCTGACTTACTTCACTTAGTATGATCATCTCTAGATCCGTCCATGTTGCTGCAAATGGCATTATACCATTCTTTTTTATGACTGAGTAATGTTCCATTGTGTGTGTGTGTAACCATATTTTCTTTATCCATATATCTGTCGATGGACATTTAGATTGCTTCTATGTCTAGGCTATTGTATGAATATAGGGGTACATGAATGAATATGAATGTAGGGGTACATGAATGAATATGAATGTAGGGGTACATGTGTCTTTCCAAATTATAGTTTTGTCCATATCTGTGCCCAGGAGTGGGATTGCTGAATCATATGGCAACTTGATTTTTCATTTTTTTTGGGAATCTCCGTACTCTTCTCTACAGCGGCTGCACCAATATTCAGGGCCTTTCAACTGCTACTGCTGCTGCTAAGTCACTTCAGTTGTGTCTGATTCTGTGACGGCAGCCCACCAGGCTTCGCTGTCCCTGGGATTCTCCAGGCAAGAACACTGGAGTGGGTTGCCATTTCCTTCTCCAATGCATGAAAGTGAAAAGTGAAAGCGAAGTCGCTCAGTTGTGTCTGACTCTTTGCAACGCCATGGATGGCAGCCCACCAGGCTACTCCGTCCATGGGATTTTCCAGGCAAGAGTACTGGAGTGGTGTGCCACTGCCTTCTCCACAATGCTCTGTAAAACGGGGCTTCTTGATTACCAAATGTATTCCTGGCAAAGGACCAGGTTTTCCTTTTCTTTTTTAAACTTCTAACCCTTGGATATGTAGACCTCTTGTTTATGACTAGCATGAAGCTCCCATCGCAACTAACTCATCACCCAAGCTTCAGGACATCTCCTTGATCTACATCATGCTCAGCAAGACGCATCCACTGGTCAGATGCCTTATGTCACGTCAATGTCCAACTGCCATATGGTTTTATAAATTCCAGCTTTCCGTTTTGTACTTACCAAGGCCAGATAACAAAACTGTTTATGGACCCGTCTCAATACCTACACCCATTGAGCTGTGCTGCTGTAGCAGACTGCTTTATCTAACCTCTAGATTGGGAGACAATGAGGAGTAATGCATGGAAGCAAAGGACACCTTTTTTTTAATCCCAACAGGCAGAAGATTTCCCAACAGTTGTAGCAGATCCAAATCTCAATCCAGAAACTTAGATGTGCAAGATGTTGATTTTTTAAAAAAAATACTTTTCTATAATAAAACCGAGTTCTACGACCACACCACAATGCTGAAGAAATTTCATCTCAGTCCATTTGAAGCCTTGCATACCCACCTCCCCCGGGCAGTGGATAAACTGTGGTGAGCTAACAGACAGCAGAGGCTGGGGTGGGGTGGGAGGAGGCTCTGCCTGGATCACATGTCCGTGCTGGCATCTGTTGAGATGTCCTCGCTCCCATCTGGCCCTCGGCCTTAGGTCCAAGTGGCTCTCCCCAGTGTCTTCCTTGTCTCCACCACAAGGCGTCATGGTGTTTCCTGCTTGCCTGTGCCACATTCCTATCGCTGTGGCTGGATGGAGAAACCCCACTGCTCTCTGGACTGAAAAATGTTGCGAGGTTATCAGCCCGCACCCATCACTTCCACATCTCCTTCTGCAGTGGCAGGAGTTGGCAAGATCTTGGTGATCTTCCTGGGCCCAGGGGGGATGGCAGGATGGGGGATGGATAGAGGCCCCCCCGCCTCGCCCGGGGCTCTATCACTGGGATGGAGTGAGTTGGGATGGTGGGGGGCAGGGAGTGGGGGGCAAATGAATTTCTGCTCTCATGCTGTTCCAGGAGGCCTCTCGTCATCCCTCAGAATTGGCCCAGGTGGGATTCCCTGCTCAGGACTCTCTCTGAGCATCTACATTTTGTTTAAGACTCTTACTTTCCTCTGTTTAAGAACATTTATTTATGTATTTATGGTGGGGTAACTTGGCTTGGACCAATCTCACATTCTTTTAAATCTTTGTCTCCCAGCTTAGATGCTGGCTTTTGAAACTTCAAAGGTATAGTTTGAATCCTGTTCTGTTATCCCTTCCCTGAGGCAAAGGGTGTGCCAAAGCCTTGGCTGCTGTCCACAGGGGAGGAAGGGTCCCTGGGGTGATGTGAATTCCTGGGAATGTAAATTACTAGTCAGAAAGAGAAAAACAAGTGTCGTATATTTATGCATATAGGTGGAATCTGCAAAAATTGGTACAGATGATTGTATTTACAAACCAAAAATAGAGACATAGATGTAAAGGACAAATGTGTAGATAGTACGTGGGGGAAGTGAGGTGGAATGAACTGGGAGAGTTGGATTTACTTATGTACACTATTGATACTATGTTTAAAATAGATGACTAATGAGAACCTACTGTCTAGCACAGGGAACTCTACCAGCGGCTCTGTGGTGACCTAATGGGGAGGAAATCTAAGAAATGGAGGATATACGGATACATATAGCTGATTCACTGTGCTGTACATTAGAAACTAGTAGAACAGTGTGAAGCAACTGTACTCCAGTGATACGTTTTTTTAAAAAAGACAATACATCCGGAAGTCATGCCACACTGTAGTCAAAAGTTAAGAACAGGAAGACCGGGTGGGCCGTCTTGTTGAAGTCACAAACCCTGAAAACTTTTGAGCAGTAGCTGGATGACACTTTTTGGGAATTCATTCAGGGACCAGGTGATGGATTAGAGGTCCCATAATTCCATGCCTCAGAGGTGGGTGAGTCCAAGGGGAGAGACCGCCAGAGATTCCATCTGCTGTACTTGGGATCATGAGAGCCCAGCTCTGGGGTCTGACCTCCTCCGCTGGGGGGCCATTTCTCCCGTGCATCCAAATACTCATGTTTTGTTCTGCTTCAAAATAAGAATTCCCGGTGTGGGTGAATTTAGGGATGTCGGTCAGATTGTTCCACGGGTACCACATCTCTAATGGGTAGTCAGTGTTGATAGGGGATGCAAATGACATCCCCGTGTCTCTTTTTGTAAATGACGACTCATTCTGATGCTACCCTCCATCCCACTCCTGTATCCCTTATGGAGATCAGTAGAAGAGTTGAGTGGCATCTGCTTTGTATATATTCTGGGAACAGAGGATTTTACTTCCCTTCTACCGGCACGTAGCATGGGAGTGGTGTCCTGCTCACAGTAACTCTGCAGGACACGGTTACACATTTGCGATGGGATTTGAAGTAACGGCAATAATTTCTTTTGTGACTTGTAAGAAATTCCCAGGCTTGAACTGGTATGTGTCTTTATTAAGACAGACACTGTTTTCTCTATTGGTTACATACCGACTTCCCTGTTTTGGTTTAGTTATTGGCTGGTTATATTTGAAGATTAAATTAGATTTTTCTCCTTTCCTTTTCATCTTCTCTCTGCCCTGATGCCAAGGAGGAGGGGAGGGAGGTAACTGTGCTTCTTGTAGATACTATCTTCAGAACGTACTGCCAAGCAGGTATGTTCTTCTGCAAAGAATTAACTAGGAAGCTTATTAAAAACAGATTTCCAGATTCTATATCTGGACATTCTGATTCACTAGCTCTTCCTGTGGGCTCTGGCATGTGAATTTTTGAAACACTCCCCAGAGGGATGGAAGGAGAGGTTGGGATTAGTAGATGTATACTATAACGTTGTTGTTGTGAAAGTCACTCTGTCGTGTCTGACGCTTTGTGACCCCATGGACTATACAGTCCATGGAATTCTCCAGGCCAGAACACTGGAGTGGGTAGCCTTTCCCTTCTCCAGGGGATCTTACCAACCCAGGGATTAAACCCAGGTCTCCCACTTTGCAGACAGATTCTTTACCAGCTGAACCACAAGGGAAACCCAAACTATTATGTTCAGTTCAGTTCAGTTCAGTTCAGTCACTCAGTCGTGTCTGAGTCTTTTTGATCCCATGGACTGCAGCATACCAGGCCTACCTGGCCATCACTAACTCCTGGAGCTTACCCAAACTCATGTCCATCGAGCCGGTGATGCCATCCAATCATCTCATCCTCTGTCATCCCTTCTCCTTCCACCTTCAGTCCTTCCCAGCATGAGGGTCTATTCAAATGAGTCAGCTCTTCACATCAGATGGCAAAAGTATTGGAGTTTCAGCTTCAACATCAGTCTTTCCAATGAACACCCAGGACTGATCTGCTTCAGGATGGACTGGTTGGATCTCTCTGCAGTTCAAGGGACTCTCAAGAGTCTTCTCCAACACCACAGTTCAAAAGCATCAATTCTTTGGAGTTTAGTTTTCTTTATAGTCCAACTCTCATATCCATACATGACCACTGGAAAAACCATAGCCTTGACTAAACGGACCTTTGTTGACAAAGTAACATCTCTGGTTTTTAATATGCTGCCTAGGTTTGTCATAACTTTCCTTTCAAGGAGTAAGGGTCTTTTTATTTCATGGCTGCAGTGATTTTTGGATTATGTATAGGATGGATAAAAAACTAGGTCTTACTGTATAGCCCAGGGAACTATATTCAGTATCCTATGATAAACCATGATGGAAAAGAATATAAAAAAGAATGTATATAGTGTAACAGGATCACTTTCCTCTACAGCAGAAATTAACAAAAGATTGTAAATCAACCATACTTCACTTAAAAAACTAAAATATCCTCCAGACGATTATAATGTGCAGCTAACTTAGGAGTCTACTTCTCCATGGGGCATGAAGGATTTTCACTGGATCCTTTGTTTAGGAACCTTTTTCTTAGTCCAAAAGTGCTGTTTCCAGATTGGAAAATGCTGATGTGCTAGTACCCTTGATTAGGTACCCTGACCGGATCCAGGTGAGGATGTTCACCTGACCAGCGGGCCATTGTTACTCCCTGCTGACCTGAAGGTCAGCCCCTTACCCAGAGAGAAGTCCCTTCACGTGCACTGGGAAGCCCTGTGTAGACTTGGAGGGAAACAGGAAGAGAAGAAATGGGGCTAAGGCTCTGGAAGAATGAGAGTTTTGGTTTGGTGTTTATTTTGACGTGGACCTTAAAATTTTTATGAAATCTGTTACAATATTACTTCTGTTTTGATGTTTTGGTTTTTTGGCATGTGGGATCTCAGCTTCCTGACCAGGGATTGAACCTGCACCCCAGGTATTGGAAGGTGAAGTCTAAACCACTAGACCGCCAGAGACATCCCTGGTTTGGTGTTTTGAATCCAGATCCCCCAGCATTCTCCTGACGAATTCTTCCTGAGCATTATGAAGCCTGACTCCCCTAATTATCTAGTGACAATTTCAGGCTATTTAGATTTTAAATGTATAAGAAATACTTCAGAGTATTTCTCCTTAGAAGCTTCCTCCAAGGCAATAAAAATTCTCTGAAGCGTTTTATGGTTGGATGGTATCACCGACTCAATGGACATGAGTTTGGGTAAACTCCAGGAGTTGGTGATGGACAGGGAGGCCTGGCGTGCTGTGGTCCATGGGGTCACAAAGAGTCGGACATGACTGAGCGACTGAACTGAACTGAACTGGAGTGTTTTGGAAAAGCCCAGGCGTGTTGATATGGCCCACACCTCCCCAGATATTTTCTGGCTGGAGAAGAGTTGCCTCCAGGATGCTGGGGTCCCTTCCTGGCATTTGAGAGCCTCAAGGTTTCAAATACTTTGCTGTATTGGGGTCCCTGCCCACTGAAGTTAGTTTTTAGGAATCACTCCACACACAGGTTGGCATGATCGTGGTCTGCCGACTTGCGTGCCATTGGAGAGGCACAGCCCCGTCCGGAGAGATGGGCGTGTGGGGCGTTGTGGATGGAGAGTCCCGCGTCTCAGTGCCCGAGGGTGGGGAGCGGGGCTCAGCGGTGCCCGCAGACAACTGTTGAAGCCCCACCTTGTCCATCCCTCGTGTCATTCCTGGCATGCCCACTGGGCACCATCTGCAGACCCAGCGCATGCCAAAGCAGTGTCGCTCACACTCTTTCCATCACGGAAACATTTCTTTGATCTTCCAACGTTGCTTTCAAGATGATTAATCTCAGCGTGGCTGTGTGTTTAGGCGCTCCATAAAGGCAGGTGCGTGTGTCGGAGCGCGGCTCTGTCAGGACTGCTAATGTAAGCGTCTGTTTTACAGCCCAAGTGACAGTTGTATTGTTCTGGCGGGGTTGCAGCTCTGACATGTGGAATCAATCTTTTTAACCTGTCAATTAATCAGCGGGCAGCTGTCAGCCCAGCTGAAAGGCCTGAAGGACAGTGCCCTTTCAATGGATTATACTGGGGGCATGGAGAAGTAAAATTGAACACTTCAAGCTTCAAGGAACTCTTGTTGCATTCAAAGCCAGACTTCACTCTCACTTAAAGGGAACGGGCTCCAGCGGGGGCCCCCTCCTAAGGACTGGAGGCATATGGGTGAAACGTGTGGGGCACGTTCGCATGTGTAGTTACCTTTCCAGGTTCAAGGGCTCCTTAAAGGAGAACCGCCAGATCCTGGCCAGTGAACCTCACCTATATCTGTGTAGGTGCAACTGATTTGTTTCCAGAGTGCAGGACGCTGGTTCGTGGGCACTTGGTCTTTAGGAGGGTTCCCAGAGTGCCCATAGGAGAAAGTGTGCTGGTTAAGCCAAGGTTGATTAAGCCCTTGTTAGGAAGGGGGTATTGCCCTGACGGCTCAGAGAGAATACAGGGCAGAATAAAACCAGCTTCCTTTCCTTCATCACCATATATATGAACTGGGGAGATGTAGGCAGAGAGCTGCTTTAAAGGATAACTCATAATTGAGTCCTCTATAGACAATTAATTACTATTTATTAAATACTCAAATAAACATAAGTTAGCCTATGCTAATAGACAACCAGGCATCATTAAGTTCCAAGCAGTTTAGGAGAGGAGAATGTACTGGAAACTGGAGCTGCTGATGAAAATTCCTCAAAGAAAGGGTGATAAACCACTCTCTAGACCTACACTGCTGTTTTTTTTTTTTTCCTTCTGATATTTTTGCTTGCCATTCCATAAATAACTAATTTTTTCTATTCTCCCATTCCTTTCTTCCTTCATACAAATATTTAATTAGCACCTGATGTTTTTGCTCAGTCTGGTGCAAGATACTGTGGGGAATATAAAAAGGTTGCAAAGTTGGCTTTCGCAGAATAACCTCAAAGTTCCTGTTGCTCTCAGTCCTGGGGAGAGAAAGGCGGCTCTCCTTGCTCACCCCAGAGAGTTTAGAGAGTTTAGAGTTTAGCAGCTCTGTGAGTTATTTAATTTCTTGTTGGTCCAGAACCAGTTGTCTGGCTATTTGTATTTTTCCCCTCATGGATCCTGAAGTGAGAACTGTGTCCTTTTTGCCTATGTGATGGGAAAGTACTTGGTTTTATAAGCCCATTAAGTGGACTCTGCTGACCTGTTCTCCATCAAATAGTGCACATTACTTCTGTCTAAGTCAGCGTGCTTCCGAGCCAGACAGATCTAGGTGGAATCCAAGCTCTGCACTTACCAGCTGTGTTAACTTGGGCCAATTTCTTTGTCTATTTGAACCTTAGATTTCTCACCTCTAGAATATTGATAAGGATGTTCAGCTTTAAAGCATCAGTGGGTAAAGTGCCTGGGATGATACGTGAAAAACATCTAGTAGACCCTCAATGAATGATGGATTCTATTTTTATACCTATTTTTTAAAGGGAGAAAAATAGCCCCCTCTGTCAATCTCTCCTCATTTGCCTCTCTTGGTAATTGCCTCACAGCAGGTGCTCAGAAATGCTTTAAAATTGTATAACTGAGTGGTCAGCAACTCTGTAGTCTCCATTTAGTATTGTTACAACCCCACTCAAAGAACGGGCCCTTTTTATCCAGACCCTAGTTCTTAAAAAACTAAAAGAGTTACCATATGACCCAGAAATCCCACTCTTGACTATATATACAAAGGTAGTTCTAATTCAAAAAGATACTTGCATCCCTATATTTATAGCAGTGCTAGTTACAATAGTCAGGACATGGGAGCAAACTAAATGTCCATTAACAGGGGATGGGATAAGGATGTGGTACACATATACACAATGCATTGTACATATATACAGTTGTACATATATACAATTACTCAGCCATAAAAAGAATGAAATAATGCTGTTTGCAACAACAGGAGTGCACCTAGAGAAGATCATAGTAACTGAAGTTCGCCAGACAGAGAAAGACAGAAAGACAGATATCATATGCTATTGCTTATTTACAGAATCTAAAAAAAGAAAAGATACAAATGAACTGATTTACAAAGTAGACCCACAGACATAAAAATTAAACTTATGATTGCATGTACATGTCCTAAGTCTCTTCAGTTGTGTTTGACTCTGTGTGACCCTATGGACTGTATCCTGCCAGGCTCCTCTGTCCATGAAATTCTCCAGATCAGAATACTGGAGTGGGTTGCCATGACCTCCTCCAGGGAATCTTCCTGACCCAGGGATCAAACCTGCATCTCCTATGTCTCCTGTATTGACCACCGAGATTCTTTACCACTAGCACCATCTGGGAAGCCCAAACTTATGGTTACCAAAGGGGAAAGGGGTGAGGAAGGGAAAAGTAATACACACACTATTGTATACAAAACAGATACCTAAAAAGGACCTGCTGGATAGCACAGGGAACTATACTCAATAGACTCTATTTTGTAATAACCTATAAGGGAAAAGAACCTGAAAAAGAATATATATATATTTCACTTTGTTGTATACCTAAAACCAACACGGCACTGTAAATCAACTATACGTCAATAAAAAATAATAAAAATGTAAAAAATTTAAAGCATGCATTAAAAAAATGAAGAGTCCCTAACTGCAGGCCCTGTAGGCCAAGCTGCTGTGAGCTGACTTAAATCTCCTGCCGGGGCCCTTGTAGGTTCCTCTGGCCAGAGGGAAGAGTAGAGTAGCCATGAGACTGCCTGGGCCAACTGGGGAGGATTTGAGAAGTGAGTTTAGATCCCAGCAAACACCATGCCCGGAGCACGATCAGCTCTGTCTTCCTCCCTCTGCCACATGGTGTTCAGCATCTGCTTCAAGCAAACACACCCACGCCTGTTGAGACTGGCATCTGAGAGTTGTATTTTTGGTAGGATGAGTGTCTGCACAGTCCAGGGGGAGAGGAGCTGGAAAAAGCTGATACCTAACAGGGAAGATTGTCTGCCATCCTGACTTGCAAGGAGGGAGGCCACTTCCAGAAGAACCTAACTTGACATCGCTTTGACATACGCTTCATTCAAGGATGGATAGAATTTCTCACCAGAAGGGCAAGAAGTCCATGGTGCTTCTGTCTTCTACTCTTACGGAGTGAGGTGGAAGAGAGATGTCCCTCACGTTCAGAACATCTGATTCGTGTCCCTGGGTGTGTTGTTGGATCCAACCCCTGGGGTCCAGACTTTTTCCCTTCTCGATGATAGTGTACAGTTTATGTAGAAAACAAGAGGTATACTTAAATTCTACAGTGTCGTCTTTATAAAGATCCCAGGTTGTGGCTAGGTACCCGTGAATATGATGTAAATGGATGATGGTTGTTATTGGAAGCATAGTTAGAACAGGTTTGTTAGCAGAGGACTTGAGTTTAAGTCCTGACTGCTATGGATCAACTCACGATCTTGAATGGTCATTAAGGCTTTCTGAGCCTCCACTTACTCACTTATAAACTTGGACTTCTTTTACAGAGTTGATATGTGGGTCAAATGAGATAATGCATAAATGAGCTTTGCAAATCTTGAACTGCTAATATCATTAGAAATACAAGTAGTATTTTGGTATTATGGTACCATGTAGCTCTACTGTGGTGAATTTGGACAGAAGAAAAAAGGCAGATTAAAGGACTTGATATTTGGACCAATGTTGTGGAAAGTCATTCTCCAAGTGGCAAGAGATTTAATGAGAGTAAAATTCTCAGCAATATCACATCTTTTCTTCAAAAAAAATTAAAAAAAAATTTAGAGTGAATAAGAAAACAATGAAGAAGTGTTTGGAGGTAAAGAGGAGACTAAAGATGAGATGGATTAGATAAAGAGAGAGATCTGCTAGGGTTTTACTGAGGCTGCTTGCAGAACAAACATGTTAGATGGGTGAGTGGTCTCTACTTTCCTAACTTTGGCGTAACATACCGTCATGCTATTTTAACCTTTCTCCTGAATTTCATTCATAAACTTTAACTTAGACCCTATGAAAGAATTGTTACTTCCACAATCCATTTCACAGATAATGAGGTTGTTGCAAATAATCTTGTTGTTGCTGTTTAGTTGCTAAGTGGTATCTGACTCTTTTGTGACCCCATGGACTGTATCCCACCAGGCTCCTCTGTCTATGGGATATCCCAGACAAGAATATTGGAGTGGGTTGCCATTTCCTTCTCCAGGGTATCTTCCTGACCCAGGGACTGAACCCACGTCTCCTGCATTGACAGGCAGATTCTTTACCACTGAGCCACCAGGGAAATAACCTTGAGCTCTTAGCAAGCATCAGATATGGGTTTAGTTGCTAGATTTTCCCAAAGTGAAAACAAGGAATCAAATTGTACCCTCAGAAGCCTCATGGTCTAGTGCATGACAGCCAGGCCCAGTACTATTTTTAATGTAGTATGCTGTATGTGCAATGAGAGATGTTGGCAGAAAGCGTAAATCTGGCATGCAGGGCGTTGTCCTGGGAGCAGAGAGGAGGGGGTGGCCGAGAAGGGTTGTGAAGATAGGACAGGAAATTCATCAGGTGAGCAATTACTTTCCAGGAAAATGGTTGGAAATATCTGAAGGAAACATGATTTGATAAATGTGGACACTTTAAAGACTGTCCTATAAAAAAGAAACAGGAAGAATTACGATCCACTTTAGACGTATTGCAGGTCACAGTTATGGTTTCCAAACCTTGAGTTTTCCATTCTTTTGTGTGAGCCTTTTTGGGGGGAGTTCTCTATGCTTGTAACTCTAACTGAAGTCATTCCCAAACGCTGAGCATGAATGAAGAGATGATAGATGGAGCAACAGGAAAGCTAGAAGAACAAGAGCTGATTGGGGTGAGAACTTCTCCCACGTCTGAAAGCTCATGCCCAAATCAATACCCTCAAAATGCACCTTCTGTCTGGCTGGGGGGCATTTAAATGTCAACTGAAGCTCCAATACTTTGGCCACCTGCTCTGAAGAGCTGAATCATTGGATAAGGCCCTGATGCTGGGAAAGATTGAGGGAAGGAGAAGAAGGGGGCGAGAGAGGATGAGACAGTTGAATGGTATCACTGACTCAATGAACATGAGTTTGAGCAAACTCTGGGAGATAGAGAAGGACAGGGAAGCCTGGTGTGCTGCAGTCCATGGGGGTTACAAAGAGTTGGACATGACTTAACAGCTGAACAACAACAATACATCTTCTAGGTGAAAAAGAGTAAAGCAAAACCATGACCCAAGAACTGAACCTGCAGAACAAAGCGTATTTTCTGGGGGTAGATGTCTTTCCAGGCTGGGACAGGTCATTTCATACCTTATACCAGGTGATACTCTGCTGCCCTCTCTAAACGAAGAAAGGGATCTGAAATATGGTGATGAAAAATAACTTGCCTACACCTGATAACGAGTCTGCAGACCGTCGTTGCCGTGACACTTGTAGAAAAACTGAGCAGTATTTGCTACCCAATCTCTGCTGCATCCCCTGCATTTTTAAAATGCGGTCAGCTGTCACTGGGTCAACAGGTTTCCCAAACTAAAACGGTCCTGGAAAGTCCAGTGGATCGAGTCTCTCCTTCCCCCCCCCCCACCCTCCCTCACTCCCTTCTTCCTTCCTTCCTTCATTTTTCTTTCTTTTTCTCTTTATCTCTTTCTTCTTAAAGCACTCATACAGTAAGGATTATGCCCTTGCTTTCGTTGTGAAACCAAATTCGGTGGTGGTGAAAGAGATTAATGAGCGTGGTAGCAACAGGGCCACCTGCTTAAAAAGCTTTCACTTCTGTAAATATTGTTTTATACCACAATCACCTCAGTGCTCCATCTTTACTGATTTGACAAATAGGTTTCCCTCTCTCTGCCTTTTTTTTTTTTTCCTTTTTCTTCTCTTACCCCTTAGAGTTTTTTCTATTTCCCTTTGGTTTTATTTCACCTTTCTTCTTTCTTGTGTTCTATTTAATTTTTCTTCTTCTTTTGATAACCACAGGTACTTGGGTTGAATTAATTTTGCTTCTTATGGTGCCATTCAACACTCTGATTTTATTATGAATATTTTTGTGGAAATACAGTGTACATACAGAAAATTGCACAAAGTATAAGGGTACATCTTAATGAATTTTCACAACACTAACAAAGTTGACTAGCACTCAGATGATAAAACAGAACATGATCTGAATCCAGGAGATTCCCCCTCACACCCGTTTCAGTCACAGCCTTCTGCCATGGGGAGCCACTCTTCTGCACGTCAACACCATAGATTGATTTTGCCTGTTTTGGAATTGTACATAAATGGAATTTTTCAGCATGCTATCCTTTTTGTTTGACTTCTTTCACTGAGCTTTATATTTGTGAAGTTAATCCATGCTGTTCCTTTATTGTCATTGCAGTATAGTACTCGGTTGTGTGTCTAGACCAGAATGTATTTATCCATTCTTCTCTTGGTAGATATTTGGGTTGTTTCTAGGTGTTGAGGGGGCTTACAAGGAGTGCTGCTATGAACATTTTCATAGATCCTTATGATGAACTTAGATATCCATGTCTGATGGGCACATCCCCAGGAGTGGAATTACTGGGTGTTCACTCATTTAGTTTCAGTCAATATTGCCAAAACGTTTTCAAGGAGTTTGCACAACCAGGGATGTGGAAGAGCTTAGGATCCTTAGCACTCTCAGTCTTTATATTTTTTGCTTACTTGGTTCTTTGTGGAAGTGCTCTCAGCCCCTCTCTCGTCAATCCACTACAAGTGGGATCAACTCTTCATTGTCAAAGTCTATCCATATTACTCTATGAACCTACTGTAGTTAATACTCATAAGTGCACGACTCCACAGTATGCGTGCATTCATCACATTTATCTATTTCCCTAGTGGTAGGAAAATAGACTTAAATGCTCTCCAATTCCATGCTACTTCAGTCAATTATCAGATTTAAATGCTTTAAAATTACTGGCTATTAGAGCATACACATTCTTACTTTGACTAAGTACTATTCTCCATAAAGGAAACACTGGGGTACATGCTCAACAAGAATGCATGAGAGTTCATATACCTCCATAACGTTCCAAAATGTATTACCTGATTTTAAAATTTCGGACATTTGGATGGTCAGGAAGCAGTATCTTACTGACATTTAAATTTATATAGTTATTTAATTGCTACTAAAGTTAGATGTCTCTTTATGTGTATTCGCCATTCAGATTTCCTTTTCTGTGAATTGCTTACTTAATCCCTTTTCCATTTTCTTGGGTTTATTTGTGAAAATTGCTTGTGTATTCCAGAGAATAATCCATTTGTTGGTTTTAAACATTGAAAACAATTTTATCCTATTTCCTGCCCATTTGTCATTCTGTCTATACTGATGTTGATGGCATAAAGGCACTGTAATTGAATCCACTAAGTATTTTTGTATTAAGATTTGTGTGCTTTATTTAAGAAAATGTTCACTTTCTATCACAAAAGAGTTCTCTTACATTTAAAAACTATATTTGTAGTTTCATCTTTCATATTTGGGTCTTTGATGCACTTAGAGATTTTGTTGCATATAATTGAAGTCAGAGATCTAATATATTTTCCCCCATGTAGTGATTTCCAAATAACATCTATTCTATTTAAAAGTCTCTTATTTTCCTACTGTTTTTTGGTAACATTCTATCATATGTCTCCATAGGTACATAGACGTATTTTTTAGCTCCTTATTATTTCGCAGAGTTCTATTTACCTGCTCCTTCTACTGCATCACCTATCATAATTGTTCTTTTGGTATCCAAACGGACTTAGCTAACTATAAACCACTATTTTGATTTTATGATTTTTCGATTTTTAATTGGAGAATAATTACTTTAAAACATTATGTTAGTTTCTGCTGTACAACAAAGCAAGTCAGCCATATGTATAAATATATCCCTTTCTCTGGAGCCTCCCTCCCACCCCACTAGGTCAACACAGAGCATCCCTAAGCTATAGGGCAGTTCCCCACTAGCTATTTATTTTACACACAATGGTGCATATATCTCTCTCAATTCGTCCCACCCTATCCTTCCCCCTAGTTGGGTTTTATTCCAGCAGAAACAGCATAGTGTGGGCAGGGATGTGTATAGTGTGTGAGGCTGAGGTGCTGAGGGCAAGAGATGGAATACAATACACCCAGGACTTGAGTTCTCGGCTTAGATTCTACCTGGTGCCAGAGTCCTGGGGATAGTCTGGTCCCTGATCTGCTTTGCTGCCTTTGAGTCCCAGACATGGAATTCTAGCCGGTTCTGTCATCCCTTTTAATGCCCATCCCTTCCCTGCGTGGGGAGTCAGCGGGTTCGGTGGGTGAGTCTGGACCCTCTTTGCTACACGGCACACCTGTTCCCGGGGAGGGGGGAGATCAGGCAGGGAGAGCGTTGTTTCCCCCCGGTTCTGAGGGCGCCCCTGTGTCCTCCCTTAGGCATGGACTCAAGCACAACCCAGCTTCTTGGGGCTGTGGGCTTGAGAGCTGGTGAAGCTGGGGTCCTTTCCGATCAGAGAGACAGAAGGAGCGGACAGGCAGAGGTGATACACCAGCTGGGCTCCGAGTCTGTCCCAGGTGACCTGCGGCTCTGAACCCCTGGCAGGCGCTGCTCTAGCAATTACTCAGACCCTCACGTGGCTGAGTAGCTATAGACAGGGGGACATGTGTGAGGTTTCAGTTCAGAGCTAGTCGGTCTTTCTTGATGAGAGACATAGCAGCCGGCATTTATTATAGCATCAGTGCAAACCCCTGTGTTTTTGAGCAAGTTACTTAAACCTCTCCCTGCCTCAGTGTTCTCATCTGTAATTTGAAAAGAATAACCACACTTACCCTATGGGTTCTCCGGAGGATGTGCGTGTGTGCGTGCGTGCGTGCTAAGCCTCTTCAGTCGTGTCCGACTCTTGGCGACCCCATGGAGCCCGCCAGGCTCCGCTGTCCACGGGATTCTCCAGGCAAGAATTCTGGAGTGCGTTGCCATGCCCTCCTCCAGGGGACCTTCCCGTTCCAGGGATTGATCCCGTGTCTCTTGCATTGCAGGTGGATTCTTTACCCCTGAGCCACCGGGGAAGCTCACTCTTCTGAGGAGGCAACAATTGCATCAGTACTGATGCATCAGTTGCATCAGTAACTACTTATGGAAATGCCTATTGTTTGTCAGTTGCCTAAAATACCAGGTCTGAACTTTACAGTGTCGCAGTGAAGTACCTTTAAGATTGAGGTTCAGGAGGCTGTGTGACTCACACGGCCAATCAGTGGTCCAGGTAGGCTGTGGACTTGTGCTGTAAGCGCCAGCTTTCCCAGCTTCTCTGTACGTCTAGACTGTGTGGCATCCCACCTGGTACCCTGTGCCCGAGGCCACATCTCTGAACACTGTATTCAGGCCAGCAGCAGGGAAGGGTGAGAGGAGACCTCGCCTGCTGGTTCTTCTTTCTCATCCTGATGACACCCTTCTTTCTTGCCACCTCTCCTCTACAGGGAAGGGGAGTATCAGGGAAGGTTAGGGGTGGGTTTTCAGAAAGGCCAGGGCTCTGGGAGCATGTGTGTGAGGTTCTACTGGGAGCATCTACTGCTTTTTACAGTCCCTAAACTCTGAGTAGGGCTCCCCAGATGGCTCAGTGGTAAAGAATCCGTGTACCAAGGCAGGAGATGCAAGAGACACAGGTATGATCCCTGGGTTGGGAAGATCCCCAGGAGAAGGAAATAGCAACCCACTCTAGTATTCTTGCCTGAAAAATTCCATGGACAGAGAATCCTGGCAGGCCCCAGTCCATGGGGTCACCAAGAGTTGGATGCGCCTTAGTGATAAAGCAACAACAGACAGACTCTGAGTACCAGCAGGTGACGTACAGGCTGAAGGAGACGGATACCAGCTTGAGATGCGTAACCTTGAAAATAGTGGTACCCTTGTCCCTGCAACCTGCTGTCCAGGGATGCTGAGTGAATGGCTGCTTATTTGATTGCTATGGAAGGGTTGAGCCTACTCCGCCAACCTGTCTCTAGCCTGCCTCTCTCTTATTTATAGAGTGGATGGAGCCTTTTACATTTTTTTTCCCAGCTGTTTAGGAACTCAGAATTCTCTGTTCCACTTGGTCCCCAGTGATCAAGGTCCCTGTGGCAAAGATGTACCCCCCTTACTGCGCTGCTTAATCTATTAGCCTGCTAGTTCTGGTGGGGGACCGGGGGTAGGGGGTGGTTTATTTGATTGTCATATCATTTATGTAGCTGTTACTTCCAATGCTATTATCTTTGTTTAGCGCAAACGGAGAGCAGTTAGTACTCCTGGTAATCTATCTCAGAATCAAAAAGCGACGGAGAGGGAGAAGCCTCCTCTCCCAAGTCTTTATCTCTTACCACCATCATTTTCCCAGCTGGGAGCAGGCAACGACCCAGCTTCCAATATGCTGCTCAATGATTTTAGATGATTGATCTTTCTAAAGTGCTTTTCCGCTTCTTGCCACACAGACGGGGATAGATTAAGCAATTATGGATTATTTCAGCATCAGATGGCCTGAGACAATTAGTCAGAAGAGAAGCAAAAGAGTGGGTGGCCCTGCTGGCTTTTGGGGAGGGGCAGCCTGGGGGGAGGAGCTGAGGGTACAAAAGGGGATAGATTTGCCCACTGGGTTGGCAAGAGGAGGATGCAGGGCCCAGCTGATCTGAAGGGAAAATCAAAAATACACGTATTTTTATTTTACAGTGGCAGAGGTTAAGAATTTTTTATGGCATAAAGAAACCTCATTATCTTTGAATCAAAGGAGCACTTCTGAGTAGCATCTCTTTAAGGGAGATTATGCTTCTTAGAGGAGAAAAAAAAAAAGTTGTGAGAGAGGGAGAGAGACAGACTAGTGCTTGTAATAAAAGACAATAGATCAGATAGTCTCTGAATGGATCCGGGGCCCTAAATCACTCCCGGGCCTGGCTGCCAGGGCGCAGACATCCCGAGCAGGGCCGGCGTGTTTCATGGTCTTGGCGGCACTCTGGGGAGTGAGTTACAACCTTGCAGTTCGTGGGTGGCTATCTGTTATCCCTCATGTAAACAGGTATTCAAATCCGGACTCCGGAACCTTCGCCTTGGCATTTCATCATCCTGGTAATCTCACCCCGTCCCCCGCCAAGGTCGCTGTTTGGACTGAATGACTTTCAGACTCTTCTCTGGCACCAGAGGCGGGAGCAGCCGGGCTGACAGCCGCCCGACTCATCAACCGGGCTGACAGCCCCCAAAAATTCACTTTGATATTTTGTGTGGAATAATTCAGTGGTAATTGGGCCAGATGATGTTCTGTGACCTAAATTCAATTTCCATCACGGGGAAGCATCACAGAGCTCGTCATTCATTTGCTAAGAGCACCTACCCGTCCAGGGAGCATACGTGTATATATGCATGTGTACGTGTTTATAAAAGGCATCTGCCGTTTCTATCAATATGTGATATATTAATACGTACTTGGTGGGTTTGTTGAGGCGGTCATTGATGATTTGGGAACGATTATCTGGGACCCCATTCTTTCTTTCCTTCTTTAGCGCCTGTGTGTTTAATTCTCCCCTTTCCTGTGGGGATGGGCAGACGGGCAGGGGAGAGGTGTCGGAGGGGGAGGGGAGGTGTAAAACTCACCATTATGCTCCTTAGCCCTTCTCCAAAAAGCCTGGGGAGGGAGGGAGACGCTGGGACTCACTGATGATTTCTGCATGATCCCCCTGTCTTGGGCAGGGCAGCTTAGTGGGTGTTGCCCAGCCAGCAGAGGCAGACGGGACTAGAGTGGAATCCTAGCTGCATCTCTTTCCAGCTGTGCAACCTTGATGGCTCCCTTCAGCTCCTGAAGCCTCAGTGTCTCCTTATAATTTACAAATAAAGCATCCTCCTGGTGCCTGGCCCAGCATAGGTGTTCCGCGATGAAAGCTATGGCTGGGCATTGGAAGGAGAGCACTTGTGAGCACCAATCCCCATCTAGGGCTTTGGAAAGGCTCCCCACTGCTGACTCCCCCTCCAAAAGGCAGGCATTACCAGCACATCACTGGGGACAGGGCTTCTCTCAAAGGAAGAAGTGGTGGCGTTGGAAAGGAGACTCTTCCAAGTCAAACACTGTGGACTGGAGGGAGTTTGGAGATGAAGGGCTGTCAGAGGACAGTCTTTTCCAGAAGGAAACCCTGAGACCCAGACCACTCAAGGGACCCTCTCAGCATCCCAGCTACAGACCCTTGCCCGTGCCAATGCATCCTGCCGGCCCCCTCTTGGTGCAGGGTAGGGCATCACGCCTGCTACTCCCCATGAGTGTGCTGGAGACTTGATCTCAGCCACGAGACTGACCGTGGGATTGTGTAATCAGAGGGTCCTTTGGGATGTGGGCTAAGTAGGAGCCTTTATGCCTAATTCTGCTTATTTGAATGTGATGGTCCCATGGGTTGGGGACAATACCTCCATCCCTCAGGTGCTGATGGTGGGAGATTTTATCAATTGCTTTGGAGTCTAGTGAGGTTTCAGGGAGAGGACTGACTAGAGGAGACGACAAGGAGAGAAGAAGAAGCTATCTCCGCATATCTGTGCACACACACTGTCTTGCCCAACTGCACAATGGCCTCAGATGGTGTCATGATCCTATCTGCTGTCTGACTCAACCCCAGTGTTCTTGTCTGTGACATCTTGCTGCCACCAAAGGCAGATTTTGACTCGATTTACATTCATTCTCTTGAGTCTAGGTCACCGCTCAATGCCTCTTCCTGTTGAGTTCTAACATCGAAGTGTTGTGAATCCAGAATCTAAATGCTGTGACTCCGATGGGCCTTGGCAGCATGTAGAAGGCCATTTGCAAACGTCTGGATCTTGTGTTGGCTCCAGCCTCCCCAGGAAACGCTCTTGTTCACTGAAATGCAGGCATGACTACCTTTGTGGGGACCATGCATCTTTTCCTTTAAAGAGAATAGGCCCTGCGTGTGATGTTTTCTTTGCAAAGGGAAGCCCAGGAATCGTCTGCATCAGGTTATAAAACGATCCCAGGGTCCGCTGCTGGCTCTAAGCAAGTTGAGTGTACATCAGCTCGCTTAATTCGGCAATATCATCAATGTCAGTGCGTATCCACCGGCTGCTGGCTATTGGTCATCCGGACCTGACACAAACTCAATAAATACTCCATAACCCCTGACAGCCGCCAGCAGATTAGCCTGAAATGAGCGATGGCCCAGCCAACACCTGCTGAACCAAATCAGCCCCGTGACGGATGGGCCTGTACTGAGCTCTGACCACGAGCGAGATCAGTGGAAGAATGATTTTATCCTTTAAGAAAAGAATTAGAGATGGTGGTGGCTGGGGTGATTGGAAAGCTTTCAGAGGGGGCCGTTTTTCTTCTCTTTCTTCCTCGTCCCCATGGCAGATCCCCTGTTGGTTGCTCCCCTCCCACACCTGAGCCCCGGGGCACGTTCACAGCTCCGGGGGACACCCGGTGGGGGGGCCCAAGGTGGCTGAGGCCAGTACAGAGGGCTGCCTTGGGGTTCAGGCGGAAGGTGGAGTGTGGCACCTCCAACCATCAAGGCAGGCGCTGTCCATCCAACTCCGTGGGTGGTGGGAGGGCCATTCAGGCTGGGAGGGGTGGGGTGGAGCCGGGGATGTACCATGTAACAAGAGGGAAAGCTGCAGCTGAGGATCTCGGTGGGGGGCAGGCTGAGTATAAATTTGGGGCTCCCTTTTATCTTACGTGCACATGCATGCTCAGTCGCGTCAGTCGTGTCTGAGGCTTTGCAGCCCTATGGACTGTAGCCCGCCAGGCTCCTCTGTCTATGGGATTTTTCAGGCAAGAATACAGGAGTGGATTGCCATGTCCTTCTCCAGGGGATCTTCCTGGCCCAGGGATCGAACCCATGTCTCCTGTGTCTCCCTGCGTTTGCAGGCGGATTCTTTACCACTGAGCCACCTGGGAAGCCCTCTTTTGTCTTATAGCAGCCATCAACAGGGTTTTCCCATCTTAACAGACTACACCAGTCAGTTGTATTGTCTAGATTAGAACACATACTAGACAAAAACACAAGCAATACCAGAGCCTTTGTTTGAGTTCTTGCTCTTTGGCTTAGCAGATGGGAGCGTCTGACACGTAAGTCATCTGGACCATATTTTGAGCCTTAGCTTTCGTACCTGGAAAATGACGATGACCCAATCTACCATTCTTCTCCTTTCTGGAACATCTACTTTTGAATTAAGTCAAGCTTTGTTCCTTGGAACATTTGTCCTGGTCTCCTGTAGAATTTTTTTTTTCTCTAATTGGAGGATAATTTGGCATTATGACATCAACCTTCACTGAGGGATGTTTTTAAAAACAGACCTGTGAAACTCATTGCCATGTTTACAGAAAGACTGCCTTGAGGATCTTATTCACTAAATCACAGGGTCCTTTCCACGTGGAGCTAGGGGAGGCATTTCTGTCTGGTTTCAGTTCCAGGAACCGTTCTGTTTATCTGAACGACTGTTTAGATTTGATGTTATGGACTCTGAATTGTGTAGAGAGCCTGCTTTCTTTTGTGTTGGGAACTAGAAAACTCAGAGTCAGATCCGGGGCCTCTCTCTCCGCCAGTGTGTTGAATTCCAAGACGTGTCTGTGTTTTGGTATGAATCACACTCGCTTCTCTTATTTTCTTTTGGCCTCAAGTCTCTTCATTTGAAATGGATTTTATTTTGTGGAAGGATGTGGGGTCTTTTTAAGCTACCGTAAATCATTCGTTGGCACCAGGCGGGGGTATACATGAGTCGAGACACTCACCAGGGTTCCTGGCCTCTATACCCACCTGCTGGGGTGGTTAGATTGAGCACAAGGGCCTCCAGGGGTGGCCAGCACGCAAGCACTGCCTTCTGATATATGAGCAGAAAGGGCAGCTATTTGCTCCCAAAGTCCCTATCAAGTAAGAGGCGAACGTTTCTGGCGAAGTCAGGCCTGAAGACCAGTTTCGTTCCCTCCGGGAGGCCAGTGCCAGGATAGGGGGCCATGAGGGTCTTCAGGCCCATCTCGCTCAGCTGAACCTGCACAGGTAACACTGAGCGGAAAGCCTTACGAGGGCGGTTCGCATTTCCTTCTTCAAAGACTCTCAGGCTGTCTCTGATCAGCAATGAGTGTGCAGTGATAACAGCCTCGCTCAACTCCTCCCCTGCCCAAGGGCGCCTGGGAAGTCTTACCTGTCTGCTCAGGCTGCTCTTAGTGACTCAACACTTCCAAAGCTTCCAGAGGCTTCTTTCCCCCACACTTCAGCTCCTGCCCCATCAAAGCCCTCATTCCCTCCATTCTCAGTGTCTAAACATTAAAAGTGAGAGTGAAAAAGTTGGCTTAAAACGCAACATTTAAGAAATTAAGATCATGGCATCCGGTCCCATCACTTCATGGAAAAGAGATGGGGAAACAATGGAAACAGTGACAGATTTTACTTTTTTGGGCTCCAGAATCACTGCAGATGGTGACTGTAGTCATGACATTGAAAGACGCTTGCTCCTTGGAAGAAAAGCTATGACCAACCTAGACAGCATATTAAAAAGCAGAGACATTACTTTGCCAACAAAGGTCTGTCTAGTCAAAGCTATGGTTTTTCCAGTAGTCATGTGTGGATGTGAGAGTTGGACTACAAAGAAAGCTGAGCGCCAAAGAACTGATGCTGTTGAACTGTGGTGTTGGAGAAGACTCTTGAGAGTCCCTTGGACTGCAAGGAGATCCAACCAATTCATTCTAAAGGAAATCAGTCCTGAATATTCATTGGAAGGACTGATGTTGAAGCTGAAACTCCAATACTTTGACAACCTGATGCGAAGAACTGACTCCTGGAAAAGACCCTGATGCTGGGAAGGATTGAAGGTGGGAGAAGAAGGGGATGAAAAAAGATGAGATGGTTGGATAGCATCACCAACTCGGTGAACATGAGTTTGAGCAAGCTCCGAGAGTTGGTGATGGGCAGGGAGGCCTGGCGTGCTATAGTCCATGTGGTCGCAAAGAGTCGGACGCGACTGAGTGACTGAACCGAACTGAATAGAACATTGAAAGCAGCCTGTGGGCTGTATTCGTCTCCACGGAGTCAGCCTTGACTGCAGCATCGGGCTCACCACGGCAGAGCCGTCAGGGCTTGGGGTCTTTCTTGGAGCTCCCAGGTGGCGGCAGCTCCTGATTGGGGCCCAGAATTAAGTCAGCGGTTCTCAGCCTTGGCTGCTCCTCTGAATCCTGCAGGGAACTTCGGAAACCTGCTAATGCCAGGGCCACCCCAGACCAACCAGAACTGATTCTTGGGTGGCAGGAGGGTGGCGCGGGTTGGGGTGGGGCTTTGAGCCCCTGGAGCTTTTTCTTAGGAGGCCCTGAGTACATAGGGGTGTGGTGCAAGTGGGTGCAAGCCTCCAAGAATGTGGAGAGATGCTTATCTCGTGAGTGAAAGCTGAAGGCCTGTTGAGAATCAAGAGCTGTCGGCTGCAGGCCCAGCCTTGGTTTGGGTGCCCTGTGAAGAGGGAGGTGGCAGACGAAAGGGACAGAGGAGAGAAGACGAGGAGAGGCAGGAGCCAAGTGTCTGGCATCATCCGTCTCTCGGTGACACTCATTCCCAAGGAACAGGCCCACCTCCCTGCCCCCAGGCCAGCGTTACAACAGGGGGCCCCATGCTGCAGGGCGCTCACAGCAGTTCCTACAGGGAGGCAGGGACTTGGAGGTTGCTGTTGGGAGGATGGGGGGAATTTAGGAACGTTATGAGCTCCTGGAAAGGTGACAGGGGGCAATTTTCTTTCCCCAGCCCCGGCTCGGTGGCCCTTGCAGGTGCAGCACCGCCTCATTTATCTTGCACTGTCACGGGAGGACAGCGTTCCACTTAAGTGAATTTCCCTGAATTCCCAAGCTTGTTCTTTCTAAGCCCCAAATTTCATTTCCTTTAGGCATTCTGGGTGGAAGGCTTTCTCAAATGTATTCCGCATCGCCTTACCTTTTCAGAAACATGAGAGAGTTTAACCCTTTCTCGACGACCCTGCCTAATTTCTGTGACCTTCCGGCACACACAGGCTCCTCGAGTTCCTTTTGGTTTCTGCCACCAGGCTGCCAGCTGTCACTCCTCGTTGCTATTATTGAGCTGTCTCTAATGCCTACCTCTCTCTCCCTTGGTATATCTTACAGGCGCTGCAACCAATTTGCAGGAACTGGAAAACCAGATATCTGGGGTTGTTAGACTTTTATGCTAAGCAAGAGAGATGAGGCTTTGAACAAGTGCTTTAGTTCTTCTAAGCCGTACTCATAAGACTGTAATATTTATTTTAGGTGTCTGCTTTCACACTTTGGGAGTTACTAGAAGTCAGATTTCAAGATAAGTGGGGAGGATGCCATAGTGGGTTTGAAGAACTGCGTAAGTATTTTCCCCTGACTGTTCATTTTCAAGAATGTCATGTGTCTTATCCAACTAGCTGGGTTCCTGCATTCGATGTGTTATTGTCTTCACCTGCCAAACTACCTGTCACTAGGTTTTTTTGTCCGCAAGTTTCATGAGTCTGGACTTTGTCTGACAAAGGACCCTCCCACCTGGGAGGAAATGAAGATCAAAAGCCCCTTCAGGAATATGTCCGGGTCTTCAGGCTCAGAGAAAGGGCCCCAGTTTGAAGAGCTGTCAGACTCAGACAGATGCAGTGACATTTGGAAAGTAATTTGAATTACCAGAGGACCAGGGATACTGGACGGTTGGCAAAAATGTCTCCCCCGTACCTGCTGTCAGCACCAATCAACCACTGGTCCAGCTCCCCCAGAGAGGAGCGCTGCCCTCACCTACATTTTGGTGTCTTGCAGAGTTCCATCATTTGGGCTGGCAGCCTGGGTGAGTTGCCGGCCGGAAATAATAGCCTGCAACTGGGCTCAGCTGCAAGGAAGACTCTGGGGCTTTTAGTTTTTAGTCCAGCTCTGGTGTTTCTAGTTTCCTAGCAAAGGTAGGGCTTGAGTGCTTCCTCCAGGAACATCCGCACCATTGGGAGGTACCATCATCACCATCGGGGGATACCATGGCCCCCAGCTGTCCTCTGAGGTGGGTGATAGCAGTCCTGTTTTAAAGATGAGAAGCTGAGCTTAGATAAGGTGTCTTTTCTGAGCTGAGACGACTGGAAAGTGGTGGCTCTGAGATTAGCACTCAGGTCTGCTGGCCAGACTCAGGACATCTTCCTATCTCATCGTTGGGTCTGGATGCCATTCTTCGTATCCCCAGTTTACTTAGATGCCCTGACCTCATCCTATGTTTGTCTTGAAGCACAGGAGAGGGAGTCTGGAGCTTGCTGGGATGGTGGCAGGTTTGGGAAGGTAGAGATCAAGGGCTGATTTTCACATAGATAGGTCGGGCAGCATTCCTGTGATATTTGGGGGCACTTTCATGACACTGTTGGTCTAGAATTACTATTTCCTCATATGCTCTGGGCTGCCTGGAATCACTGAAGTGGAGTTGGAATCCTTTAGCTATAAGATTTTTTTTCAAGGTACAAAGATATAAATAAGTCTGGAAAGGTACTAGTTTAAGCTGTTACCACGTATTTACATCTTAGGAAAAATGAGTTTCAAGTTATTTTTTTTTCCTGGAGAGTGAATTTTTCTTGGAAAGGGAGGTGTGTGGAAAGAAAGCTATGACAAACCTAGACAGAGTATTAAAAAGCAGAGACATTACTTTACTGACAAAGGTCTGTCTCGTCAAAGCTATGGTTTTCCCAGTAGTCATGTATAGATGTGAACGCTGGACCATAAAAAAGGCTGAGTGCTAAAGAATTGATGCTTTCGAGCTGTGGTGCTGGAGAAGACTCTTGAGAGTCTCTTGGATAGCAAGGAGATCAAACCAGTCAATCCTAAAGCCATTAACCCTGAATATTCATTGGAAAGATTGCTGCTGAAACTAAAACTCCACTACTTTGGCCACCTGATATGAAGAGCCTACTCGCTGGAGAAGGCCCTGATGCTGGGAAAGATTGAGGGCAAGAGGAGAAGGGGACGACAGAGGATGAGATGGTTGGACGGCATCACTGACTCGATGGACATGAATTTGAGCAAGCTCCAGGATATAGTGAAGGACAGGGAAGCCTGCCATGTTACAGTTCATGGGGTCGCAAAGAGTTGGATAGGACTTAACAACTGAGCAACAACAATGTGATCTATCCTGGAGAATATTCCATATGCTCTTGAAAAGAATGTGTGCTTTCCTGCTTTTGGATAGGATCTGAACACTATCAGTGTTGTGTGGGAAACAGCTTTTTTTTACTTGTAAGAACCAATTGTTAAATTATCAGGAATTCTGTAAGCTGGTATATATCGTGTTGGTATCTTGAAATTAGCCCATGATGTGAGTGTTTACACCATGGAAATTGCTAAACACTACAAATCAGAGTTCTTTATCCAAGAGATAAACATTAAACATTAAGCCAGCACTCTACTGGCAGTAAAGTTCTGAGGAGCACAGCTTGGGAAAGGCTGGTTGAAGAAGACTAAGAAGAGAAGATGGGGAAAGTGAGACAGAAAAAGGAAGAGACAGCAATGAGGCATGTTAAAGGGTCATGGGATCCTTCTGAGAGCTTTCTTAGGGGAGAGGTGCACAGCATCACTGGAGTGGGCCACAGAAGTGACCGTCAAGATGATCAGATCTAAGAAATAAGTGCTTCTCACTCCAGCTTAATGTGTTCCTTACTGCCTCACAGAGCTTGCCGCCAATCAACCAGTTAGTAGCTAATTTAATTTCGTCATCAGCATTGCAGCAGGCTTTCTTACTTGCTATGAGGCATGCCAGGGATGTACAAGCATGCCCATGTGTCTTTTGGTGACATCCTGGCCTGCCTGGGGCCCATGCATCTTCAGGGAGAGACAGGCCAGGTTGTCTGTATCAAATCTGCCACCATCCAGCTGAGTGACCTTGGATAAGTCACTTGTCCTCTCTGGGTTGAGTTCCTTACCTGCAAGATGAGGAGTTGAACTTGACAGCCCTGCAGATCCTTTTTCATTTCTGGGCTGTTTGAATCATGTTGCTCTCCTTTCTCTGTTATGATTTACTGCTGGCACCCCAAGGGAGACAGGCCGCATCCCCGTCTGATTTTCTGAGCTGTCAGCTCCCACAGGGCACTCACACGGCTCAGATACAATAGATGACTTTGAGAACCCGAGTCTCTCCTGCAGAGAGGTGCCCCCTCTGAGC